>NC_080071.1:106763785-107463684 GCF_949987535.1 Balaenoptera acutorostrata
GCCATCGCTAAAGTTACTAACTCATCTGACTGTTGAATCTGGCCCCGCAGCTGCACCTCCCCAGGGTTCTCATTTATCACCCAGTGCGGTAAGGAAGGCAGGACTGTTGCAGGAACCAACTGGAGGCCAAACTCTCTGGAACAGACACTCCCCTCCAAATGACAGGAAAGGGTATTTCAGCTTTTAGACTAAGCTTTTAGCCTCTGTTTTACTGGTATTAGCATCCAGGGACTAAAATTAGGATGGCTTAATGAAACATACTACAATCACACTCTAATTTTTAGTAGTCACAGTTGAGTGACAGACATCAGCCAGATTGCCAGTATATAATATGTGGGGCATGTCACTATCTGGTGACTGGAATAAATAAAACTAAAACTCACAATAAAAACATAATTATAGTTAACAGTACACAAGAGAAAGCCAACACAGGGAGTAGACAATATTCCGAACTAATGTTTAATATGACTAATAACTATACTCAGATATACTCCAATTTCTCCCTGTTACAGCTGCTGTATCAAAACCTGAGGTGCCAAGGAAAAAACCTGATGGCTTCAAAAAACTTAAGCTTCAGGGCTTCCCTGGTGGCGCAGTGGTTGAGAATCTGCCTGCTAATGCAGGGGACACGGGTTCGAGCCCTGGTCTGGGAAGATCCCACATGCCGCGGAGCAGCTGGGCCCGTGAGCCACAATTGCTGAGCCTGCGCGTCTGGAGCCTGTGCCCCGCGACGGGAGGGGCCGCGATAGAGAAAGGCCCGCGCACCGCGATGAAGAGCGGTCCCCGCACCGCGATGAAGAGTGGCCCCCGCTTGCCGCAACTGGAGAAAGCCCTCGCACGAACCGAAGACCCAACACAGCCAAAAATAAATAAATAAATAAATAAATAAATAAATAAATAAGAAAATCCTTTAAAAAAAAAAAAAAAAACTTAAGCTTCAGATGATGACGTGTCAGGGATTTCAACCCATCCCACCTGTGGATGGGGACCATCAACACCCATTGGACAAGGTGTCTCCTTCTACTTCCCACTCTCCACCTCTGCCACTGTGAACAACCCTGAGACCCCTCTCTCTGACAGATAGCAAGGAGATCTGGACCCACAGGCAGTGACAATGCCCATGCTCAGCTTAAAGCAGTTGCAGAAGACGGGTCATCAACTCTTGCCCCTTAAAAGATAATAAGGGTCCAGACTCCTTGAGGGAGGCATGTTAAAGCAGGCAGCTAGCTAGATACGAGCAGAGAAATGGGGCACGGGCCACTTGGCAGGAAACCATACATCTTGTAAACAGCGGGCAGGGGTCCTTGGGCAAAGAAGAGAAGGAATCTCCAGATTGACAGGAAACCATACATTTTGGTTTTGGGCGTAATAAGTGTCCTGGAGGCACACAAAGAAAGGTGGGAAAAGGTGGGAATCTCTGGCATCTGAATGTAACCTTTTGCTCATTATGCTCTAATTAGCATAAAATGAGCCTTGCAGATAAAAATTCCCATCATGCCCTGATGCCCTGACACTTCTGATCAAGACTAAATAAGGACAAAAATCCCTTCTCCCCTCGGGAAGGCGGAGCTGGGATGAAAATCAGGGAATATGGTCCCCAAACCCCTCCCTCCCCAATGAATAGTCCACCCCTTCATTTCTACACCCCACATAACCTGCCTGCCAAGAAAACTCGGGGCAGCTACTCACCTGAGTCTGCCTGCTTTCCCCTTGAGAGTGTACTGTCGTTCCAATAAATTCTCAGTTTGCTTTCTTGACCTCCCTGTTTCCTCTCTGGATTCTTTCTGCAAAGAGACAAGAACCTACTCTCCAAAAGAAGTCAAGGCATCTGGTGTGCCCAGTGATTCCAAGTGTGAACTCACACCTCAAGTGACAGCAAAGCATCCCTGAAGTCAGGAAAATCTGGATAAAGGAGACTTTAGACTTACCAAAGGCAAGTTTGTGTGCCCAACTCATAGTGAGGCCAAACAAACCTAAACGTCGGGGGCTTAGAGCAAAGAAAGGCTTATTTCAGGGCCAAGCAAGATGAACGGGTGGCTTGTGCTCAAAAACCCCAAACTCCCGAAGGTTTGGGGGGAGGAGTTTTTAATAGGTGAAATTTGGGTGAGGGTTGCAGGGTGTGTGACTTTCCCCTGATTGGTTGGTGGTGAGGTAACAGAGTGGGGCTCCAGGAACCTTGGGCTCAGCCTGAAGTTACCCTCCTCCACCTGGGGGTGGGGGGTGGGGGTCCTTAGTTCCTGCAGAAGAACTCAGAGATATATTGTTATGTATGTTCCTTGAGGAGAAACTAGCACCCTGCTTTAATTGCTGCACTGTATTTTGATTATTCTTCCTTTCTTTCTGCGTTCCCTTACTTCCCCGATTAGGAACTGTTTGAACCTACCTTTTGGAACTCAGGGAAAGTCTGGGAAGCTGAAGCCTTTCCTGCACATAAGAAATAGGGAAACAGAAAGGCTTTTGTGCCCAGGAGGGCCCCACGGGCCCTGCTTGGTTTCACTAGGATCAGTTCAATTTCTCTGGTCAAAGCTGATGTACCCTTTCTGATTTTCATTCATGGCCAAGTGCAGTCCCCGTTTTAACAATTACACTGTAAGTGGGCATCAGTCCTGAATTTTCCTCCTTTAAGAAATATAAAAATGGGATCCCTTTAAACATAGGGATTGTAATCATCCTGGGCTCTGGCCTAGATTACAGATACCTCCAAAGTAGTTGCCACGATTAATCACCATATAAATGTATCATCATCACAATCATTACCGCTAAACTACTGAGACACAGTGCAAAGATCTCTGTAGGAATTCTTTCATTTAAATTTAATTGTGACAGTATATGGAGAAGCTGATGGGAAAACAAGCTTAGAGAACACTCACTAAATGCAAGAGACTGGATTTAAACTAAGGCCTGTATAAAACCCAGGTCTGGATTTTGGGGGTTTCTGCTTCATTGTATCTGTATACCTTGCAGTGTACGCCAAAGGCTAAGTCTAGAACTGAAAAAAAAAATTACAGAACTGACCCAGTTAGCATATTTTAGAAAATACTGCTAGTAAATTGGCTGTTTTCTTTTCTCTTCCACTGCCTTAATGCTTTTATTGTGTTTAGGTAAAAAAATGCTTTCTAACACGTAGTTAAAATTTGATAAGACCTATTATGAAAACACTAGACTTAGTGACTGTCATAAACCCTTTTATTGACAACATGCATTAACTGGAATCATCATCTTCTGGGGAATAATTGGAAAGTCTCTGGTTGCATCTGTCCAGCTGTGTATTCTTTGAATGCCACTTGAATTTCCTTTTTCTTTTTTTAATGAAAAAAAAAAATGATGTTTTGTGGCTCATAAAGAGTTGAAGAGCCACAAATAGAGACAGCTTGGATGTATAAACATAACACTTCATTTAAAGGAAACATTCAATAGAAATATTTAGTTGGTGTTAAGTAGTTTATCAAAGCAGTGCCAAGACATTTCCAAGAGAATGTCTTTTTGAGTTGTGAGATTACAATCAGCATCTGGAAATAATACACTTCTGTGACCTGCTCCCTTTTTTCTTGTGTTTCAAAATTTGGGAGGAAATTCCAACCCCTGAGTGTTTAAAAGTGCCTCATCTTTCACTCTCTCTCTTACAAAAGCAAAAGTTGTATGTATCAAGTATCAAAACTATGGAGAGATTTCCCTAAAAAAAAAAGGAATTTTCATATGCCAAGCCCAAGTTTTGTAGCCAAATAGAGCTGAAATGGAATCTACCACTCTGTTTGCTAATCACTTGTTATGTCACCTGGGACAAGTGATCTCCCTGCAAACTAATTAGGATAGTACATAGGTAGATGTTATGCTTAATATGTGTAAGGTATGTTATATACAGACCTACATGTATTATGTATGTATGTGTGTATATATACATATATCACATTACATATAAATTTGAGTTGTGCATATATAAGTCAGGGACCTTGTTACAAACCTCCGTTTTCTACATTAAAACCAACTATTTCAAATGAACTTCCCTATTTTGAATAAATGAATTCATGTCAAGAAAAAAAAATAATTGCTATCAGTTTAACTCCTATTCCCTCCAGGAATACTGGCATTTTTAAAAAATGACAAAAATTAAAACACTGATACTTAGGAATGCCACTGAGGAAGATTTTGGGCAAATCCTGGTAAGCAAATGTATATTTTGCTCTTGCCAAAATGAAATCTATTTCCCAAGTCCAGTTGCAGAAGGCAATAAAGAGGCCAGAGGTAACTGCAATAGCTATTCCCTTAGACTCCTTAACAGTTGGGGGATGGTGGGTTTGGATGACAGGAGATTGAGTGGAGATGAATAAAAATGAAATATGCAGATATTTACCAAATACACAATCATGATATGTCCTAAATGATTATGCCCCAAGGCTGGAAATATAATATTTGAGTTGATTTAGTTCTCTTCTCTACCTGCACTATTTCATAATAGGGTTGCTCCACAATTCTCTATAACTTACAATATAAAACAGTATCACACGCAATCTTTGACTTTTTTAATGCTTACAGCAGTTCTGTGAAGATTATTATTGCATCTTCATTTAAATCATAATGGAGAAAATAAAAAGAGAATGAAAGGAAAAACAAAGGAAGGGGATGGGAAAAGAAAATCGTATCTGTTAAGAGCCTACTCACAGAGTACCCTAGATGTGTTAAGATCATAGCTCATTTACTGCACACACTAACTCCATGGGGTAGGATTTCTTCCCCTCTTCTTTTTTTTTCATAAATGAAAAAAGTGAAGCTCAGAGAGTTTAGACAGCCTGTCCAATGTCACATGCAGAAAGATGGTCTATGTTCACTTCATACTGGAATTTAAATCAGCCCTTAATTGCCTTCAAAATTAACATATCTAATGCCTTAAACATAGACACATGGCCGACTTTGAGTTTGTGCTCTTGCCAGGACATCAAACGTATTTACTGTATGATACCTCCACATGAGCAGTCACCAAGCAAATGGCCCTTGCTTAAATGAACCTCCTCATAAACCTTAAAATCCTTTGCTTCAGAATTCTGCTCTCCTCACTTCCAGCTCCTAGTGTTACAGGCAGGGGGACCCTTTACAGGGCCCGAGAGTGGGCTCTTGTCTAACACTCAGAGATGAATTGTCCAAGAAGACACACATGCTGGCAAAGCAAGAGACTTTATTGGGAAGGGGTGCCCAGCTGGAGAGCAGCAGGGTAAGAGACCCCAGGAGACCTGTTCTGCCACCTAGCTCACAGTCTCGGGTTTTATGGTAATGGGGTTAGTTTCTGTGTTGTCTCCGGCCAATCATTCTGACTCAGGGTCCTTCCTGGTGGCAAGCACGTCATTCAGCCAAGACAGATTCCAGCCAGGAGGATTCTGGGAGCGCACATGGACGGGCGTCTCCTGTCTCCTTTTGACCTTTCCCAAATTCTTCCAGTTGGTGGTGGCTTGTTAGTTCCATGTTCCTTACCAGGACCTCCTGTTGTTAAGAGAACTCGATAGTGGTTACTATCGGGCCTGGCCAGGGTGGGCAGTTTCAGTCAGTGGTTCCCCTAACACTAGGACAATGTGACATTATAAAACAAAGAAGAATTTTCTGGGATCTCTTTAAGTTTTGCATTATTATTATTACTTTATTATTATTACTTTTTAATTTTACAATTTAGATGTCATTTTATCCTTGCATTTCTGAAGAGGAACAAAATGCTTGACTTGATTTAAACTTTAGTTCCATCAATAAAGTCCCTGGATGATGAATTTTGTGAATTTTGAGTCTAAAGGGACATTTTGCCTTCTGGACACAGTGAAATTAATGCCTACCCTTTGGAAATAGAGGATATAACATATTTAACATAATTATTCAATACTTTTATTTCAATAATGTGAATGTTCACATGGTAAAAATCTCTTTTTTGAAGCTACGAGAAGCATACAAAAAGAAAAAAAGTGTTTAGTCCACTTCAGTTCAGACAGCTTGGGAATTGATTTTTAATGAAATATATAAGACAAAAAGGAATACACATTCTATTTGGATTTGTTCTCTACTTCTCTCCTCCAAAGACACCTTTCAATGCTTGTTCACAAACAGCTGCCAGAACCTGTCTTCAGAGATGATAAAGGAAAAATAATGACAATAAAATGTATCTATTGCATCTCTGGGGACGCACATTTTTAATTTCTTTTAACTTGCTTAATTTGACAGTTGGAACTTTTGTCGCGTTTGGTCCCCAGAACTCAGTGGTATACATCGCTCAGTGAGCTTAATTTTATTACAGATATTACCTAAATGCTTTTTAATCATCCAAGATCATGATGAGCACCAGAGAGGCAATGTTATTTAGCAGAGACACTTAACAGTGAATTAAATGAAGATAGCACTGATTAATAAAGTGGTTTGAGGTTCCTGCTGCAGTCTCATTCTGTTTACATGTCATTTTTGAGATGAGACGGCCATGGCTCGAATCTTGAGACTCAAGCCTTCTTTGATTATGCAGTAAAGTGGCATCTTTGGTAACTTATTATCACAATATGTGTGATAATTCCCATAGTGCCTGAGATTGAGTTCAATTTGGTATTAATGTCACACGAAAGGAAATGGTGGTAAACAATGCCAGGATGGAAATTTCTTTTTCACATTACGGAGAATCTCTAATTTCAGGCTAGGAAGTAGGCTTACTTTGGAAACGAGAGGTCATATTGAAAGGACTTTGATCAAATCATCAGTCTTTTCAAATTTTCACATGGAAATCTGTCAACAAAGCCACCTTGGATGTACCAGTTTCTTAGTTGCCAATGGAAGATATTCATGCTTGAAAAATATTTGTCTACATTCCAATACTCACTACTACCAATTAAAGTATGACTGGAATACATATGTAAATATGTTAGAAAATGATTTAAAAGTGAAAAAAATGCAATCCTTGTAGGCAAAACTAAGTCCAAACATAAGGAAAGCATAAGACATTTTTGTTTGGCTCTTATATATAACTTACTATCTTAGTGAGTATACAATTTAAACAAACTGAGAGTAAAAGAAAGATAACTAAAGTTATTTTTTTATTTGTTTGTATTAGTTTTGGTTAAAATCATGCTTACCAAAAGCATTGTATATGACAAAAATGCATTTATTCATGTTTTCCTCTGTCAATAAAAGGAAAGTCCCATTTCATGATTTCCTAATTTTGTCTTTTGGGTAAACTCTAAATACTAAAACTTGAATCGAAAGAGGAAAAAGATGAGGCAAGCAGAGCTTGTGAGTAAATAACTTGTGAATATGGGACTTTGAGTAAGACGTGCATTCTGCAGCCATCAATTCAGTGAATAACAAATAAACATAGCATTTTTTTCATACTGTTTAGATTCTTTCTGGCCTTCTTGTTAGTCAATATCAATCTTGAAATGGTTGAGGGAAAAAATGAATATACAATATAAGGACAAGGACAGCCTCATTCCTTGGACATCCATAAAAATAAAGAGTTTCACCAAAATAACAACTATCAAAGTGATTCTACTATTTTTGTCATGGATACAACACTCATATTATGCTAAAAGCTCTTTTATTTGAATAATCAGGCTGTTTTCATAACCTCAAATGCAAACCTTAATTAGTACCTATCACTCTATATTAAGATTTTCTATACTCTTCGCTATTTCCTCTCCTAGGATGTAAACTACATGAAAGTAGGAACTGGGTCTATCATTCAAATAATTTCAAGTCAGAGAAAAGCTAGGGATGAACCTTGGTTGTTATAAATTTTATTGTTATGGTTGTTTTTGTCAGTGTTTTTCTTCTGACTACGAACCAGCATACGATCAGTGCCAGATAATTTCGGGGAAAGAGTTCAAGAAAAAAATCAGGTAATTTCACTAACTAGAAATAATCTTTGCTAGTATTTGGGGTATTCTTTCTAGATATATATTTGTCCCTATTTCTCCCTTTTCAACTGTGATCGCACAGGGCTAATTTCATAAATAGTTTTATCAGCACCCATCTAAATTATTAATTACAATTTTCTCCTCCATATTACTAAATCTTTATTTCTCAGCTCTGTCCTTTCTAACACATTTAAATATATAAATTAACTCCAACCTTTAAAATGCAGTCTATTTCAACATTCTCATCCTTTACTCTTTCTCTGGGATCCATTAATCATTTACAACTAGCCGGGACCACACATTACTAAAATAATTACAATATTACCAACAATAAACTATAATGCTAATCAAACGGCTATATGCTTTAGTCCTCATCTGTTTTCTTGCATTTGGAAACACTCTTCTTTGGTATCACAATGTCCTGTTTTTCCTCTTAAAACTCTTGATAGCCCAGCACCTCTGCTGTTTCATCTTCTACTTGCCACCAAATGTTGACACTTGTCAGGCTTGATCCTGGTTTCTATATTAATATTTCTGCCCCAGGCAATCTCATCCATTCCATTAGCTTTAATTACCATCCATGTCCAAGGGGCACACAAACATCAATAATCCAGATTTCTTCATAAAGTTCCAAATCCATAATCTTACTCCCTACATCTTTACTTAAATGTTGGAAAAGCCCCTGAAAACTCTGATTTCGATTCCAACATATAAAGAACTAGAAAGTCTTCACTACTATCTTTATGACATGTAAAGTTGAACAAACTGAAAATCACTAACAATTATTGGAACCATGAGAAAACTGAAGTTTCAGGGCAAACTGCCACCCCAAAAATCTGGAAGGCTAGGCAAATCCAGAGAGTCATAATGGAGCCCTGTTTATCTGGAGAGAAGCTGCTGGAACCAGAAACTAACATGAACACTTTAAAAACATTTTTGGCAAATTATTGGAGATTGCACTTGGACCACCTGAAGAGTAATAAGCTCCTGGGTGAAACCAATACTTTCGTCGATTTCCCTTTCAGAAATCCCATCAGGTTATGACATTCTGGAAAAGGCAAAAATACAGAGATTATAAAATGTCACTGGTTTCTATGGCTTTGGGTGGAAGAGAGGATTGAATAAATGAAATACAGGGGATTTTGTAGGGTCATGAAAATATTCTATATACTATTGTAGTGGTAGATCCATGACACTATGCATTTTTTCAAAACTCATAGAACTTTAGAGCATGAACAGTGAACTTTGAAGTAAGCAGTGGGAACATGCTGTATAGCACAGGGAGCTCAGCTCGGTGCTCTGTGATGACCTAGATGGGTGGGATAGGGAATTGGGATGGAGGTCCAACAGGGAGGGGATACATGTGTACATATAGCTGATTCACTTTGTTGTTCAGCAGAAACTAACACAACATTGTAAAGCAACTATACCCCAACTAACACACACACACACAAATAAATAAATAAAAATTTAAAATATATATCTCTAGGAGGTAGGAGGACTCCAGGACAGAATGCAGATTTTGACAAAACATTCTAACAATATTACAGATATTTAAAACAATCTCACTGAAAGGGTGGTGGAAAAGGTGCTCATCTAAGTAATTAGAGATGAATGGAGTCTGTAGGCCTAAAAGCAAATAAAACTATATGTAACTACTTAACTGGGTTGGTGAAGGCATTTGTCTTGAAGGTAGAGGCCAATAACTCTGGTACCACTCTACCTGTACACTGGAATTGAGCAGTTAGATAAATGGGCTGGATGGAGGGAGATAGGCTTCTCACTGCTGGAATTGAAGCTTAAAGATAAGCAAGGGGAAGAGGATAGAATGATACACATGGTAATGGATTAGCATTAGAAATATCATATGAACTCATTTTTTTTCAGCACAACACCTACATTTTAATTTTTTTTAATATTTTAGAACAACGTCCATTTTTGTTGAGGGTAAGTTGTCTTTTTTTTTCATCAATTTATTTTTGTAAAATTGATGTTTAGTTGATTTACAATGTTGTGTTGGTTTCAGGTGTACAGCAAAGTGATTCAGGTATATATATATATATATATATATACGCATATATATATTCTTTTTCAGATTCTTTTTCCTTATATGTTATTACAAAATACTGAGTATAGTTCCCTGTGCTATATAGTAGGCTCTTGCTGGTTATCTATTTTATGTATAGTAGTGTGTGTATGTTCATCCCAAACTCCTAATTTATCCCTCCTCACCTCTTTCCCTTTCGGTAACCATAAGTTTGTTTTGTATTTTTTCATCTTTAATTTTTAATTCATTTAAATTTATTTTCACTTTTAATTTTTCATAATGTAAATATATATAACATATATATATATATATGTAAATAGACATGATCACATAGATGAAGTAGAACACACAAACACATATTTCTTTGTTCTGTTAGCTGTGAGGACCTAGAATCAATGATACCTCAGTTGCAATAAGCACTCCTAGCACCCAGATCTTGGTTTCTCACACCCTTCTCTAATGATAAGAACCAAGGCTCCTTGGGGAAATGCCTGATTCTAGGACTGAGGCAGGAAATGTGTAAGATGATCATGGAGCATCTCAAAGTACCTGGCAGAAAGTAAACCAGTGGTGGAAGAAAAAAAAAAAAAGGCTATGTTGATGGGAGTATGTCAAAGTCCATAGGAGTTGGAACCAAGGCCAAAGCTGGAACAACTTGAACAATATAATAAATAATGTTTTATTGTGTTATAACCCAAAGTATACAATAAATACATGAGTACATACTGATATAAATGATTAAATGAATAAATGGAGGAGAAGAGACATAACCCTCAGTCTCTGAGTATGCGCTGTACATAGTGATTTCCTCCCAAAGTACAGTTAAAAGGGAGAAAACCAGTGTTTTACAGGACCTGACAAATACTCCCTCAGTCAGGTGATAAAGGTCAGCAACAACAGTCATAAATCATGTAGATGATACCCTTGACATGATGTGATGAAAATGGCACTTTATCCTGCGAGCTTCCTTCCCCAAACCCATAATTCCAGTCTAATCATGAGAAAAACATCAAACAAATCCCAATTCAGGTTCATCCTACAAAACACCTGACAAGCATGCCTTAAAACTGTCAAGCTCATCAAAAACAAGGAAAGTTTAAGAAACTGTTTCAGCCAAGATGAGCTTAAGGAGACATGACAACTAAATGTTAACATGGTATCCAGGATGGGAAAAAAAAAGGACTTAAGATAAAAATTAACAAAATCTGAATAAACTCTGGACTTAAGTCAATAGTAGTGTATCAATACTGATTCATTAATTCTAACTAACATCTTACCCTTTTAAGTTGTTAATAAATAGGAGAAACTGGGTGTGGTGTATATTTGAATGCTCTATAATATCTTTGCAATTTTCTTATAAATCTAAAACTGTTCTAAGACAGGAAGTGTATATTGAAAAGTCTCTGACATTTTTATGACAATATTATGCTTTCCTTTGTCAAACCTAGGATTGACTTTTTCTACAGCCCCTTCCCCAAACCTCATTAACTCTATTATCTTAATAGGCCATACTGTATATAACATAAGTGGCCTTTTTTTTTTTCTAAGTCATGTTAGCAATATATTGAAAACATTTCAACATGCCAATAAATATTCCTTTGCACACAAGATTAGCAATCTAATAATATACATATACCATATTTTATATAACCAATTCTCTGCTATTCAAAATGCAGGGATTTTATTCAAATTGTCACTATCTTAAGAAAGTGTATTTGTGATTTTATTTTATTTATTTTGGCTGCGTTGGGTCTTTGTTGCTGTTGGTGAGCTTTCTCTAGTTGCAGCAAGCGGGGGATACTCTTCATTGTGGTGCTCAAGCTTCTCATAACAGTGGCTTCTCTTGTTGCAGAGCATGGGCTCTAGGCGTGTGGGCTTCAGTAGTTGTGGCATGCAGGCTCAGTAGCTGTGGCTCATGGGCTCTGGAGTGCAGGCTCAGTGGTTGTGGCACATTGACTTAGTTACTCCACGGCATGTGGGATCTTCCCGGACCAGGGCTAGAATCCATGTCCCCTGCATTGTCAGGCAGATTCTTAACCACTGCCCCACCAGGGAAGTCCCTATTTATGATTTTAAATGTCCTTGTGCACACCTATGATTTTTCCTTACAATAAATATAAAAATATAATTACTATGTCAGAGTACACAATTCAGATTTTTGACTCATGTTTTCTAAATGCAACCAGTCAAATACAACATTTAGAATTCTGATATCATCCTTGCATTATGAGAGTGTTTCACTTTATTTTTATTTATATAATTATCAATGAGTTTGAAAATGATTCAAATACGTTTATCAGACACACACTACTCTTTTATGAATGAATTGCTTACATTTTCTGTAAAGGTTTTCAGAGGTCTTCCTTTTCCTACTACTTCTTAAGAGTTGTTTATGTTACAAAGTTCTTATTTTGGTTATAAAAATACTTTTTAGAAAGCTGCTCTTGTGACACTGGTTCTACCCCAGGCTAGACTGAATTGAGAAAAACAGGCTTTTACATAATAAAATTAATATTCTAGGATTAATTTTGTATTTGATGGGTGGTCAAAATAACAGGCATAGTTTATGGCTCTTGTTATTTTGTTGCTTTCATGAGTCATTTACCTTTCAGAGCAGATTTCAACTGTCTCATGTCAACTGGTCTGATACGTAGCCCTCAGCCATAACAATCAGAGAAAATGTCATTTATGCTGAGCTGTCAGGATAAATAAAGAAACACTAAGCAAATACTATCATAAGGGTTGTTAACTGTCCAGATATGATGAGCATAACAATTTTTGTTTATTTTCATTTTCAGAATAATTTTTATTAGAAAACATTCAACAGGAGAGACCTTCAAGATGGCGGAGGAGTAAGACATGAAGATCACCTTCCTCCCCACAAATACATCAGAAAAACATATGCATGTGGAACAACTCCTACAGAACACCTACTGAACACTGGCAGAAGATCTCAGACTTCCCAAAAGGCAAGAAACTCCCCACATACCTGGCTGTGGGGCTGACAGGGTCTTGGTGCTCTGGCCGGGTGTCAGGCCTGAGCCTCTGAGGTGGGAGAGCCTAGTTCAGGATATTGGATCACCAGAGAACTCCCGGCTCCATGTAATATTAAATGGCAAAAGATCTCCTAGAGATCTCCATCTCAATGCTAAGACCCAGCTCCACTCAACAACCAGCAAGCTACAATGCTGGACACCCTATGCCAAACAACTAGCAAGACAGGAGCACAACCCCACCCATTAGCAGAGAGGCTGCCTAAAATCATAATAAGGTAACAGACGCCCCAAAACACACAAATGGACGTGGTCATGCACACCAAAAAGACAAGATTCAGCCTCATCCACCAGAACACAGGCACGAGTCCCCTCCACCAGGAAGCCTACACAACCCACTGAGCCAACCTTAGCCACTGGGGTCAGACACCAAAAACAACAGGAAATACGAACCTGCAGCCTGCAAAAAGGAGAACCCAAACACAGTAAGTTAAGCAAAATGAGAAAACAGAGAAACACACAGCAGATGAAGGAGCAAGGCAAAAACCCACCAGACCTAACAAATGAAGAGGAAATAGGCAGTCTACCTGAAAAAGAATTCAGAGTAATGAGAGTAAAGATGATCCAAAATCTTGGAAATAGAATGGAGAAAATACAAGAAACGTTTGACAAGGACCTAGAAGAACTAAAGAGCACACAAACAATGATGAACAACACAATAAATGAAATTAAAAATTCTCTAGAAAGAATCAATAGCAGAATAACTGAGGCAGAAGAACGGATAAGTGACCTGGAAGATACAATAGTGGAAATAACTACTGCAGAGCAAAATAAAGAAAAAAGAATGAAAAGAATTGAAGACAGTCTCAGAGATCTCTGGGACAACATTAAACACACCAACATTTGAATTATAGGGGTCCCAGAAAAGAGGAGATAAGAAGGTGACTGAGAAAATATTTGAAGAGATTATAGTTGAAAACTTCCCTAATACGGGAAAGGAAATAGTCAGTCAAGTCCAGGAAGCACAGAGAGTCCCATACAGGATAAATCCAAGGAGAAACATGCCAAGACACATATTAATGAAACTACCAAAATTAAACACAAAGAAAAAATATTAAAAGCAGCAAGGAAAAAACAACAAATAACATACAAGGGAATCCCAATAAGATTCACAACTGATCTTTCAGCAGAAACTCTGCAAGCCAGAAAGGAGTGGCAGGACATATTTAAAGTAATGAAAGGGTAAAACTTACAACAAAGATTACTCTACCCAGCAAGGATCTCATTCAGATTCAACAGAGAAATTAAAACCTTTACAGACAAGCAAAAGATAAGAGAATTCAGTACCACAAAAGCAGCTTTACAACAAGTGCTAAAGGAACTTCTCTAGACAGGAGACACAGGAGAAGGAAAAGGCCTACAATAACAAACCCAAAACAAATAAGAAAATGATAATAGGAGCATATATATCAATAATTACCTATAATGTAAATGGATTAAATACTCCCACCAAAAGACACAGACTGACTGAATGGATACAAAAACAAGACCCATATATATGCTGTCTACAAGAGACCCACTTCAGACCTAGGGACACATACAGACTGAAAGTGAGGGGATGGAAAAAGATATTCCATGCAAATGGAAATCAAAAGAAAGCTGGAGTAGCAATTCTCAGATCAGACAAAATAGACTTTAAAACAAAGACTATTACAAGAGACAAAGAAGGACACTACATAATGATCAAGGGATCAATCCAAGAAGAAGATATAACAATTGTAAATATATATGCACCCAACATAGGAGGACCTCAATACATAAGGCAAATACTAACAGCCATAAAAGGGGAAATCGACAGTAACACAATCATAGTAGGGGACATTAACACTCCACTTTCACCAATGGACAGATCATCCAAAATGAAAATAAATAAGGAAACACAAGCTTTAAATGATACATTTAGCAAGATGGACTTAATTGCCATTCATAGGACATTCCATCCAAAAACAACACAATACACTTTCTTCTCAAGTGCTCATGTAACATTCTCCAAGATAGATCATACCCTGGGTCACAAATCAAGCCTTGGTAAATTTAAGAAAATTGAAATCATATCAAGTATCTTTTCCAACCATAATGCTGTAAGACTAGATATCAATTAAGGAGAAATCTGTAAAAAATTCCAACACATGGAGGGTAAACAATACACTACTAAATAACCAAGAGATCACTGAAGAAAACAAAGTGGAAATCAAAAATACCTAGAAGCAAATGACAATGAAAACATGACGACCCAAAACCTATGGGATGCAGCAAAAGCAGTTCTAAGAGGGAAGTTTATAGTAATAAAATCGTACCTCAAGAAACAAGAAACAACTCAAATGAACTACCTAACCTTACACCTAAAGCAATTAGAGAAAGAAAAACAAAAAAACCTCAAAGTTAGCAGAAGAAAAGAAATCATAAAGATCAAATCAGAAATAAATGAAAAAGAAATGAAGAAAACAATAGCAAAGATCAATAAAACTAAAAGCTGGTTATTTGAGAAGATAAACAAAATTAATTATCCATTAGCCAGACTCATCCGGAAAAAAAGGGAGAAGACTCAAATCAATAGAATTAGAAATGAAAAAGGAAAAGTAACAACTGGCACTGCAGAAATACAAAGGATTATGAGATTACTACAATCAACTATATGCCAATAAAATGGACAACCTGGAAGAAATGGACAAATTCTTAGAAAAGCACAACCTTCTGAGACTGAACCAGGACGAAACAGAAAATATAAACAGACCAATCACAAGCACTGAAATTGAGACTGTGATTAAAAATCTTCCAACAAACAAAAGCCCAGGACCAGATGGCTTCACAGGAGAATTCTATCAAACATTTAGAGAAGAGCTAACACCTATCCTTCTCAAACTCTTCCAAAATATTGCAGAGGGAGGAACACTCCCAAACTCATTCTACGAGGCCACCATCACCCTGATACCAAAACCAGACAAAGATGTCACAAAGAAAGAAAACTACAGGCCAATATCACTGATGAACATAGATGCAAAAATCCTCAACAAAATACTAGCAAACAGAATCCAACAGCACATTAAAAGGATCATACACAATGATCAAGTGGAGTTTATCCCAGGAATGCAAGGATTCTTCAATATACACAAATCAATCAATGTGATACACCATATTAAAAAATTGAAGGAGAAAAACCTTATGATCATCACAATAGATGTAGAAAAAGCTTTTGACAAAATTCAACACCCATTTTAGAAAAAAACCCACAGAAAGTAGGCATAGAGGGAACTTGCCTCAACATAATAAAGGCCATATATGACAAAACCAGAGCCAACATCATTCTCGATGGTGAAAAACTGAAACCATTTCCACTAAGATCAGGAATAAGACAAGGTTGCCCACTCTCACCACTATTGTTCAACATAGTTGCAAAGTTTTAGCCACAGCAATCAGAGAAGAAAAAGAGATAAAAGAATCCAAATTGGAAAAGAAGAAGTAAAGCTGTCACTGTTTGCAGATGACATGATACTATACATAGAGAATCCTAAAAATGCCACCAGAAAACTACTAGAGCTAATCAATGAATTTGGTAAAGTAGCAGGATACACAATTAATGCACAGAAATCTCTTGCATTCCTATACACTAATAATGAAAATTTTGAAAGAGAAATTAAGGAAACACTCCCATTTACCATTGCAACAAAAAGAATAAAATACCTAGGAATATACCTACCTAAGGAGACAAAAGACCTGTATGCAGAAAACTATAAGACACTGATGAAAGAAATTAAAGATGATACCAACAGATGGAGAGATATACCATGTTCTTGGATTGGAAGAATCAACATTGTGAAAATGACTCCACTACCCAAAGCAATCTACAGATTCAATGCAATCCCTATCAAACTACCAATGGCATTTTTCACAGAACTAGAACAAAAAATTTCACAATTTGTATGGAAGCACAAAAGACCCTGAATAGCCAAAGCCATCTTGAGAAAGAAAAACGGAGCTGGAGGAATCAGGCTCCCTCACTTCAGACTATACTACAAAGCTACAGTAATCAAGACAGTATGGTACTGGCACAGAAACAGAAATATAGATCAATGGAACAGGATAGAAAGCCCAGAGATAAACCCACATACATAAGGTCACCTTATTTTTGATAAAGGAGGCAAGAATATACAATGGAGAAAAGACAGTCTCTTCAATAAGTGATGCTGGGAAAACTGGACAACTACATGTAAAAGGATGAAATTAGAGCACTCCCCTAACACCATGCACAAAAATAAACTGAAAATGGATTAAAGACCTAAATGTAAGACCAGACACTATAAAACTCTTAGAGGAAAACCTAGGCAGAACACTCTATGACATAAATCACAACAAGATCCTTTTTGACCCAGCTCCTAGAGAAATGGAAATAAAAACAAAAATAAACAAATGGGACCTAATGAAACTTAAAAGCTTTTGCATAGCAAAGGAAACCATAAACAAGACAAAAAGACAACCCTCAGAATGGGAGAAAATATTTGCAAATGAAGCAACTGACAAAGGATTTATCTCCAAAATTTACAAGTAGCTCATGCAGCTCAATATTAAAAAAACAAACAACCCAATCTAGAAATGGGCAGAAGACCTAAATAGACATTTCTCCAAAGAAGATATACAGATTGCCAACAAACACATAAAAGGATGCTCAACATCACTAATCATTAGAGAAATGCAAATCAAAACTACAATGAGATATCACCTCACACTGGGCAGAATGGCTATCATCAAAATCTACAAACAATAAATGCTGGAGAGGGTGTGGAGAAAAGGGAACCCTCTTGCACTGTTGGTGGGAATGTAAATGATACAGCCACTATGGAGAACAGTATGGAGGTTCCTTCAATAACTAAAAATAGAACTGCCATACGACCCAGCAATCCCACTACTGGGCATATACACTGAGAAAACCATAATTAAAAAAGAGTCATGTACCACAATGTTCACTGCAGCTCTATTTACAATAGCCAGGACATGGAAGTAACTTAAGTGTCCATCGACAGATGAATGGATAAAGAAGATGTGGCTCATATACACAATAGACTATTACTCCGCCATAAATAGAAATGAAATTAAGTTACTTGTAGAGAGGTGGATGGACTTAGAGACTGTCATATAGAGTGAAGTAAGTCAGAAAGAGAAAAACAAATACTGTATGCTAACACATATGTATGGAATCTAAAAAAAAAAAAAATGATTTTGAAAAACCTAAGGGCAGGACAGGAATAAAGATGCAGACGTAGAGAATGGACTTGAGGGCGTGGGGAGGGAGAAGGTTAAGCTGGGACGAGTGAGAGAGTGGTATGGACGTATATTCGCTACGAAATGTAAAATCGATAGCTAGTGGGAAGCAGCCACATAGCACAGGGAGATTAGCTCAGTGTTTTGTGAACACCTAGAGGGGTGAGATAGGGAAGGTGGGAGGGAGACGCAAGGGGGAGGAGATATGGGGATATATGTATATGTATTGCTGATTCACTTTGTTATAAAGCAGAAACTAGCACACCATTGTAGAGCGATTATACTCCAATAAAGATGTTAAAAAGAACAACACAAAAAAACTCCACACCTGACCAGGGCACCAGGGGTAGCGAGGGAGTTTCCATTTTACAACGCTTTTAATTTCGTGTAAGCAAATAAGTTATCTTCATTTCATCTTGGAAAGTCAAGAGAAATAAATCTCTTCTCTTACTACCTTGAGTAAGGAGAACTGGAAGGATTAAAAAAAATACAAAGTTTTAAAGAATGGTGTAAGATTTAGGAATATTATTAGACCTTTTTCCAAAACTTTATTTTAAAGTAGCTGAATAAAGGATATATTTTAGAATAGGAAAATAGTTCTACTGATTCTTGTCATTGGCAATAGAAAATGGGCTATTTATTTTTTCATTTGTAAAAAGAGGATAGTAACTTTCATTCCCAAAATAATTAGCTCAAGATTTCTGTGTCCATCATAAGAGAATGTAGAGATTAAAAACACTTTGAAAAGCAAAAAGTGATCTATTCATGTGGAATATATATCTTATAGATGAAAATTTCTTACATTTGCACAATTTCTGTAGCATTGCATATATTTTCATAGTTTTATAAATGGCAAGTTGGTAGAAAAAGATACTTGGCCTGGTAAATTGTGAATCCAAACATTAAATATATTTAATATTTTTGAGAAGCTATTGTCTGGCAATAGAGTGAAATATTGTAGGATAGCTCATCTATCCACACAAGATCCTAACCATTGCATTGTTTAACACCATAATATTCAAACCACTGTTTTATTTTTATTTATTTTATGTTTTATTTTTTTGGCCGTGCCATGCAGCATGCTGGATCATAGTTCTCTGACCAGGGATCGAACCTGTGCCCCCTGCAGTGGAAGCACAGTGTCCTAACCACTGGACCTCCAGGAAAGTCCCAAACCATTATTTTAAATTATCAATAAAATATTGCACAGAAAACTATGCAAGTGACCTATTGGTATTTCATTTCTCCCAATCATAAGTAGCTGGTTTTACTTGGCTCCAAGTTGCACAGGATCTGCAGCCAGGCTAATCTGCTTGAAGTGGGTCTGATCAAGCCCAAGAAAGGACACTTTATTTGATAACCACCATTTAGACAAATCTTAATGTCTGCCACTGAAGCCAGTGATGTCCTATCACCTGTAAGTTGTAACAGCCAACTTTTCTTACCCTGGTCTCTTTCCAACCTACATTGCTTTCTTTGGAACAGTTGTGTAATTTTGTTTGTTTTTCTTTCACTAGGGCTGATGTAATAACCTTCATTCCCAGTAGGAAATTCTTTACTTTCCTTGAAAAGGAATGAGGTAGAACTATCTGAGATCTCTCTGGTATACTTTGACTTGGAATTGAGTCAGGCGAAGCAGAATCAAATCCATTGACCTTGTCTTCCTCATCTTCAAAAAATTATCTCAATGAAACATACCTGACCCCTGCGTCCCAGAGACTAGAAACATAAAAGAAGAGGGAGGAAAAGATATATACTAGTAGATATACCCCAGTGTAGGTTTTAACCACTATTGAAATAAATATGCAAAGAGAAATAGAATGGGTAAGGCAAAAATTATTTAAAATTGAGAGAAAGCCTTGTGGAAGATTTCTGGTTTGAACTAAAACTTGAATTCCAGTTCAAACAAAACTTAGAACAGCAGAAATGTTAGGGGAAATGTCTAGTTTCAATTTTAGCAATGAGAATTTTTAAAAGCATGACATGATGTTGTCTAATTGGGGCCCCCTGCTCGCTGCTTACAAAATCAAATTCACAAATATTGACAGAAAGGAAAGTTGTCTTTAATCAGAGTGCTGGCAGTTTGGGGAGATGGTGGACTCAGTGTCCCCCCAAAACCACCTCTGAAGATTCTGCTCAGCCATGAAAGTTTTAAAGAAAAGGAGGGACGTAATTTTAGTTAACGACTGAATAGGGGGTCAGAGTCATTGCCATCCCTCGCTGTGTTCAGGCTTGTGTGCAGGTGTATCGACTCCTTGTGATGTTTCTTTAGATGCTGTCTTGTTCACATGGTTTGTTCCAGAGATTACTGAAGGGGCAGCTAGGGAAGAGATCTGGTCATCTGTTCATTACTTATTCTTCATTTCTACTTTGATCTATGGAAAGAACTGACAAGTTAGGCAGGGTATTGTGTAATAAAAAGACTTGAAAGGTGTGCTTGGGCCAGAGATGAGTAGAACATGGGGGTGCCTGGTTAAAAGTCAGTTACAGTATATCTTTGCTAAAGTGGCAAGGAAAGGGGCTTCCTCCTGAGGAAGGTTTCCTGCAAAGAGCTGCTTACAATGAAACTGGATTAGGAAAAACTTCCTCCACATTAGCTAATTAAATGTCAGTCAAAAAGGAACTGTTTTCTAGGTTAGCATTTTGAGGATTTTTTTTTTTTTTTTTTAAAGCAGTGGAAATACTAGGGGCCTTTAAGCATGAAAGTGTCAACTTGAAGACAAGGTTTGAGGAAGATGACTCTGTAACTTTATATATTATGGCCAGAAACTCTAAGAGACTGGACACAGGGATGTATGCTAAACTAAAAGGCAGTGGAGATGGAATAAAAATGTCCTCTGTGCCTTTTAAAGCTCAAAAAGAGGAATCATATGTATGTCATGCCTCATTCTCCCAAATCAAATTATTATGATATATACAAATAATAACATTATACTTATAAGAAACCTTGCAATGAACCTCCAGTTAAACAAACTCTAATCTTAACCTCCCAAATTTCCATTTAGAAAGTTAGAGTATAAAGAAAAAAGCCTTCACTTGCTGATCTTATCAGCAAAAAGTTTATTATTTATTCTAAGAATACGTATCTTTTCAACTAAATAGAAACAGATGAAATTTAAGATGCATAAGATTAGACTCAGAGAATAAGAGTTAATGGTATAGATTTAAATATTCAAAATATGAATAGAAAAAAGTTGTGGAGTTACAATAAATGGTAAAGAATTGAAATATTAGAAAAGTTGCCCGAATTTAGTAATGAGGAGTCTGAAACCCTAGAATATATTTTAGGCCTTTACACACCTGAATTAATTAACACACACATGCATAAACACAGTATATGGATTTGGATTTGGTCTTTGGGACTGTTATTTCTTTCCTATGGGAGTTTCATGCCATGTCTTTTTTAATCTGATATTTTTAAAATAATGTCTTTATTTTTACGGGGTGTTTGTGTGCCTGTGTTACCAATGAAAAACTTTTCCTTGTTTTGTCAGCGTTCAGTTTGGTACTGAAAGAAGGCACATAGATTTCTTGAAATACTCATGCTATATGTAGCCATTAATATGTTAAAAGAATTCCTCCTATCCCAAATGGGAAATGGATATTGGCTCTAAATTTAATGTTAATATGGCGACCAACATATACATATGAAAACAATGTATACAAATGAACACACACCTATGCAACGATGTAAATCTTGGCTAAAATACCTCATGAAATTACAATTCAATCACACACACACACACACACACAAACACATATACATAGTTATAATTAATGATTCTATGGTACTGATATTCCAAGAGTAATCTTCAAATCTTCACAAACTTTCTGCCCTATAACATAAATATGAGCATTCAAGAAGACATTTCCTGTTCTTGCCGCTAGCTTTACCCTCTGGGTAGCTAGTATACATGTTTTCTAAGCCCTGGATTTGCATAAAATTGAATATGATATCCAACATTAATTGATTTTTGATGGAACTTTTTTGCATAATTATGTTTAAGCAGGACCTGCCATTACAATTTGCTCTCAGTTGTCTCAGTGGTGTCAAATAAAATAGGTTCAGCTGCAAATATGATAATTAATTTCTTCAATTGCTTAATACCATCACCCAAAGAAACACAGCCTGTCTGGACCTGACTCGACCTCTGATGGCACTCCATCCAGGAGAGAACCAAGGTACCTTATTCCAGGCTCTTCATGCGGTCTCCATATGTTTTCTCATCTCTAACTTTCACAGTCTTCTTACATTTTTTTTCACATAATGTTCAGGATTTTAAGTTGTACTTAATGGGAAGAGTAAGGCAAGGTGTGTCTACTTACCCTTCACGTACTATTTATTTTTAAAATAATAATTTGATGTAAACATAATTTATTTCCAGATTGAAAGACTAAGGTTATCTTTTTTTCGGAATTTCAGGAATAAATGATAGTGAAGGAGAGTAGAGAAAACACAAGTTTGGGGACAGTCAAATGCTGCTGTAATTTTTGTTTTGTCACGTTCAATCTGTGTAAACTTGACAATTTAATTAACTTTCCTCGAGTTTTAGTTTCCTTATATATAAGATGAAATAAAAATACATACCTTTTGGGCTTCCCTGGTGGCGCAGTGGTTGAGAGTCTGCCTGCCAATGCAGGGGACGCGGGTTCGAGCCCTGGTCTGGGAGGATCCCACATGCCGCGGAGCAACTGGGCCCGTGAGCCACAACTACTGAGCCTGCGCGTCTGGAGCCTGTGCTCCGCAACAAGAGAGGCCGCGATAGTGAGAGGCCTGCGCACCGCGATGAAGAGTGGCCCCCACTTGCCACAACTGGAGAAAGCCCTCACACAGAAGCGAAGACCCAACATAGCCATAAATAAATAAAAATTAAAAAAAAAATTATTTCAAAAAAAAAAAAACATACCTTTTAACATAGTTTTTATTATTGCAATAATCCTAGGGAAAAGACCTGGCATATAGTATTATCAAATAATAATTTTAATAATATCAAAATTTGTCATCAAAATTAATAAAGACAACATGCTACTCCCCCCAAAATAGAATGTGCTTCTCTTTATTTTTTTTACATTTTGAATATTCACTTTTTCCGTGTAACATTGGTGATTATGTGATTTTTGTTGATTCCTTTCTGTCATCACAATATCTAAATTGATTTTATCCTCTCCTTTTAAAGTAGCATGATTCAATCAATCCTTTTAGTGATTCAAAGAAGAATTTAAAAATATAGTTTTTATTTTATCTATATTTTAGTTTTATTAAGTAGTATATGCCCAAATTGAATTTCTTTGAAGAGCTGTAAACTCTTTATAATTTACTTTCAGGTGGAATATTGACTTTCTATAGAATGTGTTCAACAAACAGAAATTCATAACACTGACAAAATCCTAACTTGGAAAAGCAGATTTCCAATATCCATGTTAATGTTTTAAACTCTTTCATTAAATGCTTTTAGAAGCCCTACTGAATCACCAACTCCTTGAATTCATTATTTAAAATAACATTTTTGTAAAGCTGAAACTATGTCAGAAAGACATATACTTTATAAGGTGATTAAAAATATATCATTCAGTTTTGGGTGCATATTTTATACAGTAATATGTGAAGAAAAAATGAATAAACTAACGTTTATTTAATCTTCTGCACAAGTATGTTATTATGTGCTTTCCATATATTTTTTCATATTTGCATCTCATAGGAGAAACAATAACCATTTTAATCAGAGGATTTGGAAGCCTACAAATTACATGTAGGTCAAATATTAGAATTACTTTAAAAATGGCAGTTTGAAATCAGGAAGAGTGATGCCTCCAGCTTTGCTCTTCTTTCTCAAGATTGCTTTGGTTATTCAGGGTCTTTTGTGGTTACATACAGATTTAAGAGTAATTGCTCTATTTCTGTGAACAATGCCATTAAAATTTTGATAGGGATTGCACCGAATTTGTACATTGTTTAGGGTAGTATGGACATTTTAACAACAGTAATTCTTCAAATCTATGAACACAGAATATCTTTCCATTTACTTGTGTCTCCTTCAGTTTTGTTCATCAATGTCTTATGGTTTTCAGTGGCAGGTCTTTCACCCAGGTTAAACCTATTCATAGGTCTTTTATTCTTTCTGATGCAATTGTAAATGGGATTATTTTCTTAATTTCTCTTTCTGATAGTTTGTTGTTAGGTGATAGAAATACAACAGATTTTTGTAAATTGACTTTGTATCCTGAAACTTTAATCAATTCATTGATTTGTTCCAACAGTTTTTTGGTGGAGTCTTTCATATTTTCTATATATAATGTTGTGTCATCTGCAAGTAAAGATAGTATTACTTCTTTCTTTCTGATTGGGATGTCTTTATTTAATATTTTGCCTAATTTCTCTGGCTAAGACTTCCAGTACTGTGTTGAATACAATTGGTGAGGGTGATCGCCCTTGTCTTGTTCCTAATCTTAGAGGAAATACTTTCAGGTTTTTGCTGTTGAGTATAATGTTAGCTATGGATTTGTCACATATGACCTTTATTAGTTGCAGAATGTTTCTTCTGTACCTAATTTCTTGAGCGTGTTTATCATGAAAGGATGTCAAATGCTTTTTCTGCATCTATTGAGATTATCATATGATTTTTATCCTTCTTTTGGTTAATTAGCTGTATCACATTGCTTGATTTGTGGATGTTGAAACTTCCTTGCATTCCCTAGGATAAATCTCACTTGATCAAGATGTATGATCTGTTAACTGTATTATTGAATTTAGTTTGCAAATATGTTTTGAGGATTGTTGCATCTTTGTACATCAGGGATATTCACCTGTAATTTTCTTTTCTTGTGATGTCTTGTCTGGTTTTGGTATCATGGTAATGCTGACCTTGTAAAATGAGTTTGGAAGAATTTCTTCTCTTTGTTGGAAGAGTATGAGAAGAATTGGTATTAATATTAGTTCCTCTTTAAATGTTTGGTGGAACTCACCAGTGATGCCTTCTGGTCCTGGACTTCCTTTGGGAGGAACACTGGGAGGCTTTTGATTACTGATTCAATTTCCTTACTAGTAATTAATCTTTAAAGATTTTTTTATTCTTCATGATTTGGTCTTGGTAGGTTGTATGTTTCTAGGAATTTATCTATTTCCTCTAGGTTGTCTAATTGTTAGTGTACAATCTATATCTATATCTATCTGTCTAGCTATGTATCTATCTATCTACACCATGGCTTCTTTATCCATTCATCTGTTGATGGACACATAGGTTGTTTCCATATCTTGGCTGTGGTGAATAATGCTGCAATGAACACAGGAGTGATGATATCTCTTCCATATCCTGATTTTATCTCCTTCAGAAAAAAATATAATTATAATAAATTGTAAGTGGGATTGCTGTATTATATGGTAGTTCTATTTTTAAATTATTGAGAAGCCTCCATATTCTTTTATATAGTGGCTGCACCAATTTATATCCCCAATAAGAGTGCACAGGGTTTTTGTATCTCCACACCCTCTTCAATACTTGTTATTCCTTGTCTTTTGATGACAGCGGTTCTAACGTGTGACATGATACCTCATTGTTGTTTTGATTTGCATTTCCCTGATGATTAGTGATGTTGGGCACCTCTTGATGTACCTGTTGGCCATATGTGTGTCTTCTTTAGAATAATGTCTATATAAATGTTTGGCCCATTTTTAATTGTGTTGTTTGTTTATTTGTTTTTTGCTATTGACTTGTATGAGTTCTTTATATATTTTGAATACTAATCCCTTATTAGATAAATGATTTCAAGTATTTTCTCCCATTCCATAAGATGCCTTTTCAATTTGCTGATGAAGCATCTTTTTAGTTTAATATAGTCATGCTTATTATTTTTGCTTTTGTTGCCTTGGCTTTTGGTATAAAATCCAAAATATCATTGCCAAGAACAATGTCAAGAAATTTAATCCCTATTTCTTCTTCTAGACATTTTATGGTTTCAGGTATAATCTTTAAGTCTTTAATTGATTTTGAGTTGATTTTTATGTATGGTATAAATATGGGTGCAGTCTCATTCTTTCACGTGTGGCTTTGCAGTTTTCTCAACACCATATATTGAATAGACTATCATTTCTCCAATGTACATTCTTGGCTCCTTTGTCATAAATTAATTGACCATATATGCCAAATAAATAAAATTATAAATGGAGAAGGAGACATAACAACTGATACCACATAAATACAAAGAATCATAAGTGACTAATCACACAACTGTTACTATACAGCAAAGCAAATTAAATAAATTATTGCTACAAAAAAACATGAATGAACCTCACAAACATGGTGTTGAGCAAAAGAACCCAGAAATAAAACATTACATACTGTATGCTTCCATTTATATAAAACTCAAAAAAGACAAAATTTATTTCTGGGGGTAGAAATCAAGATAGTAGTTAACTTTCGCAGGAGTAATGATGGGGAGGATCCGCTCATGACACTGCTATTCTACTTCTAGATTCATCAGCCCTTTGCCTCACACATTTCTCTGAGTTTCTTGAAAACATTTATCTACTGTTTTCTTGCTTTCTGTGATGCTCTTGCAAAATCTTATACTACATTTCTTTCACTCGTATGTAACTTGTTCTTTTTGTGTGGGCTTCTACAGATATAAAAATATACCTTTACAGCTATTTGTTCTACTAAGATGTGTTTTATGGTTGACCAGTCTTGGTCCAGTTTTTCAGGTAAATTGTGGACAACTTTAATATGTAGATCTTCATCCTCCCTCTATTTCCAGAGTTTATTTTTATGTTATAATTTGTAATGATAGTTCTACATACATGTTGTTTGCTATTCTTCTCCAGGTATTTTATTTCTCTGTGTGTGTGTGCCTATTTTCTATGTTACTTTCTTTTTAATCTTTATTATTCCCTTTATATTTTTGCTTTAAATTTTTTAGATGTTTTCTTTTATCCTCTCTACCTCAACTTTTATTTTCAGTTAAACTTATTCTTTCTTTAATACCTTGTAATTCAGTCTTCACATCTCAGAAGACTTAGTTCTCTTCTTTAATTTTTCTTCGTTCCATCAACTTTATTTTACCTTTTCCTCCTATTCATTTCTATTCTGATTTTTTGAATTTCCTATTTTAGACATTCTGAAATATCTTCAATTAGCTGTTTAATAGCATTTAATTCCTGTTTTATTATGTTTTGGGCCATTTTGTGGTTGATAATTGAGGAGAGTATTTTCATCAGTGAAAACTTTTGTCCTTATTTTGCTTATCTTTTTCTGTTTGTTTTCATAAGTGTTTAGGATTTTTTTTTTTTGGACTAACAACATCCAATTTATTTATGAGAATTGGTAAACATATGAGTCAACTTACTATTAGCCAAAATCTATCCTCTGTGTTGGAACTGTGAAATACAGTTTACTTATTGAATTACTTTATTTATCTATTTATTTATTTATTTATTTGGAGGAATGAGGGGCTTTGTGTGTGTGTGTGTGTTTTCTTTTTTCTTTTTTAATGGATGTGGGCTTTGAAATTTTTATTTTTGTTTTGTTTCTTTGGTAGATCCATTAATTTGTACCTTTGCTTTCTTCTTTCCGTTTCCTGCCAAGCCTGTAGACACAGCTTTCTCATTTAGTTTGCACCCTTTTCCCCAGAAGCTCTACTTGCCAGAGGTCCTCATCCATCCCTCACATTCTCTTATCCTCAGTAGATCATGCTCTGACTCATCAGGTATCAGAGCTGTTTTCAATTATCTTCCCACTTGGAGGACCTTGTGTGAGGTTATCAAGATCAGGGCCACCTCCCAGACCCCACAGTGTGCTCCTTTTTTAATGTAGTGTCATCTTAACTTTCCTCTGGAAGTGTTCCAGCCCTGGCTCTAGTAATTTCATATTTTTATTCATCCATTTGTAAGTGAATTAAAGTTTGAGCATTCTGTGTCTTCTAGTTCTACTTTAGGCATGGGTTATGCACAGTTTTATTTTCTGTCCTTTATGTTTGCATTGTACACAATGTATTTGGAGATTTGGATGTAGGTAGTTGACCTGGAGTGAGGTCTCTTAACCACTCATTTCCTCAGAGTGGTCTGAAATGCGCTTCCCATGCTGACCACTCCAGCTGGGGTAAATAATGGAGAATGCGCCCAGGTCTCAAAGAAACCCTTTGATATTGGCTTGTGATACATGTAGTGATTGGTCATCAACTATCTCCACCTGCTCCCTCTTACAGCACAGTTCATATAGATGGCAAAATCTCATACTTAAATACTCAATCTGTAGTCTTATTTTCCTCATTACTACTTGGGTTATTGATATTTCATTTCTGCTGGGAATTAGCTATTTAATAGCACCATTCTCCTCACATTGGGGTATCTAAGGGTTTTTTAAAATTGATTAGTCAGAAATAATTGCTTAGTAAAATTTTCTTGTATTTGTTGCACATATTTGTGTAACTGGTATACTTTATTGAATTGTGGTCTAAAATTTTGATAAATCAAGCATTAAAAGTGAGGCAGTGATATATATATATATATTATTGACATTTTTAGACATTATGACAAATATTTAAATAAAATAATATCATGTAATCTTTAAAAATGCTGTAGAGTATTTTAGTGCATAATTGCTATGTTATTATATTATTCTTTTCAGGACACAAAAGCTGAATATTTAATAAGTATTTGATCATGATAATTATGTTAAAGATGAATGCTATTCATTCTTTCCTTATAATAGTTCTACACCTGTTAGATATTGTGCAAGCAAGATGTTAATATTCATGAAAAGCCAATTAAGAACACATTATTATTTATGCTTTATACTTGGAAACTGAGATTAAGGAGTTTATCAGAACCACACAGCTAGTAAACAGCAATAATAGCATTTAATCACAAGTCTCCTAGAATCAATAGCCTTTAGTCTAAACAGGTACATTATATTCTACTGATTAATGAAAAAAGAACCTTCAGAATTTAAAAATGCTTTTAATGTGAAATGGGGCTTATCTTAATTTACTGGAAGCAGAATGTATTTGTTTTTCTTTTATTGCTATATTCTGTGAACCCATCCTTTGCACTTTTAAATGGACCTCTTGTTACCTGTGAACTGTTCTTCCAAAGCCAAAAATAAATTGAAACTCTCTTCAGATCTTAATTGCCTCAAATGTTTAATCTACACAATAAGGCCAATAACCTTGACACAATTCACACGGCTGCAGAAAGAGAAAGCAAATAAAAAAACACACACACAAACATAGTTGTATCTCTCATAGCATTGCTTGGTTCAGTGGTGTGAACACAAAGATGTCACTGTGTGATTAATAACTGAGAGTAACCCAAGATTCTATCTTAGGAAGATGGGGGAAGGAATTTTCCTTCTCTTTAAATGTGAGTGACTTGAGATAAAATTTTCCCCAGGCCTTTCGACAGTGACCAAAAGAAAAATCAAGATTCTCGTTCTTGATTAAAAAAAAAAAATCTAAGGCACGTGCACACGCGCACACACACACACACACACACACACACACACATTCAGACTTGTATGCAGTGTCAAGTCAGTCTACAACATAAGTACTCAGTATATGGGTAAATGTCTTATCATACTTTACTGGAATTAAAGTGAATAACCTCTAGTGCCTTGTACATTCCCACTGTTAGACTCAGAATGTTAACAAAATATACGTAATTCTAAAAACACATAAAAATTCTAAAAAAAAATACTTAAATACTTTAAACATTTAATTCATATCTAGTTTAAAGACTGAAAAGAGATTTCTAGGTATCAGACAAAAGGAAACTTGAAGACAGTATAGTCGGCTTCCATACTAAGGTAAAGGAAGGCTGGGAATGAATTGGAAATGGGTATTTTCCTAATAAATTAATGCTCTTACAAAGAGAGGAAATTTGGACTTATGTACCTACAAAATAGGGATTTGAAACTGAAATCCCAGCAAAAAGCTGAGACCAGAAAGAGTTGCCCTCAGATAGATGGGGCCTGAAAAGAAGTTCACTGCTCTAGGGTACCAGGAGTGAGCTTTTTGCTGCCTCAGGTGACTGGTAGCAAAACAAATCTCCCTTAAGAAATATAAACTCCAAACGTATAAAATCCAACTTTGCATTATTCACATGCTTTGGAATACCCCAACTTGAGATATTATTTTAAAAACTGGACGCAGACCAGTGATTCCTCAGAGCACCCAGCAGATGCATTGTACATTCATGCTGTAGAATCGCTTTCTCAGCCAAAGGGAAGGGACCCTGAAGAAGAAACCACAGGTAAATATACCCATGTTCAGAAATTACAGACTAGATGACTAGTGAGAATCATAACATCAATCTTGAGGCTGAACACCACAAAAAAATTTTTTTAATGAAAACCACTATAAAACAAACATATCTGCTATAAGGAAATAGAGAATTAAAGGTACATAAAACATAAAGAAAGGGTGGACTATCATGGAAAAATAGGTGGATTTGTAAAAGTTGGAAAAAACAGTTATTGAATTTTTAAAAATCAATGAGCTGGAGAAATCTGGGTGAAGGGCATATTATTATCTCTGTCCTATTTTTTGCAGCATCCTGCAAGTCTTAAATTTAAAGTGAAAAGTTATAGAAAAATCAGTGAGGGTTCTGGCTCCCGACGGAGTTGAAGGGAGATCCTGAACTCACGTCGTCCCGCAGACACACTGCATCCACAGCTACAGATGGAGCAGTTTCCTCTGGAAAACACCTAAACACTGTGGAGGCACTTTGTCACATCAGGAATTGAGAAGTAAAACACATCAAAGCAGGTAAGCAATCTTGAAACCCCCCTCCTCAGGGCGGCAACCCACCGTGGGGAGGAAACTCAAAACCCGGAGTTTCTCCCGAAGGGTAAAGAGTTCCTACCTCACACCAGGCACTCCAACTTTGAAGACCAGCAGTTGAGAGGTGAGCCCCTAAAACACCTGACTTTAAAGACCGATGGGGCTCACCCTCCTGAGGTCCAGGGGGCTGCGCAAACTGAGGAATGTCTCTTAAACAGCCCAGGTAGGGACTCACCCGCCCCACCGCCCAGTGCAGAAGCAGCCCTTAGAAAAGCACCCAGACTGTATGTGAAAGAGTCTTATTTCCTAATTGTAAAGCATGGGTCTAAGGGCAGGGAGACCTGCTGGACACGAGGCTGGCGGGCACCTCTCCTTCATCCTTGCTAAAACCGCAGGGGCCAACCATCTCCCCCTGCCCCCTGCACTGCTCCGAAGGTGCCATATTTATGCTCCAGCTGGTGACACTACCTTTTTTTTTTTAATTTTCCTTTTTTTCTATTTTTGAAAATTTTTTATTTTCTTTTTTCTATGTATTGTTTTAAAATTTTTATTTTCCGTATTTCTTCTTTTCCTTCTTTTTTTATTCTTTTTCTTTTCTTTTTACTATTTATTTATTTATTACCATCTTTGCACTCCCCTTCTTCCTTTCTCCAGCCAGTGGGGGCCATCTTCATGCTCTCCTTCATCCTTGTTGAAGCTGCAGGGACTATCTTTTTTTTTTTTTTTTTTTTTTACATTTTCTTTTCTACTTATTTTTTTATTTTCCTTTTTTCGCTTTCTTCTTTTTTTTCATTTTCTTTCTTTTTTCCTTTTTATTTATTTATGTATTTTTTGCCATCTTTGTACTCCCCTTATGCCTTGCTCCAGCCAGTGGCTGCCATCTTTGGCCCAGTGTCACCCAGGGGGAGATTTTACACACGTCTGGTGCCCTAGGTTTTGTATCTGGTGACCTTACTTTTTGTAGCTGCCATGCAGGGGACACCCCTTTATCACCTGGCTCTGGAGGCCAGAGGGGCTTGCTTTCCTGAGTAATTGTAACCATCAGAGAGATAGTACTTAGAAGACTCCCACCCCCAGGGCACTGCGCAGATAGCAGGCTGAAACACACCACCTGCCCTTTTCTGAGAAAGAAGCTTATTTCCCCGTCCAAGAGCTTTGGCCGGAGGGGCAGGCTTCTGGTTTGGCAAATATCAGTATAAAGGGGCCTATGAAGGGACTGGGACGGCATGGGGGCTGGTGAATGCAATCTTTGTGCACTCCTTCTGCCTCACCCCAGCTCACCAGTATCTTGCAGAAAGAAGCTTAGACCCTTCTCTGGTGCCCTGATTCGGGGGCTGCTGCCAGGGGACAGACAACTCTATGTTGCCTGACTCTGATGCACAGTGAGACCACCGCTCACAGGCTCCACAGGACTCTAACCAACAGAGAAAGGATTCTTGAAAGGCTACCGCCCCGTAGCAGGGCACCAGGCAACAGATGGAGGAGCTCCATCCATCTGGAAGGAAGCTTATTAGATTATTATCATAGCTGCAACCTGAGGGGCAGGCTTCTAATTAAATACACATCTAAAGACTGACTGTAAACCTTTCCCGAGACCTCAGAAGGCAGGCATTATCTTTGCACTTTCCCTCTGCTGTGCTCCAGAGCACTGACTCTCAGAAGGGAGATCATACAACTTAATAGCAAAATTTAAAAATCCCAAATAATCCATTTTAGAAATGGGCAGAGGATCTGAATATACTTTTTTTTTTAGAGAAGACACACAGATGGCTGCCAGGTACATAAAAATATGCTCAAATTCACTAATCACCAGGAAAATGTAAGTCAAAACCACAAGATATCACCCCACACTTTTTAGATTAGCTATTATCAAAAAGACAAGAAATAATATTTAAAACAGATAACCAACAAGGATCTCCTGTATAGCACCGGGAACTCTCCTCAATATTATATAACAACCTAAATGGGAAAAGAATTTGAAAAATAGATACATGTGTATGTATAACTGAATCACTTTGCTGTACACCTGAAACGAATGCAACATTGTTAATCAACTGTACTCCAGTAGAAAATAAAAAGTTAAAAAAAGAGACAAGAAATATAACTTCTGGCGAGGATGCAGTGTCAAGGGAAACCTTGTTCACTGTTGTTTGAATATACATTGGTTCAGCCAGTATGGAAGCTGGATGGAGGGCCTTCAAAAAATTAAAAACAGAACTGCCATATGATCAGCAGTATAAGTGAGATCGTGCAGTATTTGTCTTTCCCTGTTTGGCTTATTGCACCCAGAATATTTCATAAGACCCAGTCAATACATGTAATAAGTAAAAAAGTACCAAATTTAAAGGAATACATCCATGCGGATGAGGACTACTAAAATTTCAGATGCAGGATTATGGGCTCATCCTGGATGTAGCAGACAAAGATATTTAGTTTAAGTGAGAGAGTTTTGGGAAACAATGGAGAATGACCCTTTTGGAACTGGTTCAAGTTAATTGCACTGGGACTCGTTTGTGGTTCAACCAAAGGAGATGAAGGAACTTGGAGGGCCAGAGTAGAATTCTTCCCCAAATATGGCTGCAGACCTTCCTTTGTTGAATTATTGAGCAGAAATGCATTAGATAATTCAGTCTAACCTGCCTTTTTGTTGAGATAGAACCAGGGAATTTGCATGATGTGGCATTCTCCAATGGGCCATTTTCCTCCTAGACTCCCAATCGCTCCTGTGACACTCAGCTTGCAAATTATCCTTAAAGGCAAAAATATATCCATCTGAGGCCACGGTTTCAGTTGTTATAAAGAAGACTTGATGGTGGTGCTTCCAGAAATATTTCTGTTCTAGATAAGTCAAGATTGTCATCAACATAGAAAAACTCACGACTGCTTTATGAAATATTTCCATTTTGAGTCTCTCAAAGGGGGCAGAATTAGATGTTTTAGATCACCAAACATCTTGGAAGACCTCTTTCAAGGAGCAAATATTCAACAAAAGACCACAGTAAGGTCTATGCTAATTATTAGAGAACAACAATATGTATCGATTAAGATTAATAGTAGGGGGTTACTAACAGATTCATGAAGGAAACTAACATCAATTAGTTGTATACTAAGTGTCAGGAACTGTGTTTTTTCACATCTATTATTTCACTGAATCATCTCAATACGTCTACTCTTGTTTAGACTTAACAGCATCCCTGCAAGTTTTGGTAGTTTTATTCCCATTTTACAGATGAGAAAACTAAGCCTGGATAATTTGAAGAGTTGCCAAAGTTGCAATGAGCATATGTGACAGCACAGTGGTGTAAAATAAAGCCTGTCTCTTTCAAAATCTCATTCATTTTTTAAAACATTCTCTCATACAGCACTTTCTTCATGGAAGTGTCTCCAATAACATGTGCTTTCTGTCCCACACACGTACACATGTTTGCTGGTAGGTTACCTTCCTGACTGTTCCTATTGTTAGGAGAATGTTAAAGCTGGCATTTCTGGAGCATTCACCAGCTGGCAGTGAACTTGCTGGGTGGTCGATGGAAACCATTTCAGGTTTAAGAATTCTCCAAGCATGGCAATGGCAGTCTATGAATGAGGAGGTTGCTCTTTCTTTCTTTATGCTGCCCTCTTTTTGGTTCTGACTTTTTGTAGTGTGGGTCAAAAACTATTTATTTGAACTATGTGAGCTCCCACTGATTAGCACTGCTCTTGTAAATGTTTGTCACCAGTTAATCACAGCCATGGACACTGGCCCTTGGCTACTTATCTTTTACTTGCTTCGCACAAGGGCAAAGCAAAAAAGAAAAATAAAAAAGGAAAATTCAGTGAGCATCTCCAATCCTTTCGTTAATATTAAATCTGGGAGGTAATAGGACAAGTGAAATTCATGCACCTGCTAATTGGTCCAGGCAGAGAATCCACATTTCTTACTTGTACACCCTTGGTTATGCAGAAAAAGTTCATGTTTCAATGAGACTATAATCAATATATCACCTATATTAGTCTCATGTCAACACACAAGGGTTCATTATTAAGCAGATTCTGAAGGGTTCACTGAATATTGCACTTTGAAATGTGTGTCTGGTGCTTGGGAGCAATTTCCAAGCTGTCTTCTGGGAACTAGGACACACTTAAAAGGATTTAGGAGTAGAAATCTTTCACTTAAGAAAATCCATTTCAGCAATTCACGCATTAAGGAAATGGGAACTGTTTCTTTACCAATTTCACTGGCATTTGATGGGGGAATCCTCCAGTAAAACACAGGCAATTTTACTCTAGTTTTTATAGCAATAAATGTGTAAGTGGGTGCTTTGTCCCCCTCCACCCTCTTGCAAATATGGAACTGCACAATCCATCATGGCCATGTGTATTCATTCACATTCCAAGAACAAGCTTTTTTTTAATCGAATTACAGAGCCAGTGACTATTGTGCACTTAGTGTCAGACTTTTGCCAAGAACTTTAAAATGCTTTATGTTATTTAGTCTTTACAACAAAGTATGTAGTTGCTATTACTATGTGTAACATAGTCATGGGAATTTGGAGGGGTTAAGGGATGGGTCCAAATTCATATAATTAATATCATACAAAGTCAGATTTTTAATCCAATATTTCTCACTCTAAAGTCCATATCCTTAACTCTAAATTATATTACCAAGAGAATGATACTAATAGCTGACATTTTGTGTTCCAAACACAAATATGAGTGTTTTACATATATTAACTTATAATTTAAAAAAATACATAGAAACATGATTTTCAACAACAACCAGAAAAAAATGCACAAGTCAAACATTTATTCAAATCAACAGTGAAGGAACCAGTAAAAATGATAGACCTAGTTCCAAGAGCATTTGAGGAGGAACTGGGGATTTGCAGCATTAAAAAAAGAAAAAAAAAAGAATGTTAGAATAAAAGTGGGTAATCCAATATAAGGCAATAAAACTATAATCTTGGCGCTTATCTTCACTACTGAAAAGAAATTTGTGAGTAAACATGCAACTTCACAATACTGAGCTCTAATCAAATAGTAAATTATAAAATCAAACCCAAGTACATTCTCCTAAAGAAATAATGTTTTATTGGGCCTACTATATGATACTACTATCTGATATTTAAAGAGTTTTCTTCTATCCACCACTACCTTATTTCCAAATTTAGGGTAATTTTTCTTAAGAATTTTCAAACGTAATAATGATGGGATTGTATTTCTGTTATATATGCAATACAAGATTTTCCAAAAGGTATATTCTTTTGTAAAACTGAAAGATTGCAGAACTTGGATGGAACCTGGGTTAAACTGTTAAGTAAATCAAGTTGGTATCTGATCATGTCACTTATTTTCCTCATATCAACTCACTAATATGGTGATTAAAATTGCACAATAGATTTTTTTTTTAAATTTTAGCATTTAAGCTTGTAGGAAACTTCTTTAATGGACAAATATTTATTACAGTAGTAGAATAATCGTCAATTCTTTTAAATTGTGAATAATAGTGACTTAGATGTTGTAATACACAAATTATAATATCTTAAATGAAATTTGAAAACCAGTGGGAGTCATAACTTCATCTATGTGTTACTTTTCAATATACTTGTCCCTCTATCAATCATGTGAAATAATGAATACAGATATAATTGCTCCTGAAATGGGAAAGAAAATATGTATATAGTCTTTGAGGTAAGTCTGCCACCAAGATAATTCACCACAAAATTCATGTGGTTCATTTACCAATGATAGTCTAGTCTTCACGAACAAGTGGAAAGACTTGATTGTGTTAATATAGCAAGATAAAATCAGTTTCACAATGGTGGACTCATAGGGGCCAAGATTTAAGCTCAGACTGCCAGTTTTGTAACTTTACATGAGAAATGTAGCCGTTTGGGATTTAATAGTCTATCCTTGGGCTCATACTTTCTCTCTCTATGTAGAAGGAATGTTGAGAAATCACATTATATCTCAAAGGTGCAGGGTAACAGAGGCTTTAGAACAAAAGCTAATGGACATACGTTTAAAATATTTGCCTGCTTCAGGTTCTGAAGGCCTGATGTCTCCACTCACAATAAGAATCTCACCTCTCCTGGTCAGTCCTTGGAGAAGAACTTAGCACCTTGGCTATTAAAGATTTGCTTGCCCTTTGCTTGCCCCCCTCCCCGCCTTTTTTAATGGTTTTGCTTTTAGCTAAATAGCTGTTATCATTAGGTTAGGTTAAAGCCCATTCTTACTCTGAGCAGGCACTTTCTCTTTTGCGTATACGTAGCCTTTAGAGCTTAACTCTTAAGGGCGAATATGAGGGGTTTGGCATGGTGTTCTCTATTTCCAGATCCTAACTTCCACTGCATTCACGAAGAAAATGATGGCAAGAAGAGAAGAATGACTCATCCAAAGTGATTCAATGTGGAATAGAATCCAATCCAGTTTTCATAGAACCACTTTTTTAAACCACTGTCCCACACTGTCCCACAGCAAACTCTTGGTAGCATGTAGTCCCAATTTTCAACTACTAAGGGCATAAAATAAATAAAATTTTAGGTCAATTTATAACCTGTCCATTAGCTTATAGCAATAATGAATATCATTACTGATAATAATTGATAGGAAAGTAGAAGGATCCAAGCTAATAGCATTGGCAGGAACCTATACCTCAGAGGCCAATCAGGGCATTATTTCCATTATCATAGTGGAAATTTACCAGTGATTCTAATGGAATAGATGTTTTTGCTTTTCCATTCTTCCTGACCAAGGCCGGCGGTGTGTAGGAGAGGTTTGTCATTGATAAAGTACAAAATAGTTTGTATGATTTAGAAGACTCATTATTCTGCCCTCTGTGATTTCCAGCTTCCTTTTCCCTCATACTCTACCTCACTCCCCAAACCACATTCATCTCTCCAAAGTCATAATGCTGTTTATAGTCCCATGCCTGTGTACACTGCCAGGTCCAATTGGCAGGCCATTCTCCACCGTGTCCACCTGGAAAATGTTTTCTAATCTTTCAAGATTTAGAGCTTAAGTGTCCTCTCCCCTACGAACTCTCTCCTAACACTTGCCCAGGAATATTTATCCATATTCTACTCTAGCCCTACATACTTCTATGACTTTACAGTTCATTGCATCTCTCTCTCTCTCTCTCCAATATAAATAAAATTAGTAAGGACACAGATTAAGATCTGATTTCCAAACAAACACAAGATAGATTCACAATAAATTGTTCATAAAACAATATAAATCTGAAAAACAGAATTCTGTACATTGCCTCAACTTTTCTTCTCTGCGCTTCCTGAATTATCTTCCAGGGAGTTAAGAATTTTTTTTGTACTTTGTCCTTTGTCCTTATATTTCTGTACATAAGAGAGCTCTTTGCTCTCAGTGGACGTACAGTCAAATCTTATGACAGATACAATAAAAACAGCTGCAAACTGCATTTCTTTCTCTGTTTGTCTCAATAATACATGCTATAGAATATCTTTTGTGATCATGCTGTTTCAGATAACAACCCTGAGGGAAGTAGAACACTGATCATTAGTGGTTTTGATTATGCCAAAATGTGCATTGGTCTCTTAGGTTAGGTCAGCTTTGTTCATGCATTTTATCCTTATTATGAACAGTGTTGAAAACAACACATTTCAAAATGTTAAGAAAAATAACTTATAACTTAGAAATTGGACTAAAGTTGATCAACCGAAGGCACAAGTACACCTAAGAATTACCATTTACTGAAATGTACTTTGATCAAATCACTATTTTTTTAAATTAGAGATGCCAGACTTAGTCAAATTGCATGTTTGTTTGTCAACTTTTTTTCTAATAGAAATGCACATGCCAGGCACAGAAGGTAACCCTAAAGGATATGGTTTATTGCCCTGTAGGACATGTAACAAAGAGATCTTATCTTAGTCTAACATTCTTTACTAAATTGCCTATAAGTACTCAGCTCCTTAACTGTTCTTTGAAGCACTATTCCCTTTTTTACTATTTATGTCATTAATTAATGAATTGAATAACATCTTTGACAAGTGTTTATTTTGTATTTGTAGGAAATTTTTTTAAACTTTTTTGAAATTATATTTTAAGTCCCCTCCTTTGAGCTGGGATCTATTGGTCAGAAGGTCAAAAAGGTTCAGAATGGGGTCCTCATTAGAAGTATCTACTTCGAGTATATTGCAACTTATTTCAGCTTTTGTGTGGTTAAATGAATTTACAAAGGAAGGAATCTAACTTCAACTAAAGTAAGTCTCACAAAATAGGTAATTTCAAAAAACACCTTCAAGGAAACTATAAATTAAAAATCATATTAATGATCTAAACCAACAAGGTAAACCAACAATAAAAATTGGCAGAGCTGACATTTTAAATTCGAAAGTGAATTCTTCACTTGAAACATAGAGGTTAAAAAATGAGGATATAATCAGATATAACAATAAAGTCAGCAAAAGTACATAAAGTCATAAAATCTACTTGAACTATGGATACAAATCCATAACCACTGTTATTAACAAGAACTTTACCTAAGTGAATATTGTACAAATTGTTGCTTGGTGAGGGTTTTTTTTTTTTGATCTATGACAATCATTAAAAGCAATATCAATATAAATTAAACTTAGAACCATCTCTTTGAAATGCTATATAAAAAACGTTAAACCAATGTTTTAAAAAATAATTAAGCATAAAAAATCATATATGCAGATATATGTGATACGTATATATGAAGTGATCATATCTGTGTGAAAACAATGCTTATACACACACATCCATTCAAGCTAAAAGGATTTTTGAACTAAAACACATTAATCATTTCAAAACATTTAATTTCAGCTTTGTCTTATAATTTAAAAATTTCTCTTGTGCATGCTTATTGCATATGAGTGCAACAGGACATGCACATATAATACAAACAAATATAACTCTATTGGGGTCCCCTAAAGTTGTGTTTCTTGGTTTGCTTTACTGACAGGGTGTGCTATCCAAAAGTTTGGAGACCATTTCTCTGAGCCTTAAGTGAGAGATATAAAAGACAGAAGATAACACATGGTCCTCACAGGGGAGGTTGGTGACAGCATTGGAGGCAAAAGCACCTTCCAACTATTTCTGGGCCCCCTTACACTTGTCTTATTTGCATATACTACACATCTCACCTCGTGGTCCACCTAACTACCAGAGCAGGTTATACTTACTTTCTTCCCCAAACCCTGCATTCATATGCTGTGTCTATTGCAGGATAAAAAGAAAAACAAAAAACAAAAAACAAAAAAAAAACAAACTCATAAGGATGCTACACACGTTTTGTTTTGTATTATTTTGTTTTTATTTTAATTTTGTTCTTCTTGTCTTCCTGATTTTTTTTTTCTTTCCATGCCCCTGATTTTTTTTTTTTTTAACACTAACAGTCAAACTTGTTCTCCACCCCAAAATATTATTTCATGATTCAGGGCCCGACCCCTTTTCCATATGCTGTTTCTCAGTTAAGTATATTATAGTTAAGTATATGTATATCCATATCCTCGTTCCATTTGCCAACTTCTTATTTATCTTTCAAAACTTGGATTCAACGTTCCTCCATCAAATGTGTGTGTGTATGTGTGTTTCAAAAACATTTTCCAAAGTTAAATCTGAAATCATTGGCAAGGCTTATGTTGAAGACAAGCTTTTGGGAATCATAGGGATAGTCATTTAAATTGAGAATGTGTAGATTGAGAAGGGTTAAAACCAAAGTGTATTATTCACATTTAGGAAGAAACAAAACAAAAAACCATTAGAAGAAAATGAAAGAAACTTCTCAGTGGCATAGGAGAAAATCCTGGAGAAGTTCTCAGCACAGAAGCTAAAGGAAGCGACTCTTTCAAGAAAGAAGGATAATCCAACAGTAGCAAAGCACCAGAGAGGTCCAGAAAATGCAGAGATGTCTCAGAGATGTTTCTCAGAGATGAAATTTATTGGTGACCTTAGTTAAAACAACATCTGTTCTACAGTGGACTAATAAGTAAAAGGAAGGGGAAGATGTACAAACTGAGTAGACAGGCTAATTTCAACTTCTTGAATAAGGATGGAATTAAATAGAACAAAGAATAGAGTCAAGGATGGAAACAAGAAAGGGTTTCACTATAGTTGTTTCAAAGGTATGAGAAAAGCCAGAATTTTCTGGATGAAGAAAAATAATAGCATATGTGAAGAAGGAGGGTGGATATAGAAGGGACTTCATGCATATAAAAAGAAGAGGCACATTCTCTAGAATGTGGGAAGAACATAAAGAGTACTTATTCCAACAGGATAGAAAGAAAACAGAAGCATGAGAAGGATAAGTAGAGAAATGGGAAGGTCTTCTATCATAAAGACTGATTTTCTCAAAAAGCTTCCCCTGATTTCCACACCCACCCATAAGTATTCCTATAAAGTTATTCACTTTCTTCTTTCTGTCATCTCTTCTTGCATATACATTTTTTCTAGCACACTCTAAATGCTAATTGTTGATTAAAGCATCTTCACACACAGTCCCTTCCCTCTATTACCTATGAATTACCTGAGTATTGAACTGTGTCATATTTGTTCCTACATGTTAAGCCTTGTGCAAAGTGCCTGCCATATTTTAGCCTGTTAATTTGAGTTTAGTTTTGGAATAATAAGTTGAAGAGTGGAAAATATGTATTTCAATGCATAACACTTTACCAGTGCTGTTGAAATTCTGGAAAATCGGATATTTGCAACTAATCCTCTTATCAACTGAGAAAGTGGTTTAATTTTATCTGTCATTTATCCATCTATTAATTCATATTCATTCATTCATTTATAGATGAAAGAATCCAGACACCTAAGTCACTGGGCCCCTGCAAGGTATTTACAGGGCAGCTCATCTGACTTATAAATAAAGTCTATTTTCCCTTCAGGTATGAAACCTCAAAACTTGACTTTATTAGTACACACTCTAGTCAACTAAGCTAACTCAACTAGAATGGTCCTTACATAATCAAGAATCAATGCTCATAAAAAGAAAACTTTTCTAAATTAAAAGGTAATGCAATAAGAAAGGGTGATGAATAAAATATTTGGTTAAAATTGGAGTTCTCTGGTCTGTGAGAATGAATATCATTATCTGGAAATCAAAATCATTAAAATACAGTTAAGCACATTGGAAAAAAAATAAAGGAATACAGTAATTTAAAAGTACCTTCCTAAATAAAACCATTATCCCTCAAAGCACAGCTATTCAAAAAAAAAAAAAAAAAAAAGAAAACTGAAAAAGAGCTTGATTCAAAGATCTCCTTATACACTGTACACTACAAACCAAGAATACAAAATAATGTACATAAAAGCCAATGTTTTCATAAAAGAAGTCATAAAGGATTTCATGTCTTTCTTTCTGTAAAATTAAGAAAAGCAGCCCACAATGCAATGTTAATTATACATAAATTGTCTCATTTTAATCATTATTACTGTTGGAATGTAATTATAGATTAGAAACCTATTCCAGACAAAGAAGACCTATAGTAACCAAAAAAAAAAAAAAAAAAAACCCTTGATAGTATTTTTCTAATAAAGAGGATGGTGAATGTATATTTTCTTTTAATAAGGCAACTAATGGAGTGAAATGTAAAAAGAACTCATTATTATAAATCTGCATAAAAATTGGATTCTAATTGACTGCTGGTTATCTATTGTAATTTTCAGGAAGCTGGATACTGGTTCTACTAGTCACTGCAGAACTAGTTGTGGGAAACATAAACCAGACCAGTCAGAATTGCCCATTCTCTAGCTTTTTAAGAGCTCTAAAACATCTGTGCAATGCTTTTCTTTTAAATATAGAATTGTGAAACCAGGAACTCTGATTGAATTCTTTTTATTAGGTATCCAATTAATACAGTAACATGCACAAATCCTAAATGTCCAGTGTTGTGAATTTTTACAGATATATGCAGTACAGGGATGGATAAAGGGAACATTTCTGGCAGCCCAGATATTCCCTCATAAGCCCTACCTTAATATTTCCAAAGCCTCCAAATACTTTCTAACTTGTAACACCAAAGGTAAAATTTATCTATTCTTAAACTTTATGGAAATAAAATCATGCATATGCCCTCATTTGTGTTTAAATTGTTTGTATAGTGTCATATGTGTGAGACCCATCTTCTTTTTTTTTTTTCATTCTACTGTTAATGGACATTTGGGTTGTTTTCAATTCTTAGTTATGAATTTTATTTCCATACACATTTTATACACATGTTTTTAGGGTATATATACTCATTTTTGTAGATATGTACACCCATCTATTTTGGGAAGAAATGCTGGATCATAAAATAACTTATGCTTAGCTTTACAAGATAATGTGTATAATGTCCACCAGGACCCTGATTGATATAATCCCTTAGTCTATTTTTGTCATAAAACATAAAATCTGTGCATTCAAAATGTATCTAGGCATTCAACATGTATCTACTTTTAAAACTTTTAACTGAAAGGAGACTTCAAAATTTGCAATCACACAGAAACACCAGAGAACCAGATAGTATTTTGGAGGACGCTTCATCAATAACCCATATAAAATAGAGCTGACATAATTTCATTTGAAGTCATCATTTTCGACCTTTTCAAAGAATGATTTGGCTTTTAATCAGAAATCTGTGTTCATTTTCTTGTTCATTTTGAACAAGGAACTCATCATCCCAATTCAACTATTTCCATACAAATGAACTACTTTCCATGTCATAAGCTTAATAATGAACAGACTTGCAGTCCTACAAACCTGTGGAAGAGTTCCAGCAGAAGACCACTCTGATCTAGTTGAATATGAAGTGTGTCCCATGTGTTTAAAAGTTATCCTCTCTCACTGCTCTGAAGGGGTAAGGGGGTAAACACTTGTTGGCTACGATCAACCTCCACTGAGTCAACCACTCTTGAATTTATCAGGGATAGTTTGAAGTAAACTCTTTAGGTTCCTCTCCGCCCTATTGTAAATAGAAACAATAGATAGCAGTTTAGGACAAGCCCAATGTAAATGGAAAGGGAGGGTGGTAAAAGATATATCTTTGCTTAGTTTGTATATATATGAAATTGTAGGTTAGATATAGTTCTCCCATTGATTAGTTGTGTACATTTAGACAAATAAAAATTTCTCTAAGCCTCAGTTTTCTTATCTGAAAATGACATCCATATAATTTCTTTGCGAGAATGTATCAAATGTGATAAACTCGGTGTCCTATAAATGGAACATATTTTTTCATAATATATTTTGTCATGTAATTACTATGATGAGAATTTATTTTATTCTTTCCAAAGCATTTTCCCATTATTTTATTTTACCACTAATGATACTTTGAGGATGAATAGAACATGCATTATTATTACCATGTGCAGAGAGGAAGTTCTGTCCTGGCTTATGATTGCATGAGAAAAAGAGGACAAAGGTCAATCACTCCTTCCTCCTAGTTTGGTTCTTTTTCTCCTGCATCTTTTTTTCTTCTAATCAATTGATTCAGGGCTTCCCTGGTGGCGTAGTGGTGAAGAATCCACCTGCCAATGCAGGGGACACGGGTTCAAGCCCTGGTCTGGGAAGATCCCACATGCTGCAGAGCAACTAAGCTCGTGTGCCACAACTACTGAGCCTGCGCTCTAGAGCCCGCGAGCCACAACTACTGAGTCTGCGTGCCACAACTACTGAAGCCCACGCGCCTAGAGCCCGTGCTCCACAACAAGAGAAGCCACCGCAATGAGAAGCCCACGCACCACAATGAAGAGTAGCCCCCGCTCGCCGCAACTAGAGAAAGCCCGTGCGCAGCAATGAAGACCCAACACAGCCAAAAATAAATAAATAAAAATAAATAAATCTATTTTAAAAATAAATAAATAAATAAATTGATTCATAAGTGCATCATACTTCTATCTCTTTCTGTGTAATTCTGTGTGTTCTTCAAAGATTCTCATGTCTCCCACGTCACTAAACATAACTCCCTTATAAAAGGAGCTCTCTTCAGTGCTTATTTCTACGTCATTGCTGCTCAGCCACTGTCTAACTTTTTTTTTTCTTTTTACTGCTTCATATATTAGCACCATCTTCCTTTCTAACCCTTTGCTTATAAAACATATTTTGGACTGAATGAGCTGATGCAGAATACTCACATCCCTTAATCTACTTTCCCATCACTAAAAGGATGAACAGAAAGAAGGCAGGGAAGCAGGAAGGAAGGGAGGGAAGAAGGAAAGAAGGAAGGAAGGGAGAATGGAAAGAAAAAAAATTAGCTAATTTTTCCATTGGCTCTATTTACCAAAGCCATGTTTCAGAGACTCAACGTTTAATGCAGCTCTTTTCTCAGTCTGGAGGTCCAGTGGTTCCCACTGTAGTTAATTCATAAACCAGCAAGTGTGGTCCCACATTTTCACCCTGCCTATTCAAGTTGATGGCATGGCTTTCAGGCATATGTTCCTATAGTTGTATGATGGTTGCTACTCTTCCAGATACCACAGTCTCATGAAACCAAGTCCAGGGACAAGATAAGGAAAAAAAAATGTCACCCTCGACTAACTTTTAAGAGGGATAGAAATGTTTCTTGGGGACTTTACTTTTTGTCTTATTGGCCCAAACTTCACCCCAAGATCATCCCAAATCCTATTGTGGAAGGTAGAATGACCTAGATTATCTTAGATGAATCCAAATTTACCTCCTCGGTTGGACATGAATACATGAAAATAATTAAGATTCTCTTTCAAAGGAAGACAAAGAAATACCTGCTGCCCTGGGATCCGACAGTGTCTGCCACGGCCCTCTCAGGGCTGGAGTGGGATATGTCACAGGAGTGATAATTTCACCCCAAATTTCCCATGGACCTAATTTCTCTTGTTGTTCTTTCTCTATTATGGATTGCTGAGTACAATCATTTTGGAGTGCTTTACCTTGGGCTTGCTAGGAAGAGGGTTTTCTCCTGTTATTTCTGTATCTATATAGCAGAGGGATTTGGACAATTTATTTGCCCTGTATGGTCTGTGTCAACCCCAAAGCATTGCAGTTATGAACTTTTGTTATTTGTAGCGACATTTCCCTTCTCTCTCGCCCCTTTCTCTCCCAATACTTAATCTTGCATATTTCCCATTTCAGTGAGTGCCTTCTGGGGCACTAGTTCCAATTAGCAGCCTTTCACAAGCTATTGCTTCAAGTACTTATTTTTTTCCTGGTCTTATTATTAAATTATAAGTCTATTACTATTGGTGTTTTTGAAATCCATCTGCCAGATAATCTATTATAATACTTTGCAAGTTTATGTTGTGTCCCAGCAGAGATGCCAAAGAGAAATGAGTTTTGATTGTCACAGAAATTCAGTTTCAAGTGCAGGAAAAACTGACTGGAAAGGTTATTAGCCTCTGAATTAGCTGCTGAGAAAGCTTTGAAGTCATCTTCCCTAGAGATCTTTCATAAAAGGCTAAGTGTGCCTGTGATGATTTAGAAATTTTTAACTGTCTGGAGAAGAGAAGGAGGAGGGTTCTTAAGTTGTATACAATTATATCCTGACTGTTCCAAGCCTCTAAATCTTCTGTAAAGCACACCGATTGGACAGTTTGTGAGAATGGTCAAAAATCTGGAGGCCTGTAGGGACATGAGGATAATGTCAGGATACCCTCCCCAACTGCTGAAAGGTACTTAAGCACGTAAGGCTGTGTAAAGTGGCCTGGGCTGCCCGGTAGTCCTCTAGGAAAGACACTCGTCCAGGAAGCATCTCCTGCATCCGTGATAGAGTGTAAGAACCATGTGCCATAAAACCCCTGATGATATGCAAGTAATTAGAGGAAGTTTGATCTTTTCAGTCATGGAAGTATTGTTTGCAATGAAGTATGTCAAGGGTTAGTAAATTTTGGATTCAAATGTTGGTACTTTGAGGAAATCCCTTTAACTCTGAGGCTCCTTTTCCTCATCTATGAAAGGCAATAACATCTTAGAATATTACTGCAAACATGAAATGTTATAAATGCATGAAACAACCTTTGATACTGTTGATTCTCTCTTAAAGTGACTTCTTTTAGTTCTTCCATTCCAAGTCTCAGTAATGCTGGTAATAGATTAGAAAGTCGTAGAGCAGGATCCCTAGAAAATAGAGCTTGAGGCACGTCTTTCATGCTGAGGTTTTGAGAGTACTGCACTCTCAGGGTAGTAAGAGGAGGAAAAATGGGACATGGAGCAGGGGAGAAAAAAAGCAACTACAATGTGGTTTACAAATAGTGTGGGTACACAGTCTTGAGACAACACAAACCATTGCTTGATTCCATGGTACGTGCTCCAGACAGGCCCTGTGAAGCCACTGGGACTAGAAACAGTCTTTTAAAGAAAAAAAAAAGGGTTGAGGATATATCTACTGGGTCCTGCACACCTCCTATGTTTCATCTGACAAGGTTCACTCCCAAGTGATTGATTCCCCTCGGTTTTAGGTTAGGTCACCCAGCCCCTCCATATAGCTTCCAGAAAGTGAATTCCAAGGCCAAAGTTTCTTTTGAGCCACCTGCCTTATCAGATTTCAGAAGTACAGAGAAGCCAGACCTTCCATATTTCTGCAACTGTTGAGGTTCCTGCCTCATTGGGGTCCGTGGAAGTCATACTAGAGTGGCTTGGGGAAATTTCCTTGCAAAAATTGGTTAGGTATGCTTGTGAGAGCCTGTGGAATTTCTACAGGTTGCTTCCATTTGGAAATAGGAATGAGGTCATCAGCTCAGGATGACAATGTGTGTGTTTGTGTTAGATGTTTGCATAAGAAGGGAATGGTGTGAAATCATTGTCTAGAAGAAAAGGAGAGTGAATTGCCTCTGATGATGGAATAGGATTACAGTCTCAGGAGAGCAGACAACAGCAGCAGTGACCAAGACTTTTCATTGAACATGGAGCTGAGACTTCGGGAAACAAGGGAATCTGGGGCAGTGCAGAGACTAGGTTCCTGTGCAGAATTTTTTTGTTTTGTTTTGTATCACCTGCATCAACTTTCCAAGTCATGGCAGTAAATACTGATTGATCACTAATGTGTATCCATAGATATCTGGAGAGGTACAATGCAAGGAAGGTATAATATGAGAAAAACAAGAATGACTAATTTTCTACTCAAATACCTAACAATCTAGATTTGGGGATAAAAATAAAAAGATAAAAAGTTCAAAGCATAATGTTAGTAGAAATTTACGGATCCAGGTGACAAGCACCATAAGACCTCAGCAGGAGAGAACACTATGGTCTAGGGTGAGCAGGAAAAGTTTGGACTTGATCCAGCCCAGAGAAAATAGCCAAGACTTAATAAGCAGTGACGGAGGACACAGGGACACAGAAGCCAGGACAATGGTAGAGGCTATGAGGAAGGACACTAGGCATTTCTGGTCTCCTATAAGTAGATATGGCTGATGAGATCGTCACTGAGCAGGACCCTATGGGGCCTTCCTGGAACAGACACCCTCCTACCATGTCCTCCGCCTACCTCTTGTTTGTAGAAAAACTTTAGCCTCCTAGTTCTTCCCCTATTTCCAAAGAATACATTTAATCAGAGAAGCGCAAGAATGCAGAAACAAAGGAAAATAGTCAAGCAAGACAAAATAATAATAGTTCAGATATTAAGCAAAGTTAAGGATCTTTAGTTCCTCCTCAAGGGCTATAGATAATATTCTGAGCCATATCCTTTGAGCTGTTTTGCAGATACTGAGACTCCCACCGAGTGCAAGAAGTTAACTATTTGATGACCAGACTACAGCCATGACATAAGCTGCTCCATCTTAGTTCTGAGAACTGGCCTCAAGGACATGGGAACAAAGTGACCCGGGAACTGAAGACTAACTGTACTTATAAAACAATCAAGATGTTGCTGATCAAACCAAATCCAAACAGGTGAGTGGGCCATGCTTCCTTCAAGCTGAGTAATTGAAGAAATTTTAATCAAGAGACTATTTACAAAGATGAGAGCAGGGGAAACACAAGGCATGGGGCAGTAAGAGTAGAGAGCCATTGCCTCTCCTAAGCCTACAGGAGCAAAGGGAAGGAAAGACTACCAGAAGGCAGAGAGAAAATTCTATAGAGAAGGATTTATGACAGTAACTCTAATCTTTGTTAGAAAACTGTAGCCAAAACCAGGTGATGCAAGAAGAAGGAGTACTCTGACCTCACCCTCCTCATCTCTGGAATCTCCTGCCAATACCAAAATGAGAGACCAAAGAACAAGGGATCCCACTAGTATAATTCATATGGGTTAACATCCTGAGAACAGAGCAGGTAGAAAAATCCAGGAATGGATCAAGAGGGGCAAATGTAAGAGGTCCAGCACAGAGACAATGCGCTGATAAATTTCCCTTTTGCATGTACTAGTTCAAATTCGGGTTCTAACATTTGCAAACTAGAACAGTCACTACTAATGCACTTGAAATTCCCCTTTCCAGTTTTCAGCAAGTGCCTGCCTTGTCCATTTCAGTGATCTCTAACACAGGAATTATGCAAAAAGGGTGATGATGAAAGACGTGGGATTAGCAGCTGATATATTAAACAGTCAATTAACCCAGGAGGCTCACTCTATTTTTTCCCCCAAAACAGGCAGTAAAGACAGCATGACCTAAAACATTCTCTAAGCCAATGAGACACCTGCTCACTTCTGTTCTTTCACTCAATCCTGACAACCGTTAAATCTCTCCAAACTACTTTTCACCCTCACCAGCTCTGCCTACCTAAATCACAAATGTTTTATTTGACTATATCCCAGCAAATCAAGCCACTGCTCCACCATACCAATTTCTGGCGGAAATCAATCATGCAGCTTCCCTATTCTGAGCTTGAATATATACCCGTATATGCTTGTCAAAGACTTTTGCCCTCAGCTCACCACACTCCTCATCAGTCTTGTAACGAGGCATAGTGAGAAGGTGAAGTTTTCCAATATAAAGGTTTTAGTAAGCTAAATGAACACTTTGTCCCAAGAACTTCTAGATCTTGAACTCTGAAATTCAACCAAGGCAAAAGAGTGAAAACAAGATCTGTTCCTGCTGTTTATTCCCCAGAGCCCCCTCCCCACCTTTTGTTGATGTTGTTATTGGGAAGACTGGAAAGGAGAAGGTAGGTGGAGGAAGTTAGATCTCTTGGAAATAGTTGAGTGCTGGCCGTCCTTCAGAGCAATTCAGCCAGGCCACTGAGCATAGCCATTTTCTGAACTCTGCTTCATTTCTTAAATAAACTAGATCAACATGAATATCTGCTATCAGATATGGTAAACCATGAGTAATAGAAAAATGGACCAACATTCAGAAGTAAAGCCATGCCAGTCTCATGGAAAAATATGGGAAGAAAAAGAGGAAATAGGTTTTCTATACTTTTCTTTTTTCATGTGTAGTTCTTATGTATAAAGCACTGTTATGTGCTTCAAATAACACGCTTTCATTAGATCTTGAGAACACACAAATAAGGCATATATTCTTTCCTTTTGGTGAAGGTTACTTGCACCTAGTCCAGACTAAGTCACAACGGGGCAAAGCAAAGGCTATGACGATTGTAGATTTCCAAGATGCATCTGTGGGTCATTCTGAAATATTTGCAGAAAGACCACAAAATGAGGTGTCCTTAGAAAGTAATGAGCATTCACTAAGTGTCAGACACTCTTCTAAATGCTCTATAGTTAATTCTTACAACACACTGTGATGTAGCTGCTACTTGCTGTCATTACTCAGTTAGCAGAGAGGGAAACTGAGACACAGAGATTATGAATGACTTGCTCAGCATCACAGGGCTAGTAGTAAACAGAATCATAATTCAAACTTGGCCAGTCTGGGTCCAGAATATCTGCAAACTTTTTTTTAGAAAATGTAGTCACTGACACTGTTCATGAAGGAGAAGTTAACTCAGATACTAGGATATTTTAACAATCATGTTCTATTAAAGGTGCTTTTTAATGGTCAGGAAAATAACCAATTATGGCCATTTTGTACTTTAAAGGTGTATCAAAAGCTGATATTACACTATTTCATAAAAGCAAAGTTATAGAAAGAGATTTGCTTCCTAGATAGTTATTCCACAACTTATTCCACAGTATAGCCTAAATATAATACTAATATAGTTTTCTAATTATATGTATTTTAGAGTTTCACGGGATATCACAGTTAAGTCTATGAATCAAACACAGTCTGAAGCGTAAGTAGCACTTTGTAATGTATATAGATGTCAAATTATAATGTTGTACACCTGAAACTTATATAACGTTAATACCAATTTCATCTCAATGAAAAAGAGTAAAGGGGCATGTCAGAGATTAATACACAAGTTTATAATTTCTGTGAAGTCTTGGCTTGACTGCAACTCAAAGCTGAGAACGGCCTCCAGCCTTGTTCAATTGATAAAGCATTATTTTCATTTTTATAAATAAAAAGCAGAGACTCATTGTGCTGTATGTCCAAGATTACAAAGTCAACAGCAGAATCATAATTCACATCCAAGTCTGTCAGCCTTTAAATTCTACATTCTAAAGACAATATCAGAAAATGGGGCTGGCAAGCTTGAAAGTCCACTAATCCAGAAATTTCAAAATCAATTATTCCTTTCAAAACTAGGGAAGGTTTTGTAAAATCTGTTGAGCAAAATCCAGTGTAGCTAGTTCATTCACAGGACGCCACGTATTTATGGACCTCATGAATGTGAAGGTTTCTTCAACACAGTAGCAGTCGCTCACACAAGCTGGGACCAAATCTAGCTCTCACCTTGTCCCTTGCATATGGTAAAAAAGAAAAAAAAAAAAAGCAAAACTCATGATACTCCCACTGTTTGAAATGTCTGAGGATTGGTTTAGCAAAGCAAGATGGAAAGATGGATTTTACCAGATGCAGTAATCTGGTGATGAAGTTCTGCTAAAAACAGTGTAACATGAAATTTTGTAAGAGCAGGGTGCGTACAATGCTGTGAGCACACAGAGGTGAGGCATCTACATCGAACCTGGAAAATTAGAGAAGGTTTCATTGTATGGTGGAGCTCCAGCAGTTTTTCGAAGCAATTCTGGCTCATCAAACCGGGATTCAAACAACATGCATAAAAACCAATCTCACATGGTGTCTGTTTTATCACTGATTTTCTCAGGCAGTTATAAATTGTGCCTGTCTCAGAATTAGTACTTGATAAACATTTCTGAGTGTAAGGTACAAAGTATATACATTCCTAAATAGATCTTCCTTGGATGTGAAATATATTTATGTATTTACTTATACTTCTGCCATGACTCTTTGTATCACCTTAAAAAATGCTATAGCTAGCTGGGTGTACTTCTAAAAAAAAAGTTATATTTAAGGGTAAGGACCTGGTACCTGCAGAGGACAACGTAGGAACACCTAGGACTATGAAGGGGTCAGGGAAAGTAACCAAATTCCTTCATTCACCTGTTCATTCTACAAGCCTATTGTGAAAGTCTATTGTATGGCAGGAGCTAGAGAATATCAGGATACATCAGTTTTGATGTTTTAGCCTCAGAGAGGTCTGATAGATGCTGGTCCTTCTGTGTGGAATGGCCTCCCCCAATTCCTCAGGGGTTTTCAAAGGGCACGCCATCAACACACTGGATGGGGCAGTTTTCTGTTGTACGGCACGCTCCAATGCGTTTAGCAACCCTGCCCTGTGCTCGCCCAATGGCAGGAGAATTTCCCACTCATTGGGCCAACCAAAAATACACCCTTGCGTTTTCAATTGCTTGCTTGAGAGAGCTGAATGACTTCTGGTTGAGAATCATACTTGGCAAAAATAAAACCTACATCTTAGCTTAATCTAAAGATTAGAGCAGCAGGGATCTAAGCGAAGCAGAGAGAGTGCAGAGATGATTATGAATAAAACTACCGCTTCTGCTCCGCTTCCTGTTCCTACTAAAAGCCATTCTGTGCCCAAACCAGAATACATAGAGAGCTTCTCACTTTCAAAACCTGTATGCTGTTCAGCTCATCGGAAGCCTAGGTTTGGAGGGCAGCAGGGGCCCGGAGGATGATAGCAGGTGAGAAGGTGAAATTGGCATCAGAATTTGACAGTAGCAGATGGGGCTCCTCAGGGCTGATGCCTCTGCTGTCTCTCCCTCTCTCTCCATTAATCTAGATCGATATATCTATATGTCTATATCTGCATCTACCTATCTATACATACATATATATGAATATATGTTCACATGTATTACTTTGCATGAATGTGACAAGGACCATTTATACACTTAGATGTTATATGTGTGGTGAAGGACAGAACAATAGAAGACACGTTTCCCTCTAAAGTGCACAATTTTTCTGTAAATGCAAAGTTTACAGGGCCCTGTGGTAACCTTCCTTTATTTCCAGAACCTGCATGGTTTAGGCACACAGCAGGTATTAATAACAGTGAGTTGAATTGAATATCTTGTGGAAGCAACCTAAGTGTCCATCGACAGATGAATGGATAAAGAAGATGTGGCACATATATACAACGGAATATTACTCAGCCATAAAAAGAAACGAAATTGAGTTATTTGTAGTGAGGTGGATGGACCTAGAGTCTGTCATACAGAGTGAAGTAAGTCAGAAAGAGAAAAACGAATACCGTATGCTAACACATATATATGGAATCTAAAAAAAAAAAAAATTGTTCTGAAGAACCTAGGGGCAGGACAGGAATAAAGGCGCAGACGTAGAGAATGGACTTGAGGACACGGGGAGGGGGAAGGGTAAGCTGGAACAAAGTGAGTGAGTGACATACACATATATACACTACCAAATGTAAAATAGATAGCTAGTGGGAAGCAGCCGCATAGCACAGGGAGATCAGCTCGGTGCTTTGTGTCCACCTAGATGGGTGGGATAGGGAGGGTGGGAGGGAGATGCAAGAGGGAGGAGTTATGGGGATATATGTTTATGTATAATTGATTGAATTTGTTATACAGCAGAAACTAACACACCATTATAAAGCAATTGTACTCTAATAAAGATGTTAAAAAATTTTTTATTGCAGTATCCTTGATTAACAATGTTGTTAGTTTCAGGTGTATGGCAGAGTGATTCAGTTATACACACATATATATATATTTTTTTCAGATTCTTTTCCCTTATAGGTTATTACAAAATATTGACTATAGTTCCCTGTGCTATACAGCAGGTTCTTATTAGTTATTTATTTTATATATAGTAGTTTGCATATGTCAATCCCAATCTCTCAATATATCCCCCCTCCCTTACCCCTGGTAACCATAAGTTTGTGTTCTACAACCGTGACTCTACTTCTGTTTTGTAAATAAGTTCATTTGTACCCTTTTCTTTTAGATTCTACATATAAGTGATATTATATGATATTTGTCTTTCTGTGTCTTGACTTACTTCACTCCGTATGACAATCTCTAGGTCCATCCATGTCACTGCAAATGGCATTATTTCATTTTTTTTAATGGCTGAGTAATATTCTATTGTATATAAGTACCACATCTTCTTTATCCATTCCTCTGTTGATGGACACTTAGGTTGCTTCCATGTCTTGGCTATTGTAAATAGTGCTGCAATGAACACAGGAGTGCATGTATCTTTTTGAATAATGTTTTTTTCCTGGTATATGTCCAGGAGTAGGATTGCTGGGTCATATGGTATTTCTATTTTTAGTTTTAGTGTGTATTATTAGGGGTAGTTAGAGCTTCTAAATCCAGAGTGCTTTATTTGCAATTCAGCCCCACCTGGTGGTGTAACCGAGGCTGTATCAAGAATGGTGTCTGCACATGTTACCACCTACTGTTTCCATGATCCAGGGGCCAGGAGCTCATTTACTAAATCAATACCTCTTATTTATTAGGTAAATACAGGGTAAGCATAAAATTTAGGGACAGTTGAAAAGACAGCATCTGTATGCCTTAACTTTTTAAAACTTACTAGCTTTGAAATAGGGAAATAAAATTTTCTCTGTTCAGTAATAATTATTTTCAAAATTTGGTCTGTAGTTTAACAAGTGTGAAAAATGCAGGTGTTTAGATTAGTATCATGGTTCATGGAGAGGCCAGTTGAGAAGACTCTTAGTCTTTCACTGAAATGGGAAATGCAACAGAAATTCAGTGGCACTAGTTCTATAAAACTCAATTTTCTTTTTTTTTCTTGAATGGTCAAATTGGCAGATGGAGGAATGTTCCTTTATTTATATTCATTCAGGGTATTATTTGTAGAAAAATGAGCAGAAAGCTATGGAATGATATTTACTCTTTTACATTTCACAGACGTAATCTAGCATGTTTGTGTATACATAGCAATGTGTAAATTTCTAGTGAATATGAGAGAATAATATGGAATTAGTAAACATAATTTTATGGTAACATTTATCTTCTTATAAATTTACATTCCTAAGGATTTTTATTGCTGTTTTTTTAAATCTTTGCACTTTTTTTCCTGTGGAAAATTTTAAGATTTATCAGCCAGTAAAAAAGATATATTTGTCATATCTGGCATTCATCATGGTTCCTGTATAGTTCAGTTTCCTTAGTTGTGTAATTCACCCTGGGGAACAGATTCTATAACTAATCAATCATTCATCTATCTATGTATTCATTGAGTGGCTGTCATCTAAGCACTTAAGAAATCAGATTAGGGAGGTATGTCTGGAAAACAAAACAGAAAAATTCTTCATTTCTCTTTGTAGATCTAGCAATTCTTAAAGTGTGAGACCACCCAAAATATTAAAATAGGCCATTTCCAGACTTGAAGAGTATTCTAGGAGGCCTAGAATGTTCATTATTAAGTCTAAGAGAATTATCTTATTATGGAAAAATAAATATAGAAGAAAAACATGCAATCAACAACTGTCTTCCTGAGAGATTATGACAGTAATATTTTCTGTTATTAGTCAATTATACTTCAATAATAAATGCTCTGCTTGACCAGAAATGCACTATATCCAGTCAACCAATCCCCATATACCAAGACAACTCTGGACTTTATGCAGACATTCCTGACTTATGATGGTTCAACTTATGATTCTCTACTTTATAATGTTGTGAAAGCAATACACATTCAGTAGAAACCATATTTCGCATCTTGAGCTATGATCTTTTTCTGGGCCACTGATATGTGTGGTACAACACTGTCTCAGGACACTGGGCGGTGACAGTGAACCACGCTCTCAGTCAGCCGTATGATTGCGAGGGTACGCAATCCATACACTTAAAACCATTCTGCATCCATACAAGCATTATGTTTTTCTTTTTCAGTGCAGTATCCAATAAATTATGTGAAATATTCAACACTTTATCATAAAATAATCTTTGTGTTAGATGATTTTACCCCACTGTAGCCTAATCTAAGTGTTCTGAACATGTTTAAGGTGTTCTGAACGTGTTTAAGGTAAGCTGGGCTAAGCTATGATGTTTGATAGGTTAAGTGAATTAAATGCATACTTGGCTTAGGATATTTTTAGCTTACAGTGGGTTTATTAGCACATAACTCCATGGCGAGTCTAGGAAGATCTGTACTTATCTCCTTGTTCCTTTTTCATTTTCTATTTTTCTCTTTCATATTCCTTGTTCTTTCCTCTATAAAATCTTCCCACTTTCTTCCTTACCTTGCAGTTCTCCATGTGGACAATGTCCCCTTCAAGGAGTGTTCAATAAAGTTTGTTTGTATCACCCAAATTGTATTTTTTGATCATTTTCACAGAAGCAAAACCCCACAAATTATAGGGGAATATAGGTATTGTTCTGTGGGATTCTGGGGTCCTGACTATATCTATGACAATGTCTCCTCCACACTCCAGCCCCCCTTTCCTCACACATACCATCTCCATCTTTGAGATACATGTTTTTTTTCTTGATGTAGACAGCTATTTTCTAAATCTTATGTAAAATTCTAAGTAAAAATGGTTTCAACTCCTAGTCCCAAAGCCATACTGCACAACTACATTTTCCCCTCCACCCAAACCTATACCCATGCAGAAATTCTGTGTCCACCACTGCCCACTCCTGTGTCAGCATCATAAATCTTTTGCTAAAATCTGCTACAGTTGCATTTTTCTGAACTTTTTGTGGCTGAGAATAATTTAGCATAGGAGACTTTTCCTGGCTTTTGAATCATTGCTTCTGATCTACAAGAGCTTGCTCATTTTGAGGGGAGAGAAGCATGAAAATCTTTACTGGGTAGCATTAGCTTTTATGTTTCTTCCCTAGGACTTTTCTTCTGCTTTCTATTCAGTTATTTCCAATTTCACCTTTTCTCATTTGCTCTCTCAAAGAAATCTCTACCTTTCTGGCTTCTAAACACCAACCTTCTCTACAGAGCAAACCAGGACAAGAGGTAAGCAAGCAGGGAGATAAATGTGTGAATCTAGTGTGTACATTCCTCTGTGTTGAGTGTTTGTGCATGACCCCTTAAGCAAGCGATTTGGAGGCAGTCAGTAAAATGAGATAATGAAAAATGATGGCTGTCACCAAACCACTGGGAAACTTGAACACTTCCAAGATACATTCATTAGCAAAATAAGTATAATGATGACGACATTCATAAGATAATTCATACTTTCAAAGAGCTTTTTTTTTTTTTGATTACAGTACTAATTGGACTCTCAACCCATGCTGTGAAATGGCTAAAGAAGCTATATTATTCATTCATGACACATAAGGAAACTGAGTAGGAAAAAAAATTTAAATAAATCGCCTGGGGACCCTTAGTGAGTATGGAGCCAGAACTAAACTTGCTCCCAAACGGCTACCTTCTTAATACACCCTTGCTCTTTTTTTTCTTCTTACTTTTTTCCCTCCTGGTTTTGTTTCTGATTTTCCCCCAGATCTTTACAAGATAATATACAGTGTCTCGTTCAGAATAGGAAGATAAATCTTGGTAACATGCTTATAGTGGCCAAATTGGCTTAAAATAAATTAGGTTAAAAACAGATCTCTGGCCCATGAGCATATGACAATTTTCAGACAAGAAATGATTTTGAAGTAAGCCCTAGAAAATGGAGATTTATAAGAGTACTTGTAACTGCCTCTTCATTAGGGAAGGGCTGAAGGGGATTGCAAAACCATGTTTTGGGGTTAGCCTGAAAGTTGGTTCGGGTTTTTCCATAAGATCTTATGCCCTCCAGGCATTTTCCACCTCCAAGGTGTCTTCATGGCTGCAGAACAATTAATTTGCTGTGTTAGATAATAATTCAGTGTTTTCAATATGTGCTGTTCAACCCACACGCAAGCACATCTGTGAAGAAGCCTCTGTACGGCCGCCTTCTGTTTTGTTTATTCTTGACAAGTCTTCTGCTGTGCCAAAGAAAATGACTCATTGTGCTGCCTGTTGGACCCAAGTTGAGTCATTTGTCTGCTATGGCTAATATGCCCAGACAATGGGGGCCGTTACTAGTTTGTCACATTTAGCCAGTAGGGACAAAAGTTGCAGGTGTGATGTGACACTATAAACGAAGGAACACACGTATGTGAGTGATATTCTGTTCTTTAACGTATCTTCCTGTTCTGGATTAAATCAAAAGCAGCTGGAATTTATCACAAGATGGGACCCAGTGCTGGTATTTATAAAACGACTCAAATAAAATCCTCTGGATAGTTTCTACTCTGCACGGAAGTTTAATATAAACTTGGTAGCTAATGATATAGGAAATTAACAACTACTTTGTCGAGTGTGTATAGTCACATATCCAAAGTCTATCATACTCTAGACATATGAAATTTGGGGTTGTTATTTTTTAAATAATTAAATCCTGGTTTTGTTACTCTGAAAGGACAAAAAAGAATGGCTTTTGCTATTATGTTGATAAAACAAGCTTGAGACGTTACAATTTTTGATTTAGAGTGTTGCTAATATTTTGACACATTACTGCTTGCATCCTGCTTCTGCGTTCTGGGTTTAATTTACTCCTGATTGAAATATATCCTTTAATAATTGTTTCAAAAAGGGTTTATGTGTGGTAAAGCTGCAGAATTTTGTCAGAATATACCTTTATTTAGATTTTCTCTACTTTAATAAAATGTAGAATTTTGGAGAGAGCTGACCTAAGTGGCAGAGTAGCAAGACTCTGTGTTACTACAGACACACCCAAGTTATAACTAGCTACAGAACAACTATCTATGTGAAGAACCGGAAGACTAGCAGAAAGTATTTCCCACAACTAAAGACTTAAGGAAGGAACCACAATGAGCCACGTAAAAGGGGTGGAGATGCTGTAGAGTGAGAACCCACGCTCCTAGGTAGGCGACCCACAAATAGGAGGAATATTTCAATCTCAGAGTCCTCTCCAAGGAATGAATTGTCCAAGCTCCACATCAGATTCCCCAGCCTGGGGGTCCTGCGCCAAGAAGATGAGCCCCCAGAATAAAGGCCAGCAGGGCTTGTGTATGGAAGAACAGGAGGGCGATAGGAGACAGAGACTTCATTCTTAAAGGGCACACACAAAATCTCCCACACTCTGAGTCCCAGGGCACCAGCAGTCATTTGAAAAGAGACTGGGTCAGACCCACCTGCTGGTCTTGGAGAGCCTCCTGAAGGGGCAGGAGGAAACTGGCTTCCCCCTGGGAATAGAGATTCTGGTCGCAGTCATTTGGGGGAGATTGGTCTACTGAGAATACTGGTCTGAGTCATTCTGGAATCCTCCCTCTAGCCTATTAGAAGTTGGGCTTACCTGCCCACCACAGAGGGCTGTCACAAGGCCTGGGCCACCCCAGGTCACACAGACATCTATGTGGGGACCCATCCTTACTCTGCAGTAGGCTGGCACCCAACCCACATTGATGATTTTATATAATTCAATATTCTCCCCTTTCCTACCACATAGAGTATTCTTCTTTTAAAAAATGTATTTAGTGGTTGGCTTAGATTTTACAGCGTACATTTACAACTAATCTAAAATCAGTTTCAAATAAGACTACACCACTCTGCAGATACAGCATGTACCATATAATGTGGTATTCCCAATTCCTTCCCTCATCCTTTACAACACTGCTGTCAGTCACTTCACTTATCCACAAGCTATAATCACCAAATGCGTTGTTGCTATTATTGTTTGAACAAACCCTACCTTTAGATTAATAAAGATTAAGAAAAATAACACAACATTGTAAATCGACTATAATATAAAATACAAATTAGGGCTTCCCTGGTAGCACAGTGGTTGAGCGTCAGCTTGCCAATGCAGGGGACACGGGTTTGAGCCCTGCTCTGGGAAGATCCCACATGCCGCGGAGCAACTAGATCCGTGAGCCACAGCTACTGAGCTCTGCGCGTCTGGAGCCTGTGCTCCGCAACAACAGAGGCCGCGATAGAGAGAGGCCCGCGCACCGCGATGAAGAGCGGCCCCCGCTTGCGGCAACTAGAGAAAGCCCTTGCATAGAAACGAAGACCCAACACAGCTAAAAATAAATAAATAATAAAAATAAAGGAATTCCTTTAAAAAAAATCTATAAAATACAAATTAAACTAAAAAAAAGAAGAGAGAAATTAAAGATTTTATTTACCTTTATTTCTTCTCTAATGTTCTTCCTTTCTTTATATATATGTGTGTGTGTGTGTGTGTGTATATATATATGTGTGTGTATATATATATATATATACACACACACACACACACACAAAATTTCTGACATATATCATCTTGCTTCTCTGAGAAGAACTTCTCTTAACATTTCCTGCTAGAGCGGTTCATTGGTAAAAACTTTCCTCATTTTGTATTTGGCTGAGAATGTCTTTATTTTTGTTTCACATTGGAGGATAACTTGCTAGATTATCTTAGGTTAATTCTAGGTTGGTGTTCTGTTTTTCTCTTAACATGTTAAATATTTTCTCCACTTTCCTTTTGCTTGCATGGATTTTAAAGAACAGTCTGATGTAATTTTCATCTTTGTTCCTCAGTAAGGTGTTCTATGTAAAATGTTTTTTCTTCTCTGGCTTCTTTCTAGATTTTCTCTTTTGTCTTTGGTTTTCTGCAGTTTGAACATGACATGCCGAACATAGATTTTTAAAACATATTTATCCTCTTGGTGTTCTCTGAACTTTTTGGATATTATTTGGTGTCTGTCATTAATTTAGAAAATCCTCAGCCATTTTTCTTTCAAATATTTCCTCTGTTCCCTTTGTTCTATCTTATTCTTGTATTCCCACTATGTGTCTGTTACACCCTCTGTAATTGTCTCACTGTTCCTGGATATTCTGTTTCTATTTATTTTATTCTTCTTTACATTTGTTTTTCAGTTTGAGAAATTTCTACTGACATATTTGCAAGCGCCCTAATTCTTTCCTTGTCCTCGTTCAATATACTGAGAAGCCTATTCAAGATATTCTTTTGGTTATTTTTTTTTTAATCTCTAGCTTTTCCTTTCTATTCTTAGAGCTTTCATTATCCATCTGCTTACGTTACCCATCTATTCTTGTATGTTGCCCACTTTTCCTGTTAGAGCCCATAGCTTGTGTTTCAGGAATGCAAGGACACGTTAGTATTAGGAATCTACTAATATAGTTTATCATTATGATATCTCTAAGGAGAAAAAGCATGCATTTTCATAGTTGCTGAAAGCCATTAATTAACATAGAATATTTATTTTTGATTTAAAAAACTCATTAGGAACAGATGCATTCTTCCTTAATGTAATAAAGGTACATGTAACTTTACTGAAAAAAAAAACAGAATTATTTTAAATATCCAGTATGATAACCAAAATTCCTGCCATATCTGATTCTGATACTTGTTCTGTTTCCTCAAACTTTTATTATTTTTCGCAAATGGCAGACTATATTTTGCCTTTTTATGCCTTGTAATTTTTTGTTGCAAGCCAGAAATAAAATATCAAGTAAAGAAACTGAGGTAAGTTGATCTTACTATGAGATTGTATGTTTATCTGGCTAGAAGTCTGGCAGCATTAACTGTTTACTGTAGCTGTTGTGTCAGAGGCTAAAACTTTCACTTGTGTCTTTTTTTTTTGTCTCCTCTGTTGTCTTTGGGCATGTCTACAGATTCTCTAAAATAAAGTCTGAGCCTTGCAATTCATCCCTAGTTATTATTATACAGGAGCCCTGTTGATGTGGTGGTGAGTTGTGGAAGGAGAAGTATTTTCTACTCCTGTAATTTGGTATAAATCTTTTAGTGAGCCTGGGTCCCTGGGCTGTGACTTTCACAAATGCTTCTGAGATTCCCTTCCCTTCATCCTAAGCTGAGACAGGAAAGGTAGAAGGGACTGGAGTTGGGTATATCCATTCTTCCAAGTCAGTTAGGCTTTGGGAAAATAGTTTCCTTTGAAGTCAGGCGTTTGTTAAGAATACAGTGTGTTGTATGTACTTCAATTTTTTTTTTAATCCCTCCTTCACCTGGAAGCAGGAAGGAATTTTTCTCTGATCTTCACCCTGAGAACCTGGTAGGGCTGCTAAAGGTAAAATTCATGACAGTGTGGGGATCCTCTTAAGGCTGGCCCCCCAGGAGCTTTTATCCTTCCAACTCCATGCTTAATCTCCAGAAATTAGTCAGTTACCATTTAGGTGTTCTTACTATGTTCCAGCAGCAGGTTCTGGTCCCAGAAAGCTGTGATTCTCTGTTCTGTCTTTCCAGGTTTGGGGGTAGTGGTTTACACTGTTACCTCAATTCTCTGAAAAATTTAAGAAGAGATTTTGATTTTAAATTTTTCAGATTTTTTTCTTGAGTATGGGATTTATGCCTACAAAGTCTTTACATCTCAGACCAGAATGTGGAATCTGACAGTTTTGTTTCAATATTTTGTCTTTGTCTATGGTGTTCTGCAATTTTAGTGAGATGTGTTTAGGTGTTCATTACATTTATTTTGCCTGGGATATGGTGTACATCTTTAATCTGGATATTTATCTCTTTCTTAAATTCTGAATTATCCCTAGGCTTGAACTCTTTAATATTGCATTTGTTTCATTTCATTATCCTTAACCACTCCTCTGGAGCTCTGATTCCATCCTTCATGTCTCTTAACACCTTTTCTAATAATTTCCATTTCTTTAGCTACTTACAATAATTTCTTTGAATCAGTCAGTTCTTGAATTCTTTCTTCAGCTGACTGTAATCAGTGGTTATCCCATTTAATGTGTTTTATATATTCAAATGCTGAATTTTCATTTTGTAATTGTTCTAGTTGATTCATTTCCAATTAAACTTTTCTTTCTCATATCATCCTATTCCTTCATTATGCATGCTATTTTTTTCCTTTTTCTTATTTAATCATTTAAGCCATGATTTTGAAGCTTCTCCAAATGATTTCATTATTTCTCGTTCTTTTGGTGCATTAATTCTGTTTATTTAGCCCACTAACCCTTCCAAATAAAATTTCATTTTTATTTATGATTTTATTTTGTTGTGAACTTACTTCACTGGAATTTGATCATTCTGTGGAGTGTAACAAAGCCTAGAAAATGAACAATTTATTATGAAGCAGTTTTAAGTTTAATCCAAGTCGAACCTCCAGACTTTGTAATAATCCAGGATCATCTAATTTGGAGGCTTGGGATTCATGCATAATAAAATCATTCTCTATTTGGATTACAAACCTTAATGAAGAAATGCTTGGGTTTTCAATTTCTCATTGATAACATTTTATTTTTCTACACAAAGCTGTAGAAAAGTGTCAAGATTTCTCACTATTTCTCTAACTTTGAGTTGAGAATTTTCTATTCTATGAGAAATGAATATCCTTTTGAGGCTTCAGATTCTGAGAGGTACCTAGGTATAGCTTCCTTGTGTTGGGAGGTCCACCAGAGTCTCCTGTCCCAGCCCTCAGACCCCAGTCTTGGGCTAAATATGTAGTATGACAACATCTTGGGCATGGACAGCATTGGGTGACATTTATATGGCCATTAATTATTTTTTTATTCTCTAGCTCAGGAATATTTTCCCTGCCTATCTTTCAAGCTCAGTGATGTAATAATTTTTGTCATTTTAATTTATTCAGCATCTCAGTGTGGTGGATTTGGAAAGACATGTGTGTGTACTCAGTCAGTCATCTGGGTCAAAGCCATGACTTAATTTTATATATTATTTTGATGTAGCTACTTTTCCAGAGTCAGTTTTTAAATTCTACAAGGTCTTTATACTTAGGACAGCATCATGGTAAAGTGAAAAGAGCAAGATCTCTGGAATAAAGCCCTCTGGTTTGAAACCTCACCTATAATTTTCTGACCATAGAGAAACTATTTAAACTTTTAGATTTGTTTTAAAAATGGCAAAGTAGAATACCATGTTACTTTCTTAAATCTCTGAATCAAGTAAGAGAAACAAGAAAGGGGAAAAACCTATTTCTAGCACTGATAACACAGAAGACAGGAGGACCCATGAGACATAATACACAAGACTGTTTGCATAATTTGTGGGGTCCAGTGCAAAATGAGAATGTGAGATGCCTTTTTGAAAATTATTGTGAATTTCAAGATAGTAGCAGCATAGCATTGAACCAAAAACCAGGCATTTTAAAGCTTCAGCCCTGTGCTGAAGCCCTGAAGCTGTGCCCTGTGTGATGGGCACAATGCTGATAAAACCAGCCCTGATGGAGTGTGTGCAAGAGCTTCTATTCTTCCTTTTTTTTTTTTTTTAAACTTTTTATTTTATATTGGAGTATAATTGATTTACAATGTTGTGTTTGTTTCAGGCGTACAGCAAAGTGATTCAGTTATACATATACATGTATCTATTCTTTTTCAAGTTCTTCTCCCACTTAGGTGGTTACATAATATTGAGCAGAGTTCCCTGTGCTATGGACCTAGAGATTGTCATACTGAGTGAAGTAAGTCAGACAGAGAAAGGGAAGTATCCTATGAAATCGCTTATATGCAGAATCTAAAAAGAAATGATACAAAACAGAAAGAGACTCACAGGCTTAGAGAATGAACTTATGGTTACCAGGGGGAAGGGTGGTGGGAAGGGATAGTTAGGGAGTTTGGGAGTTCATGTACACACTGCTATATTTTAAATGGATAACCAATAGGGAAGAGCTTCTGAAGGTAGTAGTGTTCAAATGGGACACAGGAAGGTCATGCAAGAGGACGTTGCAGCTACAGATCACAAGTCTATATAACAGATTTCCAAACTAAGTGGCATATCTGAATGGGAGAAATCATCAGTGAGTTCACAGGGGAATTCCTCCAGTGAGTATCTTGTGGTAAAGACTTTGGACTTAGATTCTGGGCCTGCATCCCAGCACCACCACTTCTGGTTGTATGAACTTGGACACATTACATAAGCACCCTGTGCCTTTGTTTCCTCGTCTTGAATGTTTGGTAGAATTTACCCGTGAAATTGTCTGGTTCTGGACTTTTGTTTGTTGGGAGGTTTTTGATTACTATTTCAATCTCCTTACTAATAATCAACGTATTCAGATTTTCTATTTGTTCATGATATGGTTTTAGAAGATTTTTTGTTCTAGGAATTTATCTATGTATTCTAGGTTGTCCAATTTGTTGACATATAATTGTCCATAGTAGTCTCTTATGATTCTTTGTATTTCTGTGTTATCAGTTGTAACTTCTCTTTCATTTACGATTTTATTTATTTGAGTCTTCTGAGTTTTCTTGGTGAATCTAGTTAAAGTTTTGTTAATTTTCTTAATCATCTTTTCAAAGAACCAACAGCTTAGTTAATCTTGTCTATTGTCATTTTAGTCTTCATTTCATTTATTTTTGCTGTGATCTTTACTTTTTCCTTCCTTCTTCTAATTTTGGGTGCTGTTGTTCTTTTCTAGTTCCTTTAATACTTGAGATGTTTCTTGTTTCTTGATGTAGGCTTTGAATATACCTCTTAGAACCACTTTTGCTGCAACACATAGATTTTAGTATGTAGTATTTCTGTTTGCATTTGTCTCTAGGTATATTTTATTTTTTCTTTGATTTTTTTTATGACCCCATATTTGTTCAGTAACATGTTGTTTAATCTCTACATATTTCTAGTTTTCTTCTTGTAATGGATTTTTAGTGTCATACTATTTAGTTGAAAGGGATGCTTGATATGATTTCAATCAGCTTTAGTTCATTGAGACTTATTTTGTGGCATAACATGTGATCTATCCTGAAGAATGTTCATATGAACTTAAAAAGAATATGTATTCTGTTACTTTTAGATGGAATGTCCTGTATATATCTCTTAAGTTCATTTGATCTAATATGTCATTTAAGATCAATGTTTTTCTTATTGATTTTCTGTATGGCTGATCTATCTACTGATGTAAGTGTGGTTACTGTATTGCTGTCAAATTTTTCTTTATCCATTCTTTTTGCGTTAATAAATATTTCCAAAAATGTTTGCAAGATAAAAATCTTAAAAATTTACATCAATGAAAATAAAATGACAAGTAATATGATTAAATGGTAAACAGGTGGTAAAGAAAATACCAATTTTTCCACAAAGGAAGTGATCATGGAACCTCCAAAGTAGATGAAAATTGGCATAAATATTTGTATATGTTCAAAGTGTTGGGTGTATCTACTTTTGTATTTGTATAATCAAAACAATGCATGCACATGTTTATAAAACAAATGTTTAAAATGTCTTCTGATGTTTTTCATCTCTCCCTACCTTAGCCTCACTCTCCAGAAGCAATTTCTTTTACCGATTTCTGTTTTATTTTTTCACCTGCTGTTTCTACAGTGACCACTCCCCCCAGCATATGAATTCTTTTTTTTCTGTTTAATGCTCTAGGTAAATGCACAAATCAGAGGCTGTTAAAAAATGCCCTAAATTTCTTATAAATTACAGCCACTGCATTAATCAGCAAGATTTAAAAAGTATGATCATTCTTATTTGCAGTAGTGTGTAACTAGAGGGCTCAGTGTTAGAAGATGCAAGCAAGTTAACATGCAAGAAAAACAATACAAAAGCTGTCTGACTAGTAGAAAATTAGCCATACCCTGCAGTGGGTATAATACTAGTTGTTTCTCAGAACAGGTGCTCCAAAAATTATTTACTGATTCACTGGTAAAAAGGTGCAGCACAAATTCAAGGTGTTAATAAAATTAATAGATAATATGAAAATATCATCAATGATTGCTTCACTCCTTAACCAATTTCCCTTCTCTGTTCTATTCAAGCTCCTTCAAATAATGTTCAAAGGTTCTCTACTCAAGAACATACACTGACCTTGGTTTCTGAGCCTAGATCCAAAGAACAAGTTTTACCAGGATTATCATTTCTCTATGCATTTATTAGGAGTATAATTTTGACCTTACTAATTGTCAGATATTGACAGTCATTCTCAATGTGTGGTCACTGAGATGACCTGGGAAATTTTCAGAAATGTAAATTCCACAGTCCCTTTGTCCCATACCTACTGAATTAGAAACTCTGGAGGTGGGGCCCAGCAACCTAAGCTTTATTAAGCCATTCATGTAACCCTTGGATAAAATAAAATTTTAGAAGCACATTGCTAGGGTAAAGAAGGTGACATATGTATATATATATGATAATATTTGTTCTTTGTGACTTACAGGAAACTGTAGGAAAGTGTAAGGAAAACAAATGTAAAATAAAAATAAAATGTTTCCAGAGTGAGAGTCATGAGATATGTAATAGGATAAATACATGCTGTTACAACATAGACTATTATATATTATAAAATCCATACATATGGATTCTAAGATACATATCTTGTGTGTGTGTGTGTGTGCTTCACAAACATAATTTTTTATTTGCTATGTGGAATAAAGACTGGGGAAGGGAGACACAAAAGTTAGAGACACCAGTTAAGAGGGTATTGTATTACAAAGGTACAAAATAATAGGAGAGGGCAGTTACAGAGGTAATTAGGAGAGAAAGCCAATTCAGGAAATTGTGTTTCTTTCTAACTGATAGAATTCCAAGAATTGTGTTTTCTTTTTTTAACATCTTTATTGGAGTATAATTGCTTTACAATGTTGTGTTAGTTTCTGCTGTATAACAAAGTGAATCAGCTATATGTATACATGCAATCCCATATCCCCTCCCTCTTGCGTCTCCCACTTACCCTCCCTATCCCAACCCTCTAGGTGGTCACAATGCACCAGGTGATCTCCCTGTGCTATGCAGCTCCTTCCCACTAGCTAGCTATTTTACATTTGGTAGTGTATATATGTCAAAGTTACTCTCTCACTTGTCCCAGGTTACCCTTCCCCCTCCCCGTGTCTTCAAGCCCATTCTCGACATCTGCGTCTTTATTCCTGTCCTGCCCTTAGGTTCATCAGAACCATTTTTTTTTTTAGATTTCATATATATGTGTTACCATACAGTATTTTTTTTTCTCTATCTGACTTACTTCTCTCTGTATGACAGACACTAGGTCCATCCACTTCACTACAAGTAACTCAATTTCATTTCTTTTTATGGCTGAGTAATATTCCATTGTATATATGTGCCACATCTTCTTTCTCCATTCATCTGTCGATGGACACTTAGGTTGCTTCCCTGTCCTGTCTATTGTAAATAGTGCTTCAGTGAATATTGTGGTACATGTCTCTTTTTGAATTATGGTTTTCTCAAGGTATATGGCCAGTAGTGGGATTTCTGGGTCATATGGAAGTTCTACTTTTAGTGTTTTAAGGAACCTCCATACTGTTCTCCATAGTTGCTGTACCAATTTACATTCCCACCAGCAGTGCAAGAGGGTTCCCTTTTCTCCACATCCTCTCCAGCATTTATTGTTTGTAGATTTTTTGATGATGGCCATTCTGACCGGTGTGAGGTGTTACCTCACTGTAGTTTTGATTTGCATTTCTCTGATGATTAGTGATGTTGAGCATCCTTTCATGTGTTTGTTGGCAATCTGTATATCTTCTTTAGAGAAATGTCTATTTAGGTCTTTTGCCCATTTTTGGATTGGGTTGTTTGTTTCTTTAATATTGAGCTGCATGAGCTACTTGTAAATTTTGGAGATTAATCCTTTGTCAGTTGCTTCATTGCCAATATTTTCTCCCATTCTGAGGGTTATCTTTTCGTCTTGGTTTCCTTTGTTATGCAAAAGCTTTTAAGTTTCATTATGTCCCATTTGTTTATTTTTGTTTTTATTTCCATTTCTCTAGGAGGTGGGTTGAAAAGGATCTTGCTGTGATTTATGTCATAGAGTGTTCTGCCTATGTTTTCCTCTAAGAGTTTGATAGTGTCTGGCCTTACATTGAGGTCTTTAATCCATTTTGAGCTTATTTTTGTGTATAGTGTTAGGGAGTGTTCTAATTTCATTATTTTACATGTAGCTGTCCAGTTTTCCCAGCACCACTTATTGAAGAGGCTGTCATTTCTCCATTGTATATCCTTGCCTCTTTATCAAAGATAAGGTGACCATATGTGCGAGGGCTTATCTCTGGGCTTTCTATCCTGTTCCATTGATCTATATTTTTGTTTTTGTGCCAGTACCATACTGTCTTGATTACTGTAGCTTTGTAATATAGTCTGAAGTCCAGGAACCTGATTCCTCCAGCTCCGTTTTTCTTTCTCAAGATTGCTTTGGCTATTCGGGTTCTTTTGTTTTTCCATACAAACTGTGAATTTTTTTGTTCTAGTTCTGTGAAAGATGCCACTGGTAGTTTGATAGGGATTGCATTGAATCTGTAGATTGCTTTGGGTAGTATAGTCATCTTCACAATGTTGATTCTTCCAATCCAAGAACATGGTATATCTCTCCATCTGTTTGTTTCACCTTTAATTTCTTTCATCAGTGTCTTATATTTTTCTGCATACAGGTCTTTTGTCTCCTTAGGTAGGTTTATTCCTAGGTTTTTTATTCTTTTTGCTGCAGTGGTAAAGAGGAATGTTTCCTTAATTTTTCTTTCATTTTATTCATCATTATTGTATAGGAATGCAAGAGATTTCTGTACATTAATTTTGCATCCTGCTACTTTACCAAATTCATTGATTAGCTCTAGTAGTTTTCTGGTTGCATCTTTACGGTTCTCTATGTATAGTATCTTGTCATCTGCAAACAATGACAGTTTTACTCTGTTCTGATTTGGATTCCTTTTATTTCTTTTTCTTCTCTGATTGCTGTGGCTAAAACTTCCAAAACTATGTTGAATAATAGCAGTGAGAGTGGGCAACCTTGTCTTGTTCCTGATCTTAGAGGTAATGGTTTAAGTTTTTCACCATTGAGAACAATGTTAGCTGTGGGTTTGTCATATATGGCTTTTATTATGTTGAGGTAGGTTTCCTCTATGCCTACTTTCTGGAGAGTTTTTATCATAAATGGGTGTTGAATTTTGTCAAAAGCTTTTTCTGCATCTATTGAGATGATCATATAGTTTTTATCCTTCAATTTGTTAATACGGTGTTTCACATTGATTGATTTGCTTATATTGAAGAATCCTTGCATTCCTGGAATAAACTCCACTTGATCAGGGTGTATGACCCTTTTAATGTGCTGTTGGATTCTCTTTGCTAGTATTTTGTTGAGGATTTTTGCATCTATGTTCATCAGTGATATTGACCTGTAGTTTTCTTTTTTTGTGACACTTTTGTCTGGTTTTGGTATCAGGATGATGGTTGTCTTGTAGAATCAGTTTGGGAGTATTCCTCCCTCTACTATACTTTGGAAGAGTTTGAGAAGGATAAGTGTTAGCTCTTCTTTAAATGTTTGATAGAATACTCCTGTGAAGCCATCTTGTCCTGGGCTTTTGTTTGTTGGAAGATTTTTAATCACAGTCTCAGTTTCAGTGCTTGTGATTGTTCTGTTTATATTTTCTATTTCTTCCTGGTTCAGTCTAAGCAGTTTGTGCTTTTCTAAGAATTTGTTCATTTCTTCCAGGTTGTCATTTTTATTGGCATATAGTTGCTTGCAGTAATCTCTCATGATCCTTTGTATTTCTGCAATGTCAATTGTTACTTCTGCTTTTTCATTTCTAATTCTGTGGATTTGAGTCTTCTCCCTTTTTTTCTTGATGAGTCTGGCTAATGGTTTATCAATTTTGTTTATCTTCTCAAAGAACCAGCTCTTAGTTTTTTCATCTTTGCTGTTGTTTCCTTCATTTCTTTTTCATTTATTTCTCATCTGATCTTTATGATTTCTTTCCTTCTGCTATATTTGGGGTTTTTTTGGGTTCTTTTTTCTCTAAGTGCTTTAGGTGTAAAGTTAGGTTGTTTATTTGAGATGTTTCTTGTTCCTTGAGCTAGCTAGTATTGTACTGCTATAAATTTCCCTCTTAGAACTGCTTTTGCTGCATCCCATATGTTTTGGATCATCATGTTTTCATCGTCATTTGTTTCTAGGTATTTTTTGATTTCTTCAGTTACCTCTTGGTTATTTAGTAGTGTATTGTTTAGCCTCCATGTGTTTGTATTTTTCACATTTTCCTGTAATTGATATCTAGTCTCATAGCATTGTGATCGGAAAAGGTACTTGATATGATTTCAATTTTCTTAATTTTATCAAAGCTTGATTTGTGACCCAAGATATGGTCTATCCTGGAGAATGTTCCATGAGCACTTGCGAAGAAAGTGTATTCTGTTGTTTTTGGATGGAATGTCCTATAAATATCAATTAAGTCCATCTTGTTTAAGGTGTCATTTAAAGCTTGTGTTTCCTTATTTATTTTCATTTTGGATGATCTGTCCATTGGTGAAAGTGGGATGTTAAAAGTCCCCTACTATGATTGTGTTACTGTCGATTTCCCCTTTAATGGCTGTTACCATTTGCCTTATGTATTGAGGTGCTCCTATAGTGAGTGCATAAATATTTACAATTGTTATATCTTCTTCTTGGATTGATCCCTTGATCATTATGTAGTGTCCTTCTTTGTCCCTTGTAATAGTCTTTATTTTAATGTCCATTTTGTCTGATATGCGTATTGCTACTCCAGCTTTCTTTTGATTTCAATTTGCATGGAATATCTTTTTCCATCCCCTCACTTTCAGTCTGTATGTGTCCCTAGGTCTGAAGTGGGTCTCTTGTAGATGGCATATATATGGGTCTTGTTTTTGTATCCATTCAGCCAGTCTATATCTTTTGGTTGGAGCATTTAATCCATTTACATTTAAGGTAATTATTGATATGTATGTTCCTAGTACCATTTTCTTAATTGCTTTGGGTTTGTTTTTGTAGGTCTTTTTCTTCTCTTCTCTTTCCTGCCTAGAGAATTTCTTTTAGCATTTGTTGTAAAGCTGTGTCTTAAATAAAAATAAATGGTCAATTCTAACCAGAAAGAAAGAGGATTTCTTCATGAAAAGGATAATAATTATGAGTCAAAATCATGACCCAGAATTGGCCACATCTGGAATCTAGAAACTATGCAATTTTTTAATATTCTCCCAATTAGCTAAACATTGAATTCAGGCTTCAGGACTCACTTTCTTCCCAAGCAGCGTAATTAAGTTGTGAAAACTTTCTATTTTTCTTGGTTTCCTCTGTAATCAAAGCCTAATTCTGACCTCAGTTGGTGATGGGGAGTCCCTGCCCTCTTGTTTCTCCTGTGTCTACCTTATTTCTTCTGTGGATTCCCAACTGGATCCTACTATCTGTGGAAAATGGTGACTGATGTTCACTGCCCAAAATGTTCTCACTATTCAGTTTCCCAATGATGGGATCCTCCAAGAACTTGAATTCCTTTAAATGTCCTACTTTGACATAGAATTGAAAGTGGTGACTCTATACACCCTGCCCAGCCTCCCCACAATATGCCTGGGTTTTGATTACTAGTAAATGTTAAACTAAGAATGGAATCCAGAACTGTGACTTCCAGAGTAATGTTCCTTCTCTACTTTTCTTGTAACTTCTGATGACTTTTTAGTTATCACCTTTTAATTCCTCTTCCTTTCTCTATTGCTCTGTCCTCTGTATATAATATATGATATGGTTAAAACATTTATTACAGTATGCATAATATACTGTATATATGAATGTGTGTAAATAAATATCTGTATACACTTAAACACACCTATTTTATTTTTAAGTGAATCCACACATGTATTAGTCAGGGCTCTCTGGAGAAACAGAATCACTTATATTTAATTATTTACTTTTTTTTTTTTTTAATTGGACCCTTTATTTTTGGATTGTCATCAAAGTCACTTTGGCTTGGAGACACATTGTGAAGTTTCAGAGGAAAAGTGGGTCAGTAGGAGACAGGAGAATGTCTATCAGCTGCACCAACCATTTCCTTATAGGGAGGAAAATCAGCCACACAAAGAATAAAATTGGTTTTTGTGTGCTGGCTAAAGAAAAGGAAGGGGTGGTCCTCAGAGAACCTGGGGATCATTCTTACAGGTGGTATCATCATGATGGCAGCAGTGGTGGCCATGACCTCCATGCCTTCCTCATTGACCTCCACGAAGGACCTGTGCAGGACCTTGGGCAGATGCAGGTCTCTCTTGGATGACACTCCAGAAGAGTTGCCCTGGCTGCTCCAAGGCATCTGTCATTCCCAGACTGCAAAGAGCATCCTGTCTGTCCTATTTCTCCACCAGTTTAAATCTAAGGAGGAAACCTTCCACCTCTTCTTCATTCATCATGCCTAGTTTTGTCCATTCTATGAATTTCTCATAAGTATGTTATTTTTCCACCCTTTTCCAACTGGTCTTTTCATCTGGAAGCATGATGAACATATTCAGCTTCTTGCCAGTATGGGGAAACACCAAAATTTTGGTGACTAGTTCTCCTATATTGGTCTTTTTAAGAGCATATTCCTTAAACATCATTTGCACAGTCTTGTTTTCATTTTTGCTGACTTTCCATTGTCTTTCTTTGGTCTGCACTTTGTTAAGTTGGTGAGCCCAGTTTCCTTTGAATTAGATGGCATTCACAGGAATCAGATTAGTCACTGAATTAACTGAATTTGGAGACAGCAACTCTATAATTTTACCTTTTAACTTTTGGCTACCCAGGTGTTTATGTGGTTTCTGGACTCCTCTGAAATGTTGCTCAAGTCGACTTTTCTATCTCTGCTTGGTAGAATTTGCAACAGGAAACTCTGAAAGATGAGAGGAAATCACAGGACTTTTCTTCAAGGAGACTGTTGGCTGTTCTAAGCAAGTACAGTGTGCCAGTTCTGTTAACCTTGATGAGGAGTAACTGGAAACCCTGGTGAGCATCTTCACCTCTGCCTCTGCTTTTACTTAAAGAAATGCCTGGGACACCTGGGCTGTGGTTTTTCCACTTGCTCCCATGAAAACCATGACCAGGGCAGAGACGATGCTCATGGGGTAGAAAAACATGTTTCTCAATATCCGTACAAGTCAGAAGTATATTATAATATACTTATGTATAACATAATTACATACATATACATTTACATATATATATGTGTGTGTATAAATATATATACACACACATACATACACACACACACACACACACACACACACACACACATATATATATATATATTTCCTTTGGAATAAGGAATTGACTCATCTGATTATGGAAACTGAGAAGTCTCAAGATCTGCAGTCACCAAGCTAGAGAACTAGGAGAGCTGATGGTGTAGCTCCAGTCTGAAAGCCAACAGGCTGGAGACCCCACAAGAGAGGATCCAATGTTTCAGTTCCAAGGCAAAGCCAGGAAATGACTGATTTCCCAGTGAAGGTATTCAGGCAGGAGGAGTTTTTCTTACTCAGACTTTTTGTCCTATTCAGGTCTTGTTACTTAGTAAGAGACTCACTCATAGCGGAAAGGGCAATCTCCTTTACTTAGTGCACTGATTGAAATGCTAATCTCATCCGGAAACACCTTCACAGACACATCCAGAATAATGTTTGACCAATTGTTTGGGCACCCTGTGGCCCAGTCAAGTTGACATATAAAATTAGCCATCACAACACATAACTAAATACAATTAATCTTTGTATTCAAATATTCACCAAGAATATCATTACCTTTATTTAAAAAAAATCTTTATAAGCAGATATTACCATTTGAACTAGAAACCTGCATACATTGCAGAGAAGCCTCCACCTCCTGTTCATGTTCCAGGATAAGATGCTTATTTTGCATGATTGGAAATTGAAAAAGAGATTCTGGAAGTGGGTCAGTGGAAAATCAGAAAGCCTCCTAAAGGTAAACTCATTTAAAGGTGGGCTAATCACCCATTACTGTAAATTTTTGAATGTTGGATGCTTACGTTTTGCCCATTTCAGTAAGTTTTTTCTTGCATTCATTTTCTTTTCAAGTAAGAGAAGAGAAAAGAAACATTTAAATGTGTAAGAAAATTACATGGTGCATTCATAGTTCTGAGTTTCTGGGCCAAACTGAAGTGTTTTTCAGCTATGCCATTAAATAAGCATTAAACGCATTTTATGAATTGAAAAAAAAAATGTGGGCTAATCATGGTCTTATGGGTCCTCCACCCACCCCCCTGAAACAAGGTTTACCACTGTAATGAGTTTGAGCTTTTCTCCAAATACATTTTTTTTTATCAAGAAGAAAAATATTCTATCTTCAGGTGTTTCTCTGAGTGTCATTGTTTCATATTCTATTTTAATTATCCACTAGATACGCTAAAGTATATTAAAATAAAAGTGAAACGAAGTCCCTTTTAAATCAACATGTGGAACAACTCCAGAAATGATTTATAATACATTCATTCATTCTGGGAAGACTTTGCCACATATGGATCTGCCACATGGGATTCTTTTTCCCTCAAACTGTCAACTTTGTTACTAAACCACTGAGACTACAGTTTTTGTCTGAAGCCAAATCTCTCATTCTTTTTCTTTTCTGCAGACGTCTCACTGGCTTCAAAGAGGAGATACAAGGAAGAAGGGCTTTCTTTAGTTCTGGGAACTGGGGCAGAGGTGCTTTTTCAGCATTTAACAATACAAAGAAGGGGAAGAAAAGATGATCATAGCTAACTTTACTGTAGCAACTTATTGCAGGGGGCAAATTGCTACATCAAACAGGAGCTAGATGCTTTCAGGCATTGCTTCTGTACTAATCCTCTCTCTTGAGCACAGATAAGGGAAAAGAGATGCATGGCTGTCATTTTATTCTCTGCTATTATGTAATAGAGACCTTCATCCAAGACAAATGGGATTTTATTAGGTAAAAACTAAGTACAAATGTGAATCATCTATTCTGGTCTTGTGGAAAGGCTCCTTTTATACTTATTCTAAGCCTTACTTTTATACTTACTCATTAATTCTGTTGAACTAATGCAACAATCACTTTCTCTGAGCACTATTAAAATATTATTAGAGTCACAAATTTACTCATGGTCTTATCTTCTGAGAGTTTCAAAGTAGTGAAACCTAGGACTAGTACAGAGATTATAAAGAGGGGGCAATTTTCTTTCCTCTTGCACATGGGAAATGTTCAATAAATGTTAGCTGTCATCATTGCTATTATGAATATTAATTGTTATTTGCCCTCTCATTCCCCCATTGAGACCTGTTGGCTATCCCAATGCCACCACCAAAACACACACACCTGCATACTGGCAGAACAACAGCCCACCATTCACATTTACACTCAGAGAAATCCAACTGAAAGATTCCACACTGACCCATTCACAAGGGGGTTCATGTACATCCCTGTACCTGAAGACAAGAAGAATGCCATCCTCGCCCACTCCCCAACCATAAGAATACAAGACTAAGAGGGAAAAAAGGGCAAACTTTCTATTTTGTTCCATACTGCCAAGAGGTCCCTGTATGATGCAAAGGAATAAGCCCAGATTTTTAGAGTCAAAGAGACCTGAGTTTGAATCTCAGCTTCCTGCTTTACTAAATCTGTGATCTGAGTTTAATATACTTGTCTATAAAATGGAGCTAGTGAGAACCTACATCATAAAATATTTCCTGTCCCAACTCATGTCTCAGGGACTTAAAATCAGTAATTATGAAAGGGTCCAGGCTCTGCAAAAAATTTCCGTCGATTTTCTTATAATTAAAAGTCAGGAGATCGGGCTAGAAAATCCTCTTCCAAGGTACCTTATGGCACTATGAAATTATGTTATACATAGATTCCTGAAGGTCCTAGTTATATGATAGTCCTTAGTTAGCCTTTGGGAATTACCACGATCTTGACATCAATCTTTTTTTCCCAATTTCCCCAGTGATGAAATTTTTTTGCTTTAATTTAATATCTTTGTAGGTTGCCAAAGCTCTGTAGGCTTAAGCTTCGGTCTTTTAAGCTTGGTTCTTATGAATTTAAGTACCCTCACCTCATGAGTTACAGCCAAGATAAGCATTCTGCTAGATGCTGGCTATACTTATTCCAACTATCAATATATGCTTAAGAACTGGGGGATAAACATAGAATGGGTTTACAGACCTGTTCTGAGACTATCTCAGTTCAAACCTCCATCAATCCTGCCATTTGCAGTAACATAGATGGACCTAGAGAAGATCATACTGAGTGAAGTAAGTCAGACAGAGAAAGACAAATACCACATGATATCACTAATATGTGGAATCTAATAGATGACACAAATGAACTTATATACAAAACAGAAACAGACTCACCGACATAGAAAATAAAGTTATGGTTACCAGGGGGAAGGGGGATGGGAGGAGGGATAAATTAGGAGTTTGGTACTAACACATGCACACTACTATATATAAAATAGATAACCAACAAGGACCTACTCTATAGCAGAGGGAACTCTACTCAATATTTTGTAATAACCTGTAAGGGAAAAGAATCTGAAAAAGAATATATATATATGTATAACTGAATCACTTTGCTGTACACCTGAAACTAACACAACATTGTAAATCAAGTATACTTAAAAACAAACAAACAAACGAGAAAACTCCATCAATCTTGAGTGGCGAGCCGTGTTGCCCTTATGGTTTCTGGAGGTTAATGTGAGCTCTGAAAATAGAGGTGGGCAAATTTTGAAAAGTAAAACAAGTATCAGTCTTTCTCTTTATAGTACTGAGCAAGTTGGTTTTATTATTTTAAACTAAACACCCTGGCAACACTTTCCTAAGTTTCTGAAATTAGGTATTTTTATTTTCATTAAATTGTGTATGACTTAAACAAACAAAAAAGCAGCTGAAGATAAGAAGAAACAGACTGTGCATTTCAGCTCCCAGGAAGACAATAAACTGAAATCCATCTCAGTATTAGTTAGTCAAAGACTTCACAATTTTCCAAAAGAGGGAGAAGGAAGACAATTCTTTCAAAAACACAACTAAGTGCTGTGCTCAGACCACTTGACTTCCTGTTTCATTATTGCTGCTCTTGCAACAATACTAGGCAGCATGGGACACAATGTATGTCTCATCTCCAGCCTCCACTTCCCACCCCCGCAGGCCTTTCAAAGACACTACCCAAGGTCTCTGCCACTGGATACCCAGAATAGCCCAATCTAGAGCTTACCTTATTTTCAAAAATGTAGCCATTGGTTTGTGTATACTTCAAGTTGAATAACAGATATGATCTGTCTTCATGTTTGCTGATCTATCATCACGTTAGATCCTTTAACATTGATCATACGTATTTTAAAGCTCCTATGATGGTTCCAAAATTTAGGTGACATCTGGGTCTGCCTTGTTTTCTCTTCATTTCTTTTCTTGTCATTTTTATGGAATTCTGGATACTGTGTTCAGATGAATAGTAAAGACCAAGGTAAATAATTTTCTCATCCATCTTCTCTCTATGTGGGGAATTGAATCTCTTTATTCAGTATTTTAGCTGGCTTTGGGACTTGTTTTTGCTACCTTCAGGGCACCACAGATTTCAAACATCTACAGGATTGGGATGCAAGTATGTAATGCTTAGAGTGGGACCTGGGGATCCATAATATATTTTTTTGAGAATTATATTACCATCCTCAGCTGTCGACTGCCCTTGCGCACCTGCCCCATGGGTGCTCCCTTCACTCTACTGTCCCTGTACTAGCACTAGCCTACTTCTGCTTATAACTTTGCATCAAGTTATACAGAGGGAGTGTTCTTGCTTGGTTCTACAGTTCCAATCTCAGTCTTAGAGAGGTCTTGTGATCTTGGACTACAGGAGTTAAGAATTTTTCAGTGTTTCTTCCCCTTTATTGCAGCCAAAGTCTGCCTAGTGTTTGGGAAGGCGGGTTGGTTTTGAAGAGAAAGAGTTTCCTGACCTTCACCCAGTAGTATTTATAATTGGTAGTTGACTTATCTTTGTGTCATGCAGAATCATGTACTCCATAGATTTTCTCATGCCCACGTCCAGTGACAGAGAGATTATTTTTTTCCTCTTTTAGTCGTCTATCTTTGCTTGGACCTTGGGAGCTGGAAGGTTTCCTGCCCCTTCCCCACCAGCTTAAGTCTTTTGCTTAATATAAGAGAAGGACATGGGGAATAGTGGGATTTGGGTTCTGTAAGTAACTAGAGGGCTCTCAGCAGGTCTTCCGTTCTGCCCTCAAACATTCTCTTGACTAGCCAGTGGAGGCCGATGTAAAATAGTTCCTGTGTGAATATAGACACTCCTTGGGTTCAGTGTTCTCAGTTATTCTAACCTGTCGTGCCAGCCCATATTAAACTTACAAGAAATCATTAAAATTTTGGCTGATTTATTTTTACCTATTTTTACAGCAGCTACCTCTTTCTCTTGTGCTCTGTCAACAGGGAAACAATTTGGTGTCCCATGTCTCCTTGTATAGATCTAGCACTCTTTAGAATTTTTTTCTTTTTAATCAGTCATCAATTTTATACACATCAGTGTATACATGTCAATCCCAATCGCCCAATTCAGCACACCACCATCCCCACCCCACCGCGGTTTTCCCCCCTTGGTGTCCATACATTTGTTCTCTACATCTGTGTCTCAAATTCTGCCCTGCAAACCGGTTCATCTGTACCATTTTTCTAGGTTCCACATACATGTGTTAATATACGATATTTGTTTTTCTCTTTCTGACTTACTTCACTCTGTATGACAGTCTCTAGATGCATCCACGTATCAACAAATGATTCAGTTTCGTTCCCTTTTATGGCTGAGTAATATTCCATTGTATATATGTATCACAACTTCTTTATCCATTCGTCTGTCAATGGGCATTTAGGTTGCTTCCATGACCTGGCTATTGTAAATAGTGCTGCAATGAACATTGGGGTGCATGTGTCTTTTTGAATTACGGTTTTCTCTGGGTATATGCCCAGTAGTGGGATTGCTGGATCATATGGTAATTCTATGATTAGTTTTTTAAGGAACCTCCATATTGTTCTCCATAGTGGCTGTATCAATTTACATTCCCACCAACAGTGCAAGAGGGTTCCCTTTTCTCCACACCCTCTCCAGCATTTGTTGTTTGTAGATTTTCTGATGATGCCCATTCTAACTGGTGTGAGGTGATACCTCATTGTAGTTTTGATTTGCATTTCTCTAATAACTAATGATGTTGAGCATCTTTTCATGTGCTTCTTGGCCATCTGTATGTCTTCTTTGGAGAAATGTCTATTTAGGTCTTCTGCCCATTTTTGGATTGGGTTGTTTGTTTCTTTAATATTGACCTGCATGAGATGTTTATGTATTTTGGAGATTAATCCTTTGTCTGCTGATTCGTTTGCAAATATTTTCTCCCATTCTGAGGGTTGTCTTTTCGTCTTGTTTATGGTTTCCTTTGCTGTGCAAAAGCTTTGAAGTTTCATTAGATCCCATTTGTTTATTTTTGATTTTATTTCCATTACTCTAGGAGGTGGATCAAAAAATATCTTGCAGTGATTTATGTCAAAGAGTGTTCTTCCTATGTTTTCCTCTAAGAGTTTTATAGTGTCTGGTCTTACATTTAGGTCTCTAATCCATTTTGAGTTTATTTTTGTGTATGGTGTTAGGGAGTATTCTAATTTCATTCTTTTACATGTAGCTGTCCAGTTTTCCCAGCACCACTTACTGAAGAGACTGTCTTTTCTCCATTGTCTATCTTTGCCTCCTTTGTCATTGATTAGTTGATCATAGGTGTGTGGGTTTATCTCTGGGCTTTCTATCTTGTTCCATTGATCTATGTTTCCGTTTTTGTGCCAGTACCATATTGTCTTGATTACTGTAGCTTTGTAGTATAGTCTGAAGTCAGGGAGTCTGATTCCTCCAGCTCTGTTTTTTTTCCCTCAAGACTGCTTTGGCTATTCGGGGTCTTTTGTGTCTCCATACAAATTTTAAGATGATTTGTTTTAGTTCCGTAAAAAATGCCATTGGTAATTTGATAGGGATTGCATTGAATCTGTAGATTGCTTTGGGGAGTATAGTTATTTTCACAATATTGATTCTTCCAATCCAAGAACATGGTATATCTCTCCATCTGTTGGTATCATCTTTAATTTCTTTCATCAGTGTCTTATAGTTTTCTGTATACAGTCTTTTGTCTCCCTAGGTAGGTTTATTCCTAGGTATTTTATTCTTTTTGTTGCAATGGTAAATGGGAGTGTTTCCATAATTTCTCTTTCAGATTTTTCATCATTAGTGTATAGGAATGCAAGAGATTTCTGTGCATTAATTTTGTATCCGGCAACTTTACCAAATTCATTGATTAGCTCTAGTAGTTTTCTGGTGGCTTCTTTAGGATTCTCTATGTATAGTATCATGTCATCTGCAAACAGTGACAGTTTTACTTCTTCTTCTACAATTTGTATTCCTTTTATTTCTTTTTCTTCTCTGATTGCCGTGGCTAGGACTTCCAAAACTATGTTGAATAATAGTGGTGAGAGTGGACATCCTTGTCTCGTTCCTGATCTTAGAGGAAATGCTTTCAGTTTTTCACTATTGAGAATGATGTTTGCTGTGGGTTTTTCATATATGACCTTTATTATGTTGAGGTAGGTTCCCTCTATGCCCACTTTCTGGAGAGTTTTTATCATAAATGGGTGTTGCCTTTTGTCAGAAGCTTTTTCTGCATCTATTGAGATGATCATATGGTTTTTATTCTTCAATTTGTTAATATGGTGTATCACATTGATTGATTTGCATATATTGAAGAATCCTTGCATCCCTGGGATAAATCCCACTTGATCATGGTGTATGATCTTTTTAATGTGTTGTTGGATTCTGTTTGCTAGTATTTTTTTGAGGATTTTTGCATCTATATTCATCAGTGATATTGGTCTGTAATTTTCTTTTTTTGTAGTATCTTTGTCTGGTTTTGGTATCAGGGTGATGGTGGCCTCATAGAATGAATTTGGGAGTGTTCCTTCCTCTGCAAGTTTTTGGAAGAGTTTGAGAAGGATGGGTGATAGCTCTTCTCTAAATGTTTGATAGAATTCACCTGTGAAGCCATCTGTTCCTGGACTTCTGTTTGTTAGAAGATTTTTAATCAGAGTTTCAATTTCATTACTTGTGATTGGTCTGTTCATATTTTCTGTTTCTTCCTGGTTCAGTTTTGGAAGGTTATACCTTTCTAAGAATTTGTCCATTTCTTCCAGGTTGTCCATTTTATTGGCATAGAGTTGCTTTAGAATTTAATGCAATTTGTTGCCCTGTAGACTCAACTCTCTAATGGACTTAAGGAAAATTGTAATTTTTTAATGGATAGGGTAGGAACAATGTTCTCTTGTGGGTTCCTACATTGTAAGCAGAAGTGGAGCTCTATATTGAAGTACTCTAATGTAAATTCCAGAAAAATAAAATAGGTAAACTTTTAATTTCTAAAATATCTATGCTATTTATTTATCTTTGGATTTATTTTTCAGATTAGTTGATGCCTTTTGCAATCAGAGACATTAGAGGCACAGACATGACTGGCATTTTTCTAAGTTAAAGAAATTGAGCGTGTAAATTCTGCTCATCTCCTTGAACTTGTTTTCAAATACTCATCATGTCCATGACTTGTCATAGAAGTTCTTAAAGGGAATACTTTTCTGATGTGGATTCCTATTTTTAACTTTTTCTTATTGTGGTAAAAATACATAGGATGAAGTTTACCCACTTAATAAAATTTTAAATGTACAGCACATTATTGTTAACTATACATACAATATTGTACCATGGGCCTCTAGAACTTTTCATCTTGCATCATTGAAATGCATCTCCCCATTTCCGTCACCCCCCAGCGCTGGGAAGCCACCATTCTACTTTCTGCTTTTAACGATTTTGACTATTTTAGAGACCTCATATAACTGAATCATGCAATATTTGTCCTTCTCCTACTTGCTAATTTCATTTAGCATAATGTCCTCAACATGGGTGAGACTTGAAGACATTATTTCAAACTTTTGATCACAATCCATAGTCCTAACAGTACCACAATATTCATCTACCTTACACGAGAGAAAATTGGCTGTTAAAACCAAGTATTACTTACGGTATTAAAAGTTGAATAAAACCACAAAATAAAATAAGAAAAATGCCTTCTTGTTTCTTCAGTCAAGACTTTGTTGTTGCTGCTGTTAAGTAAATCTTCCTCTTTCATCTCGTATCAAGTAATCCCTACAATATAGTGAACAATGACACAATAGGGAAATTAACACAACTGAAAATAGTTCTTAAGTATCTTAGCAAGGATAAAGCCACATAGAAATTGTAGGCAATTGCAACAATAGTTAAATTGGTGGTCAAAAAGAAAACTGAGTCAGAGAACAGAATACAGAGAGAGGAAAATCCAAACTTCTAAACTCCTGAAATTGGTAGCATCAAAATGCGCCCCAACTGGAAGTAATTATAGTTAAAATTCATTGGTCTGACATAATCACCTGTTTCACATCATTATTTCTTCCAAATAAGCAAATAGAGCAGATATTAGTTTGATGCAATGTAATATGAACAAGATTTGACGTCATCAACCGCGATTTAAATCTTGTACTCAGTCGTTCCATGACTTTGGATCACTTAGTTACTCACTTTGTTAATCTTGGTTTTTTCATCTGTAAACTAGGTGCTAGTATCTAATTCCCAGGGTGTAAAGATTAAAGAAATATATATAGATGTATAATGTATATAGCACAGTTCCAATCACATAGAAAGTATCAATTTTCTTTGTCTAATCTTATAAAAGCTTTCACAGGGCTTTGCAGTACTTTATCCTTCTGCCTTCTTTTAAAACCAAGAGGCACTTGGCATTGGTTCACCTTGGAATGACTCAGCGTCATCAGATAAATTCTCCCTGCTTTTAAGTCCTCTATCAATTACTGTCAGTGTAATTCAAGGGACAATTAATCACTTACTACTTATGAAATCTCTTCTCTTGCTGTCTGTATGGCTAATCAGCTGCCTGATTTTCAAATTAACTGTTGGTGACTTTCTCTAACTCTTAATTTGTAAGCACCTTGAAAGCTGAGTCTGCCTTTAAGTTTTTCTCTTTCCAATAAAGTTTTAGCAAATACAGTAAATTGGAAAGTTGTCATGTTTTTGAAAATAAAGCATACTTGTACAAATCTATATTTATAAGACATTCAAGGGTCCCATTTATTTATATGGTTTACCCCTGCACTGAATATTCTCATTCAACTATGAGTTTATAGTATTTAACATTTTCTGGCATTGCGTGTATGTTAATGTGTCTGTTTCAAGTAGTCCCTCTCCACTCAGCTTCAGGATTTCTAAATTGCTCTCTACTGTAACAAATCAATTTACATATCAGTGAATTTCCTTTATTACAACTTGAAGCTAACAAATTCTGTCTGGTGACCCAAAGAGTCTGCCAACCAAACAGATAGATATGCTCTGTGGAAATAGTTTTTCTTAGTACCACATAGGACTTACATTATATATTCATTTTCTGTATGAGATTTACATCATTGTTTTTCAAAACGTAGTACTTTATTGAATCATTCAGAAGGATCATTAAAAGTACAGATTCCTCAGACATACTTAAATATTCTGATTAATGGATTAATATATAATAGTAATTATATAGTTGCAACTGCCAACTAAGAAACCACAGACAGCTCAAAGTTTGATAATTTTTATGGACTTAGTGTTTATGCTGTCAACCTACATTCCTCTCCCTACCCCTCATATATTTCCTGCTTCTTCCTCTTGATTGCAAATTTTAGTGAGATCTTCCTTGCATGAATGATAACATGTCAATTGTGAAGTTTTGATTAGAGAGATTAAAGGAAAGGTTAAAAAAAGAAGATGACACATAAATAACAACAGTTAAGGTTCTTGCTACTTCTCTCTATGGGGCACTAATTCATTTATTTGTTTATTTTTTTAAAAATTACTTATTGTATTTGTAGATTTACATTTATTTTTCACTCATAATACATATATATATATTAGTTGATTTGTTTGTGAGGCCCTATGTCATGCTCTTCTCTACAGGTTTTCCTAACTTTTTTCTGTCCTTAGTATATTCTGGGTAAGCATATATATACACGTACCTGCAAACACACACACACACACACACACAGCGCACAGCATTTGAAGTCCATGCTGTATACACATTTTAAGCCAAAGATGTTATTTTATACATCTCTATAACTCCATTCAAATCTCACAAAAATTCTCATTTCAGATGGGAATTCAATGTGGAAACTGAGGTAAGTAAAATAAAGTTACCCAATGTCACTCAGCTAGAATTTATCAGAACAAAAATTTAACACAGGATTATCTTTGCCCAAATCTATGCTATTAACTTTTAACTCCTCAGAAAAACCTAAGACTTCTAGAATTTCTCCTCTACATATTATGAGCAACTCCTAAATAATAATTTATATTACCCATGGCATCAATAAACAAAAAATAAATTGATGCATGTTGGTAAGAGACTATAATGCTATCTGGTTTCTGACAGCTACATTCCTGTGTATTGGAAGGAGCAGGAATTAAATTGTTAAAAATCTAAGCCTATTGCTAGAGTATTTTTTATATATAAAAATAAAATGTAATAGTAAATAAATACTTATATTTAATATATATTCCAATCACTGATCTTGTACTTTCTTGCCACTTCTCACAAAAAGTATTTTATGAGTAGTAATAATGGTGGTGATCTTTTTTGTAGAGAAACAATTCCCTTCAAAGCTGGTTTATAGGCAACAGAGGTTAAGTAGATGGAGAAAGAAACTTAGAGGAAATCTTAGAGTCATATGCTTTGACAGTCAAGTGGAATACAGGACATTAACACAAATTATGTCCTAACATGATTGAATTATGACAAATTCAAAAAATTCAAATCCGTATAGGCACACACGCATTCAGAGAGACAGAGACAGAGACAGAGACAGAGACAGAGAGAGCGGGATGCCTAGCTTATAAAAGAAAATTCAAGGATGATGTAACATTACAATTTTATATGTATGTCAGTGTCTTCATACTCCCAAATCTGTTCTCTTTGCCTTTGCATGAAATAAACTCCCTCTAACATTTGCCTGATTAACTCCGGCCCATCCTTCAACAAATAGTTCAACAGCTCACTGTTCATCTTTTTCAAGAGGATTTTCAAAATCCCTGTTTCTTTTCCTATGAGTTTGAAGCAGTGGATATGTTTGCAGCCATCATGTAATTACTAATTAGGACAGTTGCCTGATACAGACCATCTATGCATCAGATATTGTCTACCATACCCTGACTAATATTAGAGTCAGGATTATCTTAGAATTATCTCTGTGTTTCTCATCTTCATGACTGTAAGTTCCCAGAGGATGGAGACTTTCTGATTTTACTAAGAATAGTGCACAAAATGGGTAATCCTAAAGATTTGTTCGAAATAGACTAACATAAGGAAACTAACATGTTTGTAGACTTGAATTTTAAAGTATTTCCTATATATATCCCATGTGCTCTGGTGGTTGATTATACACACACAACTACAAAACAAAACAAAACAAAACGACAACACATGTCCATTTCCCTGTACAAATTTAAACTATTTCCAAACTAGTTCCAATAAAAATAGAAATTGACCTAATAAGCCTGGAGAGAAATTAGTCCTTCTACTTATTAGCGCTACTCCTTACTAAGTTTTGTTCTGTTTTTTTTAAGATGGCAAAAATTTTCAAATTTTTGTCCAATAAAATCCCCCAAAGGTGGAGAGGTATTTTTCTGTATATTTTGTGAAATGAAATAACATATCCAAAAGAGCAGTTAACCAATGGAAGGAACAGAAATATGGTCAGAGTTTTGCAGCATCTCATCACTTGGTAAAATACCTGCCAATTCTATACATCGTTAGCCATACATGCTGTTTTCTCTCCTTTGGTTAAATGAAACACAGCCCAAAACAAAACTTCACATATTTTTTCCTTTTCTTTGCTTTGTTTTGTTTGTGCTAAAAGTGTGCCTCTTTTGAAACATTATGATGCTAGATGATAGTTTGTGGAAAATCAACCCTCCCTGGACATGGAGAATCTAAACTTTGGATTATTGTCCTGTGGTGGAAGGTACCATCTCTATTTTTCTGTATGGGCTGTTTTTGTGCATTTATGTTGTTATTTTTTAATAATTTTAATTCTTGGACCTAAACTGTGAGGACCTTCATTAGATGTGGATGCTGTGTACTCACAAATTAGAGTTAAACTCTCCTGTAGTATAGCACTTATTCCTTACCCTTATGGAAAATTCTCAAATCTTCCTCTAGTTAAATACAGTACTTACACATTTAATACCTGTCTATTGAAAATAAAGGACAGAAACATATTCTTACAAACAGGGTGCCTGTCATCTGGTATCTAACATTCTAGAAGAAAGCAGAGAATGCCATATCTGAAGACTTAATTTTTTTCCACACTATCTTGCTTGCAGCTGAGAAGTTCAGAGAATCCATGAATCATGACATTTTCTGGCCTAAATGGGTATACGAGATCATCTAAATCCCGTTTTTCCCTAATAATTTTGGCTCCAATACCTTTCTCACTGTAGTTTATTCTATTTATAAATATCTTATGGATTTAACAATAAAATTATTATTGTGTGCATGTTAAGACATCCCAAAAGGTGGCCGTCTGCAATTCAGGAAGGTACTTGCAGAAACAACCCTGATGGCACCTTGATGTTGAACTTCCAGCTTCCAGAACTGTAAGAAATACATTTCTGTTGTTTAAGCCACCAACTCCGTGGTATTCTCGGCCTGAGTTGATGAATATAGTTCCCAAGAAGAGAGGTTAGAAGTGATCCCAGGCACAACTCTTTAGAATGGCCAAATGCCAGCCCAGGAGAGATTAGATGTGAGGCTTCTCTCCTCTTGCATGGATGGTGGGGAGTGGGGTGGGGTGCGGTTGTGAATCTAACCCCTGACAGAAGTTTTACCTTCTATATTACATTGTGAATGGTTCCAGCAGGAGATTGTAAAACCTCTCCAGGATATTAACCAATCTAAAACAGACTTTCTAGTCAGCTAATCCTATGGGTTCAGTTAGAGTATAGTCTAGCGGCTTGTTTGCTGACTAAATCTCAAAGTTTGCCAAAGGCCATGTCAGATTAGGATATTTGTGAGTTAGATCTTTACTAGGGCATCTATAAATTTATATTCTTCTTCTCCTCCTTCTTCTTTGTCTTCTTTTTCTAGTGAACCTATTTATATAACTGGAAAATAAATCCACTTGCTTGTAGAAAGAGAGCTATCTTGGTTCAGTTCTGTGTCCATCCATCTTTATATTTTAGAGGCCTCTGGAGTTGCTTTGAACTGAAGTTTAGACTGAATATGCCAAGTTTTCAAGAAATAATGAGGCCTTTATCAGGAAATGCAGATAAAATTAAAATTGGAAAAAACTGGGCCAAGGTTTTTCTGCGGAAGTTTTGAGCAGGACAGTTACACTGAATTATATATTTCTAATATAAAGAAAGCATGGTATCATGGAGAAATCCAGGCAAGGAAAGGGCAAGAAGTGCAGAAAGAAAATTAGTTATTAGAAGAGGGTTACCTGAAGTACTAGAGTTATCCTGAAAGTTATTACTTTAATTTAGAGTAATATGGTTTATATAGAGAGGTAACCAATCTAGTCATTACCTTGACCTCACTGTCTGATGTGTGACAAAAGCTCCTTGAGATACAAAAATGAATTTTAATATGGCATATCAGAATGTATGTTTCAGACCCACTTGGTTTTAAATCTTTCTTCTGATCAATTAGGGACTTATGGGGACCTAAAGCCCTATCTGTCATTTGTATCTTGCAGTATGGAAGGAAGCATTTTCTCCAGTTGTCATGAATCTGCAGACAGTTGTTCTTTGAGAGGTTATGGTTGTTCCATCTCACAGTTCCAATAAATTGAGACAAGTTATAACTAGAATATGATAGAGAATTCTATTGAGAGCAGGCAAAGAAACTATAAAAAGAATGCATTTATTTGTCCTACTTTCAATGTGTTCAAAGGTAGCTGGAAGAGGTCAAGGTTTCTGTTGTTGTTCAGACAGTGGCAAGAGAAGGCAGCAAAGTAGTCACAGGAATTAGTCGAGAGGCAGAGTTTGTGATGAGGAATCAAGTATTGATTTCAATCCATAGGAGTAGGTATTTTGGAATCAGTAACAGTGGCTGCCTCAGGGAATCAGGTTGGAAGAAGCACAGTGGGTGTTCTGAAAACGCCATGAATTAGCCACAAGGAAACCAAATCCAAATAACTGGATGCTCGTCACCTGAGAATGTTTTCAGTTTCAGATGTCATGTAGACGGTAGTATCAATGGCTGGGCTATCAGAAAAAAAGAATTAGAAACCATGACAGTAAGAAAAATCAGCTTTTCTTGCATCAAATTAGTAGTAGTAACTAAAGAAGAGAAATCTTAGGAAGACAGTCTATCAAACTGATAAAGATGATAATGTCATCATACTAAGGGCATCATACTAAGCAAAGTAAGTCAGAAAGAGAAAGACACCTTATATGTGGAATCTAAAATATGACACAAATGAACTTATCTATGAAACAGAAACAGACTCATAACATAGAGAACAGACTGGTGGTTGACAAGGTGTGGGGGAGGGTTGGGGAACGGTTGGAGTGGGAGGTTGAGGTCAGCAGATGCAAACTATTATATAGAGAATGGATAAACAACAAGGTTCTACTGTAGAGCACAGGGAACTATATTCAATATCCTGTGATAAACCATAATGGAAAAGAATATGAAAAAGAACATATATATATGTACAACTGAGTCACTTTTCTGTACAGCAGAAATTAATACAACATTGTAAATCAACTAGACTTCAATAAAATTTAAAAAAAGATGATAATGCCAAACTGAAAAATCACAAACTCAAATTACAAAACTATTGTGAAAGCACCTGTGTAACTGAAATAGTAGGTGATTATATCCTAAGAACTGCAATCAAAATGAAAGCAAATATTGAGTTCCTTTCACATCTTTAATCTTGAAATATTAATAATTAATCTGCACTCATTTTTACCCAAGAAACCCACTGTCTTTTGTGCCCTCTACACAGTTCACAAACTCAGAGTTGTGGTCAGACATGGACAGCTATTTTTGTTTAAATGAACCATCCTCAGCCTCCAAGTGTGAATAAAATGTGTACTGTAACCATTCCTTATTGTTTAAGTATGACATGTCCTTTTTTCTCACAATCTAGATAAATAATTATAACTGATTTCTTCCTGAAGTTTCTAAGGGTATTAAAAGTATTACTTATAGATGTATTATAGGTATTTTATATATATTAAATAAATGGTTTCCAATAAGACAAATATTTAGGAGCTCAGCTAACCAGGACTTTAATGACCCTTCACATGTGTTGACTTCACAGGAGTCTGTATATACCAATCTCATCTTCAAAGTTGTGCTCTAGTCCTGAGCACATCATAAAGAATTTTGTTGCTATTAAGGCCTGCAAACAGCTGTTTATTTTTTCCCAAAATCTCACTGCCCTTAGGATAAATTCTACAGTCAAAAATTTGCTTTCTCACTCTAGAATGGCTATGTGAGAAGTTCAGCAAACCCTCCTCCCAGTGAAACAAGCCTTTGATTGGTAAAAATTACAGTACAAAGTAAAAGTATCTGAAAGTTTTCCTACGAAACACATAGAAAAGGAAGACATGTTTAATCAAGAAAATCTACCAAACATTTGTAAGAACAGTAAGAATGTGTGTGTGGGGTATGTGTGTATGACTTAAGCCATGATCTGCTCTGGTACCGACCACCATACCCAACTCAGTGTGAAGGAAGCTCTACTCTAGGTGACTATGGCCAAAGCCATGGGGACCCTCTTCTCCCAGCACCTAGTCTAAAGCCATGGTTTTACTCCAGGAGGTATATGCAGCCAGACTCTCTCATCCTCCTCAGCAATATACTGCAATACTGCAAGTCCCCTACACGCGAAAAAGTTCCATTCTGAGAGCACGTTCGTTAAGTCCAGCAAAGTTAGCCTGGGTACCCAACTGACACAATCAGCTAAATAGTACTGTATTGTAATAGGTCTAGAATACTTTTCACAAAAATAATACATGAAAGACACACAAACACAAAAAATAAAGAAAACATTTTTAATCTTACACTACAGTACCTTGAAAAGTACAGTAGTACCAGCTACATCACCACTGCTTTTACGCTTGCTTCAGGACATCCTGGGCTTGAAAAAAAGATACCGTACTACTGTACACTATACAGTCCTGTACAGTAAAATACACAAAAGCACAACCACGTGTAGAGGATGCACGTACGTGACACTGTATGCCAGACACGTGAAGTAACTTACGTGATTGGACATGCGGATGCACATTTGCATCTTTGAAGGTTCACAACTTGAAGGTTCGTATGTGAGGGACTTTAGCTCTAGTCCAGGTAGGTGGGACCAAAAGGATCTGAGTTTCCTCGCCCACCAAACACCCATTCACGAGGTAAAAGCTATAACCCAGGTACAGCAGGTTGAGAATACTGGGAATTCATTCACTTTGCCCCAGCTTGCTTGTACTTTGTAGTTCCATGATGACAGGACCGAACCAAGAAGACCAGGGGCTACCATTGCCATGCAACACTCCACCCATAGAGTAGCATGCACATCTGGGAGAAACAGACTGTTGTCCCCAGCTCCAAGACCAGTGCAATGGCATAGATATTCTGCCCTGGGATGGGACATACTGGAAGAACAGAAATTTCTGCAGCTCTCCCTAAGGGGGTTGACTTTATTTGGAACAGGGCTTGCAAAGTTTATGCCTAAGGAACATCTTGGCGGTAAGCAAAGAAGAGAAGGTTAGTAGCTCCATGATAGTATTAGCAACAAGCAAGATATAAAAAAACTGGCTCAAAGTTATGCAGAGAGATCTACAGAAAGAGACAGCTAAGAAGTCCCCTCCTGAGACTGAGAAAGTCTTAGAGATAGGCAACACCCTGCTTATGCAAAATGGGCACTTTAATTAGGATTAGATTGTGGAGCAATTTGCTCCCAGGGTGTTGTCAAAAACAATAGAACAATCAACCAGCAAGGAGTGGAGAGGAATAGCTGGGTGTGATACCAAAAGAGGCAGACCAGCTAAAAGCTTAACTGGGAGTTCAGAGAGAGACCATGAGAGAGCTTGACTAAGACCACACTCATCCCTGATGGTCAGAGGACTGTACACAAGCCCACCAGAAGCCACACACTGTGGGGGAAATAGGCTTCACAGATCTGCTGCAGCCAAGTTCCTAAACAAAACAATAACAACAGGCCCTTGGAGATGGGGTGAGGGCTGGGATGTGGTATCCAGAGTGGCTACAATCCATTACCTAAAATGTCCAGTTTTCAACAAAAATAAAGACACATGCAAATAATAAGAAAGTGTGATACATATACAGGAAAAAAAAATACATGCAATAGAAACTTCCTTTGAGGGTGTCAAATGTAGGACTTAGCAAAGACATGAAAGCAACTTTTAGAACCATATTCAAAGAATTAAAGGAAGCTGTGTTTGAGGAATTAAATGAAGATGACAATGTCTCATGAAAAGGATAATAACAACAGAGATAGAAATCACAAAGGGAACCAAGTGGAAATTCTTCAGTTGAAAAGTATAATAACCAAAATGGAAAATTCACTAGGGGGGCTCAATAGCAGATCTGAGATGGAAGAAGACAGAGCCTGCAAATTTGAAGACAGATCGAGAATAGGCAATCTGAGAGAAAAGCAAATGAAGAAAAATGAACAGAGCCTCAGAGAATGTGAAAACCACCAGTGCACCCACATATGCATAATGCGGGTACAGAAAGAGAGGAGGGAGGCAAAGAAGTCAAAAATATATTTGAAGATGTAATGGCTGAAAAGTTCTGACATTTTACAAAAATAACCAATCTGCACATTCAAGGAGCTCTATGAACGCCAAAGAGATCTACACCTAGACACATTAGAGTTAACACATTGAAGGACAAACAGAAAGTCTTGAAAGTAGCAAGATTAAAATCACTCATCATGTATATAGAAACCCTGATAAGACTAACAGCTGACATCTCATCATAATTATATTCTTTTTCCCATATAAAATGGGGATAAGTAATTCTAATAATAAATTATTTATTTGAAATTATAAGGCAATGGCACGTAAAGGTATACTTCTACATGACAAAGTACAAAGTTGCTTGATAACAACTCCCACAGTGCTTTTTTTACCTGCACTAAATGACACACATATAATTTTAATACATAAGCCACAGGTCTTAATTTATAAGTGCTTTTAGTCATGAATTCATGTAGAAAACAGAATATGGTAGCAAAAATATTTATAACACAGGTTTGCATACAGTGAGTGCTGAGTATTGTATGAATTGGTATAGACTATATTATTTTACTTACCTCACGGAAGACTTTGCACACAAAACTGAGTTTCATGGCTACCAAGATGCTATTGAAATAATGGAATAATAATTAAAAATTTATAAATTTATGTATGTGAAATTTAATGAGAAAGTAGTCCCTCATTTGATGAGAGATTTCAACAAAGTTGTTTTTTTTCTGTCCTTTCTTTTTTTATTGGAGTATAATTGCTTTACAATGTTGTGTTAGTTTCTGCTGTACAATGAAGTGAATCAGCTATATGTATACAGGTATCCTCTCCCTCTTAGACCTCCCTCCCACCCTCCCCATCCCACCCATCTAGGTCATCACAGAGCACTGAGCTGAGCTCCCTGTGCTATACAGCAGGTTCCCACTTGCTATTTATTTTACACAGCGTAGTGTATATATGTCAGACCTAATCTCCCAATTCGTCCCACCCTCCCCTTCCCCCACTGTGTCCACATGTCCATTCTCTACATCTACATCTCTATTCCTGTCCTGGAACTAGGTTCATCTGTACCATTTTTCCAGATTCCACATACATGTGTTAATACACAATATTTGTTTTTCTCTTTCTGGATAACTTCACTCTGTATGACAGACTCTAGGTCCATCCACACCTCTACAAATGACCCAATTTTGTTCCTTTTTATGGCTGAGTAGTATTCCATTGTATATATGTACCACATCTTCTTTATCCATTCATCTGTCGATGAGCATTTAGGTTGTTTCCATGTCCTGGCTATTGTAAATAGTGCTGCAATGAACATTGGGGTACATGTGTTTTTTTGAATTATGGTTTTCTCAGGGTATATGCCCAGGAGTGGGATTGCTGGGTCATATGGTAGTTCTATTTTTAGTTTTTTAAGAAACCTACATCCTGTTCTCTGTAGTGGCTGTATCAATTTACATTCCCACCAACAGGGCAAGAGGGTTCCCTTTTCTCCACACCTTCTCCAGCATTTATTGTTTGTAGATTTTTTGATGATGGCCATTCTGACTGTTGTGAGGTGATACCTAATTGTACTTTAAAAAAAAATAAATTTATTTATTTATTTATTTATTTATTTTTGGCTGTGTTGGGTCTTTGTTGCTGCATGCAGGCTTTCTCTAGTTGTGGCGAGCAGGGTCTACTCTTCGTTGCAGTGCATAGGCTTCTCATTACAGTGGCTTCACTTGTTGCGGAGCACAGGGTCTAGGCATGCACGCTTCAGTAGTTGTGGAACACGGGCTCAGTAGTTGTGGCTTGCGGGTTCTAGAGCACAGTCTCAGTAGTTGTGGTGCACAGGTTTAGTTGCTCCGGGACAGGTGGGATCTTCTCAGACCAGGGTTTGAACCTGTGTGCCCTGCATTGGCAGGTGGATTCTTAACCACTGCGCCACCAGGGAAGTCCAAACTCATTGTACTTTTGATTTTCATTTCTCTAATAATTAGTGATATTGAGCATCTTTTCATGTGTGTCTTGGCCATCTCTCTGTATGTCTTCTTTGGAGAAATGTTTATTTAGGTCTTTGGCCCATTTTTTGATTGGGTTGTTTGTTTTTTTTTTGATATGAGTTGCATGAGTTGTTTGTATATTTTGGAGATTAATCCTTTGTCCATTGCTACATTTGTGAATATTTTCTCCCATTCTGAGGGTTGTCTTTTCCTCTTTTTTATAGTTTCTTTTGCTGTGCAGAAGCTTTTAAGTTTCATTAGGTCCCATTTGTTTATTTTTGTTTTTATTTCCATTACTCTAGGAGGTGGATCAAAAAAGATCTTGCTGTGATTTATGTCAAAGAGTGTTCTTCCTATGTTTTCCTCTAAGAGTTTTATAGTGTCTGGTCTTACATTTAGGTCTTTAATCTATTTTGAGTTTATTTTTTTGTATGGTGTTAGGGAGTGTTCTAATTTCATTCTTTTACATGTAGCTGTCCAGTTTTCCCAGCACCAATTATTGAAGGAACTGTCTTTTCTCCCTTGTATATTCTTGCCTCCTTTATGAAAAATAAGGTAACCATATGGGTGCGGGTTTATCTCTGGGATTTCTATCCTGTTCTATTGATCTATATTTCTGTTTTTGTGCCAATACCATACTGTCTTGATTACTGTAGCTTTGTAGTATAGCCTGAAGTCAGGGAGCCTGATTCCTCCAGCTCTGTTTTTCTTTCTCAAGATTGCTTTGGTTATTTGGGGTCTTTTGTTTTTCCATACAAATTGTAAAATCTTTTGTTCTAATTCTGTGAAAAATGCCCTTGGTAATTTGATAAGGATTGCATTCAATCTGTACATTACTTTGGGTAGTATAGTCAGTTTCTCAATATTGATTCTTCCCATCCAAGAACATGGTATATCTCTCCATCTGTTTGTGTTATCTTTTTCATCAGTGTTTTTTGTTTTTTTGTTTTTTTAACATCTTTATTGGAGTATAATTGCTTTATAATGGTGTGTTAGTTTCTGCTTTATAACAAAGTGAATCAACTATATATATACATATATCCCCATATCTCCTCCTTCTTGTATCTCCCTCCCACCCTCCCTATCCCACCCCTCTAGGTGGTCACAAAGCACCAAGCTGATCTCCCTGTGCTATACAGCTGCTTCATCAGTGTTTTATAGTTTTCTGAGTACAGGTCTTCTTCTTCTGTAAGTAGGTTTATTCCTAGGTATTTTATTCTTTTTGTTGCAATGGTAAATGGGATTGTTTCCTTAGTTTCTCTTTCCAGTCTTTGGTTGTTAGTGTATAGGAATGCAAGAGATTTCTGAGCATTAATGTTGTATCCTGCAACTTTACCAGACTTATCGATTAGCTCTAGTAGTATTCTGGTGGCATCTTTAGGATTTTCTATGTATAGTGTCATGTCATCTGTGAAGAGTGACAGTTTTACTTCTTCTTTTCCAATTTGGATTCCTTTTATTTCTTTTTCTTCTCTGACTGCCGTGACTAGGACTTCCAAAACTATGTTGAGTAATAGTGGTGAGAGTGGACATCCTTTTCTTGTTCCTGATCTTAGAGGAAATGCTTTCAGTTTTTCATCATTGAGAATGATGCGTGCTGTGGATTTGTCATATATGGCCTTTATTATTTAGAGGTATGTTCCCTCTATGCCTACTTTCTGGAGAGTTTTTATCATAAATGGGTGTTGAAATTTGTCAAAAGCTTTTTCTGCATCTATTGAGATGATCATATGGTTTTTTTCTTTAGTTTGTTAATAGGTGTATCACATTTATTGATTTGCATATATTGAAGAATCCTTGCATCCCTGGGATAAATCCCACTTGATCATGGTGTATGATCCTTTTAATGTGCTGTTGGATTCTGTTTGCTAGTATTTTGTGGAGGATTTCTGTGTCTGTGTTATCAGTGATATCAGTCTGTAATTTTCTTTTCTTTTTTTGGTGATATCTTTGTCTGGTTTTGGTACCAGGGTGATGGTGGCCTCATAGAACAAGTTTGGGAGTGTTCCTCCCTCTGCAATTTTTTGGAAGAGTTTGAGAAGGATAGCTGTTAGGTCTTCTCTAAATGTTTGATAGAATTTGCCTGTGAAGCCATCTGTTCCTGGACTTTTATTTTTTGGAAGATTTTAATCACAGTTCCAATTTCATTACTTGTGATTGGACTGTTCATATTTTCTATTTCTTCCTGGTTCAGTCTTGGAAATTTGTACCTTTCCAAGGATTTGTCCATTTCTTCCAGGTTGTCCATTTTATTGGCATATAGTTGTTTGTAGTAATCTCTCATGATCCTTTGTATTTCTGCAGTGTCAGTTGTTACTTCTCCTTTTTCATTTCTAATTTCATTGATTTGAGTCCTCTCCCTTTTTTTCTTGATGAGTCTGACTAAAGGTTTATCCATTTTGTTTATCCTTTCAAAGAACAAACTTTTAGCTTTATTGATCTTTGCTATTGTTTTCTTTGTTTCTGTTTATTTATGTTCTGATCTTTATGATTTCTTTCCTTCTGCTAACTTTGTTTTGTTTGCTTGTTTTTGTTCTTCTTTCTCTAGTTGCTTTATGTGTAAGTTCAGATTGTTTATTTGAGATTTTTCTTGTTTTTTGAGGTGAGATTGAATTGCTATAACGTTCCCTCTTAGAAATGTTTTTGCTGCATCCTATAGGTTTTGGGTTGTAGTGTTTTCATTGTCACTTGTTTCTAGGTATGTTTTTATTTCCTCTTTGATTTCTTCAGTGATCTCTTAGTTATTCAGCAGTGCACTGTTTAGCCTCCATGTGTTGTGTGTTTTACAGTTTTTTCCCTGTGATTGATTTCTAATCTTATAGCATTGTGCTCAGAAAAGATGCTGGATATGATTTCAGTTTTCTTCTATTTTCCAAGACTTGATTTGTGGCCCACGATGTGACCTATCTTGGAGAATGTTCCCTGTGCAATTGAGAAGAAAGCGTATTCTGCCGCTTTCAGGTGGAATGTCCTTTAAATATCATTTAAGTCTATCTAGTCTAATGTGTCATTTAAGGCTTGTGTTTCCTTATTAATTTTCTGTGTGGGTGATCTGTCCATTGGTGTAAGTGGGGTGTTAAGGTCCCTGACTATTACTGTGTTACTGTCAATTTCCCCTTTATGGCTGCTAGAATTTGTCTTGTGTATTGAGGTGCTCCTATGTTGGGTGCATAAATACTTATAATTGTTATATCTTCTTCTTGGATGGATCCCTTGATCATTATATAGTGTCCATCCTGATCCCTTGTAACTGTCTTTATTTTAAAGTCTATGTTTTCTGATATGAGTATTGCAACTCCAGCTTTATTTTGATTTTCATTTGCATGGAATATCTTTTTCCATCCCTTCACTTTCAGTTTGTATGTGTCCCTAGGTCTGAAGTGGGTCTCTTGTAGACAGCATATATCCAGATCTTGTTTTTGAATCCATTTAGCCAGTTTGTGGCTTTTGGTTGGAGCATTTAATCCATTTATGTTCAAGGAATGTTCCTATTACCATTTTCTTAATTGTTTTGGGTTTGTTTTTGTGGGTCATTTTTCCTTCAGTTTAATTTTTGTTAGTTTGATTAGTATGTGCCTGGGTGTGTTTCTCCTTGGGTTTATCCTGTATGGGACTCTCTGGGCTTCCTGGACTTGGGTGGCTATTTCCTTTCCCATTATAGTCAAAGTTTTCAACTATAATCTTTTCAAATATTTTCTCAGACCCTTTCTCTTTCTCTTCTTCTTCTGGGACCCTTATAATTTGAATGTTAGTATGTTTAATGTTGTCCCAGAGGTCTCTCAGACTGTCCTCAATTCTTTTCATTCTTTATTCTTTATTCTGCTCCTTGGCAGTTATTTCCACCATTCTATCCTCCAGCTCACTTATTTGTCCTTCTGCTTCAGTTATTCTGCTATTGATATGTTTTACTTTATTTTTCATTTCAGTTATTGTGTTGTTCATCACTGTTTGTTTGTTCATTAGTTCTTCTAGGTCCTTGTTAAACATTTCTTGTATTTTCTCGATCTGTGCTTCCATTCTATTTCCGAGATCTTGGATCATCTTTACTATCATTACTCTGAATTCTTTTTCAAGTAGGTGGCTATTTCATCTTCATTTATCTGGTCTTGTAGGTTTTGACCTTGCTCTTTGATCTGTCACATATTTTTTGTCATCTCATTTTTTTTTTTTTGTGATGGGGGGCTGTGTTCCTGTCTTACTGGTTGTTTGGCCTGAGGCATCCAGCACTGGAGTTTACAGGCAGTTGGGTAGAACTGGGTCTTGGTGCCAAGATGAGGACCTCTGGGAGACCTCACTCTGATTAATATTCCCTGGGGTCTAAGGTTCTCTGTCAGTCCAGCAGTTTGGACTTGGTGCTCCTTCCACAGAAGCTCAGACCTGACCCCTGGCCTGGGAACCAAGATTCCACAAGCCACACAGCATGGCAAAAAAAAAAAAAAAAGGGCCAGAAAAGGCCTTGGCTGTTGGACGCAGGGCTACGTGTGAGCAGGACTAAGGTCGGCAGGGCTTAGGCAGGGGGTGAGGCCTAGACTCAGTACCAGTGCAGCTGGAAGAGGTTCCCGGGGGGTAGCAGGTGTGGGGCTTAGGCTCAGCATGGTCAGAGGTGGCCTCAGAGGGCGGAGGTTTAGGCCTGGGACCCCAGCAGATGGGGGAAATGTTTTCCCCATTCTCCTCTGAACTTCCAATACCTCGAAGGTTTCTCCCCAACCCTGCTGATTCCCTTGCTGTGAGTGTGCCCCTCTGGGTTTGGGAAACCCTCCCCTCCCCCAGCTTCCCCTCAGGGGTACAAGTCCTGTCCCACCTCCACTCCTCCTCCTCCCCTCCCTCCCCCCCACATCCTACCCTGTCATGAGGGGTTCCTCCTATCCCCTTAGGTGTCCAAGGTCCCCCACCAGTGCCTGGAGGTTACCGTAGTTGTGAGGAGATGCAAACTCCTCATCTTCCTACTCCGTCATCTTGACACCACCGCCCCACCTCTGAGATTTCAACAAAGTTTTGAAGCAAAAGTCCCAACTTGATAATGGACTATATCTGAGGAGGTAACTGATCCATCCCACCTAAACTGAAATAAGTGCTGTGGGTTTTGGAATCCCAAATTAGATACAGCCTTTTTCTGGCAATTCCAGGATCCCTGCACACATATCCACTAATACGAAGCTATAAGCTCTATGCGTTCTGTCGTATCCACAATTCCTATATGTAGGACTCCTATTCCCTCATTCTAAAATCTAAGTAGACATATATAAAGGATACAAACTATTAGGTATAAAATAAGCTACATATTATACAACATGGGGAATACAGCATATTTTATAATAACTATAAATGGAGTATAACATTTAAAAATTGTGAATCACTATATCGTACACCTGTAACTTATATAATACTATACATCGACTCTAGTTCAATAAAATAAATTAAATAAATAAATAAAATATAATATAAGTGGACATACAATTTTCGAAGTACATTTGAAGGAAATCATTAATGTGAAAAGGCTAAGATAAAAGGACACAAAATTAAGGGAGTATAAGATTTTAAAATACATGACTCTGCAAGGGATTTTTAGGGAGGTGAAACTATTCTCTATGGTACCATTGTGGATATCCAACATTATGCATTTGTCAGTACCCATTGCACTGCGTGGCACAGAATGAAATCTCTGTCAAAACTTTAGCTGAACATGGGATTAAAAAGCAGAGACTTTCATGAACACACACAACAAGGAATAGTCTTTGTAAAAATAGTTAGAAAAGAAAAAAGAAAGAAAATGGGCAGACTATGAGAGAAAACGAGAGACTGAAGAATTGGGAATGACTCCAACAAATGAATTTAAGAGGAAGAAGATAGGAAATACACAGAGGAAATAATTAATATGTAGATATAATAATTCCTAGTGGTTAAAATAACTCATATATAGATATAATAATATATATGTCACTATACATAATTCTTTCTCAACTGAGAAGTGATACGATCCTTTAGATTAAAAGGGCTGAATACCACTGAGGATAAGTTATTTCTTAATGATCCACAATTAGACATATTGCTATGAAATTTAACACTGTAAAATAATGTCCTAAAAAACTTCTAGAATGGTAGAGAAATATGAACTACTTTTTATAAGATGTCTTATCAATAACATTGGAAGCTGAATTTTATAAGAAAATTTTATAAGAAGGAATTGCTAAAGTTTCTAAGTAAAAAATAAAGAAATAAAGATAATATTTAGAGTTAATGAAAAGTTTCTGTCCCCACCGCCCGTGAACCACCAGCAGATTGGGTCTACAAAATTCTGAGGAAAAATAATTTTGATCATGAACTTCAGCTTAAGCATTCCTAAAATATGTATTCAAAATGTTGCCACTGCAAAGAATGAATACATTTCTGTTTCATACACACTTTCTTAGGAGGATACTTGAAGATGTAGCTAACTAAGATAATTGTCACAAAAGTGAAACACGTGGATTATAATAACAGATTTTAGTGAGGAAATCTCAGGATAGCCACTATCAATAATCCTGGCAAGTATTTTATTTGGTCTGAATTAGGATACAAATTCAGAGGCCTGAGTGAAGCATGGTTTTCAGGATAAAAATGGAATGGTTTCAGTAAAGTAGATAACCTCAGTAATGTAAGATACTCATGATATGATGAATAAAGAAAAACTAACAAAGAGAAAGAAAGTTAAAAAAAAAAAACTCAGGGGCAAACTAACTAATAAGCAAAAGAAAGGCACAAGAAAGTTGTTTGCTCAATAAAGTAAACCAAGCTATATCATATTTTGAATATTTGATGGAGTGAAAGGACAGTCTAAAATACTTGCAATTGTCTCCCCTGATTGTCACAGGGGTTGTGCATTGGATTTATAACAGACGTAGTGCATTCCTAGGATTCTGGCTTTATCATGAACATTCTTTGTATAAAACTAACAATAAATCATCACATAGTGATTTTCATGTTACAAACAAAATATAGAAAAAAGGGCAGAAAATGTAATTATGATTCCAGAGCTTAATATAAATAATTTCATTAAAAATGCAGATGATAAATTCAACAAATAGAAGCAGAAAATGAGAAGGCTTTAAACAGGTCAGGATGTTAATATATCAATTCATAAAGGAAGAAGCTGAGACATTATAAAACTGATAGAATAGGAAACATAAACTTTAGTATATATGTGTGCAATCTGCATGAGTGTGTTTGTGTGTGTTATATAATGAGGCCAAAAGAAGAAGAAAAGGTAGAGATACAGTGAAAAATTTGGAAACTGTGGAAAAGGAGATGAGGGCATCTTAGCAAGTTATAGTTTCAACTTTCATAAGAAAATACAGAGGTAATTGCTAAAATTCATGAATAAACCAATAAAGACATAAAAATATTATTTCCAGTTAATTAAAAGTATCTGCCTCCATTGTCCATGAGCTCCCAGAAGCTGGATGCCAGGCTCTTGTAGGAGACTTTAATGAGCCCCATTTGAATACATCCTTTCTTCTAATGGCCAAGGAAAATGACAAGCAAGCTTATCTTCTAAAGGGATGGAGGCCCTCAACACCCTGAGGGGCGGTGGAAGAAATATCCTTGACACTAACAGGTAAGAGGAAGTAGAATAAATTGGTCCCTGCTGTGTTTGTGTTCTGTGACTAATACAAATGCTTCTCAAACATAGTCCTCTTCCTTTGCTAGTGCAGAAATGTCATGTTGCCCATCTTAGAAGAGAAAATGGAGAATAAGTATTTAGAATCTTGCCCAGCAATTTGACAGAATGCTTGGATGTTTGTTGAATGTAATAATTGTTTGTAATTTTTATGTTTTTAATTTCATTTTTCTAGTTCTACATTGTATAACAGTATCGGTCTGAAATGAATTGAGGGGAAAAGATCTCATCATTCACCCTAGGCAGCTAGAAAAGCACTGCTTTGCAGCATTTAGCCACCATCTATCTTTGGTTTATTTCAGGTGCAATTCACTAGTGTCTAGCATGATGGCTGCCATCCGTGTAATTGTGACTCAAGTAATATTTCTGAGTGAATGAATGAAGGAAGAAATGTCTCAAACATGAAAAAATTAAGAAGTATTTATTGAGTGTTCAAAAATAAAAACTGGCCGCCTCTGGGGAGCAGGTCTGGGAGGGCAGACAGATGAGCGAGGGGATGCCTTTCGTTGTAGTCTTTTATGTGGCTTAATTTTTGCCACTAAAATGTGAGCGGAAATAAGGTGTTTTTTTTTTTATTAATTTATTTATTTTGTTTTTATTTTTATTTTTGGCTGTGTTGGGTCTTCGTTTCTGTGCGAAGGCTTTCTCTAGTTGCGGCAAGCGGGGGCCACTCTTCATCGCGGTGTGCGGGCCTCTCACTATCGCGGCCTCTCTTGTTGCAGAGCACAGGCTCCAGACGCGCAGGCTCAGTAGTTGTGGCTCACGGGCCTAGTTGCTCCGCGGCATGTGGGATCTTCCCAGACCGGGGCTCGAACCCGTGTCCCCTGCATTGACAGGCAGATTCTCAACCGCTGCGCCACCAGGGAAGCCCGGAAATAAGGTTTTTAAATGGAGAAGAGAACTCATGTGAAGGATTGGTAATTTCCATAGAGTTTAGACATCATCATAAAAAATTAATTGAAAAAAACAGAAAATCCTAATTTGTATTTTAGACATGTTTTGTTCTCTTTCCATATAGAAAATAGACAGTAGCACTCAGTAAAATGCCAGGGTTGATGTGTGTGTGTGTGTGTGTGTGTGTGTGTGTAACTTTTTTCCTCAGTCCACTAACATAATAATATAATCCTGGGATAAGCAAGATACATCTGTCATAACTATGAACATCTCAAGGTCAGGTGCCATGTTTTTGTTCTTTCGTTATACTCTATGATGACTAACATTTCAAAAACCACTGGGATGAAGTGAGAGAGTAGCATGGACATATATACACTACCAAATGTAAAATAGATAGCTAGTGGGAAGCTGTTACATAGCACAGGGAAATCAGTTTGATGCTTTGTGACCACCTAGAGAAGTAGGATAGGGAGGGTGGGGGAGAGGCTCAAGAGGGAGGGGATATGGAGATATATGTATACATATAGCTGACTCACTTTGCTATACATCAGAAACTAACACATTGTAAAGCAATTATACTCCAATAAAAGTATATATATAAAAAAAGAAAAATTTTCTTCAAAGCTCAGTTGTGAACAAATCCAGAAGAGAAAATAGCCACCTTCCTTCCTCTCTCTGTTAACATGAAGCCCTCCAACATCAGCTACAATGATTTTGTATTTTTAAAGACAGAAGGATTTCCCTTTCTCTAAAGAATATGAAAGCAGGCAATTTAAGGGTCACCTTGTTTGATCAGAATCCTTCACAAGAAGGATTGAATGAAGTAGTGAAGAGCATTCATTTGTTGTCTGCTGTTGTTGCTAGCCTTGTGGTTTGGGTAGAGATGTAGCAAATGCCTAGTATGTGTAGGACTCCATGGAACTCACTCAAATGAAGAAAAAAAAAGCAATGAAAGCACCTGTTTTTAACCTAGTTTCAACTATGACTAATAAGATGAGAATCATTAGAAGCAGCAATAACCACCATAGGAGTAAAGGAAAAAGCCAATTATCTTGCAGTGAGAGATGAACACCATTGTAAATAGACCTTAGAAAATGTAAATTACAAGATGTTGAACATGAGCCTCTTCAGGCTCATTCCAATTGGTAAAATGGTAATTTTACCCTCGTTCCCCTTTTATGACACTCAAGAAAAAATTGCTTCCATGTGCAGAATTATTGTATTATACATATATGCAACATGAAGAAATGTTAATTCTTCAGGGAAATTTTCCCTTAGGCTTTCAATCTGATTTTGAAATGGATGGAGTGAATGCCAGTATTTCATTATTGAAAGCCCCCTAGGAAGGTATTTTGACTTGCCTCGTAAATTGTGAATGTCATGTTGATGTTCTTCTTATTACTCCACTAGAGGATGGTATTGACTCCTTGTGAAAATCAGGCATGTGGAGAAATAAACTACAAAATGTCTGTCCTTAATCTTCTTTCTTCTCAGTGTTAAGAAGCAAGGAAGAAGTAATATATTCACACTATGTTTGCAGCTATGGCTACTTTCCCTAACTCCTGACATTTCAAAATACTTAAGTACCATACAGCTAGATAATAAGATAAAATTTTAGTAATGCCTACTGAACTTTAAAAACTATCTACATGTCCTTTACTATGGTTGATCATTCCTATAATCCATAAGTTATATTGTACAAAGAGTTTTCATTTATAATTGGAAGACTGGAGAAATCAAGCAAATTGCCCCAAACCACTCAGTCAATAAGGAGTAGAAATATGGACTTTGGAACTTGCCTTCTGTCCCCAAACCATAGCTTCTTCACAAGAGAAATCAGGACACACCCCTGAAAGGTAAGTCTTCCTTGCAAACGTCATTCATAGGAAAGTTATGCATTCATATCGCAGAGTTAGTTGGCTGTGGTTGTTTTCTCTTGCTGCAGTGAGTTTTCAAGTTTATGTGTTGGCAATGCTTCCGTCATTTGTATTTTTAAAGGATCATGTGTTACTCTTGCCCCCAGTCTTAAGGAGTATAATATTTCAAGCCTCAGGGCTTGCTTCAAACACCTCTTCTTTCCCCAAGATCTCCAGCTGAACTTCAAGTCAATGTTTTTCTCCTCACTACTTACAGATTCAGTCCTATTCCAGTTGCTTATGTTGTACTTGGCAGGAGTTACCAAAAATCTCAGCTCTACCTTCCAGATGGGAAAGACTTCACACTTACTTTACATTTTGGATACCATGTCAAAGTGAGAGACACCAGCACCTTGATATCTTAGCATCTGAAACATAATCAGCAATAGACATCTTTTTCTCTGTCATTGTCAGTAGTTCTCAGAGGGTCGTACCCAGGCTAGCAGCATTAGCTGGGAAATTGTTAGAAATATAAATTCTTGGGTCTGTCCCCAGACTTCAGAGACTCCAGAGGTGGGGCTTGGTGAGCTGTATTTAACAAGACCCCAGGTGATTCTGGCACATAAAAAGTTTGACAACCAATTTCCTCTTTTATTCTGTATTGGCTCAATCTATGGGACTGGGTTTGAACTTTTATCCCTACTCATAGTTTTCTCTTGACCCAACTAAGCAACCTGTGGTAATGGTTAAAAAATAAACAACTTTGAATTCAGATAAATATAATTTTAAAGTTCCTCAAATATTGCTCTATTGTCTCTTGCTTTTCAGCATGTGTTCTGAAAAGTCAGATTCACAATATATACATATATGGACTAATGCACAAACATACACAAATAATGAGATTTAGATTTACAGTCATGTTATTGATGATGGCCAGTTGATAGTTTTACGCTGAAAAATAATCACTTAAAAACTTAAAAAACATTGTACCATGGAAAACAATCTGAGCATTTTGGCACTAAGAATGTTCAACAAAGGTGAATTAAATTCTATAATTTTATCTGCTGCTATTCATGGACTTCTATTACCTTGACAGAACCGTGACTTGTAAAAATAACCTTGATCCTACTTAGCAAATACCTAAAATATTTACTATTTAAGATATGCCTGCTGCCTGTTTATTGGAATGAAACTACACAGGCAAAAATGGAGACAGGTGAACTAGAAAGGAATCTAATATCTAGCCATATGATTGATTAGATATAATACAAAGGATGGGATCCATTCATTCTGCAAATTAGAAAAAATAAGACTGCAATTGAAATGGTAGTAAGCATGATTTGGGTCACATTTATTTTGGGCCATGCGGCATGTGGGATCTTAGTTCCCCAACCAGGGATTGAACACGGGACCTCGGCAGTGACAGCGCGGAGTCCTAACCACTGTACCACCAGGGAATTCCCTATTTGAGGAAGAACTGACATCATTTCTTCACCATTATGTTGGGAAATGAGAGAACATGCCAGAGCAAATTAGATGTTATCCAGTTATGCCCCTCATTTTACAAATAAGGAAACTGAGACCGAGAAAGGGGAATAAATTGTACTCTTGATTACACAGCAGGAGAGTGGTAGAGTCTACAGCTCCTTCAGGAAGACACTGTTGGATTGTAGGAGATACATATGCATCGCAAAGGGAAAAAATAAAGGATTTGCAATTGCTCTTTTAGTAAATGCTCTAAGAAGGAGAGGTCTGGGGGCTAGAACAAACAGTAAATTCTATGGCAGCTTTGAGCTTTCTAGGGCAGGTGTTTTGTAAGGGACTGGGGCCATCCTAGGGACACTGCCTTATGCTCTTAGAAACCTTGCTGGAGTTTGGTCACCTCTTAGCGCCGATGTTTGGACAAAGTCATTATGTGTCAAGAGTTGGGCAGTTCTCAGCCCCAAATTAGAAACAACCTAAATATCCAGCAACAGGGGAATGGATACATAAACCCCTCAGCAATAAAGATGAATCACGTTGTAATACACATGACAACATGATTAAACCTCAAAACCACAAGGCTCTGCAAAATAGTAGTGAGGTGGATGGACCTAAGGTCTGTCATACAGAGTTAAGTAAGTCAGAAAGAGGAAAACAAATACAGTATGCTAACACATATATATGGAACCTAAAAAAAAAAGAAAAAGGTTCTGAAGAACCTAGGGGTAGGACAGGAATAAAGACACAGACATAGAGAATGGACTTGAGGACACAGGGAGGGAGAAGGGTAAGCTGGGATGAAGTGAGAGTGGCATGGACATATATACACTACCAAATGGAAAATAGATAGCTAGTGGGAAGCAGCTGCATAGCACAGGGAGATCAGCTCGGTGCTTTGTGACCATCTAGAGGGGTGGGATAGGGAGGGTGGGAGGGAGACACTAGAGGGAGGAGATATGGGGATATATGTATATGTATAGCTGATTCACTTTTTTATAAAGCAGAAAATAACACACCATTGTAAAGCAATTATACTCCAATAAAGATGTTAAAAAAAAATAAAGCTGTACACTGGAGTGCATCCTGTGTGCTTCTATTCACATGAACAGCTGAAAAAAAAATTGGTGATGAAAAAAATCAGAAAAATAGTTTCTCTCCAGATGAAAAGGGGTTTTTTTTGTGGTGTCTCTCCTGGTCTTCCATTTGTAACACTTCTCACATCGATCTATGACTGTCATTAACTAACTTTCCCTGTGAGCTCCTTGTGTCTTACTTACCTTCCAAACACCAGGAATTTTCTCAAGCTCTGGTGCAATGGTTGTTGACAACTTAGTGTTTATGGGGCTAAACTAAAACCTGGTCTCATTGAGTTTGATGGTAGCATTTCCAGGGAAGAAGTCCCAGTTTATCCTTCTCTCTCCCCTAAGCAAATAGCAAAGAGGGCTTGAGAAATCATTGTACTTGCAATATATTTTATTATCCACTCAAGCCTGTTATCCATTTGGAATTATCTCAGAGGGCATATCTATGTCACAATATGAACTTTCTAGCTAGAAGAAAAAGAAAATAACACAAAATACCCCTCATTTAATTACTGCAATAAATGGAAAAAGCATAAAATTCAAGACTGGAAAAAGCTGAAACAATGAATGATCCCCTAGCAATTTTGCTGCCTAGCCACATAGCCTTGGAAAGAAGATTTAAATTTTTTAAATAAAAGATATGTTTGTATAAAAGATTAGAAAAGATAAGATGGGATGCCAGTCTATTTCAGTAATGCACTAATGTATATAATAAAGTCTTTGATAGCCATAGAAAAATACCTCTTAAAAAATGACTCTGAGAAGTTTTCACAGGATGATATGTTAGGTGTTATCACAATGAGGAAATGAAAGAGAAAAAAAAAGATACTGCTTTACATTCTCAGTTGCAATTTATTTAGAAAGAAATGTTGATTTGTCACCTTCTTTCAAGTGATGCAAAAGATGAATGTTCATTAGGTAAGAAGATACATAGAAAGGCCAGAAATAGCTATTTAGAGGACCTAAGAGGAGAAAATATGACAGGACACTGCACATATGAATGGGAATATAAAACACACCATTTGTTTCATAGTTTTAACAATCTGGCCAAGGCAAAGGTTTCCAGGCCATTGGTTAGGCAAATGTTATCATTTTACTCCTTTCCTTTTTCACACCTGTCTGAAGATTCAGATCAAGAATACACAATTATTAAATATCAGGACACAGCAAAAATGATACGAAAAATAGTATGACTAATGAAAAATCATAAATGTACACTTGTTTGTGAAGAGTGCAGCAAAACCTATTCACTTTACTGTTACCATTTGGTGTTATTCATTTAAGTTTTCTTTTTCCTTTCTCTTTAGATGCTATTTCTAAACAATGTAAGTAAGTGAACAAATACCAAAATGCACAGTATATCAATATAATTTGTGCCTCTCCTCTGAATTAACACTTTGAGCTCATCCTCTTCCCCAGTTGATCTCATATGAGTAAATGTTATCATATGTGCAAATGATTTTAAATTCTAAGTTCAAAATCATTAAGAATACCAGCTCTGGATTTTTCTCCTACCCAGTTCTCACTTGCTGGGTTGGATCCTGGCCTCTGATGATTGACAGGCAGACACAGAACACGGTCACAGGCACCCTCCTCTCACTTGCTTTTGTGTAGCGTTGGGCTAGATCTTTTGAAATGGATGGGTAAGCTCTCGATCGTATATACCTTTCAATGCTTTGCCTTGGTTGGAATTCAAGAAGCCTGCAGAACTTCTTAGAAAAGAATATAAGTGTTCCTGGAGTGCTTCAAAAACATCAATTCCAAAGGTCTAAATCAGCAACAACTATGACAACAACCAAAATGTATCATTTTCTATTGGAGGGAGAAACCCAGCTAAAAATGCATATTCCCTCAGATGGTCCACTGGCTTCTTACACAGGTAGGAGCCCCTTAAAAGCAAGAAATCAGAAGGAGACCCTAATAACCAGTAGACTGGAAGAAACAGGCATAGGTAAGGATATCAGAGTCCAGTTGTGATCTAGGTAGTTTCATATCTCTCTGACAGATAAATATAACAGATATTTAAAGTAATGCAATCTACCATAAAATATAATGTAATTTTGCAGTCAACAGTATTTTACTATTGTAGCTATTCTGTTATAAATTTTTATCGGTTAAAACCACTGACAACTGTCCTTAATAAAAAGACCTAGTTTTACAGACCTGCATTTAATAGCAGACAAAAAGTCATGACATAATATGGATTATATCTATCAAACATTGTGTAAAGCTGATATCCCTTGGTCTGTGAATGGATGTGTATCCATGTGTAAGAACAAGAGCTTCCGAGAATAACTGAAAATGGTTATAACAATGACCTGAAATCTAAGCAGAGGGTTGGCACTTCCTTAGCTGCACCTTCCCTCACCTCCAGCATTCCGTGCTATACTCCTACCTAGTTCCTTTGCTCTCACCAACTGTCCATGCTTTACCTGGCACAGATGTGTGTGAATTCCAGTTGCCATAGTTTAGTTAAATAACATTAGTCCCCAGCTACACAATTCAAATTCCAGTTACCCTAGCACTTGAACAGTGAGTAATTACATGAAGTGTAAACTTTGCAGCTAACTCTTCAGTTCACAGATTACAGACGCACATGGCAATCAATGACAAATCACGTCACAATGTTTGGAAAGATTGAGAATCAATGTGCTTTATTTCTTTATAAATAGTTCTTGCCTTCTTCTAGTCAGATAGCTTAGGATATGGAATAAGAATCTTCTCTATGCAAATAGTTACATACTTTCTATGTTTGTTGAAGCTTCTAGCATTTCATCCTTTGTTCTTTAATTTTGTGAAATAAGTCTGCGAGTGCTTTCAGTGTGCAGGTTTTTGGCACCATCACCTTTTTTTGAGACATCTTCATGCTTTTCATCACATTTGTGTTGATAAATACACCTTCACTGAAGTCCTGCAGTTGAATCTGTCCAGTCTCACAAATGGCAGCAGTGTCAACATATCTGTGGTCAGCTACTTCATCTATAATAAATTATACGTTTGACTTGAATTTCACTTCTAGTACTATCACATTTTGTTTCTTCTTTGGCTGCAATTTCATCTTCTTGGTCAACTTTCTCTTTCAATTATGTATTTTTGTATAATGTCACATGAGGTTATCACTGAGAGACAAGGAGGTTACACATGACACCCTTTCTGGTTCATGCATGAACTGAATAGTAGGTATGCAGTGACCAATCACCACAGACATTAAAAGATGTGACGTGGGGACTTCCCTGGCCGTCCAGTGGTTAAGACCCCTTGCTTCCACTGTAGGGGGCACGGGTTCAATTTGTGTATTCATAATTAACACCAACTGCCCACAGGTGTTCCTGTGTTATTTTCTTTCTTAAGGCCCAAATTCACATTAAATACATAACAAACTTGGAATTTAGAAATTAGTTTAGCACGTTACTGTTTCTGAAGGACATTATATTAACTCTTGGTTTTGGCAGGGTGAAAGTCTTTGATAACTTTGGGGAAAACAACTTTGATAGAGTTGTGGGGATGAAAGCATGCTTGTACTGTAAGGAAGTTTCTTGTTTACATATTGTAGATAGAGCACATTTATCTACAATCATGGTCTCTCAAAACATCACTAATGGCAGTAAAGAGTTTAAAAAAAAATAACCACATGAAGACAAAAAGAAATGAAGAAGAAACAGCTGTTTGGAAACAACAATTTACTAAAAAACAAATGAATATATGGTAAAAGGTGTAACAGATACATAAGAAGATGTACAAATAGGCAATAAGCACATAAAAAGATGTTTAAAGTCACTAATTATTAGGAAAATGCATATCAAAAATCAGTGAGATGCCATGCCACACCCATTAGGGTGACTATTACAAAACAAAAAATAAACAAATAAAAAAACAGAAATAAATGTTAACAAGGATGAGGAGAAATCAGAACCCCTGTGCATTACTAGTAGGAATATCAAAATGGATGTCATTTTTAAAAAAATCAAATACTAAATTACTCTATTATCCAGCAACTCCACTTCTGGACATATACCCCCCCAAAACTAAAAGAACAGACTCACAGATATTTGTATAGCCATATTTATAGCAGCATTATTTCTAAGCACTAAGCACTCATGAATAGACGAATGGATAAACAAAAATTTGACACATGCTACAGCACTTGTGAACCTTGAAGACAGCCTGCTAAGTGAAATAAACCAGTCAGAATAGAACAAATATTTCATGATTTCACTTATAAGAGGTACCTAGAGTAGAGAAATTCATAGAGACAGAGAGTAGAATGGTTGTTTCCAGCCTCTGGGGAAAGAGGAAATAGGAAATTGTTTGTATTTAACAGGTCCAGAGGTAATCAAGTGTGAGGTTCCAATACACATAAGTTTAATACATAAAAACTAAAACAACAACAAAATTACCTCCAATGCATTCTTTTCATGAAAGTTATTAGAGAATTACTGTACAAAAAAATTTTTTTAAGAGTAAACCAATAAAATGGGAGACATGAGATGATGGAAGCAGGAAATCCATCACCAGAAGCAAGGAGAAAAATGTGTAGGAGGGCAGTGAAGGCAAATTTCAGCAAGACTGCTGTGGACGAGAAACAAAGGGCAACCTGTGTAGCTGAAAAAGACCAGAAGTTATGGGATGTACTTCTTCAGAAAGGTAATGTGAACAGACTATTGAAAGTCTTTTGAGGAGATTCTGATAATTTGGCAAAGAAATAACATTGAGTTTGTGAATGCAGAAAACTGAAAAACAAAACAACATTAAAAAAATACATGTGAAGTAAAGCAAGTGTAATTATAGTTTACTATCATGCTCAGTGATAAATAGAATATAATAGACAGGAAATGCTAAACTTGGAGTATTTACTTTACTACCAAAATAGCAATATAACACTTAGCCTGTATGGAGATGCAAACTTTATGCATAACAAGGTGGAAGAAGAAATATAGCTTTTCTTATTGGGAAGGAAACATCAATACAACTTAACAAATTAACAACAGCAACATCAGCATGATGTCTTTAGAGACACAAAGATAAATATGATAATAATTGGAGAAAAGATAGGGAATGTTGGCCCAGTGCATTTCGGTGGATGGAAAGGATATTGGAAGCTTGTGGATTTTCTCATGTGAGGCTTTTGTTTTCTCAGAGAAAGAGATTCTTCAGCTGAAAGGAGGGACTGAGGAAAAAGATGGTGATAAATTAAGCACAAAGGAGAGAGTTTGAAATAACCATCTGGGAAACAGAGAGGGATGGATGACCTTGTGTAACAATAATAAAACATTTGTATACCCACTTTTGTTTTTCACAACCCTCTTTTTATAGTATATCTCTGATAGGGAAGAACAAACCTGACTCCATATTAGATCTGTTCCTTATCTTGTGCTTAGTCATGCTGGTTCTGTACCTTTTGTAAAAGAATGTTACCTATAGCCTGAAATATACAGAGTAGCCCATTCTCAGGGCTCTGACCTTTAAGGGTATAACACTTTTCCATTCATATAGAGATTAAAAAGTTGCAGAACAGAGAATAACAGTTGTCTTGTTGGAGGTTTACAGCAACATGGTGACCTGACCTGCACGGACAGCTGCAAGAACAAAGGATTCCGACACTAAGAAGTTTGCAACAACCAGCCACACCCCTCCCTCGCCTTCCCTTTAAAATTGCTTTGTTGAAACCCTTCGAAGAGTACAGGGACTTTGGGGGCATGAGCCACCTGTCACCTTGCATGACCCTGAAATATACCTTTCTCTACTCCAAACTCCAATGTTTCCATTTGCTTGGCCTCACTGTGAGTTGACCACATGAACTTGCATTTGGTAACATATCTAGGTGTGTCACTTACCTGGAATAAAGTAAAATGATTTGCATTTAATCTTCTTTTTGCCATAATGTCAAGTTACCAAACATGTCTCTATTCCCTCCTGCTCATATTGTTTGCCTGGCATTCAGTTTTAACATATAAAATGTTTGACCAAAAGAAACTGCACACAAATGGTTGTCTAACTGCCTTTCACATTCAAAGACTCTTGAAATGAATGGTTCTGTGAAGTCCAAGTTGCCTCACCAGTTCTCAAACCCAGACAATTCACGGTTACCCTCCACATCAGCCATGGTTGGCATGACTTTCTCTTTGGCTGGCAGTATTTCCAAATGGGATTCTGACTTCTTTATTTATTTAATTATTTATTTTTGGCTGTGTTGGGTCTTTGTTTCTGTGCGAGGGCTTTCTCTAGTTGTGGCAAGCAGGGGCCACTCTTCATCGCGGTGCGTGGGCCTTTCACTGTCGCGGCCTCTCTTATTGCAGGGCACAGGCTCCAGACGCGCAGGCTCAGTAATTGTGGCTCACAGGCCTAGTTGCTCCGCGGCATGTGGGATCTTCCCAGACCAGGGCTCGAACCCGTGTCCCCTGCACTGGCAGGCAGATTCTCAACCACTGCGCCACCAGGGAAGCCCGGGATTCTGACTTCTTGATGATCTCCTGTCTTGATGGCTGTCTGCCTCTAATTTGCACAAGTCCAGACTCTTCCACAAAATCTAGCCTGTAAATATGTCATCAGTTTTTTAAAAATAATTAATTTATGACATTTATAAAGGCAAAGATAAGGCCTCGTAAGACATTTCTTTTTTAGCCTCCAAGTTACTGAGCACAGATTTCCCAATAAATCTAGGACTGACTAATAAACACGGTCATATTGACCTCTCCTCTCCTTATAAAAGTGTTTGTTTATAAATTGTTGTTGCTAAGGGCAGAAGAAAAGCCCAAACTCAGTTACAAGAGAAAAAAAAAATTCTCCTTTTAAAATCACGTACCATAAAACTTCTATTTAGCTATTCACAGCAAGGAACTCAGTAAAAATTATTTAAAGCACATTAATTCAAATCAGCATAGCCTACCTCTGTGAGAAAGTTGTTGCATAAAGGGAACAGTTCCTCTAATTAAATCTAAAAACTACAGCTGTGAATCTATAAATTTTTATCTATGCTAGCACTAGCTGTAAAAGTGATTCTAAATTAAAATATTAACTTTTCCCCCTTACACACAATAAAAGACTTAAAACTTCCATTAAATGAATCAGATTATTTTGGCCTAAGTGGATGTGCTGACTTTGGCAGACTTTTCCTACCTCAGAATAAAATGTTTACTATTTGTCATAATGCCCTGTGCTTACTTTTTTTTTTTTTTTTGCCACAGTTTTGGTAGCATGACCTAACTATAGAGGAACTCACCATTTTGGTTTTTTCTTTCTTTCCTTCTTACTTTTTTTTTCCCCCTTAATCGGTTGTTCCTGATCGGCCAGTTGCAATAAACAACAACATCTGGTCTATTGCTGGGTGAGTAGTTAAATCTCCTCTTTCCAGGATAGGAAAATCTGTTTTGAGATCCTAAAGGATGGACTTCACACATGTTCAAATATGCATATCCAAAACCTTGGCTGCTACATCTCTGCTAAAAAGAGAGAAGAATGTTCCCCTCGAAGGATTGGCTTCCAGGAGGTCATCAAACATAATGGTAAATTTCTAGTTTCGAACCTTTGAAAATGAACAGATAATTAGGAGTTACCACTCGCTGAGGTGGTTCTGTTCCTATAAATTTCAGTTTGCTTGACCCATGTTGTCATTTTTGTGAACAGCTTGTCCCTATACTCACAAATCAGGGTATATGTGGAGAGTATTTGAAGATCTTTGCAGACTTTAGTGTGACTTGTCAAAATGATCCCACATGCGTTAACATCTAACATTTTGACCTTAGCTGATTCTAGAGCTTCTGTAGTCTGTACAGAAAATTGGAAATTCTGCTGGTGGTGTCCTAAGATACTGTTTGTGTCGGGGTGGGGTGAGGGTATACGTATGTGCACCCATGTTCCACTGACTCCTAGAAATGTTTCCCAATAGCACACATCCTCACCTTGAATTGATCAGTGGTTGATGATCAGGGAGATATTCCGTAGATTACTTTGAATTCTTAATTGTTTGAAAACAGAGGCATGGCAATCTAAAAATATTTTCTAGAGCTTCTCTGACCCTGCCTTTTACTTTGACACAGGATTAGGAGGCAAACCATGTGTGTGAAAGTTTGTTTTTCTGATTAATAATAACAGTATTAGATATTTCATCTTGACAAACATTGATTATGTAGCTTTAGTCATCACTCCTTTATTCCTCTTTTCTAGAGTCATAGAAAATATATATTTTACTCTAAATATTGCATATTTTTTTTTTACAAATGCTCATATGACAACGATGTTTTCATAATGTGAAATTTCCCATTCTAAGATGTATTTTTCACATATATATATTTGTATAAATGGCTTGATTTACACTTTTTATCCTGGAGTTACTAGGAATGAAGTTTTAATTTTTTACTTTTTAATTTATTTTAATTGAAGTATAGTTAATTTACAATGTTGTGTTATTTTTAAGTGTACAGCAAAGTGATTCAGTCATACACATACACATTTATATTTTTTTAAATCTGCAGTCCCTCTTACTAGCAATGGATACGTTTATTGAATCATTCATCTTCCACTAAAATGTTGCTAAATTATTGATGAGCTTTATAACTGATAACACTTTGGAATCAAGACTATTCAGTACTTTTGTTTCTGCTTTATATGTCCTACTTCATCATACTGGTGGATGAATAATAGTGAATTAATGAGGACACAGGTTTTGAAATCAGAGACAGCTTTGGTGGAATCCAGGTGCTGTGTCCCTGGGCACTTTCTTAAATCCACATGTAACCTGTGAATACTAGTTAACTAATTCAGAACATTGTTTGGAACATTGAAAGATGTTGTGTGCAGGCATGATAATTCCCCTTCCCTTTCCTCAGAGGATAAATTAGTCAATCCCTTTAAGGCTCAGAACATCTTTAATATTTGTCTTATGTTCAGTACTGTGGGTGTCTAACAGTGACCTTATTAACTACAATATAATCAAAATCATTCCATGATTGCTTAAGCCTCAAACACATCTGAAAATACTGCAGGAAAACAATGGAGGAAATGTGAATGGCCTCTAAGAAATTAAATAAGATCTAATCAATTCTTATACGAGCACTAACCCAGTTTACCAGCAGATGTACTAATACTCTTATTTAAGGCACAGTACTAGTAACATTGTTGCCTTTGTATTATGTATCTCTAGTTCATTTTGTATAATGACTGGCAACCCTCAGCCTTACCTATCTCAGCTGTAGCCTCTCCTATAACAATAAATAATCACGTGTAGAAGAGGCTATAGCTGAGATAGGGAAGGGTGATGGCTGCCAGTCAAAAAGACAGGAAAACAAACATTTTGTTCTGTATTTTTATTGAGCTATAGAATACATGAGAAACTGTTATCTGGAGCCCCTAAATACTGGGATAAGCCATCTTAAATAGCTTAGTTACCCCTAAGGTATCCCAGCATGACAATCCGCAGCAAGAATAGAAATTGCAGTGATCTCTGTCTTATCCAGAAGAGGTTATGTGGGGTTTCAAATACTCATTCAAGAAGCAAAAAAGGTGTGAAGTATGCCTGAGAAAGACTTCTATTCAAAATGTTTAAAATAAATTTTGTGCTCTTCAAGTTTCAGCCATCTCGAAAATTCCTTTATGTGGACTGTCTTAGTCTTTGGTAAGGCCATATGAACAAGGTACTGTTTTGCTTACCTGATGAAGAAAAATGAGTTAATTTCTTCAAAAAATTACTCTGACCATATGGGCATGAACAATGGTTGAGAGAAACATTTGGATATTATAGTGTGGTTCTGGCTTTTGGAATCCCAGGCTTTGCCGTTCAAGGATCTAGCTTTGGCTAAATTCCTTAAGATTTCAAAGCTTCCTCTGTATAATGAAAGTCATAATACTTAATTCGTAAGATATATTTTATATGAGGGTAAATGATTGAAACACACAATGCACTTAGCACAGAGAGGTGCACTTTTTAAACTCTCATTAAATGGTGGTTGTGGTGTTAGTATTCATCACCCTCTTCATAATGCAATTCCCAAGAAGCATAAATATAGTTTCATATGAACCAGTAAAAATATAAAGAGATCTAATTTATTTGCCCCCAGTTTACCTGGTTTCACTCCTTCTGTATTGTCCTGTTACCATAAGGAAATTACAGAAAGCAGAACAGGAATAAGAGGTCTGATGATGTTGGAACAGGGCATTGCTTCCTGAATTCTGAATTTTCCTGTAGGTCTGTATGTGCCAAATGCCTGAAGGAGTAAGGACATTAATCTACCAGACCCAGCAAGGGAACTTGGTTTTTTTCCAATTCTGGATCAAATCTTGGAGGTGCTAAAGAAATTCAAAATTGTTTTATTATTGTTTTATAACATGTTATTGTCAGGAATGATACATATTGAACTAACGTGACTACCTAGCCCCTGAAATTTAGCTCCATCCACTCCAGGCTTCCTGGGATCCAGGATGTTATAAAGTATGGAAATGTGCTTAAATGCCTAAACTTTTTGAGACAACATGGTATGAAGGAACATGCACTGGCATTTGAATGAGGTTTCTGTTGTTGTTGTTTATTTGTTTTTAATTAAGTTTTTTCAACCTAGTATTTCGTGGTAACTGGAGTGTGGTGATCCTTGGCTCCTGTATTCACGCCCATGTTGAATGGTTGATGTGAAGGTGTGTGATATTCAAGGCTGGGTAATAACAGGTACTGTGGCTTCCATTGTGCATTCTTGGGTTTCTCACTCCAAAGGACTCTGGCTGCATGCCGTGTACACACTCAACCCTGTGGAGCAACCCATATGGTGAGTGGCTGAGGCCTCCTGTCAACAGCCAGCATCTCTTGCCAGGCATGTGAGTGAACCACCTGAGAATTGGATCTGGCAGCCCCAGTCAGACCTCAGATGACTGAAGCCACAGGGGACATCTGTCTGCAACTTCACAAGAAAGCCCTGCTCCAGAACTGTCTAACCAAGCCACTCCTGAGTTTTTGAACTAAAGATAGTGTGAGAGATAGTACATTAATTACTGTTGTTTAAAGCCACTACTTTTTCTCAGTGATTTGCTACACATTAGATAATTATATAAATGAATACAAGCTCTGGGATCTTTGGCAAGTAGTTTTCTTCCTTCCTCCCTCCCTCCCTCCCTCTCTCTCTCTTTTCTTTCTTTCTTTCTTTCTTTGTTTCTTCTTTCCTTTCTTTCTTTCTTTCTCTATCTCTCTTTCTCTTTCTCTCTTTCTTTCTCTCTCTCTCTCTCTCTTTCTCTCTTTCTTTCTTTCTCTCTTTCTTTCTCTCTCTCTCTTTCTTTCTTTCTCTCTTTCTCTCTCTTTCTTTCTCTCTCTTTCTTTCTTTCTCTCTCTCCCTTTCTTTCTTTCTTTCTTTCTTTCTTTCTTTCTTTCTTTCTTTCTTTCTTTCTTTTTCTTTCTTCCTTCCTTCCTTCCTTCCTTCCTTCCTTCCTTCCTTCCTTCCTTCTCAGTGTCCTTATCTGCAAAATTAGCAAGGTAACACCTGCATCACAAGTACTGTTTTATTTTGTTTTGTTTCTGGTTCAGATTAAATATCCCAGTCTATCTGAAGGATCTGATACATGACAGTAAGTACTCAACAGATGCAAGTTGTTCTCACTTCCCTCATTTATGGGAAATGCATTGTCTTTTCTAAAATACCTTGTACTTGTAAGAAGAGATATTGAACTTTAGTTCAAGTTCCCAGAGAGTAAGATAAATATATGTGTAGTGTAAGCCTGTGAGGTGCTATAGCTGAATAGGATTCTAAAACACCTGAAATGTCAGATATCTCCCCAGGGCAATGAAAAACCATTTGTACAAATATCAAGGGCTAGTTGCAATCTAGGAAGGGAGCAGTGTCAACCTTCATATCATATCTTTGCACGTTTGAAGACAAAAAAGTCAGAAAAACCAGGAATTAGAGTGAAAAGTGATTATCTGCACTAATACTGTGTCCAGTATAAAGTATAAAACTATCTGTCTTACACCAAGAGACACTTTAAGGTAAGCGATCAAGGTAAAGACATGACTAAGCTTCAGAGATCTGGATGTTCTGCTCTAACATTTACAGTAAGCCTTTGTCATTCTGCTTATTGCTTCTTATTTGTAAGGTGGTTGCCACCCCATCAGTTGCTCTGTTTTATGCTAACTGGAAATAAGCAGTGGAGAGGATCAAGGAATAAAGAGAAGACACTTCAAGTATTACCACTGATACCAATTTTCTGGCTACATCACATTGACCAGAACTGTATTACATGGTTCCCATAGGTGCATTGGCCACTGAGGAAATGGGTTCTTGAGCTCCATACAAATGTGTACATATTAGAGCTTTGCTAGCATGGAAGAAGTGGAAGTAGGGGTCAGATTAGGCAGTCAGCTATGTCTACCACACTTGTCAAGTGGAAAAAAGTACGGATACTGAGTTCTTATTATCTGTAGTAGTTATATTCTACAGTCACCCCACTGAATTAATGAAACTGAAGCATTGTTCCTAGAGGAAAAATAGGGGTATGTTCCCCAGGCCTCTGCCCACAACATTCTCATCAACCAATCAACACAACTTTGTTTATGTCTATTTCTTTTAAAAGGAACCTTATTTAACATATATTGTGATCAATTAGCATTGAACTCACTCTCAGTAGCACTAAAATGCAGGCCTGAATGAAGCTTATCTAACACATATATTTTCTCCAAAAGGCACAGCACAGCTTTCTTGTGCTTAGGAATAGTAGACAACAGTCCAGCACTGGGTTTGCAGGCCATTTTAAATGGTGAAATCACCAAGAAGAAGTGGGAAAATGTGAAAAATGTGGCGCTACATATACTTTGAAAAGGACCTTGTTTATAGTAGGAGAGGTAAAATAAGAAGTTAAAGCTTTCACCTTGTTTGACCTCAGCTGGGAACATGTCCATAGGGCAATTCGAATTTTTGCTGCTCTGCACGTGTATGGGAATGCCCACAAAAGCACCATGAGTACTGATTTTAGGGGTTTTTTCTCATATATATATTTTTAATTGGGATATAGTTGCTTTACAATGTTGTGCTAGCTACTGATGCACAGCAAAGTGAACCAGCCATATGTATACACATACCCCATCCCTTTCGGATTTCCCTCCCATCCAGGTCACCACAGAGCACTGAGTAGAGTTCCCCGTGCTCTACAGCAGGTCCTCATTAGATATCTATTTCATACCCAGTGGCGTATGTATGTCAATCCCAATCTCCCAATTCATCCCACCCTGCCTTCCCCCACTGGAGTCTACACGTTTGTTCTCTACATCTATGTCTCCATTCTTGCTTTGCAGATAGGTTCATCTGTACCATTTTTCTAGATTTCACATATATGCATTAATATACGATATTTGGTTTTCTTTTTCTGGCTTACTTCACTCCGTATGACAATCTCTAAGTCCATCCATGTCCCTACAAAAGACCCAATTTCATTCCTTTTACAACTGAATAATATTCCATTGTATAATTGTACCACATCTTCTTTATCCATTCATCTTTGATGGACATGTAGGTTGCTTCCATGCCCTGGATATTGTAAATAGAGCTGCAATGAAAATTGGAGTGAATGTGTCTTTTTGAATTATGGTTTTCTCTGGGTATATGCCCAGTAGTGGGATTGCTGGGTCATATGGTAGTTCTATTTTTAGTTTTTTGAGGAACCTCCATACTGTTCTCCATAGTGGCTGCACCAATTTACATTCCCACCAACATTGTAGGAGGGTTTACTTTTCTCCACACCCTCTCCAGCAATTATTGTTTGTAGATTTTTTGATGATGGCCATTCTGACTGGTGTGAGGTGATAACTCATTGTAGTTTTGATCTGCATTTCTCTAATAATTAGTGATGTTGAGCATCTTTTCATGTGCCTCTTGGCCATCTATATGTCTTTTTGGAGAAACGTCTATGTAGATCTGCCACCCCATATAATTCAGTCTTTATGACCAATACTCTACAACTTTAGCCAAGTCATGTCATCAGTCTGAGAGAAGAGTCAAAAGTAGAGCTTGTAGCTAAATACAGGATGCAAAGCACACATGACCAATCTGCTTACTTTCTTATTGATCTATATTTCTTTTTCTGTGCCAGTACCATACTGTCTTGATTACTGTAGCTTTGTAGTGTAGTGTGAAGTCAGGGAGCTTGATTCCTCCAGCTTCGTTTTTCTTTCTCAAGATTGCTTTGGCTATTAGGGGTCTTTTGTGTTTCCTTATAAATTGTGAAATTTTTTGTTCTAATTCTATGAAAAATGCCATTGGTAATTTGATAGGGATTGTGTTGAATCCAGAGATTGCTTTAGATAGTATAGTCATTTTCACAATATTGAGTCTTCCAATCCAAGAACATGGTGTATCTCTCCATCTGTTTTTTGTCATCTTTGATTTCGTTCATCAGTATCGTATAGTTTTCTGAGTAGAGGTCTTTTGCCTCCTTAGGTAGGTAATTCCTAGGTATTATACTCTTTTTGTTGCAATGGTGAATGAGATTGTTTCTTAATTTCTCTTTCTGATCTTTCATTGTTAGTGCATAGGAATGCAAGTTTTCTGTGTTATATTTTGTATCCTGCAACTTTACCAAATTTATTGATTAGCTCTAGTAGATTTCTGGTGGCATCTTTAGGATTTTCTATGTATAGTATCATGTCATCTGCAAACAGTGGCAGTTTTACTTCTTTTTTTCCAATTTGTTTTCCTTTTATTTCTTTTTCTTCTCTGATTGCCATGGCTAGGACTTCCAAAATTATGTTGACTAACACTGGGGAGAGTGGACACCCTTGTCTTGTTCCTGATCCTAAAGGAAGTGCTTTCAGTTTTTCATCATTGAGAATGATGTTTGCTGTGGGTGTGTCATATACGATCTTTATTATGTTGAGGAAGGTTCCCTCTATGCCCACATTCTGGAGAGTGTTTATCATAAATGGGTGTTGAATTTTGTCAAAATCTTTTTCTGCATCTATTGAGATGATCATATGGTTTTATACTTCAGTTAGTTAACATGGTGTATCACATTGATTGATTTACATATATTGAAAAATCCTTGCATCCCTGGGATAAATCCCATTTGATCATGGTGTATAATCCTTTTAATGTGTTTTGGGATTCTGTTTGCTAGTATTTTGTTGAGGGTTTTTGCATCTATGTTCATCAGTGATATTGGTCTGTAATTTTCTTTTTTTGTGATATCTTTGTCTGGTTTTGGTATCAGGGTGATGGTGGCCTCGTAGAATGAGCTTGGGAGTGTTCTGCCTCTGCAGTTTTTTGGAAGAGTTTGAGAAGGATAGGTGTTAACTCTTCTCTAAATGTTTGATAGAATTCGCCTGTGAAGCCATCTGGTCATGGACTTTGGTTAGTTGGAAGATTTTTAATCACAGCTTCAATTTCCTTACTTGGGTTTAGTCTGTTCATATTTTCTATTTCTTCCTGGTTCAGTCTTGGAAGGTTGTACCTTTCTAAGAATTTGTCCATTTCTTCCTGGTTGCCAATTTATTGGCATATAGTTGCTCATAGTAGTCTCTTATGATCCTTTGTATTTCTGAAATGTCAGTTGTAACTTCTCCTTTTTCATTTCTAATTTTATTGATTTGAGTCCTCTTCCTTTTTTTTCTTGATGAGACTGGCTAAAGGTTTATCCATTTTGTTTATCTTCTCAAAGAACCAGCTTTTAGTTTTATTGATCTTTGCTATTGCTTTCTTCATTTCTATTTCATTTACTTCTGCTCTGATCTTTATGATTTATTTCCTTCTACTAACTTTGGGTTTTGTTTGTTTTTCTTTCTCTAATTGCTTTAGGTGTAAGTTTAAGTTGTTTATTTGAGAGTTTTCTTGTTTCTTGAGATAGGATTGTATTGCTATAAACTTCCCTCTGAGAACTGCTTTTGCTGCATCCCTTAGGTTTTGGGTCATTGTGTATTTGTTGTCATTTGTCTCTAGGTATTTTCTGATTTCCTCTTTGATTTCTTCAGTGATCTCTTAGTTATTTAGTAGCATATTGTTTAGCCTCCATGTGCTTGTGTTTTTTATAGTTTTTTTTCCTGGTAATTGATTTCTAGTCTCATAGCGTTGTGGTCAGAAAAGATGCTTCATATGATTTCAATTTTCTTAAAATTACCAAGGCTTGATTTATGACCCAAGATATGATCTATCCTGGAGAATATTCCATGTGCACTTGAGAAGAAAGCATATTCTGATGCTTTCAGATGGAATGTCCTATAAATATCAATTAAGTCTATCTGGTCTAATGTGTCATTTAAGGCTTGTGTTTCCTTACTAATTTTCTGTCTGGATGATCTGTCCATTGCTATAAGTGGAGTGTTAAATTCCCCCACTATTATTTTGTTACTGTCAATTTCCTCTTTATGGCTGCTAGCATTTGCCTTATGTATTGAGGTGCTCCTATGTTGGGTGTATAAATACCTATAATTGTTATATCTTCTTCTTGGATGGATCCCTTGATCATTATGTAGTGTCCTTCCTTGTCTCTTGTAACAGTCTTTATTTTAAAGTCTATATTTTCTGATATGAGTATTGCTACTCCAGCTTTCCTTTGATTTCCATTTGCATGGAATATCTTTTTCCATCCCCTTACTTTCAGTCTTTATATATCCCTAGGTCTGAAGTGGGTCTCTTGTAGACAGCATATATATGGGTCTTGTTTTTGTATCCATTCAGCCAGTCTGTGTCTTTTGTTTGGAGCATTTAATCCATTTACATTCAAGGTAATTATCTGTATGTATGTTCCCTTTACCATTTTCTTAATTATTTTGGGTTTAGTTTTGTAGGTCTTTTTTTTCTCTTGTGTTTCCTGCCTAGAGAAGTTCCTTTAGCATTTGTTGTAAAGCTGGCTTGGTGGTGCTGAATTCTCTTAGCTTTTGCATGTCTGTGAAGCTTTTGATGTCTCCATTGAATCTGAATGAGATCCTTGCTGGGTAGAGTAATCTTGGTTGTAGTTTTTCCCTTTCATCACTTTAATTATATCTTCTGGCCTGCAGAGTTCCTGCTCAGAAAACATGTGTTAACCTTATGGGGATTCCCTGGTATGTTCTTTGTTGCTTTTCCCTTGCTGTTTTTAATATTTTTTCTTTGAATTTAATTTTTGTTAGTTTCATTAATACATATCTCAGCATGTTTCTCCTATGGTTTATCCTGTATGGGACTCTCTGAGCTTCCTGGACTTGGGTGGCTATTTCCTTTCCCATGTTAAGGAAGTTTTCAACTATAATCTCTTCAAATATTTTCTCAGACCCTTTCTCTTTCTCTTCTTCTGGGACCCTATAATGCGAATGTTGGTGCATTGAATGTTGTCCCAGAGGTCTCTGAGACTGTCCTCATTTCTCTTCATTCTTTTCTCTTTATTCTGCTCCATGACAGTTATTTCTACCATTCTATCTTCCAGCTCACTTATCTGTTTTTCAGCTTCCGTTATTCTGCTATTGATTCCTTCTAGTGTATTTTTCATTTTAGTTATTGCATTGCTCATCACTGTTTGTTTGTTATTTATTTCTTCTAGGTCCTTGTTAAACATTTCTTGTATTTTCTCGGTCCATGCCTCCATACTATTTCCGAGGTCTTAGATCATCTTTACTATCATTACTCTGAATTCTTTTTCATGTTGACTGCCTATTTCCTCTTCATTTATTTGGTCTTTTGTGTTTTTACCTAGATCCCTCATCTGCAGCATATTTCTCTGTCGTCTCATTTTGTTTATCTTACTGTGTTTGAGGTCTCCTTTCTGCCGGTTGCAGGTTCATAGTTCATCTTGCTTCTGGTGTCTGTCCCCTGGTGGGTGAGGTTGATCCAGCGGCTTGTGCAGGCTTCCTAGTTGGAGGGACTGGTTCCTGCGCTCTTGTTGGTGGAGCTGAGTCTTTTTCCTCTGATGGGCAGGGCCATGTCAGGTGGTGTGTTTTGGGGTGTCTGTGATCTCTTAGGGTTTTAGACAGCCTGTCTGCTGATGGGTGTGTCTGTGTTCCTATCTTGCTAGTTGTTTGGAGTGAGGCAGGCAGCACTGGAGCCTGCAGGCAGTAGGGTGGAGCTGGTCTTGTCGAGATGGAAACCTCTGGAAGAGCTCTCACCAAGTAATATTACCTGGAGTAGGGATTCTCTGGTGGTCCAGTGTTGTGGACTTGGCACTCCCACCCCAGAGGCTTGGGCCCAACCCTTGGCTGGGGAACCAATACCCTGCAGGCCTCCCAGCACATAGAAAAAGAAAAAAAAAAACTGGGGGGGTGGGCATACAGACAAACAAAACCCAAGACAAATAGCTAAGACCCAAACAAACAAACAGCAACAACAACAATGAAAAAAGGAAAACAACCAAACAGACAAACAAAACCCAAGACAAATGCTAAAAGCAAAACCAAACAAACCAAAACTAAAACAAACACACACTCACACAAAATTAAAGAAAAGAAAGAAAGAAAAAAAAACAAGAACAAAGAAAACAAAAAACAAGAGAAATACAAACCAACACAAGAACCCAAAAGAAAAACAAACAATAAAAACAAAAGTAACAAAAACAAAAAACCAACCAAAGGCAGAAAGCAAATTTTAAAAATGCAAAGAAAACATAAAACAAACACACAAAAACGATTAAAAAAAAAGAAAAAAGTAAACACAAAACAGAGGAATTAAAAAAAAAAAAACAAAGAAAAAACCCAAAACAACAAAAAAGTAAAGTAAAAATAGAAAAATAGAACATATATTAAAAATAAAAAAGAATAGAATAAATAAATAAATAACAACAGAACAAAATGAAATAAAAAAAAATAGTAATAATAATATTTTCCTGGGGCCTCAGCTGTCAGTGTCCTTGCCCCCACAGTGAGCCACAGCAAACCCCTGCTTCCCCAGGAGGCCCTGCAATACCTCTAGGTAGGTCTCTGGGCCCACTGTGGGCATGGTGGGGGAAGCTCAGACTCTGACCTGGCCCAGCTGTCACATGTGCTTGCTCCTGAAGTCCACAGCTCTAAAGGCTGGACCATTCCCAGTTATGGGAACACTCATTGTCCGTTCAGATATTCCACAAATGCAGTGCTTACCAGGCTGATCATGGGGATTTTATCTGCAGCTTTAGCAGCTGCAAGGAGAGATTTCTGTTCCTCTTCCTGAATCATAGCGCCCCAGGGGCTCAGCTTTTGTTTTGACCCCACCTCTGCATGTGGGCCATCCTCAGGCATCTGTTCCCTGCCCAGGCCAGAAGGGGCAAAAGCAGCAGCTGATGGCTACATTTGCAATGTGCATGATGTGCTTGTGCCTGCAGAGAGCGGCAGGAAGTTGCAACAGCCTGGGGTGCACTGTGCACTCTACCAGGGAAGTTGGCCCCAGATGGTGGGACTCTCGGCTGTGGTGGCCGTGCAGTCTCCCAGGAAGGTGTGGGCAGTAACCTGTGCTCACTCAGGACCTTTTGCCCTACCTGGTTATGTGGAGATTTTCTTGCCCTTTTGGAAGTCTGAGGTCTTCTGCCAACATTCAGTAGATGTTCTGTGAGACTCTTTCCACATGTAGATGTAGTCTTGATGTATCTGTGTTGAGAAGGTGAGCTCTTCGTCCTACTCCTCGGCCATTTTGATCCCTTCCGATTTTAGGGTTATAAATAACCTTTAGTGAGTGGGTGAATTCATACATATGGAATATATGAATAATGAAGGTCAACTGTATTTATCTGGTGCCAGTTCTGTTGGGAAAGAGGAAGGGCATCTGAGAGGCACAACAACCAACTTAGAAGTATGCAGTAGAGCCAGGCACTTAACATGTAATTTCTAACACCAGAAATGTGGAAGGGTGTTCCACAAAAGAGGAAAGCCACAAAAATTGCATGACTATGTTATTTCTCTATGAATGCTCTGATTTCATGTTTGATGAAGAGGAAAAATATAACACTGGTTCACATGAGGGTTTCAGATAATTTTGAAATAAATATGTTATATACTGTCTTTTGTCTTTCATATGATGCTGTGGCTATCATTTTTTTTACAATTCTATTCACTGAGGCTAGATGCGGGCGGGGGGATATGTCCTGTCAGATTAATGCATGATCTGTCCAAACATCCTTCAAGTTATCTATCAATGTTGTTGGAGCCTAACTTTCATGATCACTGAAGAAAGAAGTGCAGATTTCACTGTTGTTGATTAAGGAGACAAACATTGTTCTTGCTTTGTTTAAACAGCTAGAACATGGGACTGGGAGTAAAGACATACTCAAATTCATGAGGTATGCTTGCATTGGGTGGATGCCTCCATAATTACCCCTAAATCTCACTTCAGTGCCAGGCTTGAGAATGGTTTCTTGGGAATCTATCATACACCCAGTCCTCGGTTAAGTGTTTGTATACAGTATAGTAGATCTATGACATAATAGATACCCCTTGCACTTAAAGAAGTTAATTATTTTGAGGGTGTGCAAATGATTTATAAACAACAAAAGATCAGAGGACAATTGTACAGAGTCTACATTGACATGCTAAGTTGTATGCAGGATGAGCCTGATGAGAAGTTATTTATGAAGGAGCTGAGCCTTGATTTTTGGCCTTAAAAAGAAACAGAGAGTATTATTGGCTTAAAAATAAATCCAAGGTATTCTTTTATTAAAAAATATACACTTCCTGCACACTGTGTGTCAATTACTCCTGGAGGCATAGGGGATGCAAGTGTGAACAAAACAAAACTCATGGATAACATAAAATAATCGGGTATATTGAGCAACTAATGTATGCAAAGCTACTGCAAGATATTTTGTATATCGACTGTTAATTCTTACACTTACATTGCTAATAGAACACTTTATTAAATGAGTACAAAGAAAGTTACACATAGTATATCATCTATCATTGGCCCCAGACTAGTAAACGGTGTTAAAGATATGACAGTAAGTAGCACCTGGGGAGCTTTGTTATAATTTTATTTTTGCTAATCAAATGCAGACCTGAAATCTAATACTAATTAAAATTAACTATGGAATATATAAATGAGTATATGTTACTTGATTCTGAAGATTCTTGGAAGTCAGAGGGATAATGGGAATGAATATATAGGACAAAATTTTCCAAAGAGAGAGTTAAAAGGAAAAAAAACAAATGTTTCAGCTGATATGAGGAAAAGTTGAATTATTTGGTGTTACATAAAAGAATCATTGATTCAGCTCTAGGAGGGTACATGTTGTGTTTCTTTTTGCATTGGCAGATTCTGCCCCATCAAGCCGGTAAATGGATTAGTGAAAGATCAAGAGTAGTGTTGGGGGGGACGAATAAAGTTGGTTTTAATATATATCTGATATTTAAACAACCCATAATAAAAGCATACATAAAATCAGCTGCTTAGGAAAGAGGCAAGCCAAGAGAGTCTGATCAAAAGATAAGATTCAGATTAAACTACAAAAGGCTTTCCTTATCTTCAGAGATTTTCTCATATCAACTCTAAACTCTCCCTTCAAGTGTTTCATAAGTTTAGAATTTAAAAGAATATCTTATCAGTCAAATTTGGGTAAAGTTTATGAGGTAAAATTGTATGAATTGATACACTTTCTATTTAACTATAACTTGAAACTTACTGGTCATAAGCATGAGAGTGAGCTCATTTAGAAAACTACAATTCTGAATTTCTTGTTGGAATGTAAATAGCAAATTTCATCTGGAATTAAAGAACGCACTGCTGGGACTTCCCTGGCGGTCCAGTGGTTAAGACTTCACCTTCCAATGCAGAGGGTGCGGGTTCAATCCCTGGTCGGGGAGCTAAGATCCCACATGCCTCGCAGCCAAAAACCAAAACATAAAAAAAAATAAGCAATATTGTAACAAATTCAATAAAGACTTTAAAAAAAAAAAAAAAAAAAAAAAAAAGAACGCACTGCTACTGTAACCTGGTGGCAAGGCAGTCAATGAAGCAGAGATCAACAAACTCCTTTAGGTAATATTAACAAAGAAACCAGAGTTTAGATTTTTTTTTTTAAAGATACTGTTTTGTTCGTATCATACAGAAAATATTTGATGACATATTCCTATTCTCTTATCCATGAATAGCTTTTAATATAAAAGTAAAATATCTTTAATGGAAAGAAGACGGCTATCAAGAAACTTGCATGTTTAACTTGGAAATGGGCATAAGTAATAATAATAAAATGAAGCCAGATGAGGGAACTGTATTTAAAGCATTTTAATTACTGTTATGGACTGTATTGTGTCTCTCTGGCCAAAATTCATTTGTTGAAACCATAATCTCCAATTTGACTCTATTTGGGGATAGGAGGTGTGAAGAAGTAATTAAGGTTAAATGAGGTCATGAGGGTGGGACTTTAATCTGATAGGAATAGTGTCCTTACAAAGAAGAGGAAGAAATACCAAGGGTGCATACACACAGATGAAAGGCCATGTGAGGACATAGTAAGAAGATGGCCATCTTCAAGCCAAGGAGAGAGACCTCATAAGAAACTAGACTTGCTGACACCTTGATCTTGGACTTCCAGCCTCCAAAACTGTGAGAAAAAAACATGTTACTTAAGCTACCCAATCCATCGTATTTTGTTATTGCAACCCTAGCAGATGAATACAGTTACACATGGCTTCTGTTTTCTGATGGTACAGATAAGTAGAGATACAACTTCTGATATTGATAGAAAATATTTAAATTTATTGGATAATATGTGACTAAAACATTTCTGAAGTATGTTTGAGATGGGGCAAACCATTGGAAAAATTGGAGACAAGAAAGTACAGGACAAAGCACTATTTTGCCTGTCTCAGCCTTGGTTCTTTATGGAGAATTAAAAAATAAAACCCTTCTCTGAGAATGTTTTTATTACGAGCTGGCATTTACAGATATGTAAATGTATAGGGCCATAATTAGAATATATGTTACCCAAAATATCTTTTGGACCTGATGTGGTTAAGCCCTGGCATCTGAGAGAGACAAACTTAAACCTTGTCTAAAGGAATTCTCTTCAAACACAGATATGATTCCAAGGAACAAGAGAGAATAAATAAAAATCATTGAACACTAGAAGATAAAAAAATGTATATAATTGTGGATTAACAAAAATAATCAATTACAAATTCAGATCCACAAAAAATTACAGGTTGGAATTATATAGTACAAAACATTGAATAAGGTGATTAAATATATTGGGTTGGTCAAAAAGTTTGTTCGGGTTTTTCTGTAAAATGTTATGGAAAAACCAGAACGAACTTTTTGGCCAACCCAATATAATAATGATAGTTTAATTACGACAAAGGAATAAGAAATAGAAAATTTTCTATTCTGACCTGAAAAACGAGAACTTCTAGAATTAAAAGAAGAAAACTATCTAAGGAATATCCAAGACTGACAAAATACACTGATCTCCAAGGCTTAGAAGTCCAGTAAATGTCAATTTCTGCAGAGCACATTAAAGACAAAAAATATATATTTAGAACACCAGAAAAACAAAGAGAAATTGAAACTTAATATTAACAGGATAGAACACACCAGCTGTCACTATGGAACTCAGAAGGGAATAGCAAATTCTCCTAATTCAACACAGAGAAATATGTTAACTTAAAATTCTATAGAAAGTGAGAATATATTTCAAGATTGAATGTGAAAAGAAGAAAAATTTTCAGAAAAATCAAAATCTGAGTTTGACACTACCTCAGCTACAGTAAGCATAGTTTAAAAGATTGATCTCATGTAAAAAGAATATATTCTCAATGGAATATCTTCAGTGCAAGGAGGAATGAAAGCTTCTTTGGGTGTTCCGAATATCTGTTTAAGCATAATAAACAAAAGAATAAATAAAATTATTAAATGACATATCAGAAAAAATGATAGAATCAATATACATACTAATGTCATATGATACAGGAAGGGAATAACTGGATTTAACATATTTTAAAAAACTACTGTTTGCGGAAAAAATAAAGGTGGTGATTAGTATTTTATGAACCATATATAATTGCTAAAATGAAATTGAGTTTGTACTTTACAAATTAGCAGAATAAAAAAATGGAATTATGAGAATAGGCAATAAAAAAAGAAAGAAAAAAATATATAGTAGAAGTAGGACAAAATGTTGTGAATTTATATTGCAACATATTAGTAAGTATTTTAAAGTGTTATAAGTCAAACAGAAATTTGTGTGACTGAATTAAAAAGGCATATCAAGTGAAATGCTGATTACAGCAACATATGTAAAAGAACCACAAAAATTAACAGTAAAAATATGGGAAATTGTTTACTATAAAAGTATTAACCACATAGACATAATATAGCTATAGAAGTTTATTAATAAAAAACAAAAAATAAGACAAACAAACATCACTCAGGGATACAGAGGGTCATCACTTTAGAGTGATAAAAGGAAGTTATTACAATGCTAAAGTTTTCCTCACTTAGTAATATAACTTCAAATATGAAACAAAAGAAGACAGAAGTAAACATATTTATAATCAGAGATGAAGACTTTAATAAACCTCTGTTAGTAAATAATATTTAAACAAAACAATTAAAATGTGTGATCTAACAAACAAATATTGTACATTACAGTCACCACAAATGAAGAATATACATTCTTTTTAAGGTGATACATAAAATTGATGAAAATTGACATCTTTCCAAGATATATGACAATTCAGTACAATTTTAAAGCATTTTAATTGAATAGATTATATTCTCAGACACTAATGCATTTAATGAAGCAATCAATAAAAAAGATAACAAAATGCAAATTCCATTTTCTTCATTTGGTTAGAAAGTTCAAAACACACTTAAATATAACTTATCATGGATATCTGAAAATTCTTAGAACTGAGTAATATTGAAAAGATACTTTTTAACTTTAAGGGGTTTTGCCATGTCAGAACTTATATTGAGATAAAACAAAGACTGAGAATCAATGCAGGGAAAATTGATTTTAAATAAATGGGGGGAAAACACATCAAGAAAAATAAAGTAAAAAAGAAGAGATAAATGATATTAGAAATTTTAAAATAACAATGTTGAGAGGGAGAAGGAAAATAGAGATATTATAACAACTTGGTGAAAAAAAATTAGAAGTAAAAACTTAGGAGAAATGGACACATTTATAGAAAAATATCAAGGACCAAAATGGTTCAAGAATATATTGAAATTTTTAATTGTTCTATTGAAAAATAAAATATTTTCAGAAAAATACAAGAAGAATAGATATTTTTATAGGAAAGTTCTACAAAACAGTCAAGGAGGAAATATTAGTTTAACCAAACTATTTAAAAATTTTTTTAATTATGGTAAAATATGCATAATATTTACTATCTTAACCAGTTCAGAAGCACCAAGAACATTCACATTGCTCTGCAAACCATTTCTAGAACACTTTCTCTCTTATAAAAATGAAACTTCACACCAATTGAACAATGATTCCTCCTTCTTCCCTTTCCTCAGACTCTGGCAACCACCATTCTATTGATACTTTCTGTCTCTGTGAATTTAACTATTCTAGGTGCCTCATATAAGTGGAATCATACAGTATTTGTCCTTTTGCATTTCGCTTCTTTCACTTAGCTCAATGTCCTTGAGCTTCAATCATGTTGTAGCATGTGTCAGAATTTCCTACCTTTATAAGGGCTTTAAAATTTTATATTCCCACCAGCAGTTATGAGAATTCCAGTTGCTTCACATCCTTGCCAACATGAGGTGTGATCGTTTTACTCTTTAATTTTAGACATTTTAATGTCTATGTAGTGATATTTCCTTATAATTTTAATTTTCTAATTATTAATAGTATTGTGAATCTTTTCATGTGCTTATTAGTCATCTGAGCATTTGTTGTGAATCATCTATTCAAATATTTTGTCATTTAAAAAAAAATATTAGGTTGTTCATATCTTACTATTTCTAAGAATTATTTATATCTCCTGGATACAAGTTCTTTTTCTGATATATGTGTTGTCAATATTTTCTCCCAATATGTTGCTTGCATTTTTGTTTTTTTAATGGTCCTTCAAAGAGCAAAATTTCTAATTTTGATGAAATACAATTTATCAAGTCAAAAAAAGGTAAAAGTGTAAAAATGTCAACATGTCAATCAATTCCAAAATTTTATGGACTTAACATAGCACAAGTTTATTTCTTAATCACATTACATAATTAGTTTGGGTTGGCTGGGGAATTTACTCAGTGCAATTAATCAGAGATTTAGACTGAAGGGTTTCACCTTGACATATTCTACCATTATCCTTTCAGCAGGGGTAAGGGAGGATGACAGATCATTTGCTGGCTGTTTGAACTTTCTCTATGAAGTCATACAAATTGTTTTCACATGTGATTCTTTGCTCAATGCAAGTCACATGACCATACTTAATTTCAAAGCATGTGGGAAATTTTGGTATATGTATGTTGCATAGTATGGAGGTCACAATACTCTTTCACATACGAAATAACATAGATGAAAAAGGTATCGTTGGGGGCTTCCCTGGTGACGCAGTGGTTGAGAGTCTGCCTGCTAATGCAGGGGACACGGGTTCGAGCCCTGGTCTGGGAAGATCCCACATGCCACGGAGCAGCTGGGCCCGTGAGCCACAACTACTGAGCCTGCGCGTCTGGAGCCTGTGCCCCGCAACGGGAGGGGCCGCGAAAGTGAAAGGCCCGCGCACCGCGATGAAGAGCGGTCCCTGCACCGCGATGAAGAGTGGCCCCCACTTGCCGTAACTAGAGAAAGACCTCGCACGAACTGAAGACCCAACACAGCCAAAAATAAAGAAATAAATAAATAAAGTAGCTATAAAAAAAAAAATTAAAAAAAAAAAAAAGTTATCATTGATCTCCATTTACAAGGCTATATGTTGTACCTTAAACTTTCCAACATTATGGACTTGATCTATGGGTTATAACTATCTGGAACATTGTCCTTCACTCTGGAATAAGAGCCCACACCCCCCCATACATAAACACACACATATATAATATATGTTATACAAATCAATAAGAAAAAGACAAATAGCACAACAAGAAAAATGGGCAAAAGAAAAGATGACATTTAACAAAAGGGGAAATGTAAATGGCCTATCAACAAGTGAGAGCACACTCATTCTTTGCAGTAATGCATAGCAAAGCTGCAATGTGATACAATTCACATTTAACAGATGGAGACAAATTTAAAGTAGAATTATCAGAGGTTTTCAAGGGCAGGGAGCAATGGGAATGGTGGCAGTGTAAACTGGTACTACCATTTTGAGTAAATGCATAACCTATGTCATAGCAAATTTATTCCCAAGTATATATACTAGAAAAACTCTTGCACGCGTGCATAAGGAGACATACAAAGGAATATTTCCAGCAGCAATGTTTAATACAACACAATTTGGAAACTACTTAAATGTATACCTACAGAATAATAGCTAAATAAATCATGGTACTTTTATACAATTGAATAAAATATTGCAGTGAAAAAGAATGGCTTTAGTGACTAGTATCAATGTGAATAAATTTCTAAAATATAATTGTGAGTAGAAAATGTAACCTGAAATAAGACATATACAGTGTTATTCCATTTACACATACATTTCAAAAAAACAAATAAAACTAAATAATATGTCATTTAGGGATATGTAACAAAAACTCCATTTCTTAAAAGCAAGAAAATGCATAAATTTCAGGATAGTGGTTACATATGCAGTGGATGTCAGAGGCTGGAGGCTTAAATAGACTGGTAACATACTCTTCCTTAACCTGGATAGTGTTAACTTGGATTTGTTTGATTATATTTAAAATTTTATATCCAGGTTGTATACACTTCTTTGTACCTATGAAATATTTGACAATGGTTTTAAAGAAAGAAATGTAAAATAAACATGCTCATGCCTTAAATCTTCCAACAATATAAACTTGATTTCTGGGTTGTGAATATGTGGAACATTGTCCTTCACTCTGAAAGAAGGGTTGGCCTGATGCAGAGGAGGGGACACTACATTGGAAATCAGCAGAGGTGAGCTCCGAAACAAACTTGGTATACTATTGTCAGCAAATGGTTTTATTCGTATGACCTTCCTTGCTTGCAAAATAAGGAAGTCAAACGAGGTGATTTTTAAGGATGTTTTTTACTATAATGTCACATGACCAAACATGTTTTTAGGTGGGAAATGGAGACAGAGTGCTTTAAGAATCAGGAAAAGCATAGACTTCCCCTTCTTCATTTGCTAAAGCCTGCATAGTCTGGAGGTCACCATATTATTTCACATATGCTCCCCATGTAGGGCTGTATATTGACTTCAGTATGATTATAAACTCAGTGTCATAGCTGGGCCTCAGATTCAGATTATTCACCTACTACTCTCCTTATTTTTCAGCTACAGAAAACTGTTGTAGTTCTTTATCTATTCACCTCTAAGAAGAAATACTAGAACTTCAGAAGGAAAATTCTCAAAAGATAGAAGGAATGTTTCATAAGTAGGATGAAAAGAAACTATGACTTAACTAGGTGACCAGGGAAAAAGGATGGGCAGAAAAATAGATGAATCAAAAAGCCTATTATATGCTAGGCATTATGCTAGGCATTGACTGATGTTATCCCATTTAATCTACATAACAAATGTTAAAGGTAGTTATTTTTATCATTTACAGTCTCTAGATGGAAGAATTGAGGATTTGAGAGGTGATTGCCCTTGAATTTGAGACTGACAGTTTGCACAATGAAAATCCACTAGCCTAATTCAGACATCAAACTCCGTTAACTCATGGAACAAATTTTACACCCCACTCCTTGAAACTGAATTACTCAAAAATTCCAAAATGATCTAGATGAATAAATGGCAATCCATAGAGTATAATTAAGTACAATAAGACTATTTGAGTTTTTAATCATGGAGAACAAATCTGTCCTCAATAATTATAGTAAGTCCCCTACATATGAACGAATGAGTTCCATTCTGAGAGCGTGTTTGTAAATCCATTTTGTTTGTTAGTCCAACAAAGTTAGCCTAGGTACCCAACTAACACAATCAGCTATATAGTACTGTACTGCAATGGGTCTATAATACTTTTCACACAAATAATACGTGAAAAACAAACAAAAATAAAGAAAACATCTTTAATCTTACAGTACAGTACCTTGAAAAGTACAGCAGTACAGTACAACAGCTGGCATACAGGGGCACATTCACATCTTTGAAAGTTCGCAAGTTGAAGGTTCATATATAGGGGACTAACTGTACTCTTCAATAAACCTAGGAGAAGAATTTGCAATGATTGTTCCGCTTTACCCAACAGCAGTGATCTTGGACTCAGAAGGCCAACAACTCATGGAACACAACAGACTTCATCCAGCACTGTTAATGCATGGGACAGCACAGCACAGTGAGTGGTCCTCATCTGGCAGTCACAAGTCATGAGATAAAGCTGAGTGTTTGTATACAAATCACCTCATGCTAGAGAAGTCATCAGCTATGGGGTCCCTGCAGTCCTCATGTGCTGGTCATACTACACCCATTCTCTGATGAAGCTACATATTTGACAGATAATTTATGGCAAAACAGCCTTAGATTCAGACAAGGCCAAGAGATGTGGGAACTGAGGCTTTAAGAAGTTCAGTAAGTAACCGAGCACACACAGCACCAGAATGACTAACCTGGATTCAAGCACATTTGGTCTGACTTCAGGGAAGCCTGTGGAAAGAGCCTGGAAATTTTGACTAGATGGACATGACTTTTAATAACAGTGCCTCCATTTATTTTTCCACTTTGAGCAAGGTACTTAACAACGCTTCATATTTGTTGTTTCTGTAAAGTTAATATTATAATACTGACCTTCTAAGATTGCTTTGAAGATTGGTACTAATGTTAACATATTGCCTGGCACTAGGTGTTTAATAAATAATTTTATTGCCTATCTTAGTTAAATTGAATGGCCTTCTGGTCCTTATTGAATACATAATCAATATCATTAATTTTGCAGCTTATAATAAACTTTCAAACACTTTTATAAACTTGTTCATGAAGCAGGCAAGTTATGTATACCCATTTTACTAAGTAAGTAATTCAAGGCTAGTAGATGATAAGGGTAACCTGTAACCTAATACATGGATATTAACAATATTTTGTCCCCAACTGCACAGAGTTTCTCAATGGCAGAATAGTCTTTTTTTTTTATTTTCAAAATATATGTCAATGATAGATTAAGCTATATGATGCAGGGCTTAAAAGCATGAAATTTCAGTCCTTCAAAGCCTCCTTTATGATCATGGACACATTAAATTAACTTCTCTAGACTTCAGTTTTCTTTTCAGTAAAAAAGGGATAATAACACAAATTTCCCTGATTTGATGTAAAAATAAATAATGTATAACATTAAGAATAGTTAGAAGATAGGAAATATAAAGCAAATAGGAGCTGTGGTACAAATGCGAAAGAAATAGTTGAGTAATGTCCAACCATTCTCAAGTTTATTAAACTTAGATTCAAATGTTCTACTGTGGAAATTAAAACCGGTTTTGGTATTCCTTTGGAAACTTCAACACGAACCACCAAGACATGAAAATGTTTGGAATTAATTTTCTATCAGAACTATAGCATAGGAGGAAAAACTATCTGACTTGATTATCTAAGTATTCTTAGAGATACTTACACTGATTTAGAAATTTTACAGGTATATTGTACCATTGCATGAGGGTTAGTTACAGATGGAAACAAGGAACAATTTGGTACTAAATGAAATCTTGTATCAATCCCATAATTTCCTCAGTTATATTCCTCAACCCTTAGTTGGGCTTTGAGAAGCAGAGTGAATTAGAATCATTTTTTTCTAAATTTCACATGATTATTACTACCTCTATGCCTATAGTCCTTCTGTTTAATGATATGAAAATGACTTGGATGATAAAGAATTTGTATAGAGCTGAACTAGAATTTATCTTAACATTAGCTATCCTTAAATGTTTACTTTTAAAATGTATATTTTATATAACATTGCAGGGGAAATTCTTAACCTAATTCAGAAATCAAGCTATCTTCAAATAAAATATGTTTCACAGCAATCATTCATAAATGACTTGTAAATAAACCCGATTTTGATGATTTTCAATGACTTTACTCATGAATATAAGCAGAGTAGGGACATGCTTTCAATATTTCCTTTAGATACTCTGAGTTTAACAATATACAAGAGGATGTCATTAGATGCATAACATATTCACAAATCCACCTCTAAAGTTCCCTGATTTGACAAGCTATAATTTGATCAATAACAGGTAAATCTCACTTTCCACGTGATTTTGTTTTTTGCCTAACTCATCTACAGTGAGTTATTTCTTAACATAAAATCTACATAATTAAGCATTTTATGGTGTACAATTCAGTGGCATCAAGTACATTCACAATGTTGTACAATCACCACCTGCTTCTAATTCTAAAACATTGTCATCACCCAAAAAGAAAACTCTATAAGCATGAAGCAGTTGCTCCTAATGGCATCCTCTCCCCAGCCCCTGGCACCAACAGTTGGCTTTCTGTCTCTATGAATGTACCCATTCTAGATATTCCATGCAACTGTAATGATACATTATGTGGCATTTTGTATCTGGCTTCTTTCACTTAGCATGATGTTTCTGAAGTTCATTCATGTTGTAACCTGTATCGGGACTTCATTTTTACAACTGAATCATATTTTATTGTATGTGCACACCATGATTTGTTTATTCTTTCATCTTTTGATCTAAATTTAGGAAGTTTCAACCTTTTGGCTCTTGATAATCATGCTACTATGAGTATTTGTGTATAGATATTTGTTTGAGTACCTATTTTTATTTCTTTTGGATATATATCTGGGAGTGGAATTACTGGGTGAGGTACAATCTATGTATAACCTTTTTTAAACTAGACTTTACTTTTTATGGCAGTTTTAGGTTTATGGCAAAATTGAGCAAAGAGCACAGAGAAATCCTGTATGTGCACCACACCCACAGAGGCACAGCCCCCTCCCATCAACATCCTCCACCAGAGTGGTACATTTGTACAACTGATCAACCTATTCTGACACATCATTATCACCTCAAGTACATAGTCTACATTCAGGTTCACTCTTGGTGTTGTACCTCTATAATTTTCACAAATGCGTGTGTCATATATCCACAATCATAATATCCTACACAATAGTTTCAAAGCCCTAAAACTCCTCTGGGCTCTGCCTATCCGTCTCTCCTTCCATCCCATGTTTAACTTTTCCAGGAACAATGAAACCATTTTCCAGTGTTTGAACCATTTTGAAATTTATGGATAATTCAAACAGTTTTATAATTTTGGATCTTTTACTTAGGTTCTTGATTGATTTTGAGTTAGGTTTTTATATGATTTGAGGTGATGTCCAACTGCATCATTTTTCATATGCATATCCAGTTGTCCTGGAACAATTAGTAGAAGAGACTATTCTTTCCCCATTTAATATGCTTGGCATCCTTGTCAAAAATCAATTAATCATAAATATAAAAGTTTATTTCTTTTTCAATATAGTTTTGACTCTTCACCATTGAGTATGTTGTTAGCTGTTGGTATTTTTGTAAATTCCCTTTATCATGTCTTGTTTTATGGGAGTTTTCATTGTAAAAGAATATCGAATTTTGCCTATTTTTAAAAAATAGTTTCAAAAAAACAGCTTAGTTTTATTCATCTTTTCTACTGTCATTTTAGTCTCTAGTTTATTTTATTTTTTGCTCTGATTTTTGTTATTTCCTTCATTTTACTAACTTTGGGCTTAATTTATCCTTCTTTTGAATTCCTTGCGGTATAAAGTTAGGTTGTTTGAGATCTTTCTTGTTTCTTCAATGTAAGCATTTATTACTATAAACTTTCCTCTTGGAACTGCTTTTTGCTGCATCCCATAAGTTTTGGTATGTTGTATTTCCATTTTCATTTACCTTAAGATATTGTTTGATTTCTCTTTTTAACTTAGTTGTGCAGTGGCATGTTGTTTAACTTCCAAATATTTGTGAATTTTCCAACTTTTCTTCTTATAATTGATATTTAGTTTCATATCATTGTGTTTCAGAAAAGACGATAGATATGATTTCAAGCTTCTTAAACTTACTGACTTGCTTTGTGGCTTAACATAATACCTATCCTGGAAAATGTTCCATGTGCACTTGAAAAAAATGTGTACCCTGTTGCTTTTGGGTAGAATGTTCTATATATGTCTGTTAATTCCATCTGCTCTAATGTGTTGGTTAAGGCCAATGTTTCCTTATAGATTTTCTGTCTGGATGATCTATCCATTGACAAAAGTGGGGTGTACTAAAATTCTCTACTATTATTGTATTGTTTTCTTTTTCTATTTTCAGGTCTGTTAATATTTGTTTTATACATTTAAGAACTTCTATGTTGGTGAATAAATATTTACAAATGTCATGTCCTACTGTTGTATTGACCCTGTTGTCATTATATAATAACCTTCTTTGTCTCTTATTACAGTCTTTGTTTAAAATCTATTTCATTTGATATAAGTATAGCTACCCCAGTTTTCCTTTGGTTTCCATTTGCATGTAATACCTATTTCCATTCCTTCACTTTCAGTCTGTGTACGTCCTTACATCTGAGGTGAGACTCTTGTAGGCAGCATGTACATGGGCCATGTATTTTTATCCATTCAGCCACCCATGTCTATGGAGAATTTAGTCCACTTACTTTTAAATTAATTATTGATAGACATGTACTTATTGCCATTTTGTTAATTGTTTCTGGCTATTTTATAATTTCTTTGTTTCTTTCTTATTCTCTTTCCTCCTTTGTGATTTAATGATTTTCTGTAGTGGTATGCTTAGATTCCTTCTTTTTTATCTTCTGTGTAACTATCATAGGTTTTTACTTTGTGGTTACCATAAGGCTTACATAAAATAACATGTATTTATGACTGTCCATTTTAAGTTGATAGCAACTTAAGTTTGAATGCATTCATAGCTCTATAATTTTATTTTTCCACCACATTTTATGTTTTTGATGTGATGGTTTACATATTTTTATCTTGTGTATCCATCAAAATTATTTTAGTTATAGTTATGTTTATTACTTTTGTCTTATAACCTTCATACTAGCTTTAAAAGTGATGACCTTTACAACTATATGCTGAATTTTACTATATAATTACCTTTATCAGTAGGATTTTTACTTTCATATGTTTTCCTGTTACTACTTAGAGTTCTTTCATTTCAACTTAAGAAGTCCCATTTAACAATGATGATGAATTTCTTTAGCTTTTTCATGTCTGGTAAATTTCTTATCTTTTCTTCAATTCTGAAGGGCAACTTTGCTGGGTAGAGTATTTTGGGGTGGCAGATTTTTCTTTCAGCACTTTGCATATATACTGCTATCCCCTTCTGGTCTGCAAAATTTCTGCTAAAAAAAATTGATAGTTTTATGGGGAGTCCTTTGTATGTAACAAATTGCTTCCCTCTTGCTGCTTTTAAGATTCTCTCCTTGTCTTTAACTTTTGACATTTTAATTATAATATGTATTAGTGTGGGAGTCTTTGAGTTTGTCTTATTTGAAACTCTCTGGGCATCCTGGTTATGAATGCAAGTTTTCTTCCTCAAGATAGGAATACTTTTAGCCATTATCCCTTCAATTAAGTTTTCTACCCTTCTTTTCTCTCTCTTCACTTTCTGGGAACCCTATAGTGTGAGTGTTAGTCTGCTTGATGTTGTTCTATAAGTCCCTCAAGCTACCTTCACTACTTTTTAAATATATATTTTTTCTCTTTGCTGTTCTGATGGGATGCGTTCCACTGCTCTGTCTTTGAGTTCACTGATTCTTGCTTTCTCTTCATCTAGTTTGTTTTGAACCCCTCTATTGTATTTTTCAGTTTGGTTATCATATGCTTCAGCACTGTGATTTCTGTTTGGGACTTCCTTATATTTCCTTTCTCTTTGTTAAAATTCTCACTCTGTTTATCAATTGTTCTCCTGAGCTCAGGGAACATTATTTGAACTCTTTATCAGGTACATTACTTATCTCCATTTTATTAACTTTTTTTTTTTCCTGAAGTTTTATCTTATTCTTTTGTTTGGAAATAGTCTTCTGTTTCTTCACTTTCCTTGACTCTATGTGTTGGTTTCTATGCATTAGATAAAATAGCCACCTCTCCCAGTCTTAAAGGAGTGAACTCATGTAGGAGATGAACCTTATCATTTAACCATGTCCTAGATCTTGGTTATCTTTCAGAACTTTGTGATTTTCTTATCAGCCTATTTTATTTGAAGTGGCTCCCTATAGTTGAGGGTGTACCCAGACCTGTCAGTGTCCCAAGGGGGAGGATCTCAGTCAGCACCTAGATTCAGAAGGATTAGAAGCCAGACCAAATATACCTCTTTCCAGGGAAAAAAAGATATGCATTTCTGTCTGCACCCTGTATAATGCCATGAAGTGATAGCCAGTGAAACCAAGCAGCGCCCTGTGGGACTCCTGGGCACAGAAGCCTTTCTGTGTCCCCTGTTCCTTGTTTGTAGTGAACAGACTTCAGCCTCCATGACCTTCCCTGAGTTCCAAAGGGCAGATTCAAACAGTTGCTAATCAGGGAGGGGAGGGGATGCAGAGACAAGAGAGGAGCAGGCAAGAAACAATAGTGCAGCCTTGGGGCAGGGTCCTGGTTCCACCTCCAGGGATACACATAACAATATCCTTGAGCTCTTTACGGAACTAAAATCCCCAACAGATGGAAGATGTTAGCATTCTTCATTCCGGAGAAGATCACCTGAGGCCAGATTAAAGGAACCAGAGAAGCTCATCAAGAGACCACCTGAGACTAGATTAAAGGAGTGCAGGCCCTGCACACACCTGAATCTTTACCAGCAACCCTGCCCTTGAACCATTGCTATAAACTCCTGAACAAATCTTCCCTGGGTTGGGACACACAGTGTTTGAGGGGCACGAGCCCACAGTGTCCCCCTTTGTCTGGCAAAGCAATGAAGCTCTTCCTTTTTTCTTCACCCAAAACTTTATCTCTGAGATTCGATTTGGCACTGGTGCACAGAGGCCAAGTTTTCGGCAACACCAGGTAAGAACAGTTTATTTGCTGGCTCCTGTCCCACTGAACATGTGAACACAAGCCCCACTGGCCAACAGAGCCAAGCTCTCAAGGGAGGTGCCTTCTAAACAGCAGCCACAAAAGCACTGCTAATTTAGGTTACTCCAAATTAAATGCTTAGCTTGGAAGTTTTGAGCCATCCAAGTTGTAAACATAACCTGCAGGTTGACATTTCAAGTTCTCAGGCATATTCTAGCCCTTATTCCTTGTCAAAATATTACATTTTCCATGTTGCCTGCTTTCATCTGGGAATATATTTGGCTCATTATTTCAATGAGACATAACTCTTGGGTATCCCCATTTTATGTGAGAGGATTTCCCATTAGACACTCCACCTGGGGTAGGATCTAGACTTTGTCATCTGTTCCCTTTCTCTCTGTGAATCTATGAAGGCCAAAGCTCAAGTCTTCCTGGTAATGATATGCCTTGAAATGAAAGCCAACTGCTGGGTTCAGCTTACTGTTCTGTATTTCTGCCTTCACTTGTTCTTTGTTCTGAAAGCTTCTTACTTAATCCCCAAATCACCTGTATTTTAAGATTTTTTAAAATTAGTTTTTCCAGAGTACTTTAAAATTATTTTTAGAAGGAGACTCTTGAATTCTCTAGAAAAAAAAAGTGTTAGACCTAAAAGTAATTTTTTTTCTTAATTCTCAGAAAAATTGTTGGACAATGGTATTAGTTATTAACATTTCCATTTTCAAAGCAAGGAAACAAACTCACAGCATTTAAATAATACCACTGCAACTTGCCTAGTAAGTTGTGGAACTGTAATTGGAACTCATGTCTGTCTTATACAAAAGCCCATGTTCTTTCCAACACCAACCTAGGTTTAGATATTGTCTTACTAAATGAATTCTCTGTGTAATTTGTAAAGTTTCTTACCTATAAAATTGGGACAATATTGTGCAAGGTTGTTTAATACTTAAATGAAATAATATATACCAACATATGTGATAATATAATGAATAATTCACCAGACAACCTGTCACTGAATAATTTCTATAAATAGTAGCTGCAAATGTGTGTTATACATGGATAACATTTGCATGCATATATATTTACAATTTAGCTGATAATTGTGCCATTGGTTGCTAAGTGTTTGTTGAATTCATCCATGAAAATAGAAATGATGAATGACTTAACCTACAACATTATTTACAATAGTAGCCGTCTCTATTAAATATAGCAGCCATCATTCTGCTTTCACTATTTGCATGTTCGTCAGGCATTTAGAAAGTCTATTCTGACCCAGAGCACAGTTTCGAATGTTTATATTCCCAGGAGCAGGTAAAACCATTTTCCAAACATTTGTGTTATACTTAGAAAGAGTCGTGGTCCAGTGGTCTGAACAATCAAACATTGATGTTGGAATTCTGATCTTGACATTAGCTCCAAGTCCTGCTGCAAGCAAATCACTTAACCTTGGGTTTCAAGTTTTTCATCTGTAAAATTGAGATAAAAACACTTACCTGCCCCTCAGGAAAATGTGAAAATTTCTGAAAGTAAATGTGTTAGAAAGTGCTTTAAATATGAATATGATACCTGAAATAGCAAAATGAATCCCTTTCTTTTCCTCTCTATTCCTGTTGGTACTTCCTTTATCAGTTGGAGAATGACGTTTTGTAGAATGTGAGGGGTTCGAAGGCCAGAAAGCAGGCCTCTCAAGAAAATTTCATTGTTAATCACATGTCAAGTCCACTGTCAATTAAGCAAAGTTTGAGGTGATGTTTTGGATGAAGAAGACCTACACTCTTTATCCCAGGGATCAGCCTGCTAGAGCTATTCTAATAATAATTTTACCAGAATGTTCAGAATTTTCCCCTAAGAATATGTTTGACCTGGAAAAATATCAAGGCATTTTGGAAGTTTGAAAAACTACCATAACAATAAATCTGCTGAAACAGAAGTTTATCTCCAGAGTCTTCTGTGAGGAAAAAATAAAATAAAAAAACCTGGGTTTCTGTAACCTAATCTGCTTAGGGCTATTTGTCAGGCCTTAAAACAATCCCTGGAGACACTGCCTCTCTCTTACATGTTTACATGCTTGCATCATGACTGTTCTATCTGAACCACAACCAAGTGGAAACCCAGGGAACTTCTGAGCGAGCAAGCAATGAGAATGCCTTAGACAGAGGTGCATACAAGCACACAATAACTGGACCAAGACTTGGAAATCATGACTGGGGGAAACTCTGAGAATATGGAAGGAGTTGCAGCCCCAGGAGTTTCCTAAACTGAAGAGGTAGCTACATAAATCATAATGGACAAGGAGAGAGATGACGCAACTTGTATACATTCTAGAACGTGGAGCTACTCTACCACCCTATATGCAGAAATTGGACACTGTGTCAATTATTCTGAGATATCTCCATGCCTTAGAGTTAGTAAATACTCAGAATCTCCCTGTTTTCAATATTTTTTTTCTTAGACACTGTGATAAACAACCCACTGAGCAACAAACAGAAGAAAACATGGGGAAGAAGCCACGGACCTTCACAAATATTTCATCTTCATTGTCCTGATTCCTTGCTGAGAATACGATTTGAAGGAAACAGCAGATCAAGACACCCAGGCCACTATCCTCCTCCTGACACAGCCTTTAAATGCAATCAGTGAGCACAGTGCAATGAAAATGGAACCATCTTTAACCCTTGGCTACAATTTCCATCTCTAAGGACTTTGAAGGCTGGGTGACGACCATTCTTCTGAGTGTCTGACTCTAACCTAGATAGTGAAGCCACTCTGAATAGCTCTCCCATGAACCCCTTAACACTGAGTAGAATGCCAAGAAGAACCCAATAAGTGTAAGTTGTTATTTAGTTCATTGCTAATTGGTTTCTCCTCCCATTTGATATCTGTCCTTTTACTATTCAGGGAAATATAATATTTGACATGAAAATATCAGCAGGTGCTCTAAAGACATTCCAAGAGTGAAGGCGAGTGATGGATGTGATTACATAATGCTTGAAATGATGTGTTAGCTAGAGTTAGAAAATGCCGCAATGTAAGCTATATGCTTCATAATTTTTACTTTTTCAATTATATTGCAAATGCATATATATGTATGCATATATTAATAGCTATCCTTCATTGAATAGTGCTGCACATATGTATGTGTTTGTGTGTGTGTACTTTTAGATGCTGATGTGAAGGGACACATAAAAACACAATTAAAAGCAGGACCACAGCCTCATGGTACTCGAGTCTATAGTTCGCGGGGGTTCTTTCCCACTGTACTCTTGCAGTCACTACCAAGGTCGCCGAAACCAACAAAATTCCTTTAACCTGAGCAAAGAAAATAGCTTCAAGCAGCAACAATGTTTACAAGTGATTATTCAAAAAAATGCACAATAGCTGCAATCAGAAAGATCAACTACAAAAATGATTTTTTTAAAAAATGGGGAGTGGTCTTGCTTATTAAAGCAATGATTCAACAAAAAAGTGAACAACAAAGCACTCTGAGTGGGAGCTCTGCTTCCCTGTCCTGTGTGATTCAGAAGGATGTGGGATAATTGGAAAAGAGAACATTAATTATGGAAATCTCTATTCTTAGTTTGCACCTGATAGTAATTCCTCATAGTGAAAAATAAGAGGAAGGAAATGTACTGATGGGGAGGATTTCAGATACTGGGTTTTCATGATAATATGTCTTATTGTTAAGTGAATTAATTAGCATTCTGCTTTTTTATATCTGGGTACAATTTGTTAAAACTTATTTACTCTTGAGAACTGGATCTGTTTACCACATTTTGATATAATATGACCCAACATGCAGGGGAGGAAGGGCTTAGATATTGGGAAAATCTCCCAAATGGTGAATACTTCCCAGTAGATTCCTAGTTTGAAGGGCTGCCTCCTTTGTTTCATGAGGGTGTTATTTAGGTCTTATTTTTTGACTGAGAAATAAAGGTTTCAGTTTTTTACAGCATATATTTGATATCTTTGGGGACAAATTCTGTTACATTTTATCACCTTGCTGCCTATTATGAGAGTGGGTTAGTGTGGCTTAAGGGTTCAGGTGGATGTGTACAATTTAGAGATACAGTGCAAATGTATACAAGGCCTTTCTCTCAAGAATCTAATATATGCCTGCAAAAATATATATAAACAATGTACTAATCTTATAAGGTAGAAAGAAATAAATAGCATCATATTAATGGTGAAATAGGAACAGGAAAGAGTCACTTCTTGCCTAAGAGGAGAGAAGAGAAATTGTGTATTGCCAAGGTGTTTGGTGCTTGGAGACCATGCCATTTTCCACAGGAGATGGGAATTTAAGGCTGAGAAACTTCATGAATTACAAAAAAAAAAAAAAAAAAATCCCCTTGATGTTGTGAACAGAGCAGTATGCCCAGGTTTGTAGCACTCAGTCCCACCACGCTTACATTCTCTTGTTGTCAGTGCTTCATGGCCTTCTCTTCATTTGCTATAGAAAAGTTCAGTTTGAGCCCTAAATTTTGGGTTTGGCTCTGCATTGGCTTGTTTTATATAAGTTTTCTCCCTTTACAGTCTTGTAATAATCCTAAGGTCACTGTTGTAGTCGTTTTAGAGGTGAAGACCCTGAGGTCAGAGGGCCAAAGGAATTATTCCAGGGTTACACAGTTAATAAGAGTTAAAAATGGGATTGGAACCAAGGTCAGCTTTTTCCAAGGTACATGCTCTTTGGATCATGCACTCTTTCTTTGAATTGCAAGTCACCGTCTGGCTTATCAGCAAGAGTAGAGGCAGGCACAATTAGAATTGGAGTGTAAACGTTATTTACTCATTTGCCAGTGAAGGCTCTGTTGATGACTTAGGCCTGATGAGAAAAAGCATTGTGATGGCTACAATTAAGGGAATTGACATAAAAAATGAAGAAACACTTTCTTTTCGTATGTTTCTACACATTTATTCCTCATTCTAGTATTACTGGCAAAATTATTTTATCAATGTTTGTTTATAAGGAAATGTACAACTCGAGTATTCCATGCTCCACTTTATTATAAAGGAGCCAGCTGAGTAATTTCATTCGAATTTCCATGTAAATTCCAAGTATGCAGTACAACTTGCTATGATTGAAAAAAATTTATATATTTGATTTTCCATTGATTGCTACCTTGTATTACTCAATGTTTCTACTGCAATAAAATAATGTAATTGTGTTGTAAAACTACCTTCCTTGGTTAACAGAATTTTTTTTTTATATTTTACTATATAAAGTGTATCATTCCAGATATTGCATTTTATATCTGTTTAATGGGAGAAAAATCATCTATTTGTTGGCTTATAAATGTATTTTTGAAAATGGACATTTTCATAAAAACCTACAAATAAGATCTTTTTTGGGGGGCTGTAGATTAACCCAGTCAATCTGAAGTGCTGGGGCATTCTGTGTATTTTAGAACCAAACTCCTTGATTGTTGGAATTATTGTAGTATCCCATATCAGCACAGGAGCTCAGAGAAATCAACGTTTCGTTGAAGTTATATTGAGTCAGGAGCAAAAGCAAATGCAACGAAAATGGTGGCTGGGACATTGTGTCTAAGTTACTCTCACTCCAACATTTTGTTTGCATCTTCCAAAATGACACATACTATGAGTCAAAAACTAACAATAACAATCATACAAAAAAAAAGAAACATTAAAGACACATTAAATTCAGAAACGAGATGCTTAGTAAACCCTGAGTCAATTAATCAACTATGCATGGTGGTAAATGCACTGTGATTGCCATCTGGGGATTTTCTATTTCACAATGTTCTGCACGTGAATAGGACCAGTTTCAAAATTCATCTTCCCTGAACCTGGTGTGATCACCAATAGTTATTCTCAGGGTTGGTAGCCCTATCAGCCCCCACAGGTCTGAGCTGATTTTTTTCTGATGACCTTCATGCAAGTAGTGAATGGATTCAATTTATGTCGGCAGCCACTTTATCATGGACACAAAAACGTGAACACTGAAAACTCAAAGCCAGGTTTCCAGTTACTATCAGCCCATATTCTGTCATTTGAGAAAGGTCGTAAGGATACTGTTTTCGGTTTTGATCACTGATTGAGGGAGGCATCCTCCCCTTATCTCTAGGAATTCTATGTTTCTGCATTAGCAGTTCTGGAAAATCTACTATATGTTTACTTTTAGGTTCCACAAAGGAAGGAAGACAGTGGTTGCATCCATATAATCAAACTGATTAGGTGGCTATATAAGATTGAATTATGTAAATAAACCCTTTTGTTTGTGGTGTTTCTTTTTCTATAAAAATTATTTAAATTACATTCAACAAATATGTAAACAGAATTGGCCTGTTCTTTAACCATACCGGAACTTGGGGCAAGGAGAAGGTGGAGGTACTAGAAAGCATTTCGAAAAGAAATGGTAAATAATAGCTGAATACTGAAATATATCCAGAGCTTTGCATAAGATATCGTATATCATCTTCAGCATCACTCCCTCAGATTATTATTTTCATCTTACTGTAAACTGAGACTCAGAGGGATGAAATTATTTTCTCAACTCACAGAAATATTGATAGATCCAGTATTTATAGCCCAGTTTTTGATGCCAAGAACCATATTCATTACATTGCATGGTGTGGCCTCCCCAAGTAAGAGTAAAATCATGCAGAATTACCATTTATCTTTAACTGATCCTTTTTATTAAACTGACCAGTTCCTGAGTATTTATCAAGAGGGGAACTATGAAGCATCTGTACCTTGGCCTACATGACAAGGGGCTGGTTGCCTTTTGCTTATAATTCTGAAATTGTTAGGAGACCAACACAAGTACTGTGTTGGGTGCCAGAAGGAAAAGAGACCCACATTGGTATTTGGTAGAACCGGACATAAAACCTGAGGGATGGGGAGAAAAAAAATCTATTTCATGTTGTACTATTTCTGGACTATTTAAAAAGAAAAGTTAGTGAATTTATTATAAGGTGTTCACTATTGAAATAATGCTAAACAAATTAGTAACCAGTAAAGTATCACAGAAGTCATATGCTTTAATACATTTTGTAGACAGCAATTGTACACATCCTGGTAAGAATTTTGGACCAATTGTACACATCCTGGTAAGGCAGCAATTGTACACATCCTGGTAGTTTTTATTGAATGATATAAAATTATAATTATTTCAAAACTTGTAAATACTTTTTCTTAACAACTGCAAAGATGCAGTCTTCATTCAGTGACAGCCAGACTGACAGCGTGGAGATGAGGCTTTGGGAGCAGATGGGAGAGAGAGTCAAATTCCAGACCTACTACCTACTAGCTTTGTGGTGTTGGGTTACTTGAAAATCTACTTGGTAATATGTGTAAGTTTCTGAAAAACTGAGATTAATAGCATTTGTAACCCAAGAATACTGTAAGTAAAAAAAGATATTTAAAATCACCTGGTTCAGTACATGGCCCATTGTAAGCTCTCAATAAATGTTAATTTTTCTTCTTTATGTCATTAAGCCAAGTGTCTGTCATTGGTAAATATTCTGGATATATGTATTTAACCAATCTGCCTACAGTAAGTTTGGTACACAATTAAAAGGATAAAGGAATTTTGTTTCCTTTACAAATGTTACTCTTTATAATAAAAATGTCTAATTGATGGACTTTGCCTTAGTCCTTTACAAATAAATCTCTTTATCATGTCTGTTTTCTAGCATAAGTTTCTTTAACTCTTGTCATCTCTCCCCATAATAAATATTCTAACAACCTTAAGAAAATCTCCTGAAATCCTAAACCACCAACGAAAAGACCAGACCTTTCACCAGCGACCCAAGAACGTTCTGAAACAATGTTGCACATTTAAGTAACATTTCCCTTCTTCCTTCTCCTTTCTAGCTCAAAACATCCGCAGAGTTTACACGTGTGTTATTTAACCATTTTCTTATTCATGCAAAAGACGTTTAAAACTAAATGGCAGACTTTATACTTTTAATTATAATGATTTTATTCCTGTAAAATTTATTATCTTTTATTTTTGCCACTGGAGAAATTTTAAAAATCAACCAAAGCACTGATCTTTATCTGGAAAAAAATGTCTATTCAATCAGATTTTATTAATCTGAACTTAAGAGCCAAATTCCCATGTCCACAAGCATACCACAGAAACAATTACTTGTAAGAAAACATAATTTAAAACAAGTATTAACTCATTGAAGCCACAGGGAAGGAGACAACCAGATAAATGTTATACTTTTAATCAAAATTTCTTCAAGCAATAGGAATTTCTTGACAATAAAGAAGAGTTCAAGGAAAGCAAATGTTGATTACCTTATCCATTCTTTTCCTCTTTGGGTGAAAAATAATGAGTGACTATGAGTTGCCTATAGCTGATAGGCTGTGGATAAACCAAGCGTTTCAGAACGCAATATATGCTGGAGAGTATTGCTTCTAGTTACGCATTAGAATGAATGCTTCTCACAAATTATACCATTTCAATAGAGAATATCTATCTTATCAGCTAGACTGATTCTGAGAAAGTATGACAGAGAGAAGTTTCCATTCAGTCTCTATAGGGTCCCCATCCCACTTTCCCAATCTTTCCCTCTTCTGGTTGCTTCCTTGATCTACTCAGTAAAAAAAAAAAAAAAAAAACTGCTCTCAAATGAATGGATCTGATACTATTACACTTTCACATCAATGAGGTCTTCATACATCTGACTCAAATCTTAATTCCCTCAATCTCTATCTCTACACATCTGCCGGAGATATTTTATTGAAGTACAAGCCCTCGATCTCAGCAATGTCGACCGAAGAGGCCCCACATGGGCCCTGGAATAAAACCCATATTCCTTGGCCTGGCGTGAAGCATCCTCAGGACCTTTGTGTGGCTGACTGCCCTAGCCTTCTGGCACACTCACTACTTTACGCAGAGTTTCTTGAATGAATCAATTCATTCGTTCTTTTAAATTTTTATTATTTATTTATTTATTTATTTATTTATTTATTTACTTACTTACTTACTTACTTACGTATGCATTTATTTTAGCTCTGAGCCCTTGCTTGGGCTGCTCCACTCCTCTAGATTGGCTTTTTACCTCTTCTTCACCCAACTGACAATTCAGGTGTTGTCTCCTTCAGGAAAACCTTGGTATGGCTCACTATTTTAGGTATACTTCCTCTTTGTACCCTGTACTGTCACCTCTCATAATAGGTAATATACTGTATGAAAATGTATGTCCTCCTGTTTTTTTTCCAATAACTTGAAAGGACCTTTCTAATCCAGGGTATGGCATATGGCCCAGAGTAGAGAATGCACAGCTTACAAATTTATTCAGCTGAGTCCCACACCATCTCCTTGCTTGTGTCTCTTGCGTTTTCTCCTCTCTCTCTCTCTCTCTCTCTCTCTCGCGCGCGCGCGCGCGCGCGCGTGCATGTGCGCGTGCACACACACACACACACACACACACACACACACCTCTTGCTCATGCTATCACTGGGAACACAGACACAAAGTCATGTAAACAAGATCATTGTTGTTTTCCAACTGAACCTGGAAGCACTGACATGGAATAGTTTTCTCTACATCCCATATTTTTTTATTAGCAATCTTTACACTTTATGCCCCAAGAACACTATAGAGTCACAACCAGCTCTCTCTATACCCCTAAGACATCAGTCTTCTCAAATCTAATTGAATCAAAGCATGAGCAGTTATAAATGGAGTGCAGCTTGACAAATAAAAAGAAAAATGAAAAGAGAAAGGAAAAGAGATACACATCCAATTGATACTTTCCCTTTAAGATATTCCCTTCTGAGAATACATTGTGGTTTTCTAAAAATTTCTCTCCTTTTCTTCCAGATTCTTTGCTAGTCATAATTTTACTCTCTGTTCAGAAACCTTTATCTATCTCCAAATCTCTGACATCAATTCTGATTCTGCTCGAGTTAAATACTTCCCAGGGTAGAAATTGAACATGCTGCTCTGTGATACAACATTGTCTACATTTCCATGGGAGGCTAGCCTTGGGTGGCAACTTGGGATTTATGACAGCACTGATGCAGGTCAAGGAACACATCACAACATGCAATTCAACTTGTGGTCCCACAACTAGGCTCTATTTGACTTGGACTTTTGGCATCTTGTAAAACCACCAAATAGTATGGTTGCAAATTACCTGTGTCTCTACACAGGTATGCAATGGATCCTATGTCACCTGCTTAGCCAGGACTGCCCTGTGGAATGATTAGCACCAGATTCTGCCTGCATTACGCAATCCATGGAAAATCTTTCTGATCAAAGTTCGTCTCAACACTAACTTGCCTCAATCTCCAGAATTAATTTCACTGTAACACTCCTGGCTCAGGGTAGTGGTTACTCCTGGAGTGGGGTACTAAAGGGAAGTGTGATAGGGGCCTCCAAAATAGTAATATTATCATTTTTCTTGATCTGAGGACTGGTTATAGTGGGGGTGGTGGTAATGGTATTCATTTTGTAGAAGCTCATCAAAATCTGCACATATTTGTCTATAATTAGAGTATGCTTGAAAAAACAAGGTATTTTAAAAGATACATTCTTAAAGAACCACGTAGACTTTAACAAAGTTAAGGCATTTTAACTAGGAGTGGTACTATTTCATCATATTGTCTAGTACAAAGAGTGGGCTTTGCATATGATCCTGCAATCCCACTTCTGGGCATATATCTAGAGAAAACTCTAATTGGGAAAGATATTTGCACCCTAATGTTCATTTCAGCACTATTTACAATAGCCAAGACATGGAAGCAACCTAAATGTCCATTGACAGATGAATGGATAAAGAAGATGTGGTATATATATATATATATATATATATATATATATATATATATATACACACACACACAATGGAATACTACTCAGCCATAAAAAAGAATGAAATAATGCCATTTGCAGTAACATGGATGGACCTAGAGATTATCATACTAAATGAAGTAAGTCAGGAAGAGAAAGACACATATCATATGATACCACCTATATGTGGAATCTAAAATATGACACAAATGAACTTATCTATGAAACAGAAACAGACTCACTACATAGAGAACAGGCTTGTTGTTGCCAAGGGGGAGGAGGGGTTGGTAAGGGATGGATTGGGAGCTTGGAGTTAGCAGATGCAAACTATTATATACAGAATGGATAAATGACAAGGTCCTACTGCATAGCACAAGGAACTATATTCAATATCCTGTAATAAACTGTAACAGAAAAGAAAATGAAAAAGAATATATATATATAACTGAATCACTTTGCTGTACAGCAGAAATTAACACAACACTGTAAATCAACTATATTTCAATAAAATAAATTTTTAAAAAGTGGGCTTTGGGTCTGATAGAATCCAATGAGAGTTCCAAGTCTGTTCCTCTCTCTGTGTGTTCTTTCCTCCTTTTCCATTTCCCCACCTGCTGAGTGGAAATTATACTGCCACCTTAATAGGGTAATTGAGAGAACTGAATTGAATAACTAAAAGAAAAGCACTTAGTACAAAAAGAAACCAGTGTATGGTGGCCACTATTATTAATAGCTGCAATACAGCAGCTGAATTAGAATTGAATAAAGAAAGATGAGAGGCTTTTCTGGGGTGGTTGCAGCAGCAATATTAAGCTTTTTTGGGAGGAAGGAAGGCAGGAAACACAAGTGAAATGTATATGCTGTGTGCAGGAAGGAGCAGTGCAAGGCATACAAACACGAACACAGAGTCCACACCAAGACTGGCCTTGTGTGGAGGAGGTCTCGATGCTTGGCCCCTTGTGGCATGCGTGTCCATGAGAGTAGCCTGTCAACCATCCTGGGGGCTTGCCTTCATTTTCCCTTTAGTATGTTCCTTTTCTACTAGGACATAGGCTCTGAGATGGAGAGTATTGTGTCTAACAGGTCTGAATCTCTAGAGCCATGCCTAGAACACAGCAATGAGGATTAAAGATGCCAACAGCTCGTGGTGAGCTTATCAGATTCCATTCTGCTGTCTCAGGATGGCCTGGGATAGAATGACAGGGATGCATTCTTGGGTGTCAGCCGTTTATTCTTGGGTATTTTGGATTCTGATTTATGTATTTTTTTTAAAATAAATTTATTTATTTATTTATTTTAGGCTGCATAGGGTCTTCATTGCTGGGCGGGGGCCTTCTTTAGTTGCGGCGAGCGGGGGCTACTCTTCGTTGTGGTGCACAGGCTTCTCACTGCAGTGGCTTCTCTTGTTGCCGCTGGCTCTAGGTGTGCGGGCTTCAGTAGTTGCGGCTCGCAGGCTCTAGGGCTCAGGCTCAGTAGGTGTGGCACACGGGCTTAGTTGCTCTGCGACATGTGGGATCTTCCCGAACCAGGACTCGAAGCCATGTCCCCTGCATTGGCAGGCGGATTCTCAAACACTGTGCCACCAGGGAAGCCCTGGATTCTGATTTATATATAATTTGAAAGAGATGAGCTCATGTCTCTAGATTTAGGATGCCTCCTAGTATGATGGACTTCTCTTTTAGGATAACTGTACTTGAGTCTTTATACTTCCACCTGTCAATTTGGGCTAATTACTAAGTTTCTAGTAACTTTTTTCATCTATAAACTGGGCAAAAGAAAACTGACATCTGCGAGCTGGTGGGAATTAATGGCGTATTATTTATAGAACATTATCTGATAGGTAGTAGGATAAAGGCTATTTAAAAAGCTCTTTAGCTTAATAGTTGACTGGGTGAAATTTTCCATCAATATGCAGGGAAGAGACCTTTCCTCAGAAGATATTATAACAGTTTATTCATAAGAAATGGTTTCTAAATAAAGGTCAAGCAGAACAAATTAGTAGACTTCTCCTTTTCCTAGGAGATAAGGAGTGTCTGTGGATGTGAAGAAGATAAAGTGTTTGTCCCTGAAAGGAAGAGAAAGGAGGAAACCAAATATATTCCAGTTACATCAGAACAAGTTTTGATTAAGAGGATCGAAGGACTGAAAATTTTAAAATACTCTTTATGGGTATTCAAAATAAACGCAAGAGTAAGCTATAAAATAAATGTAGAAAAGTCCAATAATTTTCATATTTTTCCAATGAATATGTCAATGTTTAAAAACATAAACCCATAGCCAAATATCATATTATTACAAAACATTTGTGTGTGTGTGTGTGTATCCATGAGAAAAAAGTAGAAAAGTTAAAGCATACATATTTTGTTTAATAATAAATTAAGGAATAAATTTGTCTTGTGACATCACACTGAATGTACAGAACAAACTATGATGGAAATAAAATGGATAGTTTTCAAATCTTAGAATAAAGAAGGTCTTCAAAGAAAATGGTTAAATCAAGAGGGAAAACAACGGTTCCAAAAGTCTAGATGATAAATGAATAAATAAATATAGCAAAATATTTTACTCTATAAAAAGTTATATGAGAGCTGGCTGGCTGAGGTACCAATGCTGTTTGGTGCTTGGCTCAGGAGCTCTGTCTCCTTTTGCAGGAGGGACTGGGGTGGGAAGGGGACATGGGTTGCCTCACAGGACCAGGCTTGTTGTGTGTCAGTACCTGACCGAGTTGACCAGGCTCTTCCAGAAGTGCCTGTTGGTGGGCAGCCTGTTCCTCACTCTTAAGAAGTATGATGGTCGAACTAAACCCATTCCAAGGAAAGGTTCTGTGGAGGGCTTTGAGTCCTCAGACAACAAGTGTCTGTTAAGAGCTACTGATGGGATAAAGATCAGTGCTGTGGTGAGCTCCAAAGAAGTGACTAAGTTTCAGATGGCTTATTCAAACCTATTGAGAGCTACCATGGATGGGCTGGAGAAGGGGGATGAAAGGAACAAGAGTAAGAAAAGCAAAGCAGCATGGTGAAGGCACCAGAGTCCCCACTTTCACCAGCTAACCAATGAATTGTTATTTTCCTTTAATTTTTACCTTTGGCTGCAAAGCTGGGTATCTGATTCCCCTACGTTATTGTTTTCGTGTGAGATGAGGGTCATTTTGGGATGCAGGAAGGGCTACAACGTTTACAGGGTAGTTGTAAGAAGCCAGTTTATTTTAGATCTGGCCAAGTGGTCAGTGTTGCACGGTTGTATATTCCTGGGTAACAGTTTGCAGTCTCCTGTAACCACCTGTGAAGAGCACTGTATCATTAAACTTGTATTCATCACCACTGACCATCTTTTATTCCTTTTCTCACCCCATAAAAAGTTTCTGTCAATAGCTCCTCATTCTGGAATAAGATGATTATGAATAGGCTTCAGGCCCTACCTTATGGGTGACTGGAATTGAAGCCTGACAATTTTATAAAAAGTTGTGTTATTTCATGGGTATTTTTCCCAACTGGCTGTGTAATTTTATCACCATAGTTCCTTTAGCAAATTCGAATGAGTTCTCGTAGCCAAATGAGTGTTTGCTTAACCAAACTTAGGATAAGCTTATGACAAAGTCATCAAGAAGAAAGATTCCTGGTTAATGATGATTAAAAAAAAGTTATATGAATCCATGAGGGAAAACATTAAGACTCCAATTAGGTAAATGGACAAAAGTCATGAAGGTTCCATTTTTAATTAGGAAATATGAATTCTCAATAACATATGTAATGTTATTTAACCTTTCCAGTAATTCAATTAAATGGAAATTAAAATCACCATGCGATACCTCTTCCCATCTTTCAAATAATTTATGCTAGTGAGATATTCAGGACTGGCAAGGTAATGGGAAATAATTTCTCTCTTATACACTTTTGGTGAGTTTGTTAAAATTTTCCAGAAAGCATGTTAATAACAAATTTAATGTCATAAAAAATGTTCACAGGTAGTTCAAATGACACAGTAGTTCTGCTTTGAACATTAAGGAAATAATTATGAGTACAGAAAATTTTATAATTTGAGATGATATTCATTCTAGTGCTAAATGTAGTTTGAAAATATAGAAAGAAATAAACATTGGAAAGGTGAGGAAAATCATGATTTAGTCATAGAATAGAATATTATGTCATCTTTTATAATGATGATTGAATATTATTTGCAGTAACATTAGAAAGCCTTTATTTAAAAAGTTAAAAGTAGTACAATATTATTAATTAAACTATACATTGTCAGCAAAGAGAGAAATAAAAAAAAAATGTAGTACAAAAATTATCCATAGAGTATGACCTACAATGTGTAAGAAAAATATTTAAAAGCATAAGTGTACATATGTATATAGGTATATACTTTTATGTATTTAAACTTATATTATTTTAATAAATGAAGATAAAAATAAAAATTCCAAAAAATAAATGAGATAAAAATTTATATATTTCTTTTTGTTGAGACCATCAATTTTTTTATATCTTTACTGGAGTATAATTGCTTTACAATGTTGTGTTAGTTTCAGCTGTATAACAAAATGAATCAGTTATATGTATACATATAGCCCCATATCCCCTCCCTCTTGAGCCTCCCTCCCAACCCTCATATACCACCCCTCCAGGTGGTCAGAAAGCAATGAGCTGATCTCCCTGTGCTATGCGGCTGCTTCCCACTAGCTATCTATTTTACATTTGGTAGCGTATATATATCAGTGCTACTCTCTCACTTCATCCCAGCCTCCCCTTCCCTCCCTGTGACTTCAAGTCCATTTTCTATGTCTGCGTCTCTATTCTTGCCCTGCCACTAGGTTCATCAGTACCGTTTTTTTTAGATTCATATATGTGCATTAGCATATGGTATTTGTTTTTCTCTTTCTGACTTACTTCACTCTGTATGACAGACTCTAGGTCCATCTACCTCATTACAAATAACTCAATTTGATTCCTTTTTATGGCTAACATTCCATTGTATATATGTACCACATCTTCTTTATCCATTCACCTGTCGATGGACACTTAGGTTGCTTCCATGTCCTGGCTATTGTAAATAGTGCTGCAATGAACATTGTGGTACATGTCTCTTTCTGAATTATGGTTTTCTCAGGGTATATGCCCAGTTGTGGGATTGCTGGGTCGTATGATAGTTCTATTTTTAGTTTTTTAAGGAACTTCCATACTGTTCTCCATAGTGGCTGTATCAATTTACATTCCCACCAACAGTGCAGGAGGGTTCCCTTTTCTCACACCTTCTCCAGCATTTATTGTTTGCAGATTTTTTGATGATGGTCATTCTGACTGATGTGAGGTGATACTTCATTGTGGTTTTGATTTGTATTTCTCTAAGGATTAATGATGTTGAACATTTTTTCATGTGTTTGTTGGCAATCTGTATGTCTACTTTGGAGAAATGTCTATTTAGGTCATTCACCCATTTTTGGACTGGGTTGTTTGTTTTTTTGATATTGAGCTGCATGAGCTGCTTGTATATTTTGGAGATTAATCCTTTGTCAGTTGCTTCATTTGCAAATATTCTCTCCCATTCTGAGAGCTGTCTTTTCGTCTTGTTTATGGTTTCCTTTGCTGTACAAAAGTTTTTAAGTTTCATTAGGTCCCATTTGTTTATTTTTGATTTTATTTCCATTACTTTAGGAGAGACCATCTTTTTTTGCAGGATTAATTTGTAGATGTGGTGCAACTCTTTGCAAAAAAAAAATAAAAAAGTTTTAGAGAGGTTTTCAATCTCCAAAGATATTTTGCCTATTTGGGAAGAAGCTATTAAGTAAATTGAATGGAGAAAGAAGTCTACTACACAGGTAACCCCACTCTAACTCAAGCCAACCAATCAGCACATCACACGCAGCCTGGCAATGGCTGTCTCTAGTCTCATCTACAGCTGCTCTGTATCTTTCGGTTGTCCCCTATTTTAACTCAAGACATCATTTCCACTTGCCCTCTTCTCTACTGACTCCTTTGAAGAACAATCAGCTATTCCTGCCCAGGGTCCTCCACCATCCAATCCTCTGTTCCTCCTTGTGACTTTATAGGTAATCACTATTTGTTTCACTTCTCCATACATTTTCTATTCACACAAAGAAATAGCACGTACCATATCACACTAGGTGTTTTTATGTGTGCATGCATATATGTGTGTGTGTATGCATTCATTTTTACTTTTCATTGTGAAATACAAAATGCATAAGTAAATAGGACAAAAGTGCATAATGTGTTTTGTTATTAAATGAATAACCATGATGTAGTCACCACCCTCACTTAGCCACATGGAGACATCAGCCTAGAAGCCACCTTCACATCCATCCTTATCTTATCTTTCACTCATCATAAAAAGTTATCAAATTCTGACTTTTACTGAAATAACTTCTGGTTCTTCTCCATAATTTTGCTGACTAAACATGAATCCATAAGCCTACATTTCCTTCTCCCTGTCACTGTTGTAGTATTTGCCACACTATAAAAGGAAAGGCATATTATACATTTATTTGTGTCTGGCTTCTTTCCCTCAGCATGAACTTTTCAAGATCCATCTGTGTTACCATATATAACTGTAATGAGTTCATGTTAATGGCTGTATTATATATATATATTTATATTGTACTATATATTATATATATATATATATATATATATATATATATATATATATATATATACCACAAACTACCATTCTACTCTGATCAGACATTTGGGCTGCTCTTTTCTTAGAATATTGTTAAAATGCAACCAGTATGTGTTAGCACAGGTATTTTGAGATGCATGCATATTACCCTCTTTGATAACCTAGGAGTGAAACTGCTCTGTCATAACATATGCATAGTTTTAAAAGTCAGCAGATAATGTGAAAAACTTCTTTAATTAGTTCTGCTTTATACTCCCAACTAGAAAAATGAACATTCTGTAATTTTTCTATCATTTGGTATTGTCAGTTTTCTGTTCTTTTATTTATTTGCCATTCTGGGGACTATATGGTTGTAAATTACTGTGGTTTTAAAATACATTTCCCTGATTACTAAGGAGCAGGAGTATTTTAATCACCCATTTGGGTGTCCTGTTCATGCTATTCCCTTGTTATCCTTTTTATTCCAGTAAGTTTCATAGTAATGCCTCCTTTTTCACTTCTGAGTCTAGTAATTTGAGTTTCCTCTTTTCTTTTTTTTCTAAGTCATTCTAGACAAAGTTTATCAGATTTATAGATCTTTCCAAAGTACCAGTTTGGGTTACATTGATTTTTTAAAATTATGTTTCCATTTTTATTTTGTTTATTTTCTGCTCTAATCTTTATTATTTTCTTCCTTCTGCTGGCTTTGGGTTTAGTTTGTTCCTTAAGGTGGATGGTTTTGTTACTGATATTAGATCTTTCATCTTTATTACTATAGGAATTTACAGCTATAACTCTCACTCTGAGTACTGCTTTTGCTGCACTCTATTTTTTAGTATTCTTTGTTTTTTTTTGTTGTTGTTGTTTTTTGTTGCATGGCACGGCTTGAGGGATCTTAGTTCCCCAACCAGGGATTGAACCCAGGCCATGGCAGTGCCAAGTCCTAACCACTGGATTGCCAAGGAATTCCCAAGTATTCCTTGTCTTCGTTTTTATGTATCTCAAAGTATTTTTTATAATTTCTTTCTGGTTTCTTCTTATACCCACTGATTATTTGGGAGTGTGTTATTTATTTCCAAATATTTGTAAGCGTCCCAAAATTCTGTTATTCACTTCTTGTTTAATTCCACTGTGATGAAAGAACACACTGTGTATTACTTCTCATGTTGTTTATGCTTTTTTTATTGACATACATGGGTCATTTATACATTCTTCGTGCTGCTTTTTTTTTTTTTCTGGTTGTAAATGATTTCCTTTGATTTGAAACTTGTCCTTTCACTTCTCTCCATGAATCAGGACCATCATTATGAACAACAATGAATATACTGTAGACTAAATTCTTTCAATAGCAGAGTTTACTTCTCAAATTCATTTAAAAAATCTTATATTGTAGTGTTTGTATGTATTCTCAGGTTCATGAAGTGGTTACAGAAATTTGGACCAATGTTCTTGTTTTCCATCATCTCTCTTATTCCTAACATATTAGTATTACTTTTCACTGAGGGCTATCTTATTAAGTTTTGAGTCTAATGGTTTTCTTTTATATACATTTATTGAATTTTGTTCCATAATTTTATAGAGCCTTGGCAAATGCTCTATGGATAAAATAGTTCTATGATTTTCTGACACCCCCATGGTAATTTTCAATGCAAAGTATGGTCTATTAAACTTATTGAGAAATCTGTTCAACTTAGTTGCATTTAGTATTTCTCAAAATTATTGAACTAAGAGACACCTTATTAATTTTAATCTTAATCTTTCTCCTATGGTCAAGGGAATTCTTGTTTTAAGTTGGTTTTGTTCTGAAAGGCTTAAAGTGGTAAAATTATGATAGATTTCCAAGTTAGTAGATCTTAAATGAAATATATACAAAATTATTGAAAACTTTTAAACATTTCTAAGTGTACTGTCTCATCAGATTGATCATTTAAATTGTGTACAATAAAAAGATTTAGCCTTAACTGTTTTAGGCTACTAATTATAAATCTGAAGGCTTGAAACATCTTCCAACTTTTTTGGAAGCTATGAATAAATGCTTCCCAGATAACTTGGAAAATTACAAATTGTAACTAGTACATAAACTGACATAACATGATCATAGTTAACTTATTTTAAAAACAAGTTCATTGCATGGTATTACATCACTGGTCATGTGAAGCTTCCTCAGCATTTTTATGTCTGACATTTATTTATGACTTTTATGAATGTGTCACTATTGAATCCATATGGTAGTAAATGAACTAGACTTGCCATGAAACGTTAATAGGATACAGAGGATGTAATGGGAAATTGTTACCACGATACACTTCCATATCACTTTGCAGTTCTAATAGGATTATTATCCATGCAAGTTGTGGCTCTCAACATTTTGTAACATCTTTGGCTTTTACAGACATATATGTTTACAACTTTTTTATTGAGAAGGTCAAAACTGTGTTTAAATGTGGAGATAGACAGCATTTCCCACACAATATACTACTGTTAGTAAAATAAATAAGGTTAAAGTGTATTTTATGAGTGGATTGCAATCAAGCCTGCTGCAAAGCTACATGCACGTCATCGTCAAAATCATATTCATGAATTTTTAACTAATCAACATTCCACCTGAAAAAGAATTAATTCCCTGTATAGACCTATTCACCATATTCCTTTCACTTCCCTAATATTTTCAGACCATGACCACCACACGTGTACTTTATAGAACTACTCGTGCTTAACCAATTACATTATACTTTCTCAGCTTTCCCTCCTTCCATGAAATCTCCCTTAGCTTAGAACATACTTCTTTCTGATTCATTAATTTCAATTCACTATTCAACCGCCAGATAATTTAATCAAATGCCACTGAGAAACCTTGTGCATTTGCTGACATAATATTATTAATATCTATGTATTAGGTTATAGGTGACCCTTATAATCCACTAGCCTTGAGTTACTTACTAGTAAACAGTAGTAAGGAACTGCAAACCGATCTCTGATAGTCCGTTGTCATCATTAGATTGGGATGTGACATTTTCAATGGTCTCATAGTTGCCTGTACTCTCTCCTGACTTCCATTGTATTGTAATTCTTTACATTCCTCTTCATTCTTAGAGACTGCAGTCTGAATTTAGGTAATTTACCATCTCTGTACCTCAAGTCCATAATACAATATCTAGCACTTGGTAGAGTCCATTATATTTCCAAAAGAAAGGAAGGAGGAAAGACAAGAAAGGAGAAAAGGAAGTAGGCATGAATAGAGAAGGCAAAAGACAGAAGGAAAGAGGAAAAGAGAGAGGTAAGACTTAAATACTTAACCTCTACCAAAATTCTCCAATAACTTCCCACCTGAGAATAATAGTTTAAGTGATTCCATTGGTCTAGAAGGCCCTACACAACATGGGCCAGTAGATTCTTCTACTTTTTTAAATTTATTTTTTAAATTTATTTTTGTTTTTTAATTTATTAAAAACATTTTAAATTTATTTTTTAATTTATTAAAAAAAATGTTTTTTGGCCGCATGGTGCTACACGCGGGATCTTAGTTCCCCAACCGGGGATCGAACCCAGGTCCCTGTATTGGGAGCGCAGGGAAGTCCCGTCCCACTTTACTGCTTAAGAGTCTCTCCCCTTTTTGGGATCATTTCTACCACATTCTGCAGCTCATCAAACTCCATGCTGCTGCCTCTGTGCTCTCACACTTGCCAAGCCTCTCATGCTCTTCCCCCCGCTGTTCATGTGGTCAGCTCCCTCACGGAATGCAATATTTTGCTCAATTTCACCTTTAATCCCACATTCCCAACAGATCCCATCTCCATCTCCCTCATCTGCTTTGTTTCAATCATTTGATTTATCACTGTGAAACATATTCAATACTATATATTTTATTTATTTTGTATGTTTTCTGTCTCCTTCCACTGGAGCGTAAACTCCATAGAGGTAAGGGTCATTCTCTGATTTTTTTTTCCATAATGTATCCCCAGGGCCTGGAAGAAAGTGATTAATAGCAAAAGGACGGCAGAAAGTGGCTCATTCACGTAACAAACAGATTGATCCTGAGACCCTCACAGGTAGCACTTAAAGAAATGTCAGCCCTATTCTTAAGAGAGAAGTTGTGACTTAGACTAGGGTTGGCAACTTCTGCTTGCTACCTGCTTCTGTAAATAATTGGAACTCAGTCACACCCCTTCATTTCTGTATTTTTTGGGGGGTGGTGAGATGGCAGGTTTAATAAGCAAAGGAACTTCCTTAGAGGCTTGTCTTGGGCGGTGGCTGTAAGACATGTACATCTATCTCCACTCCCGCTCCCACCCCCTCAGAATCTTAAAAGTTTGTAAAGAGGCCCTATCAGGGTTCAGTCACATATTCAGTCCACATGTTCTCAAAAACACGTACTCTCTCAAGGCTGCATTCAAACTATAGGAATGGTGGGCAGACAGGGGATGGGGTGAGGGGCCTCCAATTGCCTGGCTCCAGGTCAGGGATCAACCAGTGGTCACATCTTCTCTCGATAACCTCCTCCAACACTTGGTTTTCCAAGCCTCTCCCTTCAGACTGATGTGACCCGCTGATTCCATTGCAGTAGCTGGTGGAGGAAGGAGAAAACAGGGTTTGGGATTTTTTTTTTTTTCTATTTCCATACTTCTAAGTGTTCTTAAGCACACTCCCTAGATGGCTTAAACATTAATAGGTTGAAACTATGCTCTAGCATTACACTGGGCTAATTATGCTCTTTGGGTTGCAAAGGACAGAAATAATTTCACTCAGGCTACCTCAGGTCAGGAGGGCTGGCTGGTCAGTTCCACAGGGTAACACGTGTGGCTTCTCCTTTCTCTACCTACCTGCCCTCACTCTCACCATCCCCAAGCCCCAATCCAGCTGGCTGATCCTCTCCATATTTCTCAGTTCAAATTCCCTCTGTATTGTTTATGGCTGATTTGGTACTAAACACAAAGGAAGACTTGAGTACTTGTAACAGAAGCTGTATGGATTGGAAAGCCTAAAATATTTACCATTTAACCCTTTACAAGAAAGACTTGCCAATGTCTGGCTTACAATTTGCTTGATGGAGAGGCCTTTGTGGTTGTGTACCTTTGGTGTTATATGACATCCAATCGCAGCTTAATGTAAATTTTGATTTATATGGGATTATCAGACTCTATTGAAATGATTTCTGAGTCTTATCACAGTTGGAATTCAGATATCTATAAACCTGTTTGATGCATTTGGAGTTGCTCATTGAAATCCAGAATGTAGAAATAGACTTGGAAGTCATTGACAGAAGATTCAAGGTCTAAATAAAGGAATTAAACAATGTAAAGCAATATATAACTTCCTGTGACCTGCATTCTGAGGAAGAGGTTGTGTCAAAACTAGATAGATATATAGATAGATAGATAGATTGTAGATAGATAGATAGTGGATAGATTGTAGATGGATACATAGGTTGTAGATAGGTAGGTAGGTAGATAGGTAGTAGGTAGATAGATAAGTAGACGGATAGTAGACGGATAGATTGTAGATAGATAGATAGATGATAGATAGATAGATAATAGATATATGAGAACTCACACAATTTTGCTATGAGATTGCTAACATAAAGATAGGACATGTAAAGAGAAAAAGATTTTTCTGCCACTCAGAAGCAGATTAGAGTGCACCCCTGGGATGGCCAGGTGAGAAGATTAGCAAAGAACTCCTATAAACAGTAGCAGAAAGAGAAGCTGTGCCCAAGTTTTCAAGGCAAAAGGAACAGAGAAGGTGCTCATAGCAGACCAGCAAGCAGGCTCTAAACACCAGGTAGAGAGGAGACTGTGGTCCAGAGGCACAAAGAGAACAGCAGCCAGTGTCAAGAAGGCAGAAACTCCAGCGCTGGTACAGAGACATAGGGAAACTCTTCCCCTTGGGACTCTAAGAGACATAATAGAAAGGAAAAGAGCTGAGTGCTGCACTGTGCAAAGGGGATAGAGATATTGTTCTAGCTGACTTGGGGCTAAACTTGCACTCAGCCTGCTGTATTTTTTCATGTCTGCAATGTGCTTTTGCTTTGATGAATAAATGTGTAGTTTGTCAAATATAAACAGAACCTTTAAAATATTTTAGATAGATGAGTACCTAGGAAGCAAAACTCTTGTTAGATATAGGCAGAATTCATGCGAGGTGTTAAGTGTAAGATGTAGTGAGGAAGTAGAGAATGTGTATCCAACATAGATAATTATGAGGGAAATATCCATGACATACAAATATAAAAGAGCCACTTAATGTTCAGGATGCACTCAATAGACACGAGTACTTAATTTTCACTCTATTTTAATTCAGCCACACATCAGTGACACCTATTCTGGCCCCATATGTCCTCTGCCCAGGAAACACTAATAAATCCCCTGGTTGTTCGTGGAGCTAATGGTCAAGCTACTGCTGCGCTGACCTAATGTCTCTGTGTATCTCCCACAGAGCAAGTGTGTTATTGGCTCAGGGCATTTTCTGTCTGTGGGTTGCATTGTCTGAACCTTGACTCTGTCCTTGTATTCACACCATCAGAAGAAGGCTGACGCGGCAGAGCATCAGGATATGTGAACGCTACATGCCCCTGCATTTGGGTAGGAAGGAGCTGCCACCTGGCTTGCACCCTATTCTCTTCTTATTCCCTGTCCTGCCTTTTGCCACCTCTCTCCCCTTGCTTCTCACTCTGTGTTTGGTATGGATAAGCCGTGTCATGTGAACATTTTAATTCGGTCTGTGAGACTCGCTGAGAGGGACCCACTGGGACAGTTTGCCTGGTATTGAGCTTGGAGGGCACCAATGAACCTCGACAATTTCCCACATGATAGTATCACTCATCACCTTCCATGTTACATATTTATTTGTTTAGTTCTAAGGCCTCTAAAAGTTAATGGAGATGAGAGAGTACTGGTACTCTGAATGTAATTATAAAAGGAAAGAATAAAACTTTTGCAGTGCCCTGGCCTAAGATCCACTCCTGCTGTGATACTGGAATATGGGTATAACATGTAGTTAAACCTTTAACAGAAATTTCAAGTACCTGCAAGTCAGAGACTCTCATATTCATTCTTGTATTCTCCTAAGTGCAAGGAACAATTTGCCGATCATGAAATTCAATTTGATTGTTATAATGGTAAAAGAAAAAGGTTATATAGCACCTGCTATATAAGGTGCAATTCTTAGTACTTTACATCTGATGAATATTTTAGTCATGACAGCTACCCTATGATGGAGATACTATGATTAGCTCTCTTTTTTGCAGATAAGGAAATTGAAGCCCAGGAAGGTTATGTAACTTTTCCAAAGTCATGGGAGATAGGATTTAAATCTTACAGTCCTGCTTGTCATTTTTAAGGGAAGACCAAAAAGATGAAAGAATTCACCTGAGGTCATGTGGTTTGGAAGTAACAGAACTGAAGGTAGAAAATAAATACCCTAACATCCATTCAAACTTTCTTTCACCAAAACTTCACCAAATATTTTCTTATAAACTCATAGGTGTGCAAAAATTGTTAAAAAATACATATCACTAACATGTTATAATAAAGTACAATAATTTTATATAACATATATTACAAAATAAAATAATAAAGGATTACAAATAACAAGATAACTACTATAAAATAATTATTAATGCACTTTAATAAATAGTCTCTTTTACTGGGATATTTTTATTTTGTAGGGGATCCTCTTTGTGAAAAGCTTTATATTTTTAATTTTGGTGTCCACATGTCCAATGTTAGTCTATAGAAATACAGTTGATGTTGGTGTTTACCTTGTACCTTGTAAATTGCTGAACTGACTTCTAAGTTCTAAGAATTTGAGGTTTTGGTATCTACCATGTGATTTTCCACATAGACATTCTTGTCACCTACCAACAAGGAGAATTTTATTTCTTTGTTTCTGATCTAGATGCCTTTTATTTCCATTCCACGCCTCACCCCAATAGCTAGAGTTTGTAGCGCTAGGTTGAGTAAGACTGGTGAGAGCGGACATCCTTGACTGGTCCCTACTCTTAAGGAAAAAAGATCCAGTGTGTTGCAGTTGGCCTTATTACTATTACCTGCCGGTGGGGATAGAAGTCCAGATTCCCCATTCAGCCTCACCGGCACCTGAGCTAGGGAGCCCCGTGTTATTGCCGGGCATGGATGGGAGTTAATTACAGCTCCTCCCCATATTCTCACTGATCCCTGTCTGGATGGGTGGAACAGAATTGCCTCATAAAGTTCCCCACATGGCATCCTTGGACACCAAGGAGTGGGGTGGAAGCTGCTTGTTACCACTTGGTTGGACTTAAAATCCTGGCTTCCCATTTAGCCACTTCATCTGGGGAATTTGGGCACCTCGTTAGCCTGGCAAGGGTAGAAAGAAACCTAGGCTTTCCCCTCAGCGTTGCTGACATGGGTAGGGGTAGAACTTAGGTTTTTTCTGTGGTGTTTGGTTAAGTTAAAGTGGTTGTTTAAACATTGTCATGTCTTGCTAGGCTGCAACTTTCCTGGTTGTTTGTCTAGAGACAACAGAATTTGGGGGGAGTTTTATTGTCTGCCACCATTAACATTATTGGGTTGTCAGATTCTTCAGCTCCAAGTCTGGAATATATGGGGCAGAGAGAAAACCCAGGGAATCTCACAGTTGTGTCATTTTTTGGTATTCTAGGTGGTCTGCCACCTCCTCTCCATCTTTAAGAGTCTTCTTATTTTTTTGTTGTTGTTTTTTGTTTGTTTGTTTGTTTTAATATAACATCCTGGGGGTTTAGTTGTTGTTAGCAGGAAGGATGGGGGAATTATGTCTATGCATCTTGCTGGGAGAAGAAATTCCTGGCTGCTGCTGCTGATTCTTTTTTTTTAAACAGCAAGTTTCCTTTTTTAAATTAATTAATTAATTATTTTTTTGCCCTGTCGCACAGCTTGTGGGATCCTAGTTCCATGACCAACGATTGAGCCCTGGCCCTCGGCAGTGAAAGGATGGAGTCCTAACCACTGGACCACCAGGGAACTCCCTGCTTCTTCTTTAAATGACTCTTGATATGACAATAAATTTGCTGTATTTTCTACAGAAACAATGTAAAGCTAATTCAGTTTCCTCTATTCTGGTTAATTTGATTTTTAAAAAGTTTAAATCGCTTATTAAAGTTTCCTGCAGGTTCACCACTCATTTTTGGTAATGGCACATTTGATTTAGCTCCACAGTTTCTTGCTCAGAATGCTTCTTGTCAACCGACAGGTCCTCAGTGAACTCAGGGCTTGGATTGTTCTTGGTTGGCAGCAAGGGGCCTCGGCCACAGCAGTGGGTCAGCCCAGAGAGCCTTAGCTCACCCACTGATTTAATGGGTTGTGAGATTCTTTAGCTCCAAGTCTGGAATATGTGGGACAAAAAGAAAACCCGGGCATCTCACCACTCCCATTCTCCTCAGCCACTCCTGTCCCGAACAGTGACCACTGGGTGGTCACTGTGTCCCATGTCAACTTTAGTTCAGAGTCTTCCCCTTTTAGGTGGGGATGGTACGGAGTTAACGTTTTTTAGTATTATAGTATATTCTCATTAAAAAGATGCAGGCAAAAAGGACGCTGCAGGTTTTGTACATTAGCCTCATTTGTGGTCTGAAAGAGCTGGTGAGAACAGCCTTGGCGTGGAGGTGGTAGAGGTGGGGGGGAGATGGTCACGGCTCCCCTAGTGGGTGGAAAGGGGATGGCAGTGGGGAAGAGCCCGGACCAGACCCTTCCCCATCCACCTGGAGACTCTTCTCCTCCCAGGGCCCTAAACACACCTCCCTTCCATCACAGGGGAGAGGGAGCAGGTGCTGCTGCTGAGAAGGGAACAGGTTGCATTAGGTGAACTGAATTTTACACTGGACACAAACTTAGACAGCTGGAGAAATTACCCCATAGGTGGCAGGAGTGGGGGGTGGGAAGGGCACCAGGGAATGACCAAGGAACAAATATAACAGGACCACTTCACATAGTCCATAGGCCTGTGGTCGTTAAAGGGTAGACAATGTGTCCAGGCTGGAACAGCAATGGACTCTGGGGCACAGGGGAGCCTTACAAAGGCCATTGTAAGTGAGGAACCACAAAACTCAAGCTTGTTGAGCTTCAAAATTCAATCCAAGGGACCATCAGATAAAGCAGAAATGGGTTTATCTGGATCTCACTAAGGCATTTTTTTAATAATTCAACTTAGGTTGAAATAAATCTCTTTATTCATTGTGTTGAAGAAATTACATAGTTGAACAAACTAAATGTAGAGTAAAGCCTATTGTAAGGTACTCAGTTAATGAGAAGAAAAAATTATATTCAAATGCTTTAGGCATTATTTGCAGATAAATGTACCTAATTTTAGAATGAAATCTTTTATTTATAGTGCTATTTATAATTTTTATTGTGCTTTTACAGATGCCATGTTATTTGAACCTTTATAAAGGAATATATGAGAAACATAATAAATATTATCAGATGCATTTCTCTGAGCTTCTCAGTTCCAACCACAATGCCTTCCAGCTGACTACCCACATTCTACCCACCCAATCCTTAAGAAGAGCCTCACACACAATATTATCAATCTCCCGAATGCACCGTGCAAAGTGTTTTACTTGTTTATCTCATTTTATATTCTCAGCGTCTTTGTGAGGCCGTCACGATGATTATCCTCATATTGTGAAAGTGGAATCATGTTTAGAAATGTTGAATAATTTGTTCAGACTCACTGAGCTGATAAGAGTCATCAAACCCAGGCTGCGTGATTTCAGAATGCATGTTCTAGAAGGTCCAAATCCCTTCATGCTTCAATGCGCTCTCACCCTATCATCTTGACTCCAAATTCCTGAGTCTGCAACCAGCTTCTTCCTAGCTTCTGTCCCCGTTAAAATGGTCACTTTGTGTCTCCTCTGTGAGTCCTAACTCCCTGTAGCTCCCACCACCTCCACGTTCCACACATTGACATCCAGAAGGAAGCTGATGTGTGAAACCAAAACACCTGCAAATTGACAACCTTCCGGAAGGAGACAGTAAATTCCCATCAGAGTGGTTCCTTCTTTACTATTCATGCTTACTTCTGAAGTTTTCTGCCTTAAACTGGGTCAAGTGGGCTGCATAATTGCAAAAAAAAAAAAAAAAAATCAGAATTGGAATTACCTTAGCGTTTGAAAATCATGAAAGAGTATTTTCTTTAAAGCACTTGAGAACTCAAGTTTCTCACACCTTCAGATTGACCCCTCCACTCTGTAAATTTCTTGACAAAATAGTGAAATTGTCTAGTTCTACAAGCAGGACTGTGGCAGTGCGGAGGTGTGCAAGTGGTCCCGACGTCAAAGTGTTTCCCCTTTGTCTTCTGAATTAAAGAATTTCCTTCAAGGTCATGAAGGTGAATTACTCTGAAGCCTCTGAATTCCCTGTTTATGAAGATTTCTCGGACTACTTTGAAAGGAGATATTTATTGGTAGATTTCTGTATTTCATAAGCAGTACCTTCAAAAGAGTTTTATGTAACTTTTCAAAGTGGGAGTGAGAGCAAGGGGGGAGGGTTGTCCATGTGAGTAGAAATACACTTGGGTTGCAGATACACAGTCAATTTACACCTTATTAGTAGCTTAGATGGGCTCAGAGTGTATCAATGGGGAGGTCATTCAGTCACCAGAATCATTTCATAGATGGTACTTTGTTGGAGAAGCTCTCAAGAAAGCTTAATCATGATTCTCTCTTGCTCAGGCATCCGAGATTGTCAGGCTCTTCTAATAGAGCTGGATTATATCTAAAGATAATGTTTTGGATTATGGATTCCAGGATATGGTTTTTAGATCTATATTAAATCATATTTAATATTTATTTCTATTTGACAATATTCCTATATTATTGAAACTTTATATGTTAAGGAATTAAGTTATGGCATATCAACAACTCTTTAATATTTACAGAGATGAGCATATGATTACTTTTTCCCTTTTGCCCAACTTCTGTATTAAAATATGATAGTTAACTGACAAAAGTGGAAACAGTCCACTCTTGAAAGAAATATTATTTTCTAAATATGCCACTAAATTATGCTTACTAATATTTTATTTAGGACACTTTTGTTCAGCAAAAATATGGCAAATTTTCTCTTTTGTATATGTTTTATTGTGTTTTGGAATTGATTTGCTAGCATCAAAAGACATATTGAAGAGAATTTCTTTTTTTTCCCACATTATTGTAAAGTTTAACAGGGTTTGGAGTCATCTATTTCCAAACATTTGAAAGAATACCTCTGTAACTCTTCTGAGCAGTATGGTTTTGGGGGGATTGGACTTTGAGAAAAAATTGTTTTCATCCATGTTATTTATGGCACTAATATATCTTTTAATTAGTTTTGCTAATTTTTCTATAAAATTGTATTATTCCATTTAATTCAGTGTTTTCAATTTTAATTCGTATGATTAGAATAGAACAAAATAGTCTTTTATAATTCATTTAATTTCTTCATGTTTTTGATTATGTCTTATGTTTTTGATGTATGCATTTGATTTTACTTCTCTATTTACTGCTTTATGTCTTCCTCGATCTCTTGTATACCTGCTTTGGGATCATCTTTGCAAATGTTCATTGCTTCGTTATGCCTTCTTATTTCAAGAATTTTTACTTAATATCATTTTTGTTGATTTATTAGCAATTGTTTTATAGTGAATGTTAAATATTTCCCATGGATATCACTTAGCTGCATTAAACATAAAGTTATGTTTCTGTTCCTCATTGCCCTTTTTGGTTTAGGTGGTTACTCAGATGAAAATGAAACATTAGTGCCTTTATTCCATTAATCCATCCCCTGCCCAGGTAGATAGTTTAATGGTTTAATACAGAAACTTTCCAAAAGACCCACCAACTCTTCAATGGAAAATATCTACAGATAGTTTGTGCTCTAAGATTCTTTGTATCCATCATCTCAAAATCCTTCCTTTGAGGTTTCCACTCGTCCTGAGTTATTGTATCTTGGTCCTTACCCAATCCCAATCAAGACCTCAAGAGCCCTCTCTCCAGGCACCTCCCTTCCCCCTGACCCTGCTGAAGTTTTGCAAGGTGGTGTTCTCCATTACTGAGGTAAGCAATACATTCAATTTGGTCTTATCAATAGGCTGTGTTGATAATGTTTGGGGATTCAGCTTTCAAACACTCCATTGCTCATTCCCTTCCTAGTGCATCTTGCTTTGTCTGGTCCCAGGCTTATAATTATAACATCAACAACGTTTATAATTTAGAGCACATTTCTTCTAAGCAAGCTTTGATAAATTGTAATAGCTTAACTAGACAGTTGTTTAGGAGGGTAGACATTTTGATAAGTCAGACAAAACCTAATAGCAGGGCATGCTACAAAATTCCTCACCAGTACTCTGCAAAATTACCAAGGTCATTAAAAATAAGGAAAGTCTGAGAAACTGCCACAGAGTTTCTAAAGAGGAACCTAAAGAGAAATGCCGACTACACAATAAGAGACATATGGATCAATGGAACAGAACAGAGAGCCCAGAAATAAAACCACATCTATGGTCAATTAATCTTCGACAAAGCAGGCAATATACAATGGAGACAAGACAGTCTCTTTAGCAAGTGATATTGAGAAAGCTGGACAGCCTCATGTAAATCTTTGAAGTTAGAACACTCTCTCACACCATACACAAAAATAAACTCAAAATGACTTAAAGGCTTAAATACAAGATGTGATACGATAAAACTTCTAGAAGAGAGCATAGGCAAAACTTCTCTGACATAAATCGTTGCAATGTTTTCTTAGGTCAGTCTCCCAAGGCAATAGAAATAAAAGCAAAACTAAACAAATGGGACCTAATCAAACCTATTAGATTTTGCACTGTAAAGGAAACCATAAACAGAACGAAAAGAAAACCAATGGACTAGGTGAAAATATTTGCAAATGATGTGACCAACAGGGCTTAATTTCCAAAATATACAAACAGCTCATACAACTCAATAACAACAACAACAACAAAACCAAACAACTCAAGGAGGAGAAGATGAATGGGAATACCCTTGTGGGAGCAAATTCACAGGCATGAAACTTACAAAGAGACGTGTAAAATATTTTGGATATCATGTTGAAATAAAGGGAGTGCCTCTTTTTCTAAGTAAATCAGTTATTATGGAGATTAGCAGATGATACCATAAAGAGAAATTATTTATTCTGGGTCATATTGGTTGCTTTTTGAGGATGAACTGTTTTTTGAAGTTAAAAAAAATGAAATTGAATTACACAGAACAAAGCCTAAAGTATGCCAGACTCACTAACAACGGCAAATATTTATTGAATAATCTTCGTTGTGTCACCATCTTAACAAGTACAATCACTCTGACTTTTTCCAGTTCTGCTACATGTGACAACTTGCCCGGTAAACTGTAATACAGAGTACTCTTTTCAACGGCAGTTAAGAGAGACAAAAACTCCTATACCCATCACAGTTCAAGCAACACTGGGGGTTGTGACAAATAGTTTTTCTTGTTGGTAGAAACTCTGTGCAGAACAATTAAAAGCTGGTGAATATTTTGTGGGTGAACTGGACTTTATCTGACAATAAATGGATTTTTTTCTTTGTTGCTGTTGTTTTGGGGGTTTTGTGGAGATGGGGAGGGAGGATTCTGGAAAAAGGAAATAGAAAAGAAGAAAACTAATATTTGTTTCACATCTACCATGTGCTTGGTACATTAAATATTTACTATAATCTTCATAATAAGAAAAGAAAGTGAGGTTTTTCAAAGTTGGGCAAGTTGACAATATCATTCAGATATTAGAGTTTGACTTTAAATCCAGGTATTTCTGACCCCTGGCCTTGGACCTGCTCAGTCCCTTGAACGGACATGAACTGGATCTGTGGTACATAAATAGTATGACTCAGAGGTCATTAAATAGTTCTCCTCTGTGGCTGAAATGTAGACTTAGTGAAGAGGAAAGTAAATTTTGTTTCATATTACAGTCCATTTTCTCTCACAAATCCATAGAGTAAATATTAGCATATTGGGCAAAGTAGACAAACTGTATTCCTCACATCTTCCCCCAAATTCCTTTGGTGAGAATTTACTTGGCTCAGAGACCATTTTTTAACCTACATTATTCAGATAGTATACACATTTGCTTTGGCAAACTTTGTCCAAGTTTAATTTCTTTTTGTACCAAATTTCACGAGGGTAAATTCATCAAGTATAAACTACCTGTCACTGTGATTTTATGACTCTCATTATCCCTTCAACTAAGAAGCTCACTGAATTTTGCATGAAGCAGAACCCGAATTCAACTGAGAATGTGCACAACGTGTTCCTAGATTATATTTTCCCACAAGGAACTCTGGACTATGTCTACGCAGAATCAGTTTTAAAAGAAGTGTTGGTAATTAACATTTAAAAAAGTGTTTTGATTAAAAAACTCATTTTTACTAAGGTGTCATTATACAAAGTTGATTGTCTACATATAATAAATCTCTAAGAATGTACTTTTTGGTCTAAAGTCCAAGGGGTCAGTCATGGGTAAGAGTGGAAAATTGGGTCACACCATGTACCATTTTCTCTTACTGTGAATTCCTACATTTGACTTTTTAAATAAACTTTGTATATATCACTTGCAGTTTCCCTTATTATCAGCATCTTATGACTGACATTGACACATTCTGATTGACTAAAGTTCAGACCTTATTTGGAGTTCATTAATTTTTACATAATGTCATTTTTCTGTTCTAAGATTCCATCCAGGTACCAGGATTAGGCTCCTCCAAATAGGGGAAATTTCTCAGACTTTTCTTTTTTTTTTCTTTACAAAGCATATATCTTTTTTTTAAATTGAAGTATAGTTGATTTACAATGGTATGTTAGTTTCAAGTGTACAGCAAAGTGATTCAGTTATGTGTATATATATATTCAGATTCTCTTCCATTTAGGTTATTACAAGATGTTGAATATAGTTGCCTGTGCTATACAGTAGGTCCTTATTGTTTGTCTACTTTATATATAGTCGTGTGTATATGTTAACCCCAAACTCCTAATTTTTCCTCCCCCTCACCCTTTCCCCTTTGGTAACCATAAGTTTGTTTTCTATGTCTGTGAGTCTGTTTCTGTTTTGTAAATAAGTTCATTTGTATCATTTTTTAGATACCACATATAAATGATAACATATCATATTTGTCTTCGTCTGACTTACTTCACTTTGTATAATATCTAGGTCCACCTGTGTTGCTGCAAATGGCATTATTTCATTCTTTTTATGGCTGAGTAGTATTTCATTGTATATATGTACTACATCTTCTTATCCATTCATCTGTCGATGGACATTTAGGTTGCTTCCATGTCCTGGCTATTGTAAATAGTGCTGCAATGAACATTGGGATGCATGTATCTTTCTGAATTATGGTTTTCTCTGGATATATGCCTAGGAGTGGAATTGCTGGATCATACGGTAGCTTTATTTTTTGTTTTTTAAGAAACCTCCATAATGTTTTCCATACTGGATGCACCCATTTACATTTCCACCAACAGTGTAGCACAATTCCCTTTCCTCCACACCCTCTCCAGCATTCATTATTTGTAGACTTTTTGATGATGGCCATTCTGACTGGTGTGAGGTGATACCTCATTGCAAGCTTGATTTACATTTATCTAATAATTAGAGATGTAGACATCTTTTCATGTGCCTTGTGGCTATCTGTAGACTTTCCTTGTTTTTGATGACTTTTACAGTTTTGAAGAGTATTTTGTAGAACGTTGCCTCAATTTGTGTCAGTTTGCTGTTTCTCTGAAGGTTAAACTGGGGTTTTATAGAGCAAGATCACAGTAAAGTGCCATTTTCAACACCCCAAATCAAGTGTACACTCCATCAAGATGACTTTTTACTGGCTTGAGGTAGTATTTATTGGTCAGGTTTCTCCACTGTGAAGTCTCTCTTCCCCCTCCTCCCTTCCCTACTGGTCACTTTGGAAGGAAATCACTGACACAGCCCTCACTTAAGAGAAAAGGAGTATGGTCCATTTTTGAGAGGAAAACTTCACATAAATTATTTGTAAAAAAATAAGCACTGAGTTTTCCCTGGTTGGACTTGATCTGGAGATACTCCTGTGTGATGGAGGTGAAGTTAGAAGAAATAAAACATTAAATATTTATATAAATTTGAGAGATTTATGTACACATTATTCTCTTACATTATATAGGTCAGGAGAGTAAGATTAGACAAGTTAATTAAATCTAAGGTAACAAAGATTTTAAGATGTAAAATGGTTATTTCAACTTAACTTTGTTTAACTCCCAATCTATACTTTTTCTCTCACCTTCTAAATAAGAGAACACTGAGAAAGTTTGGTCTTCATTTGACTTGCTCAATTTGGCTTGTGTCCAAACTTGCTAATTCCTTGGCACTGCCTTGGTTCTCCAGATGGCTCTAGGGTGTCATGGGACACCCAGAGCTCACACAGTGATCCTACACTGCACACAGGTGCACCACTCTCCTTGGCAGGCTGCATACAACCAGCTGCTGCATCAGGAAAGCAACGGATGCTGAGCCCCTTCCCGAAGGCAGGCAGTGCCCCTGTTGCCTCAGGACCATTATTTCTTCTGTGTAAATCCTAGAGCAAACCTGCTGGTTGTAGAAACATACCTCAAGGAACAAAAATGAGTAACAGTCTTAGAAATCTTGGGCATATTTCCCATCTTACCTGCAAACTCTTCCTTAGCACTAGAAACAGACAGCAGCCATGTGGATTCTGAAGTATCTTAAGAAGGCAACAAACAGAGGCCAGAAATGGATGGATTGTTTAGGCCATAAGTATAGGGGAGAAGTGTTTCTATAAATAAGTACAGTTATTTAGGGAAATTTGTAGCTTGAGTGCCTGGAAAACACAGAGTAAATGAGAGGAAATTGCAGAGGGAAGGATTGAGTTTAGAACAAAAGCAAAGAGATATGCTGAATTGTAAAAGAACTGAAAACATATGTGGAGTGAGGCTTTGGAGTTCTTCTGCTAAATATCACAACTATGGAAGCCGATCAAATATTTTAAAACAGGAGATTTATGTACACACTTGTCAGAAGTAAACAGAATGAAAATACTTAGATAACTTCAAGAAGTCCAATGATGCTGATGTGTCATGATTTTGAAAACAACAATATGAAATAAAATAAAATGAAGCCAAGAATAATGTTATTATGTGCCACATAGTGTTTTTAAATGAATGCAGATGGTATTTGGTGTCAAGCAGTTTTGTATTTAGAATGAGAAAAGGTTCTTTATAAACGAATAGGGGCATACCATCTTTATATGTTCCCATTTGCACTACCATTAAAAGAGTAATTAAAAATGTAACCAAAGATTTATTATTGACAATAAGTCACAGACTCTCTGATATTTCTCTTTATATCATAGCTTTATATTATTTTGAAATTTGCTTTGTTACTTTTTTTTCATGGCCTCTTGTAAAGAGCTAGAATTTTGTGTTTCTTTCTGCCTTGCATAGCACCTGTATGGTGAGCATCTTATACATAGTAAACAAGCAAAAATAGTTTGCTTCAAGGTTCCTGTAAACTTAGGAGGACTTTTTCCTCATGCCGCGTACAATTAGATGAGGCAAAGGATGAAGACAGTGGCATTAGAACTGAGCTGGTCTGGTATTTGGCAGGTCTGCTCTGCCCCTCATAAGTCTACTTACTTGGGAAATTCATTTAACTTTGTTATCTAATTTTCTTCATCTGTGAATGGTATTAACTGTATTTCTTTGGATGAATTGATTAAAATATTAGACATGTATATGTGTATCTATTGTGATCCCTGCTGCATCGTAGGTGAGAAATAAAAGGATACACAGTTTAGCAGGCAGCTTTGCCCAACCTATACTCATATTCAAATACTGCCACACAATTTTTTAATATTATCAGTGGCACTTTAATTTACCTGAGAATTTTACATCAAATTTTAACCTATCTGTTCTTATACAATTTTACATCACTGGTATGAAAAGCAGTATCACTTGATTTGCTAATTATAATTTTCCTATATTCTCAATAATTATTAAAAATGAGTAATTGAATACACTCATTATTGTTAGACTTTATAATAAACAAACAAAACTTCATCCTTGGAGCCTCTGGGGGAAAGCCCACTCTAGGAACTTGACCTTCACCCTTTTCCCATATACCACCACCATATGGCTTCAGGTAACAGCAGAACTGGGCTAAAAATTTCATTTGTTTTACTTACAGTGCAGATCATTCCAGAACCTTCAGGATATTGTACAGTAGGATGAGCATGGTCTCTGCAATAAAAAAATCTGGATCTGAATTTCTTGTTAATTTCTTCACATCTGTGTGAACTTGGATAAATCACTTATCTTTATTTAGGCTCAGATTCCACCGCTGTGTGACTGAGTTTTGGCAACGACACGTGAGTGAAGTGTCCACTTCCTGGGATTACTAAACTTCCCCTGTGATTCCACCATGCTTCCACCTGAAACAACTGCTCTAGAATCATATGTAATTAGGAGGCAAGAAGATATTTTACACTAGTTGTATGAATACAGCAAAGCTAGGTAAATAACTAAGGTCAAAGCAGGAACAGATTTCAGTAGATAACTTTGTGTCTCGTGGCTTCCATTTTTGCTGATGGGAAGGGTGCTTTAAACCAAGTTCTAAACCTTAGTAGGTAATCTATGTTTTCTCTTTGGCTGATTTAAAATTGTATTATCTCTCCATGGAAGCAACCTAAATGTCCATCGACAGATAAATGGATAAAGAAGATGTGGTACATATATACAATGGACTATTACTCAGCCATAAAAAAGAATGAAATAATGTCATTTGCAGCAACATGGATGGATCTAGAGATTATCATACTATATGAAGTAAGTCAGAAAGAGAAAGACAAATATCATATGTTAACACTGACATGTGGAATCTAAAATATGATACAAATGAACTTATCTATGAAACAGAAAGAGACTCACAGATATAGAAAACAAACTTATGCTTACCAAAGGGGGTTGAGGGGAGGGATAAATTGGGAATTTGGATTTAACAGATAAACACTGCTATATATAAAATAAATAAACAAGGACCTACTGTATAGCACAGGGAACTATACTTAATGTTTTGTAATAAACCATAATGGAAAGGAATATGAAAAAGTATATGTATATGTATGTATAACTGAATCACTTTGCTGTACACCTGAAACTAACACAACATTGTAAATCAAGTATACTCCAATAAAAAATAATAAAATAAAATAAAATTGTATTGTCTCTCATTTTTTCTTTTCACCAAAATGTACTTACGTGTGGCTTTTTATTTTTTTCTGTATGAATGTTTTATAATTTCTAAATCTCAATATTACTTTTTCTTTATTTAAATCTGGACATTTTAAAACATTATTTTCTTTTAATTTTCCTCACCCTCTTTTTCTAATATTTCTTTCTCTGGATTAGTCTTATCCCAAACTTTCTACTGTTAGCTGCAGTAGCTTTCAGTGTCCTCTTTTATTTTTTCTTCTCTTTGTCTGTTTACATTCTTGATAATTTCTTTAGGTGTACCTTCTTTCTCATAAAATCTTATTTCATTTAAATTGCTGTTTCATCCATCCAACTGTAAGTGTAAAAATTACAATCTTGTAACTTTAAAATTTTAATATTTGCTTTTTATGTGTGTTAAGCTAGTATGCCATTCCTGCTTCATATTTATAACTGTCTCTTTTTCTTTTCTAAACATTTTGGACACACACTACTATATATAAAATAAATACTCAACAAAGACCTACTGTACAGCACAGGGAACTCTACTCAATATTCTGTAATAACATCTATGGGAAAAAAATCTGAAAAAGAATGAATATATGTATACGTATAACTGAATCACTATGCTGTACACCTGAAACTAATACAACATTGTAAATCAACTATGGTCCAATAAAATTTTTTTAAAAAATAGACATTTTGGACATGTGCATTATCTAATATCTGTATTCCTCTGAGATTTTTTTCCTATTGACTCTCATTCATAGTCATATTTTTCTTTTTGAGTTTTATAATCTTGGATTGTATACTCATTTTCAGAGAGCAGAACTTTATGGAACTACTGTAAGAATACACACCAGCAGAGATTATTTGCACCTATTCTGCCAGGAGTTCTAAAATGGTCCCAATCTATGAACATGTTAAATTAATTTGTTGAGTTGAGATTAGATACATTTCAAGCTTCAGACCCACATGAAGTCAAGCTTATGTGGATGATTCCTCAGAGGACACTTTGTCCCACCCAGAACACAACTGGAAACCCAACTTTTTTCTAGTCCTTTTTTTTCACTGAGGGTGTCAAACTTTGAGGGCTCTGGCTTTATTCTCTTTTCTTGTATGTTCTTTATCTTCCCCTCTCTCTTTTTTAACCTTCAATATATTTTTAATTTTAAAATAGTGTACACATATTCCTTTGACAAACTACTTAAATTAGACAATAAAGTTGTAAAGGGAGAGGTCTTTTTGTGTTTCTTCCTCACATGGGTTCATTCAAACAATATGTCTAAATTACTGAGATTAGCAAATATGAACACAGCCACAGTGTGGTGTCAACCTGACAGTAGGATTTTCTAGTCTCTCTTCATTTTTGGTAGCTGGGGTTTTATCTTCATATTTTATAAAACTCAATCATACTTATAAAATCATCCCTGCTATACCATACCCACAATTTCTATCAGGGACTTTTTAAATCAAGAGATATATTTTTAACGTAAATTCTGCAGCCCCAGACATGAAAGTTCCTCAGCACAATTTCCCTTACAGATTGGAGGGAAAAAGGGAAACGTTGGTGATGTGGGCAAGTATTGGTGAGACTACTTACAGAGGGATATTTTTGAGTAAGCAAGAGCCAATGGAGTGCAGTGCACAAATGGAAGTTTTGGCCTAAGTTAGGCACAGAGATAGTACGTTCATGGTAGCAGGAAGAATACATGTGTGTATGTGTGTATACAAAGATTTATATAACTGCTAGTAGGACGATGACACATGTGAATCTGCTGGCCACTATTTTTCCAGTGAACTAGTAATTGAGCATTGGCTGAGACTGTGCAGTGGGAGGGAGATATATTTAAGTTCTGAGAAGAAATAAGAGTATATAAAATAGTCATCTCAGGCCATTGTAAATGGAAAGAACTAGAAAAATATTGAGACATCAGGCAGTGTTGAAGGCACAGTTGAAAATCGTTATCATAAACTTAAAGCTAGTCCATTCAGAAGGATATATATATATATATATATATATATATATACTATTATATATAATATACTACTACATATAATATATTACATATAATATAGTATATCATAAATATATATGATAATTCCATCCCACCATTCAAAAGTGCATTAGTCAGTATGCCACTTAAATAAGCTTGATTTTGGTCAGGTATGTGTGACAAATGAAGATAGATTCAAGGGAGCTGAGAATCTACGTAAAGAAGCAATTTTCGTGTCAGATTATTGAATCTAAGTTGAGTTAGAAGGGAAATTATAACACAAAGGAAAGCAGTGAAAAGGCAGTCAGATCATTCCGTGGATATCCCCATGTGGCTGAAAATTTGTTGGAGTTGAGATAAAATCATAAACAAGATTTAAATGTAGGTTATGATATCCAGAGAGCAAGGTAATGGAAATCAGAGTTTCAAAGGTGAAAATGTAGACTTAAGGTTTAATAGCTGAAGTTAGGGGACTAGATGGAATTGTGTGAATGTCGTAGTCATAAGAAATGATGTTGAGGTTAGTTATAGACAAGAATACAGAAAGTGAGGTGCTGAAATATTTTGTGAATAAAGGGAAATTACTGAAATATCTGTAGCATACTGCAATAAGAAATAATATACATCCACTGGTGGTAGTCTGATGGTGCATCAGATGAATCAGCCCTTTAAGTGAATAAAAGAAATTTCTCAAAAGAGAACTAGAGCTTGACAAGTAGTTATTGTGGAAACAAAGGTAATGTAACAAAATTGCATTTCATATGATAGAGTTAAATATTAGTAAGTTTTCCATTTAGATCTTATTTTTACAATTTAGAAAGTCAGCAACTACACATAATCCTCAAAACACATCATCACTATTATTGGGGCAGCTTTGAATATCCAAAGCATATTCTTCATAAACAAAATCAGAGCTCAAACAGGATTTTATTTTTGACCCCTAAATAGGGGTAGGTGTCACAATATGGTCAGTTAAATAACTAAATGCTAAATAACCCTCATGGATTCCGTGGGCTTTCAGCATCCGTTCCACACTGCAGTAATGCATGTGAAGTTCCTTTCAAATACTCAGAGCCTCTGGGATCTCAGCCTGTGCAGAATTCTCTACAGACTCGCCAGATTCCCATTTCCAGCTGTGTTTCCATACTGAAGCTGCTGCTCTTGAATGGATGTAAAGTTTCTGAGCCTCTTTCCTAACCTACCCCCAGTTGAGAAGCCTAAAATGTATTTAGCTGTGAAAAAATATCAGAACTTGGGCTCAAACAATTGAGAACACGGAAAGAAAACTCCTCTAGTATCACAGGGAACAAATTATTCTATGTGCATCAGAAATTTAGGATTGGGCCTTAAGTGCTAAGATTTGAACAGTTAGAATCACGGGAGAGTGTTTTTAAAAAATGATGCTAATAATGATGCCATTGGGATTGAAACAAATCTGGTGTTATAAAAAGTGTGAGATGTTCTCAAAATATTTCTACTTAGAAATTCAGGTCACGAAAGCAATAATACTTAAACAAAATACTTAAGCAAAAACAGCGTTTGGCTTCCAGCTTCTCTCAGTAGCCAAGACGCATCCTGATGCAACCACCTTGCTGTTGAGAAATCTCAGTCTCTCATACCTGTTGCCCCCTCCCAGACCCATTTAACCAGCCTGAAAATTCAAATCTACACTAAAAGCACAAGACATGAAGTCATCTTCATCTTGGTATGGGGTAACTTTCTGCAGGTTATAAAGACCTATTTTGTTTAAGAAGTCATTGCCAAATGACATAAACAAAACTTAGACATTTGGTCTGTTCTAGTCAGGTGTCTCCTACGAGAACAAAGCACAAATTTCACCTGAATAGATAAGAGAGGAGAAAAAAGTGGCATATCCATTTTTCTATGGGTTCCTTCAACATCAAATATTACTACTAATATGCTCCTTAAAATGTTGGCAGCTAGAAAAGTCAGGGCTTAGAGACACCTCCATCTCATGTCTTGGAGATATTCTGACATGACCTTATCTTCTTCAAAGTCAAAGGCTTCCTGCTAATGCTGCAACCTGATGAAGCCTGATCTTTATAAAATAAAGCTATATAGTTCCCTTAAAATCCATGTATGCCATTCACAATACTGACCTGTTGTATAAAAGATAAATCTGTCCCAGGAGATTGTTCTGTCCTTGATGAAAGAGAGTTCAAAATGTAAACATATTTTTTGATATGTTAAGAGAATTGATAATAACAGCAGTAAAGTATCATGAAAATATAGAAGCTAATCATAGTACAGCAGAAAGAAGGATAGTCTATATGGTCAAAACCCCTGAGTTTATTTCCTTTCTGTTAAAAGATAATTTTCAAGAAAGGAAAAAAGGTAAAATCATGATTCTTATACAGGTATAAAAATGAACATGTGTTAAGTATTTTATTTTACTCACTAATAAAAAATTGGCAAGATGTTATGGCGGTTCAATGGAGAATCCAAAACACAGACATGTTCATAGATAAGGAATATTAAAATGAAGGTGCAAATATTAAAATATCTTGGTATCTTCAACAGAGGGGAAGGCAGTAAATTGAACTTCCACTGGACAGAATTTGCATGTCTATGGATAAGAATATTTCCACAGCTCTCTCCGTTAGCAACAACTTACAGCAATGTAAAAAACTCCATACAATCATATAACCTGGAAATTGTGCTCTAGACACTGCATAGTTTTCCACTGGGGCACAAAATTTTCCCTCCACTTCTTCACCTATTATCCCGTCATGAAACAGGCTCTAATAGTCCGACAGGGATCTCATCCTACATGGACAAAATCCCATATAATCCATACTATACGATTAAAGTGATTTTGGGTGCCTTGTTCCTATTTCTTTTTTTTTTTTTTTTTTTTTTTAAAGGATTTTCTTATTTATTTATTTATTTATTTATTTATTTATTTATTTTTGGCTGTGTTGGGTCTTCGGTTCGTGCGAGGGCTTTCTCCAGTTGCGGCAAGCGGGGGCCACTCTTCATCGCGGTGCGGGGACCGCTCTTCATCGCGGTGCGCGGGCCTTTCTCTATCGCGGCCCCTCCCGTCGCGGGGCACAGGCTCCAGACGCGCAGGCTCAGCAATTGTGGCTCACGGGCCCAGCTGCTCCGTGGCATGTGGGATCTTCCCAGACCAGGGCTCGAACCCGCGTCCCCTGCATTAGCAGGCAGATTCTCAACCACTGCGCCACCAGGGAAGCCCCCTATTTCTAATCTTACTAATACTAGTACTAGTCTCCCCTGAACTTCTAGGGCATCCAGACCATAATACTTTCCCCCACATCAAACCAAAATTATACTTCTTATTTTCATATGCAATTCTATGATCCATTCACAACAAACAGGAGGTGTACTAGCATTAACCATCTCATTCCTCATTTTATCAATTGTCCTAATACTTCATGCAGCAAAACAACGAAGTATAACATCATGACCTCTTAGCCAGTGTTTATTCTGAGCACTTGTAGGGAACCTATTAACCTTAACAGAAATTGGAAGACAAACCATTGATCGCCCATTTATTGTCATCAGACAAAGAGAGCTGTTGAGATGCTTGCCATTTTCTTTAACAAACATCTGATGAGCTTCAGTTTTCATTTCATTAATAAACTCCACCTTGAAGGGTCATTAAGAGAATCTAATGTAACAATGTGTAGAGCAAGCACAAGGCCTTGCTCTTCCCCTTCAAAAACTATTAATGATTTTGTTGCTAGCAGCTTCACATTGTCGAAGTCTAATATAGTAAAGGAGAATGAACTTTAATGTGTAGAATATATTAAGAACGACCTATACATGCAACAGTATGTTCACAACATGAACCATGAAAACATTATACTGAGTGAAAGAAGCCACATGCAAAGACAATCCAGTTATATGAGATTCTAGAAAAGGCACATCTACAGTGAGAGAAGCAGGTAAGTGGTTGTCAGGGTCCAGGGTGTAGAGATAAGGTGTTTTATGCAAACAGGAGTGGAGTATTTGGGGGATAATGGAAATGTTCTGGATGATGTCTGTGGTGATACACATTTGTTAAAACTCACTTAACTGTTCACTTAAAATCAGCAAATTTTATTGTATGTAAATTAGATGGGGACAGAGCTGATTTTTTTTTTTAAGTACATGTGATTTGAATCTATTTCCTTGAGCCATGAGAAGCACATCTTTTGAGTCTTTTTTTCCTTCCCTCATTTTGTCTGCACATGATTAAGTTTATATCAAAATCTTGTTTTGGGAGCATCCTCAGTTTACCACAAAATGCCTATCAGTTTTATTAAATTAGATGTGATCTTGGACAGCAAACTTCTAGAGTCTTGATTTCTACAAATAATAAAACTGAAAAAGTAAAATTCCGCTCTCATTTGGGATCCTGACCTTCCACTGTCAATGAGCATGTTGAAGACAAATCTCACTAAATATATCTAATATTCTCCTTAATAAAGTTGGCTATTTTGTCAATAAAGAAAAACTATATCCAAGTGGGTGAGTTCCTTTTGAATAAATGCTGGTTGTATACATGTGGGTGTTTGGTTGTTGCTTCTGATGTTTCCTAGTTTTATGTTGTTTTTGAGATTATTGATATCTTCTTTCGGGAAGTCACCAAAATGAATAAAATGGAATTAATGTAATGAGTCTAAAAACAAGGGGGTAATGCCCACTTGATGTGGCAACCCTGCATTAAAATGAATGGCTCTTCTATTTACAATAGCCAGGACATGGAAGCAACCTAAATGTCCATCGACAGATGAATGGATGAAGAAGATGTGGCACATATATACAATGGAATATTACTCAGCCATAAAAAGAAATGAAATGGAGGTATTTGTAATGAGGTGGATGGAGTTAGAGTCTATCATACAGAGTGAAGTAAGTCAGAAAGAGAAAAACAAATACAGTACGCTAACACATATATACGGAATCTAAGGGAAAAAAAAAAAAAAAAGGCCATGAAGAACCTAGTGGCAAGACAGGAATAAAGACACAGACCTACTAGAGAATGGACTTGAGGATATGGGGAGGGGGTGGGGTGAGATGTGACAGGGTAAGAGAGTGTCATGGACATATATACACTACCAAATGTAAAATAGATAACTAGTGGGAAGCAGCTGCACAGCACAGGGAGATCAGCTCGGTGCTTTGTGACCACCTAGAGGGGTGGGATGGGGAGGGTGGGAGGGAGGGAGATGCAAGAGGGGAGAGAAATGGGAACATATTGTATATGTATAACTGATTCACTTTGTTATAAAGCAGAAGCTAACACACTATTGTAAGGCAATTAAACTTCAATAAAGATGTTAAAAAAAAAATGAATGGCTCTTTATGAATGGATAAATATGTGGTATATATGTATACAATGGAATATCACTCAGCCATTAAAAAGAATGAAATAATACCATTTGCAACAGCATGGACGGACCTAGAGATTATCATACTAAGTGAAGTAAGTCAGACAGAGAAAGACAAATATCATATGATATTGCTTATATGTGGAATCTAAAAATAAAAAATGATGCAAATGAACTTATATAAAAGACAGAAATAGACCCAATGACATAGAAAACAAACTTATGGTTACCAAAGGGGAAAGGGGGGGGATAAATTAGGAGTTTGGGATTAACATATGCACACCACTATATATAAAATAGGTAAACAACAAGGGCCTACTGTATAGCACAGGGAACTATATTCAATGTCTTGTAATAACCTATAGTGGAAATAATATGAAAAAGAATAGATTTATATATATATATATGTGTATAACTGAATCACTTTGCTGTACACTTGAAACTAACACAACATTGTAAATCAACTATACTCAATTAAAAAATAAATAAATAAAGGAAAAAATAAACTGAAAGGCTCTTCTGCAAAGCACCCCTTTCCATTGGAGAAGCAGGCATTCCCCTAGCTGGTTATTAGCAGCAACTGTCTTTGGCTTGATTCCAGGTGCAGAAAACAGATGATGACTCAGTCTGACAACATTTCCATTTCCTTGGTAAGGATCACTTATGAAGTGCCTTTAATCATTTATGAGTACGTTTCATTTGCTGTTGGCTGCAAACAGTTTGACTCTGCTGGGTTTGACAGCTTTCTGACATTCTGCAAACAGCTGCAATAATAGCCTTGACAATGTCATTTACAAATGAGGCACACACAGTTCGAACAAAGCGAGTGACACACTCTGAGTAATATGATAATGGACCGGCAAGTTGAATGGAAAATGATCAAAATGAGATTGTATCAACCCTGTAGGAAGGATGAGTTCCCAGTGAGAGGAGAAGCATTTCTAAAATGAATCACTTTTAACCATGTGACAAACCATCTTCAACTAGTTTTCTGAAATGGTAGATCTGGAGAACGTGCGGGTACTTCATCGTTTCCTATTACTGCTGCAGCCCACTGTTGACTACAAATCTTCCACATTTTATTCTTTCTCCAGATCTTGAGCCTACTGGAAGCAAGCCTTTCTCTTATATCTCTTGCTATTTCTAATGTGTAGCAGGGAACTTTATGCATATCATACTATCAGTTTATCTCTAATCACATTGCTACTGTTCATTCTTTCTTCAGATCAACAAACTTTAAAAAATTATATCTATATCTATGAACTTCTTTAAAGTGATACATACTGAATTTGAAAGAAGAGGCATAAATTATCTGAAATCATCTGGTCGGAAGAATGGATTATCACCGATGAGATAGATCACATCGGTGAAAGACATCATGCATTAAAAAAAAATAGACTTTATTATTTTAGAGCAGTTTTAGGTTCACAGAAAAATTGAGACGAAGGTATAGAGATTTCACATGTACTTCCTGCCATCACATAAACACAGCCTCCCCACTACTGACATCCTGCACAAGATGGTACATTCGTTGCAACGGATGAACCGACAATGACCCATCCTAATCACCCAAAGTCCATAGTTTACATCACTGCTCACTCTCCTGGTTGCACATTCTATGGGTTTTGAAAAATGTGTAATGGCATGTACTCACCATTTTCATACAGAACTATTTCACTGCCATAAAATTCCTCTGTACTCTGCCTATTCATCCTTTCCTCACCGCCAACCCTGGCAACAACTGGTCCTTGGAGTGTATACACAGTTTTGTTTTCCCAGAATCATATAGTTGCAGTCATGCATATGTAGTCTTTTTGGATCGGCTTCTTTCCTTGGCAATATGCACTTGAGTTTCCTCTGTGTCTTTGCATATGTCTCAATAGCTCATTCCTCTGAGCACTGAGTAATATTCCCTTGTTTGGAGGTACCACAGTTTATCCATTCACCTACTGAACCTACTGAATGGATAAAGTGTACAACAGTTTATCCATCCTTGGTTGTTTCCAACTTTTGGCAATTGTGGATAAAACTTCAGTAAGCATTTATGTGCAGATTTTTGTGTGGACATACATTGTCAATTTGGGGGGTAAATATCAGGGAGTGAAATTGCTGGATCATACCATAAGCACCATGAATTTTTAGTATTATCAGAGCCATGTTATTTTTATCTTATGTTTTTATGTTTTCTACTTTATGTGGTGAATTTAAATTCTGAAGTAAGTTAAATCCAGTATTTGATAAAATGTGATTAACAAAGTCAGTTTTCCCTTTTTCTGAAAATACATTTCCAGTATCTGTTTTGTATATTTATATTGATATCTTTTGACTCTCTTATCCTAAAGAAGTATATCTATAAAGGAAACTCCTTGGAAGGATTTATTACAAGAGCATATATAATAACTGAAGACAGAAAACAATATTTTAAAAAGCACAATGATTTAATAAATGATGTGATATGTCAATATATGAAACAGTTAAACATTGAAAACTACCACATTGAACTGCTATTTTAGTAACTGTATAAAACAATCTGGAGTTCAGTATTTTGTACAAAAGACTCTTCTGTTTTCATCTTAATGTTCTAGCATTATGTACTTCCATTGTTGTAAACTATTTCTTTATTAATAACATAATTTTCTGAGTGGTTACTTTGTACCAGGTAGTGATACAAGTGTTCTAATACATTATCTTATCGAATGCTCACAGCTCTATGAGGTGAGTACATTATTTACATTTTATAGAAAAGAAAACTGAGGTATTAGGCATTGAATAACTTGTTCAATGCCATACACGTGTTAGGCAGTGGACCTGGGAATTGAACTCAGACTGTTTGAATCCATTGCCCTCAATGTTACCCTTTACATTATGTATAATCTCATTGCTTTGTAAGTACATTTTAGATCCTAAGTCAAAATTAAAAAAATAAATATGTGTCTTAATTACAAAAGTATGGAAAATACCTAAAACAAAATAGTCAGTGAAAAACAAAATGGTTCTAAATGCTATATATACTGTGTCTATATAACAACATATATGAGTGGAAATTAAAAACTAGATTTTGTGCAAAAAGAAAAACTGCTCCTTCTTTTGCCCTTTTTTTCAAATTGATCTTTAAGCTGTTTTATCATCTGTTCAGTAAAAAATAACATTGGATCTCTCAGACCCAATTAGCAAGAATTTTTGACAAGAAAACACATTGATGCCTTTGAAATTCTAGAGAGATGCTTTCTGGCTTTCACATAAATAAGGAAAGGTATTCTCACATGTCTTAGGAGCACATTTTTTCATTTGTATAAATTTGCTATTTTCAGTTTTATAAATTCTTACAATAAAATCAACTATTATGCTATGGTCAAGGTCAGGAATGGGTCTACTTTGCTCTTGTGCTAGTCCCATTATTACAGAACCTGGCATAAAGGAAAATTTTAATACACAACTCTAAAGTTAATTTATTAATTACAGAGAAAGTGAAATCCTTTCTCCATGTAATATTCTCTTGACATTGAAGTGAAATATCCAAGGTTGCATAGCACGTTCATTAGTAGAAGAGCTGACTTTAGAACCTAAGTTGCATGATACTAGCTCTTGCTCAGTGTAGCAGGAAGAGCCTGTGTTCTGGAGTCAACCACACCTTGGCAAACCTCCTCAACCCTCCAACTATCAAGAAAGACAAATACTCTTCTAACGCACTGAGCAGCGGTAGATTACAGGATGCAGGAATAGTCCCCAGGACAGTACTTGGCATGAGGCAGCCCTGCAATAACTCATCTTTCTCTTCCAGTGCTGCACGACCCTAATTTCGTACAACTTCTTTAGAGGTAGACATTTTCCTGAGTTAAGCAAGGAAATGAAAGAAAACGTTTTTAAGGGAAGGCATGACTATATATGAGAGGAGACACAGGGAATGAGCATTGCACCCCACTCACAGTGCATAAAAAAAAAAGGAGGCTTTCTAAATGCAGCCCTTGACACCCAGCAAGAAGTGCTCTGTCCCTTGCAACAAGGCACTCTTCACCAGCCACAGGTTTGGACAAATTTCTTTCCCTTACACATGTGCCAACTGCTGTATGCAAGTTTCTTCCCTTGTACGCCTGAAACTAATGAAACATTAGAAATCAACTATACTCCAATAGATATTTTTTTTAAAAAGAATATTGTTCTAAAAATTAAAAAATAAAAAAAGCAGGACCTTCCTCTAGAGAATCTGCAGATAATATAATGCTATCTTTCATGGGAATTTGAGGCAATTCACTATATAAGTCTGAAGAAGTGCTTTAAAATTATTAAGTGCAGAATAAATGTTAAGAAATATACATTACAATGACACTGACTGTAATTGGAGTCAGCTTTCAAATCTGGAAGGAAAAGATCGTGATTATAAACTATTACCTTCTTGTAAGTTCTTTTAGAACCTCCAGTGTCAGAATCTGTCATCAGGTCTGTAATAAGATTGCGGGATAATAAAAGTTAAAAATGAAAGACTCAGAGGAGTTGAGGAAATGAATCTTCCTGGCTGTGTGGCATAGATGAAAAACCTGTGAATTGAGGTGGGGAGGCTCAAGCTCTCTCCACCCATTCATTTACATTGATTTAAGAAACAGCAACTTTGTCTCAGGCACTCTGCTACTTGCTGGGCACATAATAACCGACAAGGTGGACCTAATCACTGTCTTCAAAGAGTTTGCATGATTAGACAGAGTTGTTAGGTTACACTAACTTTGCTTCATTGGTCTTCGGTTTCTCCATGTGTCTAATAGAGATTTTCTTTGCACATTTCAGAGATGGTATTAGATAGAGATAACAAATATAAAATATGTTTGAAAATACTAAAAATAAAAAGAATCACCATCACATCATATTCACTATCAGCAATGTATCCTCGGAACAAATGTACTGGAATGGACCTTTGGGACTTGGTAGAATCCTTCCTTTGCCAGGAGATCTAGCCAGGGGCAAATAAATGAGTTTTGATATTCTCTCTCTTCTATTCTTTCTTTTGTATTTTGCTTCGAAAAGGTCATAATTCTCTTCTTTTTCCCAAAATAAAACTCAAAGCAGATCCAGGACTCCAAATAAAGGAGGGAGCGTAACATAGCTCCAAACAAACAAAAAACAAGCAAACCAGTTAACTAACTGGTTTCAACAAAAGAAAGGACCCATTAATGTCGGATCAAATCATAAATATATATATATATATATATATATATATATATATATATATATATCGTGTATATGCATATGTATATGTTCCTTTTGATTTGGGTTTTAAAAAATTATGACCTTCTAGAGAGGCAAATGTGAAAGAAAAATCTTCAGAAATGTGAAATTGTATTTGTTAATAATAGAACTACAATGCATTATTAAGGAAATATTTGGAATATATCAACCAACGAGCTTACTGGGGAAATGTTTTACAATTTGTACTCCACTAAGTGTCTTTTTTAAACTCTGACATCAAGTACGTTATTGGCATATAATTTATCGTTCTTATGTCACAAGCAAAATTTTAGGCCTGGAAGTAAACTGTGTTATTTGACATATTTTCCTTTCTATCATGAAGACTAACTCTGTGTTGATATGAAGTCTTGCCAGAAATGCTTAAATTGAAAATAGCTATTTATACATGTAATACATACATATAAATAGCTTACATGGCAACAGAGATAATCTCACATCAGCCTCCAATTAGATTTACATTTCAATTTTAGGAGCAAATGGCAGACAGTTGGGAATTGCAATCCACACAAATAGAAATGTGAAGGACACCACATAAAACCATAATTACATGACTGAAGAAATATCTGTTTCCTGCATTTAGGGAAATAATGGGATGCTAAAGGTGATTATCAGTTCAGATCTGAGCCTACAATCTGTCTCTTTTGTGTTCTTTCATGGAAATTAGGCAAAGGGAAAGGTAGCAGTGGAAGAACTGCTGAGTTGTCAAAAGAGTCAAGTGGTAGATATTCCAAGACTACATAATATAAAAGTATTAAACATTCATTTGATCACTGTCTCTGTCTAATTTTTCCACGTTAGCAGTGAATATAATCATATATACCTGAAAGTATTTAAGACAATTATAGCAATGTAAGTTACATTTAGCTTCTTAAAAAAAAAAAAAATCAGCAGACACACACATACACATACACACAAAGTTTATCCACTAAAAGGCATAGTTAAACTTGTGTGTCATACTGTATATACATCTTCATATTATGATTAGGTCACAATTATAAGAAAATAGACAAAAGTTTATTCCAGAAATTTGAATTCTAATTTTGCATTTCTATATTTTGAGAGATAACAAAGTAAAAAATAGCAAGAAATTTCACCACTAAAGCTCATACTCTTGGGTATTGGTATTTCACTCTAAGTGCATCTCAACTAAATGTTGAGAGTGAATTTGTGATTTATTAATAGTTGACAACTGGGCCTTTTGGAATGAAGCATATGAGAGCATTTCATCTGTAATGACATTCAGCTATGAAGTGCATATTATCTGTCAGCTCCCATGCTAAGTGTTTTAAGTATATATCTCATTCTTTCTCTTAGACTGTGCCAGTTGATTCTGCCATTTCAGGTTGAAATGGAATCAATAATATAACTCATTATTGAAATTAAAGAAAACTCATTAGATTTATTAGGATAGTGTGTGGACTGAGGGGGAAATCAATATAGCATAGTGCTTTATAGGATAGAACAATACAGCAATATAGCAGAGTGATCAAACCATGCACTTTGAAATCAGGTGGACCTCAGTTCAAATGTCACCACTGATTTATATGACCTTGGATGAGTTACTTATTCTCTCCGGCCTCAGTATTCTCCTTGGTGAAACAGATATAAGTACCTAACTAACAGAGCTGTAGTGATAGTTAAAGAAACAATGTACAAAAAAACACTTAACCTAGAATCTAACACATAAGGGCTAGAAAACAATCTTTATTATTACTGTAATGAAAGAAAATCATTGTAGTTGAAATATATGCTCACAGTGCTCAGTGTATTTATTGGAGACTCTTGAAATCTGCAAACATTCTTTATCTGCCATAGTGAAGGGTTCGTATCAGCTATCCACTGGAATAAAGGTATACAGAGGAATCAGTGTTCTGGCTGCAGCCAATTGAATGATGGGTAGACTATCTTCTTAAACTTGACAATTTCTTCTGAATGATTTTTAATGCCCTAGTCTATAAAAAACACATTGTCGTTAAAGATTAGTCCCTTCTATACAGCCATTGATAGATTTGTGTTTGGTCCTCCAATTCCTAAGAAATATAATAGTAAATTCTGTTATTGTCTGAACACAAAAAAGCAGGGATAATTTGGAATGGTTACTGCTTGACTTTGATATTGAAAAGTTTCCAAAAGAGAACTGGATTAAAAGGGAAAATTAAGCAGAAACATATCCATCTCAAACCCTCACCAAAATTTTCAGAAATTGCAGAAAATATGATATGAAAACAGAATGTCATAAATCTATAGAAAATAAAGTGCATCTTATCTGCAGATGGAAAAAAAGATAGTAATATCAGAAATTACTAAAAATATGGGATAGCCAGAAGAAGGCAGCTATGAAAGTTGTGATTTTTGTCAACAGGTGCCTCAAGTTTGGAGGTAAAAGATACCCTGATGGAAGGAGCTCTAGGGCAATTACCTTGGCATTTGATGTTGATAGGCATTATTTCTCACATGCTGGGATGTTTCCTACATGGTATTTTGTCCTCTACTTGTGCTAGTAATGAACATTAGAGAATGTTTACTCTCAGGCTGGAATAGTGAGTGCAGGCATTTGGGACAGAGTGGCAGGTCAGTGTTCCCGGAAATGAGAGAAAACAATCAGCAGAATAAAAATGCCCAAACCTAGAAGATCCCTTAATGGTGCAGACATATTGGCGGCACATGCATTTTCTCTCACAGAGTCCATAGAGGTAACATTTGATACATGAGAAATGCATGCAGAGACTAGTGGAGTCTCTAATAAAAAGATGAAAGTACTTACAAAAATCATCAGAAATTAACCAAAGAGCAATGAAGAAAAGCCAATAAAAAGATGAACTCAGTCACCAAAAAATAAAAAAATAATGAATGAGTAATTGGTTGTTATTAAGAAACAGAAAACTTCACAATATATGTCATATCTCCAGAGATAAAGGTAAGATATTACATCCCAGACATCAAAACATATTGTTTTGAAAAAAAATAATTAAAACTCTTGAAAATGAAAATTATTACTACTAAATAAAAAGAAGAATGGACACAGCTGAAAAGTCATAAGAAAAGAGACTGACTTTTCCCAAAAGTAGTACAAAAAGAGATAGAAGTAAAATACGAAAAATATGCAAAGACATAAAAAGGTGAATCTATCATTTATTCAGCACATAGGACATAAGAATGGTTTATTTTAGGGTGGTCTAGGATAGGAGAACATACGTATCTCGGTATTTCAGTGGTTCAATGAAGCAGGAGATTATTCTTGCTCTAATATTCTAAGGCATGTGGTACTCTGGTTCGCAGTGGGTAGAGGGTTTTCTTTGTATTCATTCTGAAGTCCAGGCTGGCAGTGGCTCTGTCATATGCAGCATCTCTGTAGGCACCACCAGCAGCCCCGGGAAGGAGAGAGCATCCTTGAGGAATGCATGCAGGTGCTACGTATGACTGATGTCCTTCCATTTAAAGAATGGATGCACGTCTTTTCCTCTTATGTTCCCCTGGGAAGAATTTACACATATAGCTGCACCTCATGGAATGAATGAAGGCTGGAGAATCAATCTGGGCATCTAGAGTTCTCTACCACAGAGTAGAAGAAATAAAAGTTAAGAATCAGTAGAATAATATTGCTCATTATTTAAAGAAAATAAAATGGCTTTAAGCTGAAAATGTCCATCAAGTACAAAACATATTGAATAAAATTAGAAGATGCATATACAAACGAAATGTCAAAACATATTGAGATACTTCGTGTTAAGAATAATAAAACATTGTCTATGAATTTCTGTAAGAAAATGCTTTGAAGCTAGAATTCTATACCAATGCAACACTGGATTCATATGGGAGAATAAACTAACAGCATTTTGGTAGGGCCAGAACTTGGAAATGTTATTGCTTACGTATATTTGATGATAAATTAATTACTAACAAATGTAGTGTAGAAAAAATTTTTTAAAATGAAGATTAAAGTTTTTAAAACACTGGCAAATTTTAAAAAGAAAAAATATGATATGAACAATATGAAATTGTAGATTCACATAGGATTTGATGAAGATATAACTGACTGAGAGGGCAAGCTTCTCATAGAAGAACTGCACATGAAGGGTATACATTTAATACTGAAAATGAAATTCTCTGTTAGTATAAAGTGGGATATAAACTTGTTAGAAGTTAACAAAAGAGTTAAGGTAAATTAGGTTATCAGAGGAAAAAGGATGGTCAAGACGCTGAGAGAACTGCAGTACATCTACCTTAAACAAGAGAAAGGAGGCTAAAAACAAAATCTTAGGACTCACTATCTTTCAGAATGGGGGTCTCTGAGGTGGGAGATGGACTGATGGAACCCAATGAGAAAGCTCAGCTAAGTCTTGGTGTGTTCCAGATAAACCTATTTTTAGGAGAAATAAAGCAATGCAACTCTGTAGTGTTGTGGGTGGGAAGTTGAAGAAATTCTAAGGTACTGATGAAATTTTCCTTTATTTAAAGTAAACCAAGGATTTAAAAAAAGCCGTGAATGGGATCTCGCACAATATCTGGTGCATGGTTAACATGAACACTCAATAGACACCAGACACGTTTTTTGCTTTTAGAAAGTGATTCCCTTTTAAATTTATCTTTTCATATTTAATTGAGATAAAATTGACATATAGCATTGTATTAGTTTTAGGTGTATATTATAATGGTTTGATATATGTATGTATTGCAAAATGATTACTATAATATGTTTATATCAATGGTTAACTTCCGAAGAAAGCTTCAAGATGGTGGAAGAGTAAGACGCGGAGATCACCTTCCTCCCCACAAATACATCAGAAATACATCTACACGTGGAACTGCTCCTACAGAACACCTGCTGAATGCTGACAGAAGACCTCAGACCTCCCAAAAGGCAAGAAACTCCCCACGTACCTGGGTGGGCAAAAGAAAAAAGAAATAACAGAGACAAAAGAATAGGGACGGCACCTGCACCAGTGGGAGGGAGCTGTGAAGGAGGAAAGGTGTCCACACACTAGGAAGTCCCTTCGCGGGCGGAGACTGCGGGTGGCGGAGGGGGGAAGCTTCGGAGCCACGGAGGAGAGCGCAGCCACAGGGGTGCGGAGGGCAAAGCGGAGAGACTCCCGCACGGAGGATCGGTGCCGAGTAGCATTCACCAGCCTGAGAGGCTTGTCTGCTCACCCACCGGGTCGGGCGGGGCTGGGAGCTGAGGCTAGGGCTGCGGTCGGATGGCAGGGAGAGGACTGGGTTTGGCGGCGTGAACACAGCCTGAAGGGGTTAGCGCACCACAGCTGGCTGGGAGGGAGTCCGGGAAAAAGTCTGCAGCTGCCGAACAGGCAAGATACTTTTTCTTGCCTCTTTGTTTCCTGGTGCGCGAGGAGAGGGGATTCAGAGCGCCGCCTAAACGAGCTCCAGAGACGGGCGCGAGCCGCGGCTATCAGCGCGGACCCCAGAGACGGGCATGAGACGCTAAGGCTGCTGCTGCCGCCACCAGGAAGCCTGTGTGCGAGCACAGGCCACTCTCCACACTGCCCCTCCCGGGAGCCTGTGCAGCCCACCACCGCCAGGGTCCCGTGATCCGGGGACAACTTCCCCGGGAGAACTCACGGCGCGCCTCGGGCTGGTGCAACGTCACGCTGGCCTCTGACGCCGCAGGCTCGCCCCGCCTCCTCCGTACCCCTCCCTCCCCCCAGCCGGAGTGAGCCAGAGCCCCCGAAGCAGCTGCTCCTTTAACCCCGTTCTGTCTGGGTGGGGAACAGATGCCCTCAGGCCACCTACACGCAGAGGCAGGTCCAAATCCAAAGCTGAACCCCGGGAGCTGTACGAACAAAGAAGAGAAAGGGAAATCTCTCCCAGCAGCCTCAGGAGCAGCGGATTAAATCTCCACAATCAACTTGATGTACCTGCATCTGTGGAATATCTGAATAGACAACAAATCATCCCAAATTGAGGAAGTGGACTTTGATAGCAAAGATATATACATATTTTCCCCTTTCTCTCCTTTTGTGAGTGTGTATGTGTATGCCTCTGTGTGTGATTTTGTCTGTATAGCTTTGCATTTACCATTTGCCCGAGGGTTCTGTCTGTCGTTTTTTTTTTTTTTACTTTTCAAAATTGTTTTCTTAATAATTATTCTTTATTTTAATAACTTTATTTTATTTTACTTTATTTTATTTTATTTTACCTTCCTTCTTTCTATTTTTTCTCCCTTTTATTCTGAGCCATGTGGATGAAAGGCTCTTGGTACTCCAGCCAGGCATCAAGGCTGTGCCTCTGAGGCAGGAGATCCAAGTTCAGGACCCTGGTCCACAAGACACCTTGCAGCTCCACATAATACCAAACGGTGAAAATCTCCCAGAGATCTCCATCTCAACACAAAGACCCAGCTTCACTCAACGACCAGCAAGCTACAGTGCTGGACAACCTATGCCAAACTACTAGCAAGACAGGAACACAACCCCACCCATTAGCAGAGAGGCTGCCTAAAATCATAATAAGGCCACAGACACCCCAAAACACACCACCAGACAGGGACCTGCCCACCAGAAAGACAAGATCCAGCCTCATCCACCAGAACACAGGCACTAGTCCCCTCCACCAGGAAGCCTACACAACCCACTGAACCAACCTTAGCCACTGGGGACAGACACCAAAAACAACGGGAACTACAAACCTGCAGCCTATTAAAAGGAGACCCCAAACACAGTAACTTAAGCAAAATGAGAAGACAGAGAAACACACAGCAGATGAAGGAGCAAGGCAAAAACCCACCAGACCTAACAAATGAAGAGGAAATAGGCAGTCGACCTGAAAAAGAATTCAGAATAATGATAGTAAACATGATCCAAAATCTTGGAAATAGAATGGAGAAAATACAACAAATGTTTAACAAGGACCTAGAAGAATTAAAAAGCAAACAAACAGTAATGAACAACACAATAAATGAAATTATAAATTCTCTAGAAGGAATCAATAGCACAATAACTGAGGCAGAAGAACGGATAAGTGACCTGGAAGATAAAATAGTGGAAATAACTACTACAGAGCAGAATAAAGAAAAAAGAATGAAAAGAATTGAGGACAGTCTCAGAGACCTCTGGGACAACGTTAAACACACCAACATTCAAATTATAGGGGTGTCAGAAGAAGAAGAGAAAAAGAAAGGGACTGAGAAAATATTTGAAGAGATTATAGTTGAAAACTTCCCTAATATGGGAAAGGAAATAGTAAATCAAGTCCAGGAAGCACAGAGAGTCCCATACAGGATAAATCCAAGGAGAAACACGCCAAGACACATATTACTCAAACTATCAAAAATTAAATACAACGAAAAAATATTAAAAGCAGCAAGGGAGAAAAACAAATAACACACAAGGGAATCCCCATAAGGTTAACAGCTGATCTTTCAAACACATGAAAAGATGCTCAACTTCACTAATTATTAGAGAAATGCAAATCAAAACCACAATGAGGTATAACTTCACACCAGTCAGAATGGCCATCATCCAAAAATCTACAAACAAAAAATGCTGGAGAGAGTGTGGAGAAAAGGGAACCTTCTTGCACTGTTGGTGGGAATATAAATTGATACAGTCACTATGGAGAACAGTATGGAGGTTCCTTAAAAAACTAAAAATAGAACTGTCATATGATCCAGCAATCCCACTCCTAGGCATATACCCAGAGAAAACCATAATTCAAAAAGACACATGCACCCCAATGTTCATTGCAGCACTATTTACATTAGCCAGGACATGGAAGCAACCTAAATGTCCCTCAACAGAGGAATGGATAAAGAAGATATGGTACATATATACAATGGAATATTACTCAGCCATAAAAAGGAATGAAATTGGGTCATTCACAGAGATGTGGATGGGCCTAGAGACTGTCATACAGAGTGACGTAAGTCAGAAAGAGAAAAACAAATATCATATATTATCATATATGAGGAATCTAGAAAAATGGTATAGATGATCTTATTTGCAAAGCAGAAATAGAGACACAGATGTAGGGAACAAATGTATGGATACCAAGGGGGAAGGGAGAGTGGGATGAATTGGTAGGTTGGGATTGATTTATATACACTACTATGTACAGAATAGATAAATAATGAGAACCTACCGTATAGCACAGGGAACTCTACTCACTGCTCTGTGGTGACCTAAATGGGAAGGAAATCCAAAAAAGAAAAGATATATGTATATGTATAGCTTATTCACTTTGCTGTACAGCAGAAACTAACACAACATTGTAAAGCAACTATACTCCAATAAAAATTAATAAAAAATCATAGTAAGATGTCACCTCTAATACTGTTAGAATGGCTGTCATCAAAAAGACAACAAATAAGTGTTGATGAGGATGTGGAAAAGAGGGAAGACTTGTGCACTGGTGGTGGGAATGTAAATTGGTTCAGTCACTGTGGAAAACAGTATGGAGGTTGCTTAAGGAATTAAAAGTAGAACTGCCATATGATTTAGCAATTCCAGTTCTGGGTATATAGCCAAAGGAAATGAAATCACTGTCTCAAAAAGGTATTTGTACTCCTATGTCCCCATGTTCATAGCAGCATTATTTACAATAACCAAGATATGGAAACAACCTAAGGGTCCATTGATTGATGAATAGATAAAATATGTGAGGTTCTTTTGGAATGGAATATTATTCACTCTTAAAAAAAGAAGGAAATTCTGCAACTTCTGACAACATAGATGAACCTGAAGGACATTTGCTAATAATAATAAGCCAGACAGAGAAAGACAAATACTGCATGGTATCACTTATATGTGGAATCTAAAGAAAAAGTTGAGTTCATAGAAACAGTAGCAAAATGGCAGGTTGCAGCTGAGCAGTGGGGGAAATAGGAGGAGGGTGATAAAATGGTACAAATTCTCAGTTATAAGATGAATAAGTTCTGGGGATCTAAGGTACAGCATGGTGACTATAGTTGATAATAATGTATTGTGTAATTGGAATTTGCTAAGAGAATAGATATTAAGTGTTTTCATACATATACTCGTGAAAGGTAAATATGTGAGGTATTGGATGTGTTAATTAATGGTAAGAGTCCGTTTATAATGTATACATATTTGAAATTATCACAATGTATAGTTTAAATATGCTGCAATTTTATTTCTCAATTATACGTCAATAAAGCTGGAAAAAAATAAAAATGGCACAATTGGTAAGAACTCTGAACACATTGGTATCTAACAATCCATGTGGTAGTATTTGTCTTACAGTAACACAAATCCTCCATTCTTCAAAGCTCTCCCTGAAGTCTACTAGGCAAGAGAGCTATCAGTGACTTCATTTTGTTAGATGGTGAGAAATGCACAGCTTGGCCAGCATAGAGTAGAAAAGGAACCACCCATGCAGAATGGTGGAACTATTTAAAAATGTACTAGGAAAATGAAAAGTACATATTCACGACATTAGCAACCATTAGAAAGCAAACATCTTGGGAACAGATAAAAATATTAGAGAGAAAATAATTATAGTCTATGTGTACATAGAATGTACAGAATGGAATGGAAGTTTGAGCCTTTCTCCTCTAGATATTAAGGGCAAGCTGATCAGAACTGTCTCTTGATTTACATTGATTAGACATCTATCCTGAATTCTTATTATGCACATTGGTAGGCTGAGTTGCAGAGGGAAGTCACCAAGCCAACACAGAAGCCTCTTTGAGACTACCAAGTGTCTGCATTTCAAATAATGACTTTCTTGAATTTTTTAAATTATGAAGGTTTCACTCACCTTTCTCAAAAATGTCAAGTTTTTGTTATATAGCAAATAAAAAGCAGAAACTATATTAATGGAACGTGTGTGACTATTAGAAAATAAAATGGGATGTGTGTGACTATTAGAATTAAGAACTAGAGTTAGAATTAAGAATTAGAATTCTTAATTTATAGCTACCTCTTGAAAATCGAAACTTCAGTTATTAACTTGGAATATTACCAAGTCTTATTTCTCTTTATTTTTGCCCTAGTACTATGCCATTTACTCCAAGCAGTAAATTAGGTGAAGACCAAAGCTTATTCTGCTAGAAAAAGATGGTTAGGGAGAATGTTAAAATGAGTGCCTGAGGGCACTTTTTATAGATGAAGGAACATTTAACCAAGAGGTAGTGACTTCAATGCTTGACCTTTATACATATGCCCTTTGACATTTTGACTCTGTGCCTTAACCTCATCTTCTATAAAATTAAAATAATAAGACATGTCCAGTCTTCCTGGTCACAGTAAAGTTCTCCTAAGATGTTTTGTGACAAAGTTTTTTTGCTTTAAGTAAAATGTACATTACAACTGCAAATAACATGAAAAATCAGCTTTAAACTCTAATTTTTCAATCCTCTGAAGGAATTTAATCCTTTACATTTCCTCCTCTCACTGAAAAGTAGATTGTGGGTAAAAATTTTTCAATGACTTAGCGTCCCATCATTACCTCTTTCATGCAGTAACTATTCTCTTTCCAACAAAAGGAGCATGTCTGCTATGTCTTAAAGAGATGCATCCTAACATTATAGATATCCAGAATTTTATATATTTTTTTAAATTTAAGGTAAAATGGCTAAAAAAATGATAATAATAATTCCATCATCAGTCCTATGCTTTTCACAGATCTTTCAGTATCGAAAAAAAAAAAAAGGAAGAAGAAGAAAAATATGTGTACCAAAAAGAAAAAAAAAGAAAACATGATAGGAAGCCAAATGGAATTCTGGGGGCATAAAATAACTTTTTCCTGACCCTCCCAACTCTAAATGGAAATGAAGTTGCCTTTAGTCTACATAAGAAAGTTTCTTCCGAAGTCCAGAGAAGCACAGAGAAGTAATGCTTTCCTCCTTGGCTTATCTTGGCAACCGGCTTCTACTGGGGAAAAGGGGGCCTTGCTCATTCTGCCACTAGTTAGCACTTGATTCCACTCAGAAAGGTACGCTGTTTATGCCTTGGGAGCCACTCTCAACAAAAGCTCAGTATTTCGGAATTTCCAAATAAGCATATTTTCTGAATCAAAAAACAAAATGATGTTTTGGAAAGTCCAGGATCAATGGACTAAGCCACCTTTGTGTCTCTGTTTTTAGAAAGTATTACATTGAAACTTCTGTAGAATCCCAGTCATGGAAGTTTTCTCATCTTTCTCAAATCACATTAATCTTGTGATCCATGTGGCGTCTCTTCCACTGTCCACTAATTTTGATCTAAGACCACCCATAGCTTTTAATTATCTACTCAAGTTTACTTCTGAATTTCCCCTGTAGTCCATTTCCCTCATATTTTACAGTGCAGGTTGCTTTCTTTTTTTCTGGTCTTGACATTCCAGTCATTGTGGGTTTTGGGTTGTTTTTTTTTTTTTTTTTTCAGATTCCTCTCTCATGTTCTGACCATTGCTTTTCAATCTCTTTTACTTTTTAAAATTTTCTTGAACCTTCACACTTTCTAGGACCCATCCTAGGGTTCCTCTTCTGTGTGCGTTCCAAGCTTTCCCATTACTTCAGTGACCACATGTAAGTTGATTCTGACCCTACATCTTCAGTTCAATACCCTCTCCTAAGACTCACGGATATATTTTCTACTGCTGATGGCAAAGCTGGCTCATGGGCATGTAATCTGTGCAGGAACACGGGCCCCTCGTGTGCAGAGGGCCCTATGTTTGTTTAACCCTCTATTGTCACTGTCTGGGAACTTACGGTAATTCTTAAACAAGGGCCCTGTATTTTCATTTTCTCTTGGCCTGCATCAATAATGTAGCCAGTCCTATCTACTGGCAGCTCCTGGGACATATTTCACAGACACATCTATGTGTCCATAAATACTTATGATTTGGGTACCATCTTCCCTTCTTTTCAATATTCAAGTGATATCGTCAACATCTATCCAGCTAACATCTAGAAGTCATTATTGACTTCTTCCTTCACCAAGCAAAGAATTGGCCAAAATTTTGTATAAATTTATTGTCTTAGAAGTTTCTAAATCTAATTTCTTCCCTTTGTTTTCATGACAAATGCCTTAATTCAGGCCCTTGTCTTCTATTTCCTAGAAGATTGTGACGTCATTATTAATGCCAAAGCGCTGAACCTAAAAGCCATATAGGATCACATCACTTCTAACCTTAAAAATAAACAATGGCTCCATATCGACATTGTCTACAAACATTAATATGGGCCACTCAGGGACTTCCCTGGTGGTGCAGTGGTTAAGAATCCGCCTGCCAATGCAGGGGACACAGGTTTGATCCCTGAGACGGAAAGATCCTACATGCCGTGGAGCAATTAAGCCCGTGCACTACAATGACTGAGCCTGCACTCTAGATCCTGTTGGTCACAACTACTGAGCCCATGTGCCACAACAAGAGAAGCCACTACAATGAGAAGCCATGCACCGCAACGAAGAGTAACCCCCACTCAGCACAGCTAGAGAAAAGCTCATGCACAGCAACAAAGACCCAACGCAGCCAAAAAAAAAGAGTAAGCCTATAGAGACAGAAAGCAGATTAGTAGTTAACAGGGGCTGGGAGAAGGGGGAATGAATGGTCACTGTTCAATAGGTAAAGGATTTCTCTTTACAGTGATGAAAATGTTTTGGAATTTTCAATATTGTTAATGCACTAAATGTCACTGAATTGGAACTTTAAAATGGTTAACTTTGTGTTATATGAATTTCACCTTAAAAATATACTAATTGATTCAATTCTGGCTTTAGATTATTTGTATTTTCTACATAATGGCTAGGCCCTGGCTAGGAATACTCATTAATGTTAACTGGATTGATTATTACACGCTAATTTTAATTGACTTTTGAATGGCAAACCATCTTGCATACCTGAAATAATCCCACTTTACCATGATGTTCTGTCCATTTTATACGTGAATGGATTTCATTTGCTAATATTGGTGTAAAGTTGGTTATTATATTGAGAGGTCTGTTATAGTGTCCAACTATGATGATTGTGGATTTTTCTAGTTCTCCTTTTGGTTTTTTTCAACTTTTGCTTTACACATATATATACTGTTTTGTGTATATATGATAAATAAAGCTATGTTTACATATATTACACAAAGGTTGTAATTTTTGTACTATGAAATGCACATATCTTAAGTATAGAGTTGAATTAGTTTTGAAAAATACATAAACCCTTTATAAATTTGTTACTATGTCTGCAGTGCTGCTATGTCTTTTTGCTCTCAGATATTGCTTCAGCTGGTCCATATTTTGCTATTCAGGTGCAATAAATTTCATTTTTAAGAGGTCAATGCTCTGTCTATAAACACAGCAGTAGAGCTTATTATTTTTAACACTGGACAAAGTATTTCAAAGGAAGTACATATCCTCAGTGTGTTATAAACCTTGGTTCCCTGTGGACCCACTTTTACTTGCTTTTCTGAATGTCATAAGAAGCCTGAAATAGCCCTGTGACAGGTTCAGCTTCTGGGTTGAGTGGTATAATTTACTATCTAGTTGTAGAAGCATTTCTCCCTTGGGTTAATAAAGCATCTACCTAAACAGAGTACAGATGCATAGGGACTGGAAAGATCATTTTGAGAATAGGTCAATAGATGTTGTAGAGAGATATTTTTCCCCTGGCCCTAAATTCCATTACTTTCTTCATGGAGCTATCTCTGTGCTATATATGGGTTGCTAAACCAGAGCTATTGCAGTTTGGAAGACAGCATCTTCCAGAACACTGGGAACTGTTAGTATGTTTTTCAGTTGGCACTACAGCTAGGTCTTCAATAAATAATTTCAATTTTCCAGAAGACTAACAGATGATGATAATGGGAAAAAATAATCAAGTGCTAACTATATGTCAAGCACAGTTCTAAGAACATCACATGTTAATTTATTTAATCTCCACAATAACCCTATATATAGTATCATAATCATATTCTTTTGCAGATGAGGAAAGAAGGCACAGAGAGGTGAGACAAGTTGTCCAGGGTATACACCTAATAAGAGTCAGGTTAGTTTACAAGAATGAGTTAAAAGTTAAGAGCTTTAAAGGTTGAGGAGTTAAACCCAAGTAATCTATCTCTAGAAAGCACTCTTAACCACTACATTTTTCTCTCTCTCTATTCTGTAATAATATCAATGACTTCCAAGGGCATTAGTTCATTGTCCTCCTTAAATGTGATGTGAAATCCTTTGTTCAAAACAATACTGTATAAGTAACAAATGCTGGAGAGGGTGTGGAGAGAAGGGAACCCTCCTACACTGCTAGTGGGAATGTAAATGAGTGCAGCCACTATGGAGAACAGTATGTTGGTTTCTCAAAAAACTAAAAATAGAGTTGCCATATGATCCAGCAATCCCAGTCCTGGGTGTGTATCTGGAGTAAACTATAATTCAAAAAGATACATGCACCCCAATGTTCATAGCAGCACAATTTACAATAGCCAAGACATGGAAACAACCTAAATGACCATCAACAGATGAATGGATAGAGAAGATGTGGTACATATATACAATGGAATATTACTCAGCCATAAAAAAGAATGAAACAATGCCTTTTTCAGTGACATGGATGGACCTAGAGATTATCACACTAAGTAAAGTAAGTCAGAAAGAGAAAGACAAATACCATATGATATCACTTATATATGGAATCTAAAATATGACACAAATGAACTTATCTATGAAACAGACTCACAGACACAGAGAACAGAGGTGGAGGGGGAGGGGGGAAGGGAGGGATGGATGGGTGTTTAGGATTAGCAGATGCAAACTATTATATAGAGGATGGATAAACAGCAAGGTCCTACTGTAGAGCACAGGGAACTCTACTCAGTATCCTGTGATAGACCATAATGGAAAAGAATATGAAAAAGAATGTATATATATGTATAACTGAATCACTTTGCCATACAGCAGAAATTAGCACAACACTGTAAATCAACTATACTTCAATAAAATAAATGAAAAAAAATGTTGTATAGAATACCATACAAAAACGAGTGCTGATAGACTTATAATGGGCAGGAAAAAGTTGTTCAAAGTACTGTTGGGACCTACAGGAGGTGTCAGGGCCAAATTCTTTACTTCTTCAATCTGAGGGTAGTGTCATAAGTCAAACTCCACTTTATGGTTTGATGCATGATTTGTTATCTAGTGGAAACACGTTTGAGAGTAAAGGCAGAGATAGTAACTATGCTGAGGCACTGAGTTGAAATGATGTCTACACTGGCCACACTGAGATATATTGTTATCCTAGTCAGATAGCACCTAATATGTGATAAGTGCTTCATATGGCAGACAAAGTCATCTTGGGTCCGAAATGGCAACTCCTCCATTTCCACTGTAAGACTGTCAAGACAATATCAACATCATTATCAATCTCTGTGTTTTTCATAGAACAGTTTTACTTAGAAGGAATTTGCCTTGCTTCAAAAATACAGGGAGCCCTCTTTGAATCTTCTATCAGGCTTGCGATGATCCTCAGGGATCATCGCCATCTGATTGTCCAGAGTCCATGGACGAAGTGGATGCGAGTCCACTGTAGCCTTCATCAGGTTGGAGGACCTTCTCTTGCTCTAAGCCACATTCAAAAATAGCAGCTTTTTGAGTCATCCTTTGAAAGATTTAGTGTGAAATACATAACTATCATACATGCTGCCTCTAAAATCCAAAATGAACATCACAGGATTCATCTTTTTAAAAAATTTCTTTGGGGCTTCCCTGGTGGCGCAGTGGTTGAGAATCTGCCTGCCAATGCAGGGGACACGGGTTCGAGCCCTGGTCTGGGAAGATCCCACATGCCGCAGAGCAACTGGGCCCGTGAGCCACAACTACTGAGCCTGCGCGTCTGGAGCCTGTGCTCCGCAACAAGAGAGGCCGCGATAATGAGAGGCCCGTGCACCACGATGAAGAGTGGCCCCCATTTGCCACAACTAGAGAAAGCCCTCGCACAGAAACGAAGACCCAACACAGCCAAAAATAAATAAATAAATAAATAAATAAATAAAGGAAAAAAAAAAAGATACCAATTAAAAAAAAAAAAATTTCTTTGGAGAAAAATTTATGACATGCTCGAGACCACTGAACACCTAGAAATTCTCCCCTGGAGGTTAGGTAAGGCAAATATTGCTTTCAATTTTAGTGCCGGAAAAAATGTCATGGGAACACGTTAAATGTTTTGTTCTTTGCAAAGAAATTCAGGAAATAAAGATACATCATCTCACACAGTATAATAGATTCAATTTATTTTTCACCCACCACGTACCACATAAAATACTAACAACTTAAATGCATTTCTTCTAATAATAATTTTGAAAAGATTTATTTATACTCTTATTTATACTTTAAGTATACATCACTTGTATACTTCAAAAAATGAAGAAATGAGAATGTGAAACAGTGAACAATTTTTCATTGTAACTGTTATTTGTGCAATTAGATATCATACCCAGCACTACATAAATCTGATGTTTCTAGTCTTTCAATAGTATTGCTTTAAGTAGTTGTGTGACTTCTAAAATTTTTTTGTTTTTACAATATTTAGATATCATTTTGGAAATCACTGGGATAGCAGAATCATTTGACTTCCAGCCACAAGTTCTGCTTCATCAGTTTAGGGCAGAAAGTCTAATCAAAGTAGCCAATAGATGTAGCACATATATACAATGGAATATTACTCAACCATAACAAGAAACGAAACTGAGTTATCTGTAGTGAGGTGGATGGACCTACAGTCTGTCATACAGAGTGAAGTAAGTCAGAAAGAGAAAAACAAATACCATATGCTAACACATATATATGGAATCTAAAAAAAAAAAAATGGCTCTGAAGAACCTAGGGGCAGGACAAGAATAAAGATGCAGATGTAGAGAATGGACTTAAGGACACGGGGAGGGGGAAGGGTAAGCTGGGACAAAGTGAGAGAGTGGCATGGACATATGTACACTACCAAATGTAAAATAGATAGCTAGTGGGAAGCAGCTGCATAGCACAGGGAAATCAGCTCTGTGCTTTGTGACCACCTAGAGGGGTGGGATAGGGAGGATGGGAGGGAGACGCAAGAGGGAGGGTATATGGGTATATATGTATACATATAGCTGATTCACTTTATTATACAGCAGAAACTAACACACCATTGTAAAGCAATTATACTCCAATAAATATGCAAAAAGAAAAAAAGACTTTTAACTCAAGTACTGTATTTTACTTGATAGGAAAATACTTATGAGTCCATACTGATATAAAAGTAATCATAAAATAAACAAATACATGGAAGAAAAAAGATAAATTTCACTTACAGTAGAAGTGTAAGTAATTCTTACTTACGGTAGAATCCAACCAATAAATGTAGAAGGAAAGTGGAAAATGGAGAATAAACATTAGGTAAACAACAAAGTAAAAATCGTAGAAGACAACACATAGGTGTTACTAAATTGCAGGGGGGACGTTTGTGAAAACACAGGATTTGTAATGTTTTGAAATACTCCCTCAAGATACTTATTAATGACAACAGGAGAGATAAATAACTTTACAGTAAAAAAAACCTGGCATATACCAATTTAAACAAGTGATTGTTGCAAACTTCAATAGTAATAATATATATGACATCATTAATCCCTTGATATCATGCACTGAGGATATAGCATTCTTGCCAAAAATGCATGGGCATATTCAAATCATATTCAAATTTACTACTCAAAAGTAAAAAGTCATGAAAGTAAAAAAAAAATAAATAACCTAAGGAATTGTTACAAATTACAAGACACAAAGAGAAATAACAACTAACTGCAATGTGGGATCCAGGATATAATCCAGAATAGAAAAATAACATTATTTGAATAATTGGTAGAAATTTTTTAAAATTTTGTTTATTGTGTTAATGTCAATTTCTTGCTCTTGACAACTGTACTATGGTTATGTGAGATGTTAACATTAGCAGGAGTAGGAGACAGATATAACAGAATTATTTGTACTAAATCTCCAGCTATTCTCTAGGTTTAAAATTAGTTCAAAATATTAGTAAAAAAAAAAAAAAAAAAGATAATCAACTCATCAAAACAAATTGCTCTGGGTACATAGAAATACATTATGTTGTCCAGTTTGGAGAATCACATTTGTAATATGCCTTGTGTTTTTTCTGGACAGTTGCTGGTCATCTCATTTTCTCATTTAATCCTCCAAAAGGCCCTGTGAAATGAGCACCACTATTCCCCCATTCTAAAGATGACAAAACGGAGACTGAGCATTTATTAACAAATTGGGATCTTACTAACAGATATCAAAAGTTGAGTTTTACTTTATATATTTTTGATTCCAAGAATAGGTTCTTTTCACTGTACCATCTTGCCTAATGACCACCAATGTTTATAGGCAAATTGCATCAGATTCAAATGTTAATGATGAAGGGTTCCTTTTTCAGATCCAAACTGTAATTCAGAAAGTCACATGTACCCCAATATTCATAGCAGCACTGTTTACAATAGCCAAGACATGGAAGCAACCTAAATATCCATCGACAGATGAATGGATAAAGAAGATGCGGTACATATATACAATGGAATATTACTCAGCCATAAAAAAGAATGAAATAATGCCATTTGCAGCAACATGGATGGACCTAGAAATTATCATACTAAGTGAAGTAAGTCAGAAAGAGATAGACGAACATCATACGATATCACTTATATGTGGAATCTAAAATATGACACAAATGAACTTATCTACAAAACAGAAATAGACTGACAAACATAGAAAACAAACCTATGGTTACCAAAGGGGAAATGGGGGAGGTAATTTAGGAGTTTGGGATTAACATATATGCACTACTATATATAAAACAGATAAGCAACAAGGACCTGCTGTATAGCACAGGGAAATATACTCAATATTTTTAATAACCTATAAGGGAAGAGAATCTGAAAAAATAGATCTATATCTATGAATCACTTTGTTGTAGATCTGAAACTAACACAACACTGTAAATCAACTATGCTTCACTAAAAAAGGGAAAAAATGTTAATATAAAAAAAAAAAACCCACATATTTTTGTGCCAGTACCTTACTGTCTTGATTACTGTAGCTTTGTATTACAGTCTGAAGTCAGGGAGGCTGATTCCTCCAATCCATTTTTCTTCCTCAAGATTGCTTTGGCTATTCTGTGGTCTTTTGTGTTTCCATACAAATTGTAAAATTTTTTGTTCTAGTTCTGTGAAAAATGCCATTGATAATTTGATAGGGATTGCATTGAATCTGTAGTTTGCTTTGGGTAGTACAGTCATTTTCACAATATTGAATCTTCCAATCCAAGAACGTGGTATATCTCTCCATTTGTTTGTGTTGTTTTTGATTTCTCTCAACAGTGCCTTATTGTTTTCTGTATACAGGTATTTTGCCCCCTAGGTAGGTTTATTCCTAGGTATTTTATTCTCTTACACAATGCTGTAAAGCAACTATACTTTAATAAAAAAGAGAGAGAGAGAGAAGTGAGTAAACGTAGAAACAAAGGAAAACAGTACAACAAGACTAAAAAATAATAGTTTAGTCATTAAGCAAAGTCAAGGACCTTTAGTTCCTTTTCATGGGCTATAGATAATGTTCTGAGCCTTATCCTTTGAGCTGTCTTATAGAGACTAATACCCCCACCAGGTGGAAGAAGTTAACTACATGATGCCCAGACTGTAGCCATGACATAAGCTGCCACCATTCTGAGAACTGGCCTCAAAGAAATGTGAACAAAGTGACCCTGGAACTGAAGATTAACTGTACTTAAGACAATCAAGATGATGGTGGTCAGACCACTTCATGACCAGTTCAAGATGACGGTCAGAGCTGACTGTGCTGTTTCTGCATGTAGCCCCCTTCCTCTGTCTATAAAAGCTCTTGCCCACTGATTGGTGGGTGGGAGTGGGGAGTCAGCCTTTGGACAGGAGTCCCCCCCCCAACACCTGATTGCCAGCATCTGAAATAAAGCAAGCTTTCATCTTCACCAAAAAAAAAAAAAAAAAAAGAAAATTTAAAGGACATAATATTAATACATTCTAGAATAATGATACTTGGGTATCATGTTACTTGGAGCTTAACTCTAATATGTGAAACATTAGATCTACACTTTGTCTACCTAAGATGTTTGTTTAAATGAAGATTCTGCCCCCATCCTGGAACTATTATCAGAAATGTTCTCAAATGGAGTCTGGGAATGGGTGCTTAGAATAAGCACCTTGGGAGAAAAGTATCTACAGAGGGATCCCAACTTACCACGGTTCAACTTAAGATTTTTTGAGTTTACAGTGGTGTGAAAGCATTATACATTCAGTAGAAACTGTACTTTCAGTTTTGAAGTTTGATTTTTTCCTGGGCTAGCCATATGTGGTCTGATAATATCTCCTGATGCTTGGGGGAGGGGAGGGCACCAGCCATAGCTCTCAGTCAACCCCACGGTCACCAGGGCAAACAATCAATACATTTATAACCATTCTGTACCCATACATTGTTCTGTTTTTCAGTACAGGATTCAATAAACTACATGAGATATTCAACAATTTATTAATAAATAAGCTTTGTACTAGATGACTTGTCCCAACTGTAGGCTAATGTAAGTGTTCCCAGAACTTTTAAGATAGGTGAAGCTGCTCTCCGATGTTTGGTAGGCTATTTGTATTAAATGTGTTTTCAACTTAATGGTATTTTCACCTTATGATGGATTCATCAGGAAATAACCCCATCGTAAATCGAGGAAGATCTGTACACTGAAAGTCAAGAACTATTGCTCTAACTGCGTGCTGTATGGATATATTTTCATCTTGAGCAAAATTTATGTTTCCTCTATGAAATCTGGTCTGTATCATTACGAGCACCCCTGTGCCAAAGTCTACCATGCTTAGTAATAAGGGAATATCTGCAATGTCTCCTGGTCCCGTGGACACTCTCCAGTCCGTTTCCCCACACCCGACCTTGGACTACATTTCCAGAACGGTTGATGAACCCTTGACTTCAGAAACCACGTCTCACCCTTCTGCTTACAGCTAATCCTTATCCCCCCCAAAATTTACCCGAAAACATATTGTGCGCTGCTTTTGATTTCCCTTCTTTTTTTCTGGTCATTGTGAACAAATACTCACTAGATTTAGCCCTTTCAACCCTATCATAGGAGGACTCTAAATTTCATGGTCCTGAGGTGTCTGCATGACTAACCTTAAACAGGAACTAGATATTAATTTTACGTGTCCTATGTCATTCTGAACTGACTACAACAGTGCAAACACTCAATGAATTCTAACAGAATATTATAGTTCATAATTTTCATAGTGGCTGCAGAATATTAACAGAAAGGAAAATTTTTTTTATGTCCCTATATTATGTCAAGCACTATGCTAGGAAAAAAATATAGATGATGATGATGATAAATTATCGATAATTCTACCCCTAATAAGGATCACTTCACTCTTCACATATCTCATTATGGAACCTGTAAGTCTAAGACAATATTTTGTACTGGCTATTATATTTAATGGCAAATCAAGAGTTACATTTAATTCTGAAAATTAAATAAATACAAGATAGTCTACCAAAGCTGTCCAAATTCATTTTAAATAGTTAACCACATAAAGCCAATGAATTGCATTTCTTTCTTTACTCATTTGAAAGTACAGACCAAAAGAACAGGAAATGTTTTTATATTAATGAGGCATTGGGTGGAAGAAGAAGGTCTGGTGTCCTGTTTGTATGTTTTACTCACAGGAAAAAATACAAAGTGAGATTAAGTCAAGGTCTCATTGGGAGGAAGCCCTAAGTTACCCAGGGCATCACTTTTTCTTGAAGATCTGCCTTTCTTTCATTCTTAGTTTCATACTCTGTTTCTTTCTCTCTTAAGTAAAAATAATTTTCAGAAAAAAATGAATCTGGGAGACATATTTAAATCTTAGATGGCTGTCCCTTCTGATGGAAGTTTGCATGGTGTCCCTACGACCATTAAAAGCTGAGATCCCTTGGGAAGCTACGGTGCCAAGGATAATACCAAGACCTTCCTTCAGGTACTAAAGTATCACATGTTCTTTAATTTATTTTATGAGAGATAGTTTACACACAATAAAATTTATACATTTTAAATGTACAGTTCAGCAGCTTTGGACAAATATATACAGTAGTGTAACCACCATCACACTCAAAACAGAACATTTAAAAATCCTTGGATCACAGTATTATGCCTACTACTATCATGAGAACTGTAAAATACAAGCCTTCAGCCTAGATCAAAATAATAAATACACATTTTTTTCTTCAGTTGTGATATTTCACAGTCACTTTGCTTTGTGGTCCAATCTCCGGAACTAACTTCATCATCTTCCTTGTCCCATGATACATAGTAGGTATGTTGTCAGGAGACACAGACAGGCCAATGTGACCTTTGCTCTCCATTTGACCTTAAAGATGTCATACCTTCCTCTAGTGAATTCTTGGAGTCTAATGACACATGGGAAATACCCATGAACAATAAAAGGTTTCCAATAAGATCTGCAGTATGCTTAAAATGATAGACCAAGACTTGTATGCGGTCCTCTCCAGCACCCTGTATCTTCCTTACTTCCCATATTCAGAATAAATAAACCAGACAACATTAAAATTGCACAAATTATTAATCAACTAGGAAAAACAGGAAAATAATTTTTTATAAAGAAGTGTGCAATTTAAAACCTCCTGTATTTTTCATTTGTGAACAATAAATGAGTTAATATATGAGAAACATATTGAACACAAGTAAATTTGTTCAGTTCACAAACTGAGGTAAAGGAGAACCTGAAACAGGGTCCAACGTCCACCCCAAGCCTTGTATTCGTCCTGCTACACTAAGCCACTTCTGCATACGTGTGAAAATCATATTTCTAGACTTCTTGAAAATGCGCACACACGTAATTAACCTATTTTGTGGACATGAAGCCCTTCTTGTGTCACAGGTGTTACTATCTCATTTTGTCAGGAGCTGCCATGGGCCTGACATTTTACTGTACTTGCAAACTAACAAGTCAGCCGGGGTCCTGGGTCAGAGTCAAAGGAGAGATCATTATTTACAGAAATACCTATAGCCACAATATTAACACCTTTGCTCAGTGTTTCCATGCCCTAGTTCCCATAGGGTGACACAAAGAGGGCCAGGGGATGCCTGCATCAAGTGTTGTTACAGAAGAATCACCCCAGGTTTTGGAGACCCAAATAGTTTATAGTAGACAGCAAGAACATCTGCAAATAATGTTACTTGGAGGAAAGCACTACATTTATTAGACTAGAGAGTAAGGAAACCTTTCCTCTGCTCTGGAGAAAGAAACAATTTCTACCTTCGGAGACTGTTTGGATTATAAATATCCTTGAAGAGATAGTCTCTTAAAAAGACCTCAGTGCTTCTGTGCCCCAGATGTGCAAAGACACGATGGACCCATGGAGAATTTTATCTCAAAAGGGCCTGCCAGAAGGCAAACCGGAAACCACTTTCAACTATATAGTATTTGGGAAATTTAAAACAAGCTTATTTATAAATTTAAAACAAATGTAAAACACATATAAATATGTATGTATATATCGATATATCTTATATGTATATATGATCATGTATGTATGATATATATTATATATGCATCATATATATACAAGGAATGATTTATATAATCTGTATATGATATAGACATATCATTCATATATATACGTATAAAGGGAATGACTGGATTTAAAGATATTCTGTTGAATTTTCTGAGTCTTTCTTTTCTGAGTCTTCTCTGTGCATCTGTATTGTCAAATAACAATTATACCAGTTATATGTAATTAAATTATTTTCAAAAGCCCACAATACTCAAATTAATAAAATTTTTTCTTCTGTGTGCTGTGAAAACAAAATTTATTTTCGTAAAATGTCACCAGTAAACTGCCTACCAGTCCAAAAATACATTAAAATGAAAATGATCATATGAAGTGCCTGTTTTTGTTGACAAGATTGAATTTTGAAATAATGTAATGCATGTCCAATTAGCTCATGAATATGAGCTAAATGAAGGGGAAAACAATGTAATTGTTATCTTTCAGACCATGGAAATGAGTGATGTATGCACAAGTGTCATGTTTACTTACATATAATTGGATTGAACAGGAGATCATCTTATGGAGAGGACTGTTGACCCTCAAGAACTGAAGTATTTGTGTGTACTCACTCAAGAAAATGCTAGGTATAAACTTACTCCTTATCTCCTACTGCTATTTTTTAAATAGAGCAACAGAAGTGAAAATTTCATGCTGATAATTATCTTGTTTATTTCAGTTCTATTAAGAAAATCAAGCACTGGAATATCTAATATCTAAACAAATGCTCAGTGGCAAACAATTTACATGCTTCTGACTTGAATCCTTACAAGTATTCACTGGGGTAGGTATGTTTATTCCTATCTTACAGATGAGGGCACTGAAGTTTGGGTGTCATTTTAGGTAACATGGAATTAGCATCTCTGATTATCTAATGTCAGCACATGGTCTTTCTCCTCAATCAAGTTGGCCTTATTCTTTTATACTTCTAATATGCATCTAAGAAATATATAAACTGAAAAATTTTAGGAACAAATATTAGTTTAGCTCAGTGTGGGGCTGGTAAAGAAGAATAGCAACAACACAAACACTAACTCTGTCTCATATACACAAACCGAAATGCATGAAACCAAAAACAGGTAAGAATGGTAGGAAGGTGATTTACCACAAAAGAAATCAAAGCCCAGGCCAGGTTGGTATATAAGTACTACCTATACCAGGGAGATTTAGACTGGATTTGATCCTGAAATATGAAATGTGAGTCTATTAGTTTTCTATAGCTACCCTAACAAATTACCACAAAGTTAGAGAGTTTAACAATATAGATGTATCACCTTATGGTTCTATAGGTCAGAAATCTGAGACAGTCTCACTGGGCTAAAACCAAGGTATTGGAGGGCTGTGCTCCTTACTGTAGGCTCTTGGTAGTGTTCCATTTCCTTGTCTTTTCCACTTTCTAGAGGCAGCTCACATTGCTTAGCTCGTGGACCCCTTCTTCTACCTTGAAAGCTAGCAATGGCAGATTGGGTCCTTCTCACAGCACATACTCTGACCTACTCAGCTGCCTTCCTTTTTCACAGTGATTTAGATTGGGTCCATCCAGAAAATCCAGAAAAAACATTCTCCATCTCAACTTTAGTCACTTCTGCAAATTCCTGTTTGCCATGAAATGCATCATAGTCACAGTTTCCAGATAATAAAGCATGAATATCTTTGGGAGACATTATTTTGCCTGTCACGATGAATAAGGTCTAAACATGTAGAAGGAATATACCAATTAAAGACAGAGATTGCCAGAGTGAATGAATGTACAAGACCAAACTGTATGTTGTCTACAGAAACCCATTAAAAAAAAAGACTCAGGTAGGTAAACGGGGCAAGAGAAAGCTATACTATGCTAACACATCAAAAGAAAACTGGAATAGTGCTATCAATTTCAGAGAAAGCAGACTTCAGAACAAGGAAAACTATCAGGGACGAAGAGTTGTCAGTCTTCCAAGAACACATATAAACTTACACATTTATGTACTTAATAGAGCATCAAAATACATGAGGCAAACACTGACAGAACTACAAGAAGAAATAGACAAGTCCACTATTATAGTCAGAGACTTCAACACAATCTATTAGTATTTGGTAGCTCAAGCAGGAAGAAGATCACCAAGGATATAGTTGACTTAAACAGCTCTCTCAATCCACTTGATCTAACTGATATTTATAGAATATCCCTTCAACAACAGCAGAATACACATTCTTCTCAAGTTCACATGAAACATTCACCAAGACAGATGACATTCCAGACTATGAAATGCACCTTAACAGATTGGTACAAATAAACAAAGTATGTTATCAGACCACAATGGAATTAGACTAGAAACCAATGACAGGAAGATAGTTGGAAAATCCCCAATATTTGATAATTAAACATACACTCCTAAATAACACAGAGGACAAAGAGATCTCTAGAAAAATATTTTTTAAATATTTTGAACTGAAGGAAAAATCTAAATGCAACTTATCAAAATAAGTTGGGATGCAGAAAAAACAATGCTCAGATGGAAATTTATAGCACTAAATGTGTATGTTAAGAAACAGGGAAAGGGCTTCCCTGGTGGCGCAGTGGTTGAGAATCTGCCTGCTAATGCAGGGGACACGGGTTCGAGCCCTGGTCTGGGAAGATCCCACATGCCGCGGAGCGGCTGGGCCCGTGAGCCACAGCTGCTGAGCCTGCGCGTCTGGAGCCTGTGCCCCACAACGGGAGGGGCCGCGATAGTGAAAGGCCCGCGCACCGCGATGAAGAGCGGTCCCCGCACCGCGATGAAGAGTGGCCCCCACTTGCCGTAACCAGAGAAAGCCCTCGCACGAACCGAAGACCCAACACAGCCAAAAATAAATAAATAAATAAATAAAGTAGCTATAAAATTAAAAAAAAAAAAAAAAAAAAAAAAAAAAAAAAGAAACAGGGAAGGACTTTTATAACAATATAAGCTTCCATCTAAGAAAATAGAGGAAGACCCATTTAAGCCTAAAGCAAGTAGAATACAAAAATTTATAAAAATTATAGCAGAAGTGAATGATATTGGAAACAGGAAAATAATAGAGAGAATCAATGAATCCAAAGCTGGTTCTTTGAAAATATCAGTGAAACTGATAAACCTCTAGCCAGGCTGAGCAATGACCAAGTGTTTACAATTGCCCACAATTTACCCTCTACCCTGGCTTGGCCAGTTTCTAGGCAGGCTTCTCTCCTCCCCAAGGACCCCTGAACTTTGGCTTGTCTCCCAGTCTGAACAAGCAGTAAAACAGAACACCCCTCCTTAAGTTCATCCTGAGAACTGGCTGACCATGGTGAAAAACAGAAGCATATCCCATCAGACCACCTTAATTATGATGCTGTCTGTTCATTCTTACTCAGTTTCCCCTCAAAATTCCTGTTTGTCCTACTCCCCCCTCCCTAGGAAAGGAAACTTTTTTCTGTTTGATTTTGATTGGCTTGTAGATTGTGCTTGGAATGTTCTCCCTATTGGAATAGTCTTTTCAATACAATCTCCCCTTAACTAAGTCTAATTGGTTGTTATTTGACATCAAGAAAACAGAGAGGAGATATCAATTTCCATATCGGACATGGGTCATCACAACTGATCCCGTGTATGTTGAAACAATGATAAAAGACTAAAAAATAAAAGAATACTCAGAACTATGAACAACAAAGGCCCACAAATTTGATAATAGATGAAATGGACTGATTCCTTGGAAGATACAAACTACCAAAACTCACACAAGGAAAGCAGACAGTCTGAATAGGCCTATATGTATTAAATAAATTGAATCAAGAATTTATAACCTTCTAAATAAGTAGAAAGAAAGAAGGAAGTTCTCAGGTAGGGGACAAACATAAATGAAGACCCTGAGATGGAAATTAGAGTGGGAACAGAAAGATGGCAAGTGCTGTCTGATTAGAGCCTAGGGGAGACATAAGGAAAGTCCCTATTTGCTAACAGATGCCAGTAAACTGTTTCCTCCCCATTGAACTCTGGAATTATAAACCAGGGGTCTCTTTAGGGGGCACTTGACACTTGCTAGCATGAAGAGTTACCCAGTAGAACCAGCCTTGGTTGATTGCCAGCTTCTTGGCAGTCTGACAAGAGAAAGAGAGAAGGAGGCTGTTTGTTCACAAACTGTGACATCTGAGCTTCAGCGGGATACTGTGAATTGGTAAAGACAAAGCAGTCAGCATTTACAAAGGAGAGTCCATTGAATGGCTTTGGCACTTTGATAGAGGATTCAAAACAAAGGAGCATTGTGAGGCTGACATGATTTAGAGCTGATTCTGAGAGTTCAAACCGGGCGTGTGGTAATGTGTCTAGAGCATATATGCAAGCACGCCCGTCTTTGCTTCACCTTACAAATTCGTTATAATCCCAAATTAGTGCCGTGTCATTTCTCAATTTTTAAATTTTGTTTGTGTTGATCTTTCAGGTTAATGGGTGCTGTGACAAATTTTTCCTCACTAGAAAAACAAAAGTCGATATTCTGAGTTACCTTAGAACTAAAAGTGTGTGTGCGTGTTGTGTATGTGTGTATATGTATGTGGGGGATGGAAGGGTGATGAAGGTGTTATTTTTTTTTTTTTCCTAAAAAAGAGCTCTGTTTACCAAGTGGCTTCTTAGATTCATGGATATGAGGACACAGAGAGATGAAAACATTTTCAGAGCAGGAATTTAGATCTGTTAGCATACCTCAACATGCTCAATTTTGAGAAATTCTAAGACTTTATGTGGTAGGCAGGATTCCAAGGACTGTTCACTTTCCCCCAAGATTTCCATTCCCTGGTGATTCAAACACACGAATCTCGGTATTTCTGTGAAGGGACTTTGCACTTGTAATTTAAGATGCAAATCAGTTGACCTTAAATTTGGGAGATTATCCAGATGAGCCTGATCGAATTACATGTTCCTTTTAAAAGGCAGAAGAAGGCAGAAGGGGACGTCACAGAGATTTGAAGCACAAGAAGTCCTCAAGGTGCTATTACTGGTTTACAGATGGAGGAGGGAGCTATGCGGGGGCCTCTAGGGGTAGAGACAGACCCTCTGCAGCCAGCAAAGAAATGGGAATCTCAGTTCTATAACCATAACGAAATGCATTCTGTCAACCAACTGCTTGAGTTTGGAAATGGATTCTTCCCCCAGTTCTCCAGGTAAGCTCTCAGCCTGGTTAGCACATTGATTCAAGCTTCATGGTACCTGACCAGAGACCAGCTGAGCTCACCTGGACTTCTGACCTACAGAAGCAGATCATAGGTGTGGTTTCAAGCTACTAAATTTATGGTAATTTGATATGCAGTCATAGAAAATGAATATAATTTCTTCCTCATTTTCATGCATAATTCTGGATAATTTGTATATATTCAAGTAACTATCCTATAGAAGACGTTCAATAGATAGAAGCTATAATTACTATTGCTACATTCTGAGGATAATCAGACGTTCTACTTTCATGTCTCTTTTAATTGATGGAACTCTAATAAGCTCTTTTTTATAGAAGTTTAGTTGATTTACAGTATTGTGTTAGTTTCAGGTGTACAGCAAAGTGATTCAGTTACACATATATCTATTCTTTTCCCATATAGGTTATTACAGAGTATTGAGTATAGTTCCCTGAGTCATACAGTAGGTCCTTTTTGTTTATTTTTTATATAGTAGTGTGTATATGTTAATCCCAAACTCCTAATTTATACCCTCCCCTTTCCCCTTTGGTAACCATAAGTTTGTTTTTCTATGTCTGTGGGCCTATTTCTGTTTTGTAAATAAGTTCATTTGTTTCCTTTTTTTAAAAAAATATATTTCACATATAAGCGATATATGATATTTGTTTTTCTCTGACTGGTTTACTTCACTTAGTATGGTAATCTTTAGGTTCATCCATGTTGCAAATGGCATTATAAGTTCTCCGCTCCATAAAAGGCATGACTTTATTATAATTTAACAGAAAATTTTTGGGTCATGAGTCACTCAGCTCTTCTGAAAGATGTCCTCTCCTACCTTCTTCCCAATCATAAATCCTCTTGGTCTGACCAATGTCTCTATTTGTAAACTTTTTTAAAATTCTTTTTCAAGAGTGCTAGGAATCTACATCTGTTAGAAACTGTCAAACTTTAAACATTTCTCCTGGACCCAGGCTGCAAGAAAATGGGTACTGTATTTAGACTGTTACAGTAGGAACAATGTTGCAGAGTGTTTCCCAGACATGATGAGTCAAAAGGGCTTTACAGGGGAAAGAAACAAAAGGGGCCATGTGCTACCTCCGAATTTGATGGGCTTTGGTGTGGCAGGCATTGTAAGCCTGGGAAACTTACATCCTTATCTAGGAATAGTTGACAAAGAGAAGTCATTTAAAGGAAGAGGGTCAGTGTAAGGTCAGAGAAAACTTTAGAGTTTGCCACAAAAGTAAAGTTACACCATTCCATTTAGGGGTTTTGTGAATTACCAGAAAAAAAAAATCTGTATTACAGTTGAAAAGCCACCTCGAGTTTGTATAAAACAAAATTTCACTTCATATCACAGAGCCAAAGAGCCTCTTCCAGGAAATACTGCTATTCCAAATATCCCCTGCCTTTGGTCACCTGTCATTTTCCTTCCATGGGCCAGAACCCACTTAGGCTGGGTTTCTAAAAACTGCAAAGCTAGAGATTATTAGTCAAATGAGCATTCTATATTCCTAAATTCCTATGCACTGTCTTAGTGTGACAAGAATGGCTGGACCAGAAACCAAAGGCAGTCTCCTTAGCACCTCTCTGAAAGCCTAGAGCCAGTGTAAATGTCCCTCCTTACCCACTTTCCCCAACCATGTCCCAATTCCTCTTATTTCTCCCCACCCAAAACTGTCCAGAAGTATATGGCATCCTGAGCCTAGCAATATCCAGAGGAAAAAAAAAAAAAGGACCCAATCTTCCTCCCCAACATCAAAATTTCACCCAAGTAGTGCTAACTTCACATGGCCTAAATTTATGGTTTCTTCTGGTCTTCAGGACAAGCTCCTATAGGACACTTGGCACAGAGTAGGAATGCAATACAATTTTGTTGGATGAATAGAAACTCATACTTAGTATTATTCTTTTCATGCCTATCTCGTGGAAACCAGCTTGAGCACAATAGGCACCCAGTGATGAGACTCAATCACATCTGGAAATGCTTGCAGGTCAGCCCCTCATGCCTCCCATTAGCTACAAACAACATAAAGATCTTTGTTCAATGCAGTGTATTTGGTGCCTACATAATGTCTGTCTTGAAGCAGTGCTCGGTAAATTCCTTGTTCAGTAAGAAACCTGACAGCTAGGCCTACCCAAAGTTTGTGTTTGTGAGGACTGGGCAGTCCCCATGTACCATGAATGGCAAGGTTGTTGCATGTAATGAACAAACATGGAAGCTAGTGACCTATTACAAGAAAGGTGTGGTTTTAGGGTCCTTCCCATTGTGGGCCAGTCCTCATGTCTCCTCACTGCAGCCAGGATGACAGAGCAACGCATCAATTCTGCTCACAAATCCTCACCCAGAACTGGTCATATGGACACATTCAACTACAAGAAGCCAGGAAGTTTAGTTGTAGCTAAAACTGACTGGACTAGCTAGGTCTCCATCACCTTATGCTTCACTTGCATGCCCTCTTTCCCATCTATCTTTTTCTTTCTTTCATTAATGATTCCTTTGCACCCAATTGCTTAAAGTAACTCACTCGTTAGCTAAAACTATATCAGACACCTGGTATTTTTCCTCATTGAAACACTAACACTTTTCTTCTTTGTAAGCATTCTTCATTCCAGAAGAGAAGGTCATGGTGCGATAAACCTGGAGAACGCAGAGCCCATCTCTGGACCTCACGACGCCGGCCTTGACAGCTTTGAAATGTTCCAAGAGAAAGGAAGAATGCAGACCCCGCACCTGCCCTGACCCTTATCAGGAATCCTATTTTGAGCTAACCCTATAAGTTTTACTCACTGAACCCTGTCAAGGAGGACACAATCTTGAGGGCACTAGCCTGCTATGGCCTCCTTTGCCTGACAAAGAAATAAAGCTACTCTTTTCTTCTTACCCAAAACTCTGACTCCATGATTTTGATTAGGTGCCAACGTACAGAGGCCAAAATTTTGGCAGCAGTACCACGTGCTGGACATATTTGGTGACTATCATTCGTGATGATCATACCCTTTACCAGGAGCATGAAATCAGGCACAATTCGCTTGATGTAGGAACGAAGTCTAAGTACAGGATGGATGAATCTGACCACAGCATATTTTCTGACTCTCATACTGATATCTCACCTCTATCCCTGTCGGGCTCACATCTAGACCTACGCCTATGGTGACAACAGCAGGGAAAGGAAATAAAATTTAATGATCCCTTTATGAAAAGCAAAACATGTATCTGCCCTTGCTGGTAGTATCCTTCCCCACTGAAGAAGTATGCAGTTATAGTCTGGTGAGTTAGTCATTCCCAGTGGCAAGGAATGCCTCTGTCAAATTAATCCCGCTAACCAAATCCAGCAAGTCTGCAGGACCAACCCAGTTCAGGGCCGGTTTCTTTTCCTTTCAGAGCACACATACACAGAGTAATGCCTAGTAAGACATTTCCAGCTGGAGATTTTATTCCAAACGTGCCATACTGGTGACACTTGTGAACCGGTCACTGCAGTGTGACTTTGCACCATTAGAAAGTTGGAATGTATCAACCATCAGTTTTCATTCAGCCAGTATTTATGCATCTCTGTGAGAGAATCATGCATCGTTGGAATTTGTAGCAATTTGATTAAATTTAGTGGGAAAAAAATGATCCTGTTTGCTATCCACTGATGCTGTGATTATAGGGGGTATGTATAAAAGCCAGAAAATAATTTTCAAACAAAGGTCAGAAATGATGTCCTCTAAAAGCTATTCACATGCTACTTTGTTCCTCAAAGGAGGGAAAAGTGATATCTGGGGACATCTGGAAAGATTTTCTGCAGAAGTCAATTTAAGAGATTTTTGGAGGGTGGGAAGGAAGGTCAGACCCTCTGCAGGAATCATCGAAATAAGATGTCATTCTGTGAAATAATGCCATTTGCAGCAACAGGAATGGACCTAGAGATTATCATACTAAGTGAAGTAAGTTAGGTAAAGACAAATATCATATGATATCCCTTATATGTGGAATCTAAAATATTACACAGATGAATTTATCTATGAAACAGAAACAGACTCACAGACATAGAGAACAGCCTTGTGGTTGCCAAGGGAGAGGGGCCTGGGGGAGGTATGGACTGAGAGTATGGGATTAGCAGATACAAACTATTACATATAGAATGGATAAACAACAAGGTCATACTCTATAGCACAGGGAACTATATTCAATATCCTGTGATAAACTATAATGGAAAAGAATATGACAAAGAATATATGTATATATATGTATGATCGAATCATTTTGCTGTACAGTAGAAATTAACACAACATTGTAAATCAACTATACTTCAATAAAATTTTTTTAATTAAAAAAATAAAAAAGATGTCATTCTGTTCAGGATATTGGTGGGGTGGGTTTCTACCTACTAAGTTTGAAGAAATGGGTAATCTACGTGGAGTCCATGGCAACTTCATCAATCCAATATTACATTAATCAGAAGTCCGGTGCCTCTCCCCAAACTACTTTACCCCACTTGTTTGCTTCTAGTTTAACTTGTCTAATTTACACTTATAACCAACTTCACACACAAGTCCTTATTTGGCATCTCCTTTGTATGACACTCTGCTTTGGGTATGATAGAGATACATTAGCTACGGTTCTCATGCTAAGTCATTTAGTTTTTTTTTTTGATCCTCTTCATATTTATTCACTTACTTGATTTCCATGTCTCCCCAGTGAGTTTCATATTAGTGGAAATATATTTTTTATCATCTGACAAATGAGGATCTAGCAACCTCCCTGAACAATGGCTACAGGTAGACCAGGAATTGAATAGCTAGATTGCTTCTTAACTGGCATTGTAACCTTAGGCAAGTTATTTCACTTCTCTCAGGCTCAGTTTGTTTCATCTCTAAAAAACATGTATATCATAAGCTTGTAGGGAACATTTACTGAAATAATGTATGTCAAGCACTTAGCACAGTTCCTGGCACATATAAAACTTTAATAAATGGGATATCAACAGCACTGCCCAGACCCACGTAAAATATTTCTGAGGAATAGATTTTACTTTGCACTTCATCGCATTTGAGAGTCCTTGCCATCATGTGATCTTTTAATCACATTGGTGTAAGTAGCTGATGTAAAGGAAGATGAACTATCTTAAACATAAGCTCTTTGTGAACTGATTACTTGTCCTCCAGGTTGGTCTGAGGACGTGGTTGGAGACATCACGGTTCAGCAGAAGCTGGATTCTACTACAATGGGTTCAGCACACATACAGATTTTGACAGGCCTTATTATAGGCGTGCTGACTAATAGACTAATGTCTGTTAGCAGGAGGAATTATGGTCGGTATCAGGGTTAATAGAAAATCAAGGATGTTCTTAGCCTGGGTTCCCTTTTGTCACTTTGTCACACTAAAGCATAGAACAGTCTACAATAACTTCAAATACAGTGAAGATCCGAACACCAAATTATTTGAACTGTCATCAAAACAAAAGCCTGAAGTCCATTTTGTTTCCTTAATCACATTTCCAATCCACAAAAGCATGTGCTGATCAATCCTTTCCGAAGTCTCCATCATTATCAAACATCCATCACATGCCTATTATTGTGTAGCAAATGAAATAGAAAACTAACAAATGCTGAGTCCCTGTGGTGTGTGTAAACCCCAGGGCAAGGTATTTTCACATGCTTTATATCAACTGATCTTCAAGACTCCCTTTCAAGGTGACTTTCATTGGTTCCATCTTAGAGATGAAAAAAATTAGGCCTTTGAAAAGGAAGAGATTACTCTTGTAATCATATACAAGAGTACAAAGACATGACTCTGGCCCTGGAAGTAATTCTTGCCTGGAGACTTTAAGAAATATTACAGGAGTCTTTAAAAAGGATCAGCTCATAGGAAGAATAGATCAATGTCAAGGAAGCCGGCTCTCAAGGTTTGCTGTCAACCATCACAGAAAAATTGGTGCTGTCCTACCCATCCTCACTACCTCAACATACACCCCAACAAACTATTCTTGGAACAAGCTTGCTTGGACCAGGAGGGAGGGAAAGCCAATCTCTATCATTTTTAGGCAGCGACGCTCTGCTCTCTCAGAGCTTCCTTTCCATCTCCCTCTCTCCTTTGTTTTCCTTGTTCACTAAGTGGTATTTACTTGCTAGACTGCAATTCTAACATTCTTTTAAAACCTCCTGCTGAAAAGTGTAAAATCCATCACTCTCACCCCATTACTTACAACATGAAGTGCAAGCTACCTGCCTAGCCTTCAACCTCAACTGCTTCCCATCACTCCTTGACCCCACTGTTCACTATGGCAACACAAATGCCACTCATCCCATGCCTTTTCTGGAATCTAGACTATTCATGCTGTCTCTCTGCTTGGGAGATCCTTTGTCATATAGCCATGGCCTCTGCCAGCCCCTTACCAAACACTTGGATCTGACATCACCTGCCCCAGCAAGTTCTCTGAAACAAGCTTGCAGTGCTAAATGCTCTTCTTTTGTGCCTGTAAAGTGCTCTGGGATTATCTTCATCCCAGAAATGCTGACATCAATCTACAGTGGTCTATTGATGTGTCTCTCTCCCTTCCTATATTCTGAATTCCTTGACAAGAGAAATTATACTTATTTATTATGGTACCAAATACTACTAGCTATGTTTTAGTTCATAGTTTGTGAAATGATTTAGAGTTTTACATAGATGGGTAGGATTTATTTTAATTGTTATGTTTTTCTTACATTTATTTGGAAAAATATCTTTCACCCATGTCCTATTATATTGTTTATTTTCTTATTTAGTAGTGATGGGAAATTTCCCTCTTAATAAATGCATTAAATTAATTAGAAAAAAAAGAAAAAAGGAGGGAAACATGTTAAGTAAAAATTAGTGCCAATGTCAAAAATTGTGAGAATGGTACAGTAATGACCAAAATGTGGGAGGCCCTGGCTTACCTTGGCTTTCTAAGGCAGAACGCTTGGTGAAGTCAATGAGAGATACATTTTAGAGCAAAGAGCACTTTGGAAGTCTATAACATCCTGTGTTAAGAGTTCGGCTTTGCTCTGAAACAGCCTGCTTCAAGGAAAGAGGTAGGGCAGGTATATGGAGGGTTACAACCAAAGAAATTTTCAGTTGGATTTGAGCCCTGGTCCTTCTGCTGGAAGAGGAGATGACAGGACTGACAGGGGGCATGGTCACCTGGTTAAGTGAGTAATGAATCTGTGCATCACTGAGCTTGCACCCATTTAACATGCTCTGTGGCCTGGATTCCAGATGAATTGCATGGGTTACAATGCAACTGTTCCCCTCCTCTCAAATCGGACAAAGATATCATATCCAGGGACTTGTAAAATCTCAGAACAAAATTTGGCTAATATTCTTCAGTTTCTCCTGAAGAAAATCCAAGGTATGGCAGTCACTCAAAGACACAAAAGCCTTTGGGAGAAAAACTGAAGTCCAACCTAAGTTATATCCTTTGCCTTATGGGTGCTGAGGCCTACCTCTATTATGACCATCAAACCACAGGTCAGGGAACAACCCCTGGCATTCTGGAGCAATGCCATGGGGGCAGGTTCAAGTATAACCAACAGCAGCCTCCCCTTGTAGAACCCCAGGAGAAGGCACACAACAGACCACTGAAGAGGAAATCGTTGTGGGACAGGAAGTTATGGGCACACAGGACCACGAGTGAGCAGGACAGGACAATTTGCTCTTGCAAAAGGGCCAGATGTGGTTCGCAAACCCCAGAATTCTGCTGTCAGCACTTTGAGAGCTTCAGGTGCTGTTGACTTCTATTTACAGCTGTGAAAAGCATTCCAAAAATTACCCCTTGCTTCTAGGGAATTCTTTCCAGCCCCTTCAAGCCCACATTCTGGAGGCTTCCTCACCAGCCCACAAAATCCAGATGGGATCTATACATGAAACCTTCACCACCAGGCTTCCTTGCTCTGGTGTAAGAGCTACACCTACTCTTCAGAATTATTAATGTCACAGAAATTGATATGATTCAATCACTCGTGTCATAATTATCCTATGTTTTCTTTATGGCCAATTCTAAAGAACTCCCAAGCTTTTTAATACATTCCATTCTTCAAGCCTGATACAAAAGTGGCAATTAAGGGAAGACCCCATCCCATAATCAGTCCTAGGTTCATTGCTTCAAATAGTCCCCAGACAGATTCCTGAGGGGCAATCCTGCCCTGATGCCAGATGTCACCTTTTTGTCCTCTTCCCACCAACAAACTCCCTGCTGAGTGTTTTCAGTGGTTCAGCAGCCATCTCTCTACTACAGGTCTCTCTGTAATTCAACCAAAAAGCCCCAGATGACCTTGATCCAACCACACCCTGGAGAAAAGGAACATCCTCGTTCATTGGACTCTGCTCTTGCCTTTAGGATAAAATTCCTTAGCAAAGGATTCATGCTACGATTCCTACTACTTTTCAGTGTCATTTGGTACTGTCATCAGACTATAGACTTATTTCCCAAATTTTTTAGGTAAAATTCTCTGAAGCATCTGACCATCCTTATCTTGCTTCTCTCATGTAGAATTTCCTATTTCCCCTCCACCTCCTTCCACATTCACCTGGATAAAATACACGTGTTCTTGGAGGTTCTGTTCTAAACTTAATCTCTGAGAAGGCCACTGCAATTACCCAGTTTGAGACAAAGTTGCATAAAATTGACAATTTATGATAGTACATTGTCATTATCTGTGGATGTCTCTTTCTTTTCCATTAACGACTGAACAGTTTGAAGGAAGCAGTGACGTAATCTCGACAGGTAGGGATCTGCAGTGCCTGACAGGTGGTAGATTCTCAGTAAATGACGGATCAATGGAAAGACACATCCTAAACATCATAACTGGTGATGGTGACCCAGAGATTTCTTCTGGACGTGGTTTGAATGTGCTTAAGCTGCCAGCCTAGATTTGTGAAAATAGTACCTGGGTGTCAAATAAGCTGTAAGGGGTCAGTTATTTATTATAGAATATCTGTCTCAATCGCTCATTCTTATTCTCTCCCAGCTAAAATTCATGCTCTGATTTTCTGACTCTAGGATAAATATACTAATATATTCCTAAGCACATTGAAAATAAACCTTAATGAAAGGCAAACATCCAGAAACATCCCTTGCTTGACCCCTGGCTGGCAGACCAGCCCAGAGGAGCAAATTGACCAGGCACAGAAGCCATAGGGCCATTACATTGTTTCCCTCCCATGAAAGTTATGCAAATAAAATTTCAATTTGCCTTTTCCTCCTTAAAATGTGTATAACTGAATCTCTTTGCTGTATACCTGAGACTAACGTAACATTGTAAACCAACTAGATTTCAATAAAAAAAAAGTGGTTCTTTTTCTCCCTTTGTAATTGGAGGTAGGTTATACAAGTCCTTCCTAGTCTTTCCAGAGGGGCTGAAGTCATCTTTCCTTCTTACTTCTGCAAGTGATTCTATTCTAGCCAATATTTGCACATAATCCATAGGGCCCTTCTTTTTTATGATTTTTCAGTCTGACGGAAGAGATTCTAATTATGCCCCTGTGAGGCTTCTATGTTGGCTGTGCTGTCAGCTGCCCAGATACCAGCTTTTGTGGAGCCCCCAGCTTTGGTGCCCAAGGCTGCTTGCCAATGGCAAGATTATACGCATTGGCAATGGCTTGCCAATGGCAAGATTATAACGCCATAGGATACAGCCGCCCACAGCGGTCTGACAATTCAAACAGGCCCGTTTCTTGGTATGCTATTTTTTTTTTCTGTCAGTTTCAAACAGTTTTAAAATATCAAATTTGCCAGGCATGCAATGCAGTTCAAATGAATCACTGATCAGAGGTAGACATTTTAATGAGGTTAACACTAAAATGCCCAAAGTGATCTTTGAAGTTACAGCCTAGACCAGCCTCATGGTTTAATTCTGTCTTGGCAAATCAATACCTTTGCATGAAGTTTCTAAAAGTCATCAGGACATAAAATGTATATTTATACTAACTTGTTCACTCTGTCAGTAACTATCACACTTGGCTATGATTGACTGCCTATAATAAATAACCAGATGCCTTCAATTCTGACAATATCGCAAAATGGCAGATATCTTCATTTTAAAAAAAATTCTATATTTTTTAATTCACTGCTGTAACATTAGCCCCGGAAACAGAGTCTGGAATGCATGTTACACCCTAAACAAATATTAGTTGAATTAATTATTCCAATTAACAGATAAGAAAACCAAAGTTTACTCTCTCATTGCTAACCTCATTTCCATCAGGAATGCTGCAGCTTGTTCACCAGATCTCAACAGCTGCCAATACGCACACACAAACAAGCAAGCACATATATGCATATATGATCATATTACAATCTGACCAGCAAAAACAGTCAGATTTGTGTTCCCCAAACTTGCTCTAAAATCAAAATTCTTCATCCTCTATTTTTTTTTGAATTTTGTGAAATTTAAAAGCTACAGACAGTCACCTAGAAAAACACCCTTTATGTCTCACTCTCACAAAAGGTGGGCAACACACTCTCTGTTTTATACAATTAATTTTTCTGAACTAAAATGCACACGTTTATATTGATCCCTGCTGAATTTCAAGTGTTTACTTGTTCCCATATTTCTAGCCTGGCATGATATTTTGAATATTCCATCCAACAGATAAACCATTTACCTGCCTCTGTAATACATGTGAATTTGATCAGCATGCATGACCTGCCTTCACTCCAGTTGTGTTTCAGATTATAGAACAACACAGAGCCCTGTGGCATACCGCCAGATCAGTCTTTCCCATTAGAAAGTGAAATGCTCCTTGGGTGTAGCTGGTTTAATATCTAACTCCATGTATTCGCATCATCAACCAGCCAGTGTTTCTCCATCACGTCCCCAAGACTATGTAGACTTAACATTGGAAAACTGAGACAATTGCTATTAAACTTTAAGCAGAATTTTGTGCAACACCTTCTTGTGTATTCCTTCATTTTCATGCTCCCCCTCCCCCACCAAATTATAGGCCTGGGTTGGTGTTATGTATTCTGTGTACAGAAGCAGTATGTCTTCAGAAAATTTTCTTTTTATCTGGACAAGCTTCAGTTTCATTATCCATGAAAGGAGTGTAGTGATACTTGTCAATATAAAGAGAAATCACCGGTGTTAAGAGTCTAGAAATGAGCCCAGATCACATTAGCACTCCATCCATATCAATCTCATTTTCTCACCCTTTCCTTTGCTCCCATCAACTCTGTGTTTCTATAAACAGTAAATACATACCACTCTTGTCTGCAGGACCATCCGTTGATCCAGTCATCATAATGATAGGTATTCAGAGTTAAACCAAACTAAAAGAGACATTGCTTTTGCCAAACCAACTCATTCTATGTTTCCTAATTGTTTTGTTTTATAAATTTACATAGAATAAAATTAACTCTTCATGGTAGACAGCTCTATAGGTTTTTTAAATTATAAATTTATTTATTTTATTTTATTATCTATTTTTGCTGCGTTGGGTCTTCGTTGCTGTGTGTGGGCTTTCTCTAGTTGTGGTGAGCGGGGGCTACTCTTCGTTGTGGTGCGTGGGCTTCTCATTGTGGTGGCTTCTCTTGTTGCGGAGCATGGGCTCGAGAAGCGCGGGCTTCAGTAGTTGTGGCACATGGGCTCAGTAGTTGTGGCTTGGGGGCTCTAGAGCACAGGCTCAGTAGTTGTGGCGCACAGGGCTTAGTTGTTCCTTGGCATGTGGGATCTTCCCGGACCAGGGCTCGAACCCATGTCCCCTGCATTGGCAGGTGGATTCTTAACCACTGTGCCACCAGGGAAGCCCCAGCTCTATAGGTTTTGATAAATGCATAGAATCACGTATCCACCACCCCATGCAAGATACAGATGCGTTCCTCACCCCAAATACTTTCCTCATGTTGTCCCTGTGGTCATATGCTCTCCAGCCTTAAATTCTGACAACCACTGGTCTGTCTTCTGTTCCCATAATTTCATCTTTTCCAGAATGTCATATAAAAGTTGTATGGACATCAGTTTTCATTTATCTTTGGTAAATACTTAGAGGGGGGTTGGTGGGTCTTATGGTCACTGTATGTTTGACTTTACACAAAACCACTAAATTGTTTACCAAAGTGGTGCCTTCGTTTTGCAGTCTCCCCAGCAATGTAGGAGGAGCCCAGTTGCCCTTCATCTTCATCAACGCTGTGTAATATCAGGTCGATGTTATGCGTGTAAGTGTAAAGTCTAGTGCAATCTCATTGTGGTTTTAATTTGCATTTAATGAATAATGTTGAACATCTTTTCATGTGTTCATTTGTCAGGCATATATCCTCTTTGGCGAGTGTCTATTGAAAGTTTTGCCTGTTTTCTAATTGAATTTGTTTCTATTGTTGAGTTTTTAGAAGTTCTGTATATATTCTGCATATAAGTGCATTGTCAATTACGATTTGCAAATATTTTTTCCAGTCTGTAGCTTATCTTTTTTATTCTCTGAATAAAATTGTTTAGATAGCAAAAGAGTTAAAATTTGGAAATGTCCTATGTATTATTTTTAAAAAGTTCAATGGATCATCCTTCAGAGTTTTACAGAGGAATTCTCTGCTTAATCCAAATCACAGATATTTTATCATTTCTTTTTCCAGAAGTTTCATAGTTTAACAGTTTATCTGTATATGTATGACCCATTTTGAGTTATTTTATATAAGACGTGAGGAATAGGCTGAAGTTCTTTTTTTCCCAAATAGATGTCTAATTTCTCCACTACTATTGTTGAAAAGACTCTTCTTTTTTCTTTGAATTGTTTTTGCACCTTTGCCAAAAATATAGACTATATTAATGTGGACATATATTTCTGAGCTCTATTCTGTTCCATTGATCTTTGTGTCCATTCTTTCACTAATTCCATGCCATCTTGATTATTACATCTTTATAATAAGATTTTAAACGAGGTAGTATGAGTCCTGCAACTTTGTAACTTTTCAATGTAAATTGTACCTTGCCACATAAATTTTAAAATCAGATTTTTTATAGCTACAAAAAAGCCTGCCAGGATTTTGATTAGGATTGCATTGAATCTACAGATTTCCCCAGCTATATTGACCCACGACATTTTTTATGGAGCTGTACCGTCCCCGATCCTGGTCATTCATGCATGATCACATCCCTTTGTTCTGTTTCCACAGCCACCAGCAATAAGCTCCCTCCCTCCACCCCTTCCCCTCCGTGTCTTCCATTTGCATTTTCCAGTATTAGTTATAATTAGAATAGAGTGAGCAAAGGATTCACCTGGCCCCATACATAGCTCAGGACAGAAAGACCATAAAGAACACAAAAGTAAAGTGACATGAAACTTAGTAACCTCTATGGCTAACTCATTACCGATCCAGCCAAAATACTCCCTAAATATGGCAGCTTAAGTCTACATAAAACCTAACTGACCCAAGCACATGTTCAATAGTGATTTCCTCAAGTTACAAAATCCAGCAAGTAGCCCTGCTTAAGACTCAGCTTAATGCATTCAGTGATGGGTGCTGCTGTCTGGTATCAGACCACCACTCCAGATGGCTGTAGCTTTGACAGGTAGATTTGCCAGTGCTTGGAAGTAGCCCCAGCTCTTTTCTTTGGGGCCACAGTTACTTGATGACCATCTATGATGAGATAAAACATATAAATGCAGTAGGAATATGTCCTGGCCCAGCATTAAAGTGGAACAAACCCTTTAGAGGGGAGCGATGCAAAAAACTACCTTAAATATGATAAATCATAAGATGCAAACCAAGACAATTATAACAGAAGAAGAATGTCTGTTATTTTAACCCAGGCCCATTAGGTCCCTTTGGTAACAGAGCCCTGGTGAAGTGCACAGAGGTCTGTTTTCTTCTCACTGCTCCTTACTCACCCTAGAAAGAAGCCTCTTCACATTTTTTTTAACTTTTTATTTTATATTGAAGTATAGTTGATTAACAATGTTGTGTTAATTTCATGTGTACAGCAAAGTGATTCAGATCTACATATACGTGTATCTATTCTTTTTCAAATTCTTTTCCCATTTAGGTTGCTACATAATACTGAGCAGAATTCCCTGTGTTGTACAGGAGGTCCTTGTAGCAGTGATTATCTTTAATGTTGCACGAAACAAGGAAGAGATGATGGAAAAATGGAGGGATTTACCCCTGAGGGCTGCAGTATGAGCTGTGAGGTGGAGGGAGGCCCAGGGGAAGGCTAAGCAGGCATGTGAGGTTGCCAAGAGACCTCAGTGAACCGAATAACCAGGTGACTTGCCAACATCTGTCCTGTGTCTTCAAATCAAACTTGCAGATCCAGAATTAAACACAGAAACAAACAAACCAACATAGATTTTATGAGTAGACCCAGATAAATGAAACTGTTTCTAATAGACTACACATGTTCTATTTATAATGGTGGAGAAGTTGCTTTTCCAACCAAGATATTTTGCGTGTATGCCCTTTCTGCAGGGCATTCTCTTTCTGTAGCAATTTTCTCATCAGCATTTTAGTCATGAGGCATTTGCTTGTTGAGCCTGAAATCTAAGCAGAAAGAGGTAGTCTTGAAAGATATGTGAACAAGGCTGTGGGTTTTTTTTTAAATAGATCTTTATTGGAGTATAATTGCTTCACAATACTGTGTTAATTTCTGTTGCACAACAAAGTGAATCAGCCATATGCATACACATGTCCCCATATCTCCTCCCTCTTGAGCCTCCCTCCCATCCTCCCTATCCCACCCCTCTAGGTCATCACAAAGCACCGAGCCGATCTCCCTGTGCTATGATGCTGCTTCCCACCAGTCAACTATCATCCTGATACCAAAACCAGAAAAAGATATCACCAAAAAAGAAAATTATAGACCAGTAACACTGATGAAAATAGATGCAAAAATCCTGAACAAAATACTAGCAAACAGAATCCAACAGCACATTAAAAGGATCATATACCATGATCAAGTGGGATTTATCCCAGGGATGCAAGGATTCTTCAATATATGCAAATTAATCAATATGATGCACCACATTAACAAATTAAGGAATAAAGACCATACAATCATCTCAATAGATTCAGAAAAAGGCTGTGATTATTGACTTAGTAAATCATCTTGTTTTCACTGTTTCTCTGTCCTGCTCGGTGCTGGACACACATGATCAAAGATTGCTTATTAAAGTTCTTTATTACATTTACATTACATTTTTATTTTTTATTGAAGTATACTTGATTTACAATGTTGTGTTAATTTCTGCTGTATAGCACAGTGATTCAGCTGTATATATATATTATTTTTCATATTCTTTTCCATTATGGTTTATCACAGGAAATTGAATAGAGTTCCCTGTGTTCTACAGTAGGACCTTGTTGTTTATCCATTCTCTATATAATAGTTTGCATCTGCTAATCCCAGACTCCCAATCCATCCCTCCCCACCCCTCCCCACTGGCAACCACATGTCCATTCTCTATACATTTACATTTTATTGATAACCCTTCCTCTTTCTGGTGACTTATATCTGCCTTTAGATTACATTAAAAACATAAGATTATCTAACTTTCAGGCACTTCCTTACAGGCCTTAGGCACTAGCATCTCCTGGCTATATTGCCCAGGGTTGCCAGCCTTATGATTATTTCCCCAATAATCATTCATTTGTGGCTCCTGGATATCTTAGTTGCCCCAGAGAATCCAACCGAATACTTCAGGCAATGGTCAAGAACATGCACATTATGATATATTAAGTCATTTGTTTATTCATTTAATCTATATTTAATGAGTATTAAGTATCAGAAACTGGGTGATGCAAGAATGAATAAACAGTGGGCCTAACTTAAAGATGATCGCCTATCAGCTCTCAAATCTCAAGGATCTGAATTCCTCTTGGCTATAGCTTCCTGTAAATATGACCTAGCTTAATCACTGTTCTTGTATTCATTCACAGCAGGAGTTTAGAAGCTAAATTCCTAACATCAACTTTGGTACACTTTCCTTCAACTCTTAATATATTCATCATAGATAGGAATCGAATTTCTTTTCTGAGGATTTGGTCTTTAGATGTTAGACATTCTCTTTGAGGATAGATTACACTTTTTCTATTTATTTCTTCTGTATAGATCACCTTGTAGCTAATCATGCAGCCTCAAATGGTATTCTGTAGCTAGGAAGTCTACTAAATTACTTTGGAGAAATATCTTGCCAAGGGAGAGTATTTGGAAACAAGGCTAAAAGCGTAAGTTGGGGCCTGGCCTTGGAGAAGACTCAATGACAAGCTATTGACCCCAAATTTATTTAATAGACAATACAGAACTAATCAAAGTTGTTTTTTTTTTTTTAGAAAACTGATAATCAAAATGAAGTGTATAGCAAGATTAATCTGATGAAAGTATGTAGTTTTGATTTTTGTATAGGAGAGACTATAATTCAGGGAAATTGAAAGTTAAAAGACTATTCCAAAAGTAAAGGGATGGTAATTATATTAGGATAATCTCCATCATCATGGAAATAAAAAAAATTAATGTAAAAATATCAGGACAAAAAGTATTTCCTGACTGAACAAATGATCAGTTAATTCAGTCAATGCGTTAACCATCCCTCCTTCATTTCATTTCCTGAAGGGGTTAAAGTTCACTCTTTGTGGAGGTCTAAGAACCTAGGATTTCAGGCTGATTCTCTTTAAAAAATTTTTTTTTAAATTTATTTTAATTTTTTTATTGAAGTAGAGTTGATTTGTAATGTTGTGTTAGTTTCAGATATACAGCAAAGTGATTCAGTTATACATGTACATGTATTCATTCTTTTTCAGATTCTTTTCCCTTATGGTTTGTTGCAGGATATTGAATATAGTTCCCTGTGCTATACAGTAGGCCCTTGTTGGTTATCTATTTTATATATGGTAGTGTGTATATCTGATCCTCAATAGTGAGTGACTGAGACAATGAGATCTCAGTGGATGTGATTTTCTCCTCTTTGCCCTCACTAGCAACATGATGATACTGAGGCACAGGAAACAAGTGAGTAATCGTCTGTGTACGACGACACTATAGAACTCAGATAATTAAGCTTGAAATGCAAAGTTTATTTCTATCTCAGCAGGTTGCCAGGACAAATATACGAGCACCAAAGAGAGTGAAGGAAATAATCTTTTAGATATTTTTTCACAAATAGACACACTCTAGATTTTTGATTGTGAGAAGAAGAAAGATGAAAATTAAGAATAGAGCACAAAGTGTAAATGATTAAAACAGTTAACATCCAGCTCTGGAATTAGCCCATTCTGACTAATCATATAAAGTCCATTTGCAATGAAGTCTAGGTAATGCCTAACTTCTCACACCATAGTGAATGGGAGTGTTTGAAATCGCAATTAACTGACTAATTTAATTTCTAACACTGCTATTACATTTTCTTTTTGCGTGGCCTGAGTTTAAATTATTAATACACTTGCAATTTGTTTCTTACACTTTTCTTTTTATGAACAAATGTGCTCTGGTTTTGGCAAGGGCTAATGAACTTAGTGCATTAGATGTTTTATGAGTTTATTTCATAATATTTTGAACTCTTGATATCCCATGTCCCATTTTGCTAGGCACATATTCTCTTTCTTTTTAGATTTACAAGGACAATCAAAGTGCATATTGAATCTTAATCGCCAGTGTATAAAGGATCATTGGTTGTCCAGGAAGCCTTTTATTTCTTTTCTATCCTTGCAATTACTTCTTCTCCCCAAATACTGTTTTCTAAAATGCTAATGTAGCCATGTGTGACATGATGGGATCTTAATACCTCAAGAACAGTGGCTCAGATCACTTTTCAGGGGCTCAGGGAAAGCGTAGAAGACAGTGTTTGGTGTCTTTTCGGAGGGCAGTGAGAGGAAGTTTGTAAGGCTGAGGCTGGGAGGAGAAAGAATTAACAGGCCAGGGGCCAGGATCTATTTGCTCCCCAGTGAGAAATGAAAAGAAAATAGACAAAACTAAAACCAGAACCCAGAAGAACCTCTCCCATTTGATGTCAGAATTTAGTGCAGTAAAGAAAACCCTACACCTAGAGTCCAGCTGAAAATTCTTTAACATTGACAGAAGCTCTCTCCACCTGGCACTACACATCTGTTTAAAAATTAAAGCAATCCTTAAAATTGACATTTCCAAATAACTTTAGAGTTAGCAAAATGCAGACAAAATGTTTTTTCTATTTTTTCTCACTTTTGTTAAGACACAGACACACAAGCACACACACAGCTTTTTGTGTTGTGTATTTTTCTAACTTTTCAATTCCCATAACTGAACACTTCCGTGCTAAGTATACCAATCACACATGTTGATAACTAAATACTTGACATATTTAATTAGACATACATGCAAGCACACACACACATGTATAGACACACACACACATGCTAAGAAAGAAGTGGTTCTTTTGCTTGATTTTTAGGAATTGTCAGAAAGATCCCTTTCTAGATGGTAATGAGAATTGAAATAGAAGCAGAAGTGGTTGATTTCAACTAATCTGTGAAACGTAAATTTTAAACTCCTTTACAGTGGACCTCCGGAGAAGCAAGGTGGTATGACTAATAAGTTATCAATGGGAATTATGAAAAAATGACCTGTAGCAGTCAAAATTATGAGGCAGCCTCTAATCCACCCCTCAGAAACCTTGTAAGTAAATGTCATGTTTGACAAAGTAGTTCATGTTGAGAAACACCATCTGTGAGGAATATCAGAGACTAGGAGGAGATGTCATGCTTGATAAAGCTGGTAATGCTGATGTCCATCAGAAGAGCAAACTAATATTTCAAAAGCTCAGGGAAAAGAGTCGAGAGAAAAAAAATGAGTTTGAAGAAAGCACCTGAGACCATTGCTAATGAAAACAGGCACATGAGAAGCATAGGAGACCAAGCATAGTATAAAAATGTTTCCTATCCAAGTAAGCTATTTGTATCTCTGTTATGAGACCATACCTCCTAATATTTAATATTTCCTCTCTGCTTCCAGTTAACATCTTGATTTGCCCTTTGACACTCATTAAATATTGTTTCCATTGACATACTAATATACAATAGCCTTGGAGATTAGAAAAATAGGAAGCTAACAAGCTTCATTCCTCTGTTCTGGTCACACTGTTAGCATTCAATTCAATACATAAGTTTTGAGGGAGTTTTCTGTTTTCTCTGGCAGGCTCTGTGCTGGGCAACTCAGACACTGCGTGTCCTTAGAGAGCTTGCAATCTAGCACAGTTACACATGGGAAATGATCTCTCATGACAACCCAGTACTGTCAATTCACACAATAAGCATATGCAATCAGCAGTGTCTGTGCAGGAGAGCATGGAGGTTGGAATGCTACCAAGACTTCATGAAAGCTGTATTGTGAAGGATGAATGGTAGTTCATCAGGTAACAAGAACTTAGAACATTCATCAACTTCCATAAAGGTACTTTCATTTCTACATTTCCCTGAAACCCCAGACAAGTTCCACTAACAACCTTCATCAATGCATTGTGCCCTTGTAGTCATCTGCAAAACAAACGTGTTAATATTCAGCTGTCTGCACTTAACTACAAATTCCACGTTGGTGGTGGCAACTGTCTTATTCACCATTTTATCTACAGTAATTATGACAAATTCACTTAGTTCAAAATTGGTTCACTGACAAACTGTTCTAGAAGACCCTTGGTTATTTCACCCTGTACAGGTCTCCTGATACTCACTCTATAATTAATGTTCTTTTCTTTACTCAAAAAAAAAAAAAAAAAAAAGGTGAAAAAGACAAACTATGTTTATTAAGAAAGCGGTACTCAGATGTGTCTGTTCCACTCTTTGGAAAATGAATTCCTTCATGAAACTTTATGAAATTCTTCAATACATGAAACATGCAACGCTTGCAGAGTTCCTGCAAAAAGGCAAAAAAAAAAACTTGCCTCAATATGCTTTTGCTCAGTATTTCCTGAAGCTACAAGGATGAACAGGAACCCCGGCTCTCAATGTATCAATACCACAAATGATTTATTGTAGTTTTGAGTAGAATTTAACAAAGCCAACTATTTCTGCCCAAAGATAGGTTATCAAATGGGTTGAGCTAACCTCTTCCCTTTGAAGCATTTTCTCCTGTTTGAAAGAAAACTCTTCTGCCTTGTTTCTCTCCACAACTGGGAGTTGAGAACTGCTCAGACTTTTGGGAAACACAGCCAAAGCCCTCACAAAGCAAAAGGCTAGAACATGTCAGGAGAAGGCTGAATTTAGTGTAAGTATTTTTTGATTGCTCCTGAATATCATTTCATAAAGGTCAGAGGGCAATAGCTATGCACCTAACCTCCTGCTGAAATCCCTCTGTCATAAAATTGCTTTTCATTTCTTATTTTAAAAGAATCCAAATGAAATTTGGCCAGGATTTTGGCCAAAACTTAAAACTTTGGGTAAGTACATAAGGATTAGTAAATAAAGAAAACATAATTAAAGTAATCAGTACTATTTTCTGGATGCTTTCTATGTACCAGACAATATGTTGGCCTTGAAAGGACAGCATTTATCCTCACCAAGTTCCATTCAGCGATGTGAGAAATTGTAGGTACCATACTGGGTTGAGAAGTGTGTGCTATGTTCAAAGATGGGTAGAGTGTTGATAATCTCTACAAAATGTACTGAAATACATGACAAATACAATCGTAAAAACCCAGCATTGGCACATATAGCTGTTTGAAAATAGTTTTCTGGAATTAGGAAGAGGAAGAAAGAAATAAAATTACAACCTCCCTACGGTGTGATCATGGATGACTTAAATACAACTAAAAGGTGAGCATCTACTGTAGTACAATGTAAGACCAATTTTACCTTTTCGAAGGCAAACATGCCAACACCAATATTAGGCTTCATCTTTTAATAAGTTGTTATTTCTAAGTATCTTGCCGATGTATATGTGTCTATTAGAAATAGGATAAAATTCACAATGGACTGGCCCCCATGAGATAGGATTCTCATGCCCTTGTCTTCATTTTTTATTATGATTCCCCCTTTTTACTGCTTTGCTTTCTTCACTGCTCCTTTCCCACTTCTGAAGGAAAGTAGAGAGTGGTTAGATGGTTTTGATCTTAAGTATTGTTTCTAGGGCAGTGTTTGATGTTTGACCCAGGAAGTAACCAGAAGTGGGGAGATCTATTTTTGCTTCAGCATGGAATACACAAGGGACTCGTACAGCTAAAGGGGTTTAAAGTGCCTCCTGCTCATCACATCTCACAGGGTTTATCGACCCACTGAGAGCCCAGCTCACAAAGAGAACAAAGACATAGGCAGGTGATGGAGGAGAGAAGGAGGCAGAGAGTTGGTACCATTGACCAAAGAAGAGGAAGTTGGCATCACACAGAGCACACGTGAGAAAAACAAGGACGTCACACAAAATCAGTTAAGGCTCATGTTCAGGCACTGCACATGAGGAAAACTAAAACCTTTTACTTATAAATAGTAAAGGCTAAGAACAAAGAGATGGACATATAAAATGGCCAGAGCATGTAAGCAATGCATCTTTAAAAGGTATGTTAACCTGTATTTATTCAATATGGGATTGTTGCACATTAAATGTTTTCTCTGGATCCAGTCTGGTGCTTCAGACACTTCTCTCCTAGTCACCAATGCCTCAATTTAAGCAGTGTGTGTTCTGTGGCTTATTTTTTCAGAAACCTATTCAATTTTAGGGATTATCCTGATGAACTCTATCTGGCTATCACTCTTTTCTCTAAAGATAATTATTATCTAATTATTATATAGCTAGCTTTTGGGGGGACTATCGTTTCTTTAAGAAAACCTTCAAAATGTGGAGAAACCAAACATTTTAAACGTCATTCCATCATCTTCAAGCTTCCATCTGTTCTTCTGGGAAGTTAGTTGTCATTTCATTGTTGATTTTTAAAATACGGTGTTTTTTTTATTCAGATACTTTTAAGATGTTAATTTCTCAATGACTTTCTTCAGTTTTATTACAATGTGCCTAATTATGTATTCTTTCTCTGTATGTTTATCCTATTTGGCTTAGAAGCAAATATCTTGGTATCTTTTATCAGCTTTTGAAAATTCTTGGCTGTTATCTCTTAAAATGTTTCTGCCCTCATCTTTCTTTCTTGCTCCTATCTTTTTGAGAACGTAATTATATCCCTTTAAGATTTTTTCACACTCGCCCAGATGTGTTTTCCATTTTCTCTCAGTATTTCAGTTTCAATAATTTCCTGTGAATCTATCTTTTACCTACTACTCGTCTATTCCATTGCGTCCAATCTGCTATTATACTCATCTAGTACAGTCTTAAAGTACTGACTTATTTATTCTTTTTTATTTTTATTGTTTTGGCCACACTGCACAGCTTGCAGGATCTTAGTTCCCTAACCAGAGATTGAACCTGCACCCTCAGCAGTGAAAGCGTGGAGTCCTAACCACTGGACCACCAGGGAATTCCCCTGACATTTAATCCTAGGATTTCCATTTTTTCTCTTTGTATAGATTGCAATTCTCTATTCAAGATATCAATTATTCCCTGTATTTTATATCAGTTGTAGTTCTATTAAAGTATACATGATAACTCCAGTATCTAGATCACTTGTGACTCTATGTCTATTGTCTGTTTTTCCTTTTGGTCCTGTTATTTGATGTAGCTGTTTTTTGTTTGTTTAGTTAATTGTTTAGTGAACCTGGACATTTGGACTGAAAAATTGCAGGGGTTCCAAAACCTCAGTAGCTTCTGGTACATAGTTTGAATAGGGGGTTTATCATATTTATCTAATTAGGGCTTGAGTTAGTAAACAAAGTTTATCAGTCTTCATATGGGCAGAGCGATTTCTTTTTCTTCCTTACTCCTGAGATTTATACCAGGTTCCTGATCTCCAGTTTTCATCTCCCTAGCACTGTGAGACTGCCAAAAGCCCCACTAATCTCCTCAGTCACCTTAGTCTTTGCTTTCTCCATAGGTTCTCTATCTCTTGCCTTGGGCTGCTTCTGAAACAGCGTAAAAGATTGTGCTCATTTCAGTATAGAAATATCTTCTGTTCCATATAAAGATAAAAGCTTGACTCCTCAAGTTATGGCTCTCATGATAGTTCCTCTATGCCTTCAAATAGATTTTTTTTGGTATTTCATCCAGATTTCATAATTGTTTTCAGCAAGTAATTGTTATTCCACAAGCTAACTTGTCTTAGCCAGAACATGTAGTCTGCATGTGTATTTTTATGCCTAGCTGTACACTAATTTTACAAAAATAATTCACTGGAAATCATTTTTTGTTTTTGTTTCTAATTTTTCAGTTGCCCACATTCCTACACTTGTTTCTAACAGTATCTTACAGAGATTTGGAGGTTCAGTTTGTAGATAGATGTGGGTGGTATCAATGTAGGGCTGTTTCTTTACGTGTTGCTTTCACAGGAAACAAAATGTTCATTCAAAAGACAGTATAGTTTTGGATACCTGAATTCAGAGTCTAAAATATTCTAAATTTGCCATTTTTACCCCAGCTTAATACTTCAGCATATATGCTTGCATATCTATATTTGTTACTTTTAGAATCACTTCTCCTATGATTTGCATCTCAGTATTTAAAGATGCTATTTTAGATTTTAGATTTTTTGTTTTATGGAGGTGGAAAGGTGGAAGGATCTGAAGATTTAGAATACCATACTATTGTAGAAAAGTCTGAGATGTGTAGAGATGCCTGAATCTCAAACTAATTCTCCAAGGTCCCCCAAACCCTGGAATATCAAAATGAGAGTTAAACCCCAGGATTCCCACATACCTCCTTCCTATCTTTTACTTCGTCTTTATGACAGTGAAGGAAGTAGAAGCAAGTACAGGTTTTGCATAAGTCTGAAATGGGATGGATAGAACATGTTTCAAATTCCTGCCACATGGTTTACTTCAATTGGTTAATAGCTTGAGAATATTGCCATGTCAAAACCTGGGTCTCGCTTTTATCCAGAGGCCATTAGAAGAGGTGGAATCTGGAAAGATTTGGACAAAAGACACTGGCCACCCTCCAAGACATAAATGATTATGAGTCTACATCTTGGGGTGGGAATTCCCAGGTCTTAGTAAAGGGGCCTACTGATCAGAACATCCACAGCGAGGTGGTGATTTCACTAAACTAGAAAGTTTTTCTTCATCTTTCTTGCATGAGACCCTTTGTTTGACCACAGATTTCTTCAAAATAAATTGAAGAATCAGATATAAAATAAGTTTCCCATATGGATTGTCTTATAAATGAACTCTCTCCCATTCCAAACACTAGCACAATAAATATACCAAACAAAAATAAAACTAGTTTTTTTAGTCTTTTCTTACTATCCCTTAACTGCAGCTTCCAGAATAATACTAAGTAATATTGGAATAATCACACTTCTTGATAGATTCCTATATGTGATGGGAACTCCTTTGCTTTTATGCCTTCAATTATGAGATGAAATGTTGGTTCAAGACAGACAGTCTTTATTATGTGAACAGCATATTCTTATGACATCTGTTTTCAGCTTTTACCAGAAATAGTTGTTGCACTTTTTTAAGGGTCTGCTTATTCTCTAAATTATGACATACATTTTTTTTCCTTCTACTTAATGAACTAATTATAGAAACAGATTTCCTAATATGAAGTTAACCTGAAACTCTCTTTTGGCAAAGTAAATTATAAGTTTAACATACTATTGGATTATATGTATGACAATTTATGTAAGATTATTACATCTATACATGTGTGTGCTCATTCTGTGTTTTTTCTCTTTTGGAAAAATAATTAATATTGTAAAATTAAACAAAAAACTTTCCAAAATGTTCTCTTTTCTAGAAACACGTTTGTAGCATTAGAATGTGTCAACACTAAAAATCTGAAAGAATTCACCATAGGATAATCAAGAATGGATTTTTTATTTTAACTTTTTAACATTTTAAAAACTTATAGTACGTGCATCTTTATGTATTTAGGTTTTCTACTTCTTATGATAATTTTTTAAATTTATTTTGTAACCCAAATATATCTTAGGTCCTGGTCTATGTAATAAAGTCTATGTAAGTCTCTGTAAGTTCAAATTCTGTTTCTAGCATACATTTAGTTTTGGCATCTGATGTATTAATTAACCCCTTTAAGCCTCAGTTCCTTTATCTTTAAAATGAATAGACATAACACAATTATATCATATGGATGTTTGGGGATTAAATAATATAAGGAATGTAAAGCATTAAACAATACCTGGTATCTGGTAAGCATTGACGAACTATTACCGAATTATTGTTACATAAATAGTTTATCTTGACCATCTTGATCAATAGCACCACTGCTCAAATAGGTAGGTAACCCTCAAACAAATAATCTATATCAACATCTGTTTCTCTGCCTTTGACATTCATTAAAAAAAGATTTACTGAGGGCACACTATCCACAAGGTACTGCTGTAGGAATTGTGGATATGGAAGTGACAAAATAAACCCAAAAGAACAAAAAACAAAACATACACACAATCCGTTTTCATGGAGCTTTCATTCTATTAACCATTGCCCTGTTCCACCTACTTTCCTTTTGTCCATTTTCAGCTGATGACACACTTCTTTCTAATACATGCATCCTGTACTTTTAAAAATAAGGATTATATTAATTTTCAGAAGCAAATCACGTTTGCCACTGGTTTTTCAGTGCATTACCCCCCCACCCCCAACTGCCCCTTGAATGCCAGGCCAAGCTTGTATTTTGCAAGTTTGAAGAAAAGACTTGAGGGACTTGATTTGAGATGTGATATGACTAAAGCTGTGGTTTAGGATTTTGTATTTGACAGCAGTGAACAAACAGAATGGGGCAGTGAGGGGAAATAAAGGCAGCCTGAGTCATGAATCAACATGATGGTATAAAAATGCAGGTGAGGAAAGAGAAAGGGAAGACTTGCACATGCAGGCCAAGCAAGTATTGACAGAATATTTATGTCATGATGGGGGAAAGGAAAAGGTAGAAGGAGAATTCATGGCTCCATGAATGTTGATCTAAATAATTGAAAATATTAGAAGTGTTATTAATAGGAATCAGAGATATAAGAGAAATAACTACTTTTGGATGGCGATATTATTTTTTATATATGATGACTTTTAAGTGTTAAAATATCTCCCACAGAAAAGAATTAACTATCAATTTGTTGTTCATAGCTATATTGTCAATGCCTGAGATATGGTATGTGTGAACTGACTGAATGAAAGTTTTGAAATAACTTAAGAAAGCAAGTATAAATTGAAATGCTGTTTGCCTGTCAAAATTCATGTAATTATCATCAAAGAAACTTGACAAACAAAATCTAAATTCAGTTAATAAGTTAATACTCCAAGTATTTGTGATTTGATTTTGATTGTGAGTGATCTGAACATGTGAAAATAGGACACTCTATCAGAAAAGAAAATATTGACAAAGTATTTAAAAGAAAGGTTAGGAAAACATGCAATATTTAAATGAAAATTAATATCTGTAATACACGAATGCTTCTATGAGTCACAAATTTAAATATAAAATAATACAGTAGGAAAAGAGCAAAATAATTTAATACACAATTCATGGAAGAAGAAACACAAATAACCAGTAAGTATATTAAAAAGATGATCAACATTACTAGTGATACCATTTTTGTTTAATATAACAGAACAAGTAGTATATTTATAATAGTGTTAGGGGAAATAGGAATTGTCAAAAATAATATTAGTGGTATTTATAGAATGTTACAATAAATTTTAGGAAAGCAATTTCTCATTATCTGTGTAATTTAAAGTGGCTAAACCATTAAACTCCAAAATTCCACTTCTAAAAATCTGTCCTTTGAAATATTGCAAGATAAGCATACAAGACTATTGATTACAATGTTACTGTTTGTAATAGGAAATAAATCAGAAGAAACTTAAAATCCATCAATATATAAATAGTTAAAAATTGTAGTACTACAACCATATGATATAATGAAATGAAAATAATAAATAAAAAATAGGTGGCTCTTGACACATTGATATAAATCATCTCTAAGATCCATTACATCAATAATGCAAGTTGCTAAGTGCTATGGGTAATATGATCTCATTTATGTCAACATATAAATGTGTACATTCATGTGTGCCTCGTCTGAATGTGTGTCTGTGCAGGTGTGTCAAAGCATTTGTGCGTGTACACCTGCAGAAAAATATCAAGAAAAATATTCAAGAACTGGAAACAGTGGCTACTTCAAGAAAAAAAGGAACAAAAGCTTAGAAAGAGGGGGAAAAATACCCACTTTATGCTTATATTTCTGTACTTAAATACTCTTTGTAAAGACTATATATTACTGTTGGGGAAAAATGAGAGCCTTAAGAGAAAACAAATGAAATAGGTAATCATTTGAAAAGAGATGACTGCAAAACTCTGAGATCAGGAAGCATCGTTTAGTAGAGAGGTAAGATTTTTGTTTCTGCTGTTACCCTTACTGGTAAATACATCATAGCCTGTTATAATGAATGTATTTATACACACTAATGAACAGAATTTCATGTTCCAACAATCTCTGAATAATTTCTTATATAATTCATCAAAATTATGGGAATTAGTTATCTCTTTTCTATCTTGTTGGGAATAATTGTGGCTTCTTTAGGTATTTGATTGTTGCTCTTCGAGGTCTCAGTGAATTAAAAGTGAGAGTTAGATGGGCAGGCTAATCATAACTAAAAATTAGAAGAAAAGTTTAAGCTTAGCCACTAACTTATGTGGAGTGTAGCTTGCTTTACCTATACATTGTGAAGGGAAGACTGATTATATTGCATCCATTTTTTTTAGAATTGCAGATTTAAAGAGTTCTAGAATCTCATCCAATTATAACCTTCTGTAATTTTGCATCTTTAAGTGCAATAGTTCTCTCAAAATGCAAACCGAAACGTAGCTTCTCCAGTCTCAACAGATCATTGTCTTAGTGTGAGTTCCTCCAGAAACAGACTCTGAAAAGGGATTTTAATTGTAGTAGTTTATTTGGGAAATAATCTCAGGAAATTCCAGGAAAGAAGTGGAGCTTGAGACACAGAATAGAAGCAAGCCAAGAAGAGTTTGGTGTGTGATCAAGTCAGTCACTACTGTGGGCACTGGACCTGAGTCCACTGGGGGTGACTTGAGGAAGCTCTGGTGGTTATACATCAACTCCAGGCTCCTCATTGGTCCAGGCCTGTGACTGGCATAATTAACGCTTTGGCACACCTGTCCTGTGCAAAGACCAAGCATACACCCACAGCCAGAGAAAATGCCCCAGGGAGCAGACTTGGCAGCCTTCAGCATGTAGAGATGCTGTGCTCAGGGAAAAAGAGCAATGCACTGAAGCATCACCTATTTTTAACCACTTGCAAGTCCATCCTGTCAGGTCACTTATTTTTGAATGGTAGTCAGTCACAAGTACTTAAAAAAAAAAGTTCTATGACAGCAGTTTCTGTGGGACCAGCTATAGTTCCCGATTGTGCATTTGCTTCCAAAGCTATACAGAGCCCCTTGGCATCCACAGAGCATTGATTCCAGAACGCTCTGTGGATACCAAAATGCTCAAGTCCTTTACAGCTAACCCTCCATATCCGCGGGTTCTGCATCTGTGGGTTCCACCAATCACTGATTCAACCAACAGTTGATTGAACCAGGGAATACTGAGGCTGGGCTATAAATGATTTTCATCCTGTCCCCCCTCTGTCACTCATTCTATATTCCCATCACCCTGGACTACGGTTTCTGCTGGCAAGGTTGCCGGTGCCGTGGAGTGACTCAGAGATTTTTTTCCTGAATGCTTGATCCAAACTCTGTCTCTATCAAACTCTCTCTCTTCATGGTAATAAGGGTCACTGCTGTTCCAGCATAATAACTCCTTCCTTTGCCCACTGGTCCCACAGCATGAAGAGCCCAAGCTGACCAGGCAACAGTCAGAGCATTAGGTATTCGAAGGAGAAGGATGTAACTCATTTAGCACCACCAAGTAGCTTGCTGGTCTTTTGAAGAGTCAGAAGCATCCTGAAGGCTCAGCATCCCTCTCTGCTGCTAATAGGTAACATTGGACCCATTCATTCTCTCTATTACGACCAACACAGCTTTCTTCATAGTCCGTGATGAATCACTGGTCTTGCTTCTGTCCTCAGGGTGAGCTAAGACAGACGATGATTCACATGCACTGTACAAGATATCTTATTCACCTTGTTTTGTGACTTCTCTAGAGTGATGATCTTTGGTGGGCATTGATATGTTTCAAAAATCCACACACTTTACGCCCATAGGCTCAAAGAACTTTATATCTCTGTCTGGAATTCCATTCTTGCTGCTTCCATGCTCCTCTCCATAAGCCAAGACATTTGCCATTGTCCTAGAATCTGTATATATTCTTATCTAAGGCCAATTTTCTCTCCATACCAAGTTGATGACTTAGTGCCAGTGTCAGCAGGCTATGGCCAATGGTCTAACCACCTATTTCTGTAAATGAAATTTCACTAGAAGACAGTTGAACCCATTTGTTTACATCTTGTCTGTAGCCGCTTCCATATTACAAGGCCACAGCTGAGTAGTTATGGAAGAGGCCAAATGGCCCACATACCAAAATATTTTTTATCCGTCTCTTTAAGAAAAAGCTTGCTGACCTTGGACCTAGTATATTGCTAAGATCTCTTTATGTGGAGAGATACCCGGATTGGAACAGTAATCTTCAGCAGTGTATTTTTGGCTGAAATCATATATGTAGCCAATTCATCCATGAATCGGACATATAAGCCCACCTGTGTGAGGTGAGTGAGTGGTGTCAGTACCTCTGAGGTAGGTGACATATGGTCTAAGCTACCTGCTTGTACAGCTTGCTTGCGCTTCCTGTGTGAATCATGTTTTTTATCTTCTGTATTTTACGATGTCTTGACATTTGGGGATTGACCTAAAGAGAGACTGCCCCTCCCAGGGCTAGCTAATTCCCAAAGATAATAACAACATGCCCACAAACACCCTTTTCTTATACAAACCAGCGAATCCTGAGTAACTCTACACGTGCCAAGCCAATATCTCTCCTGCCCTAAATCCCTTAAAGTCAGATATGGACAACTAGAGACCACGCCTACAGCCCCAAGCCTGCTGGAAGTAATCAAACTGGGCAATCCTAACTGATCACTCTGCCCTGCTTTGCCTTTCCCCTGGAAACCAAAATAAAGGTTATAGCCTAGGCTTCCCCCAGGGTCCTGCCTCTGCCTCCCAATCAAAACCTGGTGCTTTCCCCCTGTGCTCCTGCATGATGTGACGTGACCCCTTCTCTTGAGAAATGCACCTAATAAATCCTCTTCCAGTGGCATTGGCCTCTCCAGGTCATCTCTCAGTTACCTTCATAGTTTAAAATCCCACAGGTCCACATACAACACCGTCTGGATCTGCTCAACTTTATTCCTGAAGGTTCAGATTCCAATTTATGGTGGATTTACCGCTACTCTGACCTAAACTTCTCAAGCTCTAACTAAATAGATTGAAGTCATATTCCCATGTTTAATGCGTGCTATATTCAGAACTAGCAGGGGTCTAGCAAGGGCAGGGCCTTTCTCTCTTAGTGTTAAGGAGTATGATGTACAAACTCTTATGCATTAACTTGAACATAGTGTCTTGGCGTTCAGTCTACTAGATACCTAAAATGTCTACTGATGTGACAACCCTTAAAATTTTGGAGGATTTATCTCCCAGCCATGGACACACATACATCTTACTAGGGTCCTTGCCACTTTTATCTCACCGTGCCAATAAAAATAGTGGACCAGTGTAATATTCTAAGGATCAAAGTCCCTTTCCCTTCAGACTATATCGTGACAAAGATATATAACTTTGGGGCAAGAATGTGACTTCTATTTTGCTGTCTAACCTGGGTGAAGGTGACTTGCTTCTGAACCTTCTTCTTGACAGATGTTTTAAATAACAAGTTTACCAAATAAAGTCAGGTAAATAGCTGCATATCAAGTTGTAGAGAGTGTGTTGACCTTTTTCTAGGAAAGATACCATATCCAGCACAGCTGCTTTAGTAGACCTACCACTTAGTTGAGTTTACAGTCCTCTACCATCATCCCTCATGGCCCTTCTGTGTTTTGTAGGCATTAAGCTAGAAGCTTAAATGTGGACATGACAAAGACAACAACCCTTGAACTATTTAGTCCTTGAGGATAGCCCTTATCTGCCATCCCACCATGTTTTTGATTTACCACCTTGGCTGTGGGTATGGGTATTCCCTTTCCCCAGTGTTCAATGGTTCTGGCACATAGCTGTATGTTTCTTGAGTAAAATTTTTGGGGATTTCTATTGGAGTTGCTTGCAGTGATCTTCAGTTCATGGCCTCTGGATCTGAGAACTAACTCAGGTATAGAAACCCAGCCACACCCATACTTTTCCTTTGTATCAATAGTAGGTGATATATACAGTCTCCCCCTCTGTTCCTGATCTGTTGGTTATATAAGTGAAGCAGTTTTGCCAATGGCTGCTCTTTGAATCTCTAGTAATGACCTGGTCCCTGTGAGTCAGTATCTTTTGGGCACATGATATTGCTTAGGTTCAGCTGATCACTAACAGTTTATTGCCATCAAACGGCCTCTGCTCTTAGGACTTCCCTGGCGGTCTAGTGGTTATGACTCTGCACTTCCACTGCAGGGGGTTTGATCCCTGGTCCAGGAACTAAGATCCCACATGCCGCATGGCCAAAAAATTAAAAAAAAAAAAAAAGTGGCCTCTGTCCTCCTAGAATCCTGTCATTCCCAGTGACACAAAGGAGACTATTTCCATAGCAGCATTTGTCGCTTTCCATCTAGGCCTGTGATTGCCTACTCCGAGATCCCCAGCTATGCTAATATACCCTCTGCACCAGCACTTTCTTATTGCTAGTGAAGGGAGAATCCATGGGCCTCCCCAGAATAGGGTCAGGTGGTGGATTCCTTGTTGTTCTATGATAGATCACCTTTAACACAGTTATATGAGCCTCGTTATCCATTTGTCAATATTCTTCTAGGCAATTCTGTCACTTCCACTTCATTTTCAATATACCACCATTTTCTTTAAGCTTTAATAATCCGTGCCAGCAGTGCACTGGGACTTGCTCAGCTATCCTTGCCAGGACATTAAACCCCGAGTTACAGAAAAGTGCCCCATATCAATCAAAGCTCCATTCTCGATCCTTAACATGTCTCTATCACCAGGGTTCAGCAAACTCCAGAATAATTCCTGAACTGTTCTCCTAGTTCCGCCCCTCCCTATTAGACAGTTCCTTAAGGACATTTGTCAATCACGTGTTTCTTCTGGTAGCAGGGGAAGGAAGGCATACTGAAACAAGACCTTAATTATTTTTTTTTTTAAGATTTTTAGAAGTTTCCTGTAATGTCTGAAACATTTATATTAACATATTTCCATACATATTTCCATACAAATACAAATATAAGATTTTTAGAAATTTCATGTAATGTCTGAAACATTTATATTAACATATTTCCATACAAATAACCCAATGAAAGTTTAGTATTAGTTGTTTTGTTTGTTTTTTTATACTGCAGGTTCTTATTAGGCATCAGTTTTATACACATCAGTGTATACATGTCAATCCCAATCGCCCAATTCAGCACACCACCATCCCCACCTCACCACACTTTTCCCCCCTTGGTGTCCATATGTCCATTCTCTACATCTGTGTCTCAACTTCTGCCCTGCAAACTGGCTCATCTGTACCATTTTTCTAGGTTCCACATACATGCATTAATATACGATATTTGTTTTTCTCTTTCTGACTTACTTCACTCTGTATGACAGTCTCTAGATCCATCCACGTCTCAACAAATGACTCAAATTCGTTCCTTTTTATGGCTGAGTAATATTCCATTGTATATATGTACCACAACTTCTTTATCCATTCGTCTGTTGATGGGCATTTAGGTTGCTTCCATGACCTGGCGCATTTAGGTTGCTTCCATGACCTGGCTATTGTAAATAGTGCTGCAATGAACATTCGGGTGCATGTGTCTTTTTGAATTACGGTTTTCTCTGGGTATATGCCCAGTAGTGGGATTGCTGGGCCATATGGTAATTCTATTTTTAGTTTTTTAAGGAACCTCCATATTGTTCTCCATAGTGGCTGTATCAATTTACATTCCCACCAACAGTGCAAGAGGGTTCCCTTTTCTCCACACCCTCTCCAGCATTTGTTGTTTGTAGATTTTCTGATGATGCCCATTCTAACAGGAGTGAGGTGATACCTCATTGTAGTTTTGATTTGCATTTCTCTAATAATTAGTGATGTTGAGCATCTTTTCATGTGCTTCATGGCCGTCTGTATGTCTTCTTTGGAGAAATGTCTATTTAGGTCTTCTGCCCATTTTTGGATTGGGGTGTTTGTTTCTTTGATATTGAGCTGAATGAGCTGTTTATATATTTTGGAGATTAATCCTTTGTCCGTTGATTCATTTGCAAATATTTTCTCCCATTCTGAGGGTTGTCTTTTCGTCTTGTTTATGGTTTCCTTTGCTGTGCAAAAGCTTTGAAGTTTCATTAGGTCCCACTTGTTTATTTTTGTTTTTATTTCCATTACTCTAGGAGGTGGATCAAAAAAGATCTTGCTGTGATTTATGTCAAAGAGTGTTCTTCCTATGTTTTCCTCTAAGAGTTTTATAGTGTCCAGTCTTATATTTAGGTCTCTAATCCATTTTGAGTTTATTTTTGTGTATGGTGTTAGGGATTATTCTAATTTCATTCTTTTACATGTAGCTGTCCAGTTTTCCCAGCACCACTTACTGAAGAGACTGTCTTTTCTCCATTGTATATCTTTGCCTCCTTTGTCATAGATTAGTTGACCATAGGTGCGTGGGTTAATCTCTGGGCTTTCTATCTTGTTCCATTGATCTATGTTTCTGTTTTTGTGCCAGTACCATATTGTCTTGATTACTGTAGCTTTGTAGTATAGTCTGAAGTCAGGGAGTCTGATTCTTCCCACTCCATTTTTTTGCCTCAAGACTGCTTTGGCTATTCGGGGTCTTTTGTGTCTCCATACAAATTTTAAGATGATTTGTTCTAGCTCCATAAGAAATGCCATTGGTAATTTGATAGGGATTGCATTGAATCTGTAGATTGCTTTGGGTAGTATACTCATTTTCACAATGTTGATTCTTCCAATCCAAGAACATGGTATATCTCTCCATCTGTTGGTATCATCTTTAATTTCTTTCATCAGTGTCTTATAGTTTTCTGCATACAGGTCTTTTGTCTCCCTCGGTAGGTTTATTCCTAGGTATTTTATTCTTTTTGTTGCAATGGTAAATGGGAGTGTTTCCATAATTTCTCTTTCAGATTTTTCATCATTAGTGTATAGGAATGCAAGAGATTTCTGTGCATTAATTTTGTAGCCTGCAACGTTACCATATTCATTAATTAGCTCTAGCAGTTTTCTGGTGGCAGTTTTAGGATTCTCTATGTATAGTATCATGTCATCCGCAAACAGTGACAGTTTTACTTCTTCTTTTCCAATTTGTATTCCTTTTATTTCTTTTTCTTCTCTGATTGCCATGGCTAGGACTTCCAGAACTATGTTGAATAATAGTGGTGAGAGTGGACATCCTTGTCTCGTTCCTGATCTTAGAGGAAATGCTTTCAGTTTTTCACCATTGAGAATGATGTTCGCTGTGGGTTTGTCATATATGGCCTTTATTATGTTGAGGTAGGTTCCCTCTATGCCCACTTTCTGGAGAGTTTTTATCATAAATCGGTGTTGAATTTTGTCAAAAGCTTTTTCTACATCTACTGAGATGATCATATGGTTTTTATACTTCAGTTTGTTAATATGGTGTATCACATTGATTGATTTGCATATATTGAAGAATCCTTGCATCCCTGGGATAAATCCCACTTGATCATGGTGTATGATCCTTTTAATGTGTTGTTGGATTCTGTTTGCTAGTATTTTGTTGAGGATTTTTGCATCTATATTCATCAGTGATATTGGTCTGTAATTTTCTTTTTTTGTAGTGTCTTTGTCTGGTTTTGGTATCAGGGTGATGGTGGCCTCATAGAATGAGTTTGGGAGTGTTCCTTCCTCTGCAATTTTTTGGAAGAGTTTGAGAAGGATGGGTGTTAGCTCTTCTCTAAATGTTTGATAGAATTCACCTGTGAAGCCATCTGGTCCTGGACTTTTGTTTGTTGGAAGATTTTTAATCACAGTTTCAATTTCATTACTTGTGATTGGTCTGTTCATATTTTCTGTTTCTTCCTGATTCAGTCTTGGAAGGTTATAGCTTTCTAAGAATTTGTCCATTTCTTCCAGGTTGTCCATTTTATTGGCATAAAGTTGCTTGTAGTAGTCTCTTAGGATGTTTTGTATTTCTGCGGTGTCTGTTGTAACTTCTCCATTTTCATTTCTGATTTTATTGATTTGAGTCCTCTCCCTCTTTTTCTTGATGAGTCTGGCTAATGGCTTATCAATTTTGTTTATCTTCTCAAAGAACCAACTTTTAGTTTTATTGATCTTTGCTATTGTTTTCTTTGTTTCTATTTCATTTATTTCTGCTCTGATCTTTATGATTTCTTTCCTTCTGCTAACTTTGGGTTTTGTTTGTTCTTCTTTCTCTAGTTTCTTTAGGTGTAAGGTTAGATTGTTTACTTGAGATTTTTCTTGTTTCTTTAGGTAGGCTTGTATAGCTATAAACTTCCCTCTTAGAACCGCTTTTGCTGCATCCCATAGGTTTTGGGTCGTCGTGTTTTCATTGTCATTTGTCTCTAGGTATTTTTTTATTTCCTGTTTGATTTCTTCAGTGATCTCTTGGTTATTTAGTAACGTATTGTTTAGCCTCCATGTGTTTGTCTTTTTTACGTTTTTTTCCCTGTAATTCATTTCTAATCTCATAGCGTTTTGGTCAGAAAAGATGCTTGATATGATTTCAATTTTCTTAAATTTACTGAGGCTTGATTTGTGACCCAAGATGTGATCTATCCTGGAGAATGTTCCGTGTGCACTTGAGAAGAACGTGTAATCTGCCGTTTTTGGATGGAATGTCCTATATATATCAATTAAATCTATCTGGTCTATTGTGTCATTTAAAGCTTCTGTTTCCTTATTTATTTTCATTTTGGATGATCTGTCCATTGGTGTAAGTGAGGTGTTAAAGTCTCCCACTATTATTGTGTTACTGTCGATTTCCTCTTTTATAGCTGTTAGCAGTTGCCTTATGTATTGAGGTGCTCCTATGTTGGGTGCATATATATTTATAATTGTTATATCTTCTTCTTGGATTGATCCCTGGATCATTATGTAGTGTCCTTCCTTGTCTCTTGTAACATTCTTTATTTTAAAGTCTATTTTATCTGATATGAGTATAGCTACTCCAGCTTTCTTTTGATTTCCATTTGCATGGAATATCTTTTTCCATCCCCTCACTTTCAGTCTGTATGTGTCCCTAGGTCTGAAGTGGGTCTCTTGTAGACAGCATATATATGGGTCTTGTTTTTGTATCCATTCAGCCAGTCTATGTCTTTTGGTTGGGGCATTTAATCCATTCACGTTTAAGGTAATTATCGATATGTATGTTCCTATGACCATTTTCTTAATTGTTTTGGGTTTGTTTTGGTAGGTCCTTTTCTTCTCTTGTGTTTCCCACTTAGAGAAGTTCCTTTAGCATTTGTTGTAGAGCTGGTTTGGTGGTGCTGAATTCTCTTAGCTTTTGCTTGTCTGTAAAGCTTTTGATTTCTCCATCAAATCTAAATGAGATCCTTGCTGGGTAGAGTAATCTTGGTTGTAGGTTCTTCCCTTTCATCACTTTAAGTATATCATGCCACTCCCTTCTGGCTTGCAGAGTTTCTGCTGAGAAATCAGCTGTTAACCTTATGGGAGTTCCCTTGTATGTTATTTGTCGTTTTTCCCTTGCTGCTTTCAGTAATTTTTCTTTGTCTTTAATTTTTGCCACTTTGATTACTATGTGTCTCGGCGTGTTTCTCCTTGGGTTTATTCTGTATGGGACTCTCTGCGCTTCCTGGACTTGGGTGGCTATTTCCTTTCCCATGTTAGGGAAGTTTCGACTATAATCTCTTCAAATATTTTCTCTGGTCCTTTCTCTCTCTCTCTCCTTCTGGGACCCCTATAATGCGAATGTTGTTGCATTTAATGTTGTCCCAGAGGTCTCTTAGGCTGTCTTCATTTCTTTTCATTCTTTTTTCTTTATTCTGTTCCACAGCAGTGAATTCCACCATTCTGTCTTCCAGGTCACTTATCCGTTCTTCTGCCTCAGTTATTCTGCTATTGATTCCTTCTAGTGTAGTTTTCATTTCAGTTATTGTATTGGTCATCTCTGTTTGTTTGTTCTTTAATTCTTCTAGGTCTTTGTTAATCATTTCTTGCATCTTCTCAATCTTTGCCTCCATTCTTATTCCGAGGTCCTGGATCATCTTCACTATCATTATTCTGAATTCTTTTTCTGGAAGGTTGCCTATCTCCACTTCATTTAGTTGTTTTTCTGGGGTTTTTTCTTGTTCCTTTATCTGGTACATAGCCCTCTGCCTTTTCATCTTCTCTGTCTTTCTGTAACTGTGGTTTTTTCAAGACCTTAATTATTGCTCACAAAATAGTACCTGGGTAAAAGTCTTATGAGGGCAAGTACAATGTTGTGAGGAATCCACCCCAGGTAAGGACTTTGCATAATCTTCAGACAAGAGAAGGCTGCTAATCTCTAGCAAGGAGAAGAGGGCATTTCTGCCTCCTAAGTGGATTCAGGGGAACCTAGATGTTTCTGGTTCACAAACCCAACCACGAGACATGCCCATCCCAGACCTCAGGACTCCATTCCGTCCAGTCTGGGTCATGACTACAGCAAGAGAGGCTGCTTGGGACTGTGCATTCAGCTCTCTTTGTAACTCTGCACCTATCCCATCCAGTTGCAGGAAATGAGAGCCTTTAAATTTGAACTTTCATAGAGACGTTGAATTGAGTGTTGGCTAACCCGAGCCTATAATTTTCTTCTTCCAGAGTTTCAATGACAGTTAACAGTTGTCAACCAAACTACCTTCTTATAACTACTGTTGACTTCCTATCTCTCAAGTGCTAGGGTTACTGCATAGGTCACCTTAACCACTTCTACCTCTATCCCAACTCAATCCACCATAGACAGAAGTCTTAAAAATTTTGATGCTATAACGTCAGGAGTTATCAACATTCATCTTACCACCAGCAGTAAGGTCATCATTACCATTTGGGTAGCAGGTGATCCAAAGACAAGGGATTCTTAGGATTTGCTTCCTAGAAATATTTCTATTACCAAAAGTCTTGGCTTAGATTCTCACTCAAGGAGTCCCTGGGATAAAGATGCTAGTACAATTAGTTTATTTGGAAGGGGATGTGGAAACACTAGTTAAGTAGTGGGAACTCGAGACAAGAAAGAGAAGGACACCACTGTGGAGTGGGGGCCTGGAGCAAAGTGAACAAAGAGTTATTAAAAGGTGAGGTCAGAGAGATAATGGGGCCAGATTATATATGGCCTTGTAGGCCATTATAAAAACGTTGAATATTATTTTGTTTATAATTGGGAGATATTATAGAATTTTGATCAGAGAAATAACTGATGGAATTTAATTTGCATTTTAGTAAGGAAACTTTGGCTATGGTGGTAAATTGTGCATTGAATGAATGTGGACAAGGACAGAAGCAGGAAGATGAGCCGGGAGGTTTGAACAGGAAGTCAGATGAGATGGGATGATGGCTTGGATGTGAGCGGTAGCAGTACCAGTGGTGAGAAGTAGTCATATTCTGGATGTATTTTGAATCAAAAGCCAACATGATTTGTTAATGGGTTCAATGTCAGTTTTTGTTGTTTTTTTTTTGGCCATGCTGTGTGACATACGGGATCTTGGTTCCCTGACCAGGGATCGAACCAAAGTCCCCTGCAGTGGAAGTGCAGAGTCGTAACCACTGGACTGCCAGAGAAGTCCCTCAGTGTCAGGTTTGAGAGAATAATTGTACAAGAATGGATCCAGGGTTTTGGCCAGAACAAATCAACTTATTAACTGAGATAGCAAAACCTAGAAAAAGTGGGGTTTAGTAATGATACAAGTAAAGATGTTGACGTTGCTGTTGGATGTACAAGCACAAATGTAAGAGGAGTGGTCTGGTATAGAGAAAAACTATTTAAGTCAAAGTCAAAGGAGAGAATATGAGGGAGCACATAGGTCTGAAGTCTGAGCTCTTGGCCATCCTAATTTGACATGTCAAAGAGAAAAGGAAGAAGAAGCAGAAGAGAAAGAGGATGAACAGCCAGGAAAATACATGAAAAGTGAGAGTACAAGGTTTAATATTTTACTGCTAAATGGACAGAAAAGAGTATTTACAATACTATTTTTAAATTGAGGTTTTTTTTGCTATTAAGTTGTATGAGTTGCTTGTATATTTTGGATATTAATTCTTCATGAGACATGTGGTTTGCAATACAATCCTTTTTATATGTTGCTGGATTCAGTCTTCTAATATTTTTTTGAGGAGTTTTCCATCCATGTTCATTAGAAATATGAGGCTCTAATTTTCTTTTCTCATAATGTCTTGTTTTGGTTCTTTGATACCTTTGGTTCAAAGGTATCACTAGCTTCATAGAATAATTTAGAAAATGTCCCTTTCTCTCCTATTTTTTGGAAAATTTGTAAAATATGGGTATTAATTTTTCTTTAAATGTTTCTTTCAATCAATTCTTCTTTAAATTGGCCATTGACACATCTAAGCCTGTCCTATTTCTTTTGGGAGTTTCTTAATTACCAATTCCATCTCTTGACTTGTTATAAATCTATTCAGATTTTAATTTTTTCTTACTTTCAATAATTTGTCACTTTCAATAATTTGTGCCTTTCTAGGAATTTGTCCATTTCATCTAGATTATTTATTTTATTGGCATACAATTGTTTACAGTCCTATCTTTCTTAAAATTTTTAAAAAATTTAAAACATTTGCAATGTCAGTAGTAATGCCCCCTTTTTAATTCCTGATTTTCATAAATCAACTTTTCTTTCTTTTTTTCCTGGGCATTTTAGCTAAATGTTTGTCAATTCTGTTGATCTTTTCAAAGAACCAGCTGTGGTTTTGTGACATTTATATTGTTTTTCTAGTCTCTATTTTATTTTCACACTAATGTTTATTTTTTCCCTGTTTTCTTTGGGTTTATTTGTTCTTATTTTGCTAGATTGTTAAGGCAGACAGGTTCAGTGATTCATTTGAGATCCTTATTTTTTTTTAATGTAGACATTTAGTGTTATAAACAGTCAGATAATGACAATTCTTTTTGGAATATTGCTTTTAGGGAGCTCCAAACCCATTTTGTCTCCACTAGTGCATGCTAGGTTGCTGGCTTTCAGCGTGACTGTGGGAATATTGGTTTTCAAGACTACCATGGAGGTGAGGGAAAGATGATGAGAAAAAGACAAGTAAAATGCCACAAAGCTTTCTGTTCTTAGTGAGATTCAGCTATTTTTCTTAAATAAATGTTCCTTAGATTTTTTAAAAGCCTTTGGCTAATTTACAGACTCTTCTAAAAAGAGTTAACTCTGACAGTTTTTGATACTGTTCTCATTGCTTTTATGGAGAAATGGATTTTTAGGGGTTCTTGCTCCACCATTCCCACTGATAAAAGAAATGTTCACATACTGAGGTACGGAGAAATCATTCTGGCTTATATGTGAGCTAATATGAAATTTATGCCTGTTTGTGGCCTATCAAACATACATTGTACATCTGCTTTAATTTTTAAAGAAAAAGGTACATTGGGCAGAAGTAAAGAATGTCCATGTTAAAATTAATATTAAATGCTGGGACACCAATGCTGGTCCTCCTTTGATGATAAGACACCCATCCCAGGTGCCAAGGCCATACTCACTCGCTGTGTATGTGCTGAGCATTTTTTTTTCTTAATCTTTAAGGAATGTATCCCTGACTTATTCAATATTCTTTGTTCTGACAAGACAAAACTGCCAAAAACCATGCTTCTGTGGGGCAGTTCCTCAGAGTTATCTGAGAAGCTGTCTCTCGGGGTATATTCTATTACTATTATACATTGTAATTGATTATTTTCATCAAAACCACTAATCTAATTCAGTGCTTTTATTAATAACCAGAATTTGAGTATGGGTATTCTAAGTCCTGAGGTATTCCTACATATTAACATTCAAGAGAGAACACAAGATCCTTCCCAAGATGGCAAAGAAGGACGTGTGTTCACTCCCTCTTGCAAGAGCACCGGAATCACAACTAACTGCTGAACAATCATCGACAGGAAGACACTGGAACTCACCAAAAAAGATACCCCACATCCAAAGACAAAGGAGAAGCTGCAGTGAGACACTAGGAGGGTGCAATCACAGTAAAATCAAATCCCATAACTGCTGGGTGGGTGACTCACAAACCGGAGAACAAATATACTACAGAAGACCACACACTGCAGTGAAGGTTCTGAGCTCCACATCAGGCTTCCCAACCTGGAGATCTGGCAACAGGAGGAAGAATTCCAAGAGAATCAGACTTTGAAGCTTAGCAGGATTTGATTGCAGGACTTTGACAGGACTAGAGGAAAGAGAGACTCCACTCTTGGAGGGCACACACAGAGTAGTGCACATCAGGACCCAGGAGGAAGGAGGAGTGACCCCATAGGGAACTGAACCACACCTACCTACTAGTGTTGGAGGGTATTCTGCAGAGGCAGGGAGAGGCAGCTATGGCTCACTGTGGGGACAAGGACACTGGCAACAGAAGTTCTGGGAAGTACTCCTTGGCAGGACCCCTCCCAGAGTCCACCATTAGCCCCACCAAAGAGCCTGTAGCCTCCAGTGCTGGGTCACCTCAGGCCAAACCACTAACAGGGAAGGAACTCAGCCCTGCCCAACAGCAGACAAGCAGATTAGAGTTTTACTGAGCTCTGCCCACCAGAGCAAGACACAGCTCTACCCACCACCAGTCCCTCACACCAGGAAGCTTTCACAAGTCTCTTAGATAGCCTCATCCACCAGAGGGCAGACAGAAGAAAAAGAAGGATTACAATCCTGCAGCCTGCGGAATGAAAACCACATTCACAGAAAGATAGACAAAATGAAAAGGCAGAGGACTATGTACCAGAGGAAGGAACAAGATAAAACCCAGAAAAACAACTAAATGAAGTGGAGATAGTCAACCTTCCAGAAAAAGAATTCAAAATAATGATAGTGAAGATGATCCAGGACCTCGGAAAAAGAATGGAGGCAAAGATTGAGAAGATGCAAGAAATGTTTAACAAAGACCTAGAAGAATTAAAGAACAAACAAACAGAGATAAACAATAGAGTAACTGCAATGAAAAATACACCAGAAGGAATCAATAGCAGAATAACTGAGGCAGAAAAACGGATAGGTGACCTAGCAGACAGAATGGTGGAATTCAGTGCCGTGGAACAAAATGAAGAAAAAAAGAATGAAAAGATATGAAGACAACCTATGAGACCTCTGAAGCAACATTAAACACATCAACATTCGCATTATAGAGGTCCCAGAAGGAGAAGAGAGAGAGAAAGGATCCAAGAAAATATTTGAAGAGATTACAGTCGAAAAATTCCCTAACATGGGAAAGGAAATAGCCACCCAAGTCCAGGAAATGCAGAGAGTCCCAAGCAGGATAAACCTAAGTAGACACATGCTGAGACACATAATAATCAAATGGGCAAAAAATAAGACAAAGAAAAATTATTAAAAGCAACAAGGAAAAATGACAAAAAACATACAAGGGAACTCCCATAAGGTTAACAGCTGATTTCTCAGCAGAAACTCTACAAGCCAGAAGGGTGTGGCACGGTATATTTCAAGTGATGAAGGGTATATTACAACCAAGATTACTCTACACAGCAAGGATCTCATTCAGTTTTGATGGAGAAATCAAAAGCTTTACGGACCAGCAAAAACTAAGAGAATTCAGCACCACCAAACCAGCTCTACAACAAATGCTAAAGGAACTTCTCTAAGTGGGAAACACAAAAGGAGAAAAGGACCTACAAAAACAAACCCAAAACAATTGAGAAAATGGTAATAGGAACAAACATATCGATAATCACCTTGAATGTGAATGGATTAAATGCTCCAACCAAAAGATACAGGCTTGCTGAATGAATACAAAAACAAGACCTGTATATATGCTGTCTACAACAGACCCACTTCAGACCTAGTGACACCTACAGACTGAAAGTGAGGGGATGGAAAATATTGCATGATAGTCCATGCAAATGTAAATCAAAAGAAAGTTGGAGTAGCAATACTCATACCAGATAAAATAGACTTTAAAATAAAGAATTTTACAAGAGACAAGGAAGGACACTACATAATGACCAAGGGATCAACGCAAGAAAAAGATATAACAATTATAAATATATATGCACCCAACATAGGAGCACTTCAATACATAAGGCACATGCTAAGAGCTATAAAAGAGGAATTGACAGTAACACAGTAATAGTGGGGGACTTTAACACCTCACTTACACCAATGATCAGATCATCCAGACAGAAAATTAATAAAGAAATACAAGCTTTAGAAGACACAATAAACAAGATAGATTTAATTGATATTCATAGGACATTCCATCCGAAAACAACAGATTACACTTTCTTCTCAAGTGCACATGGAACATTCTCCAGGATAGATCACATCTTGGGTCACAAATCAAGCCTCAGTAAATTTAAGAAAATTGAAATCATATCATGCAACTTTTCTAACCACAGCGTTATGAGATTAGAAATCAATTACAAGGGAAAAAACATAAAAAACACAAACACAGGAGGCTAAACAATACGTTACTAAATAAGCAAGAGATCATTGAAGAAATCAAAAAGGAAATCAGAAAGTACCTGGAGACAAATGACAATGAAAACATGATGATCCAAAACCTATGGGATGCAGCAAGAGCAGTTCTAAGAGAGAAGTTTATAGCAATACAATCCTACCTCAAGAAACAAGAAAAATCACAAATAAACAATCTAACCATACACCTAAAAGAACTAGAGAAAGAAGAACAAAGAAAACCCAGAGTTAGTAGAAGGAAAGAAATAATAAAAATCAGAGAAGAAATAAATGAAATAGAAACAAAGAAAATAACAAAGATCAATAAAACTAAAAGCTGGTTCTTTGAGAAGATAAACAAAATTGATAAACTTTAGCCAGACTCATCAAGAAAAAAAGGGAGAGGACTCAAATCAATAAAATTAGAAATGAAATAGGAGAAGTTACAAGGGACACTGCAGAAATACAAAGTATCATAAGAGACTACTACAAGCAAATCTATGCCAATAAAATGGACAATGTGGAAGAAATAGACAAATTCTTAGAAAACTTTAACCTACCAAGACTGAACCAGGAGGAAATAGAAAATATGAAGAGACCAATCACAAGCAATAAAATTGAAACTGTGATTAAAAATCTTCCAACAAACAAAAGTCCAGGACAGGATGGCTTCACAGGTGAATTCTATCAAACATTTAGAGAAGAGATAAAACCCATCATTCTCAAATTCTTCCAAAAATTTGCAGAGGAAGGAACACTCCCAAACTCATTCAACTAGACCACCATCACCCTGATACCAAAACGAGACAAAGGTAGTAGAAAAAAAGAAAATTACAGACCAATATCACTGATGAATATAGATGCAAAAGTCCTGAACAAAATACTAGCAAACAGAATCCAACAATACATTAAAAAGATCATACACCATGATCAAGTGGGATTTATCCCAGGGATGCAAGGATTCTTCAACATACGCAAATCAATTAATGTGGTACACCATATTAAAAAATTGAAGAATAAAAACCATATGATCAACACCTATTTATGGTAAAATAACTCTCCAGAAAGTGGGCATAGAGAGAACCTACCCCAACATAATAAAGGCCATATACGACAAACCCACGGGAAACATCATTCTCAATGGTGAAAAACTGAAAGCATTTTCTCTAAGATCAGGAACAAGACAAGGATGTCCACTCTCAACACTATTATTCAACATAGTTTTGGAAGTCCTGGCCATGGCAATCAGAGAAGAAAAAGAAATAAAATTATACACATTGGAAAAGAGTAAGTAAAGCTGTCACTGTTTGCAGATGACATGATACTATACATAGAGAATCCTAAAGATGCCACCAGAAGACTACTAGAGCTAATGAATGATTTTGGTAACATTGCAGGATACAAAATTAATGCACAGAAATCTCTTGCATTCTTATACACTAACAATGAAAGATCAGAAAGAGCAATTAAGGAAACAATCCCATTTACCACTGCAGCCAAAAGTACAAAATACCTAGGAATAAACCTACATAAGGAGGAAAAAGACCTGTACTCAAAAAACTATAAGACACTGATGAAAGAAATCAAAGATGACACAAAGATGGAGAGATATACAATGTTCTTCGGTTGGAAGAATCAATATTGTGAAAATGACTATACTACCCAGAGCAATCTACAGATTCAATGCAATCCCGATCAAATTACCAATGACATTTTTTACAGAACTAGAACAAAAAATCTTAAAATTTGTATGGTAACACAAAAGTACCCAAATAGCCAAAGCAATATTGAAGGAAAAAAATGAAGCTGGAGGAATCAGACTGCCTGACTTCAGACTATACTACAAAGCTACAGTAATCAAGACAATATGGTACTGGCATGAAAACAGAAATATAGATCAACGGAACAGGATAGAAAGCCCAGAGATAAACCCACACACCTATGGTCAACTAATCTATGACAAAGGAGGCTAGAATATACAATGGAGGAAAGACAATCTCTTCAGTAAGTGCTACTGGGAAAACTGGACAGCTACATGTAAAAGAATGAAATTAGAACACTCTTTAACACCATACACAAAAATAAATTCAAAATGGATTAAAGACCTAAATGTAAGACCAGACACTATAAAACTCTTAGAGGAAAACATAGGAAGAAAACTCTTTGACATAAATCACAGCAAGATCTTTTTTGACCCACCTCCTAGAGAAATGGAAATAAAACCAAAAATAAACAAATGGGACCTAATGAAACTTAAAAGCTTTTGCACTGCAAAGGAAACTATAAACAAGACAAAGAGATAACCCTCTGAATGGAGAAAATATTTGCAAACGAATCAATGGACAAAGGATTAATGTCCAAAATATATAAATAGCTCATGCAGCTTAATATTAAAAAAAAACAAACAACCCAATCAAAGAATGGGCAGAAGACCTAAATAGACATTTCTCCAAAGAAGATATATAGATTGCCAACAAACACATGAAAAGATGCTCAACTTCTCTAATTATTAGAGAAATGCAAATAAAATCTACAATGAGGTATCACCTCACACCAGTTAGAATGGGCATCATCAGAAAATCTACAAACAAATGCTGGAGAGGGTGTGGAGAAAAGGGAACCCTCTTGCACTGTTAGTGGGAATGTAAATTGATACAGCCACTGTGGAGAACAGTATGGAGGTTCCTTCTAAAACTAAAATTAGAGTTACTATATGACACAGCAACCTCAGTACTGGGCATATACCCTGTGAAAACCATAATTCAAAAAGAGTCAAGCACCCCAATGTTCATTGCAGCACTATTTACAATAGCCAGGACATGGAAACAACCTAAATGTCCATCAACAGAGGAATGGATAAAGAAGATGTGATGCATTTATACAATGGGATATTACTCAGCCATAAAAATGAATGGAATTGGGTCATTTGTAGAGACATGGATGGACCTAGAGACTGTCATACACTGTGAAGTAAGTCAGAAAGAGAAAAACAAATATTGTATATTAATGCATATATGTGGAACCTAGAAAAATGGTACAGATGAACCGGTTTGCAAGGCAGAAATAGAGACACAGATGTAGAGAACAAACATATGGACACTAAGGGGAGAAAGTGGGGTGGGGGGGACTGGTGGTGGATTGAATTGGGAGATTGGGATTGACATATATACACTAATATGTATAAAATAGATAAATAATAAGAACTTGCTGTATAAAAAAAATAAAATTCAAAAAACAAAAAAGAGAGATAACCCAATGGGAAATCAATGTGATTATTAATTTGCAGGTAATTTGAGAATAATATACTGATAATTCTTCAATGTCTGTCATTCTGACTTTCACATGTCTTAAACCACAGAAATACACTTGCAAATAAAATGTTATGCAGGAATTTAATAGATATGAAACGTTCAAATCAAAGCTATCTTTTTTTTTGAAGCAGGGTGAGACACCCTGTGGATTTCTGCTTGCCCCTCTCTCTGCTTGTGGGAGGCCTCAAGACACCCTGGGCCTCCAATAAACACAGTTTGAGAAGTAAAGTAGCAGTTAAATAAAGTAGGTCTATAGAGCGGTAGGAAGGGAACGTGGCTTCCCTAATATCCACAGATGGAGATGTGGGGCCTGTAATTTCTAGACTAAGTCAATGTTCTGAAGCAGTGTACTTTCAAGGTGGAACTACTTATTACTTATCTTTTTATTTGAGGGATATTATAGGTGACGATATTTCTCATTGTTCAGCCTGGCTGAATAAACATTATGCGACCTACAATCATTTTTATATAGATACTACATTTATAATGAACATTGAACAAAAGTATCCATAACAAGATAGATGAAAAAATACAAAATATTCCTGTATTTTCAAGGCCACTAAACTATAAATGAACCACCATTACAAATTTACCTTGAGGAAATGACTTTTATTTAGCTTTCTTGTTACTTTGTTTTCCTGCCAGTGTAATAAAGAGTATCTGAAAAGGCGGTGATGTTTGATAGCATCCCAGCACAGAAAAATGGAAAACATATTTGCCTGCACACAGACAGATGGGTTAGGTGACTTGCCTCAATGCTAAAGAGAAATAAATTAATTGGTCTTACTGAAGTCTTTGTTTTTTTTTTTTTTTCATATCAGAAATGCCAAATGAGTCTGATATATGTGTCAGTCTCTTTATTTTGTAGGAAATAGCACTTGGCTTTTTAATCTGCAGAAATAAGCGTTGGTATGTTCAGTGATGCCAATCGAAGTGGTTTTTATTTATTTTTAAAACATTCAGTGGAAAAGTAATCCACAATTCTCTTTCATTTGCCAGATCTTCTAATGTCTGTGTTTCTAAATTGGGGGTTTATATCTTCAAAAAAAGAAATAATTCAAAGGGAGTGTGTTTTAAAAACCACAGTGATCAGAGAGAACATGAGGGTTTTACAATGTGCCTCCTCTATACCCGTTTGAGATATGTAAAGTTATGTGTAAACACAAGGCTCTAAAGTAGAGACCAGCAGACCATGGTCCATGGGACAAATCCAGCCCAGTGCCTTCTTTTGTACGTTCCATGAGTCCAAAATAATTTTCGTATGTTTTAATGATTAGAAAAAAATAAGAAGGCTATTTGGTGGTATATGAAAATAACATAAAATTCAAATTTAAGTTTCCATAAATAAAGTGTTAGTTGGAACTCAGCTAGGCTCATCTGTTGACATATTATCTATGGCAGCTTTCCTGCTACAATGGCAAAATCAAGTAGTTGCTAAGGCTGTGATATTTACTACCTGGCCCTATCTGGGCCTTTGCAGAAAGTGTTTGCCAAACTATCTGAAAGTCTCAAATCTAGTAGGACCACAGGCTGCTTTGAGTTCCTTATTCTTTTATATTACCTTCTTTTCCACTCACCCATATATGCTATTGCTTTGATTTCTGCCTATACTATATAATATTTGTAATAAATTAAATTAAATTGATAAAACATGGAACAAACAGGACCATCCAGATGTGTAAGTTTCTGTTCTTTCATCAAACCCTTTCACTTCTCCTTGTGTACTACAGCACCAGGAAATTCAAAATACACTGTGCAACTAACTTTGGCTTGATCCTCTGGGTGTTTCTAGCTACCAATTTTGCCTCTTTTCTTTCCATCTTAAGAGAATTCAAGATCAATTTCAAAAAAAAAATAATCAAACCTGTCAATTGCTTCATCCCTCCAGGCTATCATTGACTATATGTTATCTGATCCTTTCTTCCTGGGGAAACAGTAATGTCCTTTATAATGTGATAAAACTACAATGAAGTACCATCTCACTCCCGTCAGAATGGCCATCATCAAAAAGTCTACAAATAACAAATGCTGGAGAGGGTGTGGAGAAAAGGGAACCCTCTTACTCTGTTGGTGGGAATAAAAATTGGTGCAGACACTATGGAGAACAGTATGGAGGTTCCTCAAAAAACTAAAACTAAAAATAGAGTTGCCATATGATCCAGCATTCCCACTCCTGGGCATATAACCAGAAAAAATGATAATTTGAAAAGATACATGCACACTAATATTTATAGCAGCACTATTTACAACAGCCAAGACATGGAAGCAACCTAAATGTCCATTGACAGATGAATAGATAAAGAAGATATGGTATATATGTACAATGGAATATTACTCAACCATAAAAAAGAATAAAATAATGCCATTTGCAGCAACATGGTTGGACCTAGAGATTACCATACTAAGTAAGTAAGCCAGATTGAGAATGACAATATCATATGATATTGCTTATATGTGGAATCTAAAAAAAAAAACAAAAACAAATGACTTATTTCAAAACAGAAATAGACCCACAGGCATAGAAAACAAATTCATGGTTACCAAAGGGGGAAAGGTGGTGGTGGGGATAAATTAGGAGTTTTTGATAAACATATACACACTACTATATATAAAATAGGTAACCAACAAGAACCTACTTGTAGCACAGGAACTATACTCAATATTTTGTAATAACCTATAAGGGAAAAGAATCTGAGAAGAAAAAAATATATATATGCACATGTATAACTGAATGTGCTGTACACTTGAAACTAACATGACATTGTAAATCAATTAAACTTAAAAAATATAAATAAAAACAAAATATTCTTTGTAAAAAAATAATAAAATAAAATAAAACTTCAAAAACAAAAGAAAACAAAAACTCAGTCACAAACACACATGTCTTTAAGGCATTCTCTTTCCCCTACGCACAAAGGTTCTCAGATTCCAGGGGCCCAAGACCTGGAATATAAAATAAAAGTGGTAGGGAAAAAAAACTATGCTTCTGATAGGGAAAAAAGACTTGCATTTTTTTTCTATTTTAAAACCTCCAGAGATCATAGTTCTAATCAAGATTTGGTGGGATTTTTAAATTTGTTTTTATCTCCCCATGTCAAGCGTCTCAGAATTGATATAAAATTGGACTAACCCATTTTCTTGAAAATATAAATGGATTTCCATTTTATACTGACATGGTGCATCTTTCAAAAATTGTTTACTATTTTTTGAGACTTCCCTGGCAGTCCAGTGGTTAAGACTCCATGCTTCCAGTGCAGGGGGTGTGGGTTTGATCCCTGGTCAGGGAACTAAGATCCCACATGCTGCACGGTGCAGCCGAAAAAAAAATCTGTTTACTATTTTTTAACATACATTTTATTTTTAAGATATAGATTTTCCAACTATGTTTTTTATCTATGTGTATTTGTGTGAGAAAGGAGTATTTCCAAAATTTTTTAAAAGCCCTAATTCTGTTCATATACATTTTCAACTGCAGTCCACGTTGCATCCGTAAGACCAAAGACTAATTAGAAATACATGTCTTTATTTTAAAAATGAGTGAAGAATACAAACTATTCCTTGCTGTAAAGTCTTTAGTTAAACCACAAGTAATAGTCTAAATAACTGAAGAATATGTTAGGGTAATTTTAAAAGTACCTGGTGATTCTGGGGTTACTATTGGCCACAAATCCAACCACCACCATTCCCTGGCTGAATGCATCTTTACAGACATCAATACCAACCACCATCAGGGACTTTAACTGTAAAATTAAAATTTTTCATGATTTAATGAAAAAAAAAAAAGAAATACATGTCTTTATGTTCATTGCAGCACTATTTACAGTAGCCAGGGCATGGAAGCAACCTAAATGTCCATCGACAGATGAATGGATAAAGAAGATGTGGAACATATATACAATGGAATATTACTCAGCCTTAAAAAGGAACGAAATTGAGTTATTTGTAATGAGGTGGATGGACCCAGAGTCGGTCATACAGAGTGAAGTAAGTCAGAAAGAGAAAAACAAATACCATATACCAACGCACATATATGGAATCTAAAAAAAAACCAGTACTGATGAACCTAGTGGCAGGGCAGGAATAAAGACACAGATGTAGAGAATGGACTTGAGCACACAGTGTGGGAAGGGTAAGCTGGGACGAAGTGAGAGAGTAGCATTGACATATATACACTACCAAATGTAAAATGGATGGCTAGCGGGAAGCAGCATAGCACAGGGAGATCAGCTCAGTACTTTGTGACCACCTAGAGGGGTGAGATAGAGAGGGTGGGAGAGAGATGCAAGAGGGAGGGGGTATGGGGATGTATTTATACATATAGCTGATTCACTTTGTTGTACAGCAGAAACACAACACAGTAAAGCAATTATACTCCAATAAAGTTGTGAAGAAAAAAAAAAGAAACACATGCCTTTGATTATAACCCTGTTCTGCCTTTAAAGAAATGTTAATCTTCAAAATCCCTGCAGACAGATATGGAGCACAGATATACACAGCGGTAAGTGCACAATATGGAGGCATGTACCTTATCTTCCAAAGTAGCAGTTGAAAATGACACTCAACCTAATTAGCTCTCAAAAATGATTTAGAAGGACAGGAATTGGAAGAAGAGTCAGAGCCAGACAATATGTTAAGTTTTGAGATAAAAACATGTCTTCAGTAGAGAGTCTTAAAAAAGATTCATACGTGGGAATGAGAATGATCAAACAACACTCAGGGTCAACCTCTACTGTGATTTCAACAGCCTCAGTCTTCTTAAAACTCTACAGTTAGCTTGACAGGACTTTCCATTTAAACCATGGAACCCTATTTGCTCAGGGGTGTGTTCTGACAGTTCTTTTGCTCTTGACCGCCACCTGTTCTGTTCCAGTTTTTTAGTGCCACTCGTTCTTGTGCCTGTGACGTACTCACGGATCCTAACTCCACCGTCTCCTCTTCTTAATCTTCGTCTTTACTCTAGAGCATGTCCTTTCTGTACAGGGTTTCCTTGTTTGGGGTTGGACTTCTGAGAAAGTTCCCAGGGACATAACCTTATCTCCTTAGAAATGTCTAAGTGTATAATGATACCAACAAAGTTAATGACAGTCTGCATTCATGGAGGCTTGAAAATGCACCATTTTCTTAAAGACATTTTAGGATTTTTGCTGTTTGCTTTGTTTTAATACCAGAACTTTCCAGAAAGGCTGGTTTGAGAACATATCTGAAGTTATCTCCAAAAAGAAAATTTCCTAAAATTTTAAGATAATCAAACAAAACAAAACAAAAACAAACAAACAAACAAAAAGGATAAAGAAGTATTGGGAATTATTGAAAGAAAAGTCAGTGAACCTCTATTTAGTGAAAATATTCTCTGCATCTACATCTTGTGTGCATAGGTACACAAAGACCTATTTAAATATATATTTATAAAAAGTAAATTGTATAATCTAAATTCCTAGGACTTGTGGTCATTCATTTCTTCAGGAACTACTGATTTAGAATACTGTAAACTTTGGTAAACACATTTACTTTCACTCTTTAATGTGTAGAGGAAAAAAAAGGCCATTTTTGTCTTCACAATTATTTAAATGGATTGAAAAAGATGTTCAGACACGATAAAATTTTCTTTGTTCAGCACATTATTTCACTTTAAAGTATTACTCTGTTATTTTGGTGAAATACAGAACCCCTTATCCAATCTTGACATATCACTGGGTTTGGATGGCAGCCTAGGTTTGAATTCTGATTCCAGGCTTTACTAGCTGTGTGGCCATGGACAACTTATCTAACCTGATTCCGTTTCCACATGTGTAATATATGGTTAATACTGCAAAAACCTATAGTGTGGGTCAAAGTGAGATCATGTTGGTTGAACACACTGTAAAGTAGACTTAGTACCAATCATTGCCCTTCTATGCCTTTTCCCTGAAAAGGGTTATTATTTCATCCTCCTTTCAGTGTTAATCCTAATAATTGGCCCATCTTTAAGTTGCTCCCTAATTCTTCTCAGATATACCCTTTCTGGCTTCTACTTTTTGCTGTTCAAGTTACCCATAAATTTGTATTTCAAGATGACTTGTATTTTGTGATGAACCACAGAAAAATGCCCACTAGTGGGAAGTAGCCCATTCTTTCCCTCGTTACCCTTTTTACCTTCTGCAAAAAGATTGCCCTCAGCTAAGAAGAATCATGCTCTCTCCATGAAAGAACACAATGTTGAGGTGATGTTTACATTCTGAAGTTTCTCTCAGAGACATTGACTTGAGCAGAATCATATTTTCCAGCTTTGAAAGAATATATGCCCACATTTCTCTTAAATCAAACTTCAGCTCTCTATACAACTTAAGACAAATATAATGTTTTATGCAGAAGAAAGTCTTTTTATCATTCTCAACTATGACTGTTTATTTAATTAATTTTGTAAGTAAGCAGACATTTAGAGATTCTCCTGTCTCACCACTCAGATTTGCTTGATCTTATTACTCAGTGATATGCCCATCAATCTGATATACAAACAAACATATACACACAAACACATATTGTGTGTGTGTGCATGAGAGAGAGAGAAGGGAGGTTTGTTATAGTAAAATGTTCTGTGTGTGAGGAGAACAGGAGGTCTTATTAATGTAGTAAAATTTTTTATAATAATTAGTTTAATAAATTGTATTTTATGTAGTATTTATAATTATAATTTTTAACAAAAAGCCCTATCAGATTACCTCTCTAAGCTGATCTGGAAATAGTTGAATATGTAGATATCAATTTATATTTTCATATTTCTTAATCCTTCTTCCTGATTGGCACAAATAGGGTAGACATTGAGTGCTTTTCCTACCAGCCAGAGGTTTGGGAATCTCTTCATTGGAATTTCACTCAGAAACCCATGGTTACATTGGCTGCTACTCAAAGGAGAGAAGCCAAAAAACAGTTTGCTTCCATCTGGGTAAGTAGACTTTAGCCTGTCATATCTGAAAGCAGAAACATATTAATTACCAAGAGGAGATCTTCTCTGCAACGTTCTGAAGAGAAGAAGTGGGAAAATTTTTAAAGCGAAGTGGTGATAGTCTGTTAACTTCATAGCCTCCCTAAGGCAAAGGTGACGCTGTGCTTTGTCAAACCTATTGTCACCCAGTTGCAGCTCTCCTTTCTGAGACTCCTCAAGCCCGGAAGAAGGGGTGCATCAAAGCTATGCTTCCTTTTAGTTACTTAAAATAGGTTGCAGCTTTTTGATTTCCTAATAAGAAGCTGAGGTTCACAAGGTATATTAACTTGAAGCAAACAGAGAGTTTTATTCAGTTTCACCCTGAATGTAAACAAAGCTGGTTTCCCTAAAGAAGGAATCAGGTCATGAATCTATGACCTCACAGTTTTGTTTCCACTTAACTCTTATGAAAGCTAAGTGTAAAGAACTGAATGTTTGTGTCACCTCAAGGCATGTGTTGAAATCCTAACTCCCAACGTGATGATATTAAGGTGTGGGGTCTTTGAATTAGTGTTCTTATAAGAGACCCCAGAATGTTCCTTGCTCTGTTTCTGCCCTGTGAATGAATAAGAATGTATAAGAAAAGGGCAGTCTGCAACCAGAAAAGGGCTCCCACCAGAAACCGACCAGGCTGGCACCCTGATCTCAGACTTTCAGCCTCCAGAACTGTGAGAAATAAATTTCTGTTGTTTATAATGCACCCAGTCTATGGCATTTTGTTATGGCAGCCCAAACTAAGACATTAAGTATTTACTTTAAATAAAATATTCTGGCTTGGTTGGATAGAGTTGAGTGTCACATACCTTATCTTTTACACTGGAATTACAGGGGAGACAAAGTTCATCCTTGTACACACAAACTGAGTCTAATGTACGTGTGTGTGCTTTCTCTTCATAATCTGAGCTTAATTTCCACCATCTTGACTTTACCAACTGTACTTTTCTGCTCAAGATATCCCTTAGCTATTGCAAATCCTCTCTGTATGCTGTTCGTTTCATGCATCAAATCATAGGGTCCTTGAATATTAGGACTAAGGAACTAGATATTCTACCCTTAGCCTTTCAGGAAATATGATAATGACATAAGGTAATTGATTTTTTTAAGTCTTGTTGGAGATTATTTCAAGGGTAGAGCAATCTGACAACTCCCTGCATCCTCTAGTTTCTCCATTCTGCTTGATAACGTATCTGTAACATTGTCCCAATCTGTCAAGATTTGTACTTTCAATTGGTTGGGCAGTCTCATTTCATGTCAGTAATTCATTCATGCATGTATTTAATATTTCATGAGTGTTTACTGTGTCTGTGAAAGGCACTGAGGCTACAGTCATAAACAAGTTAGTTATGCCCTTAGGTTCCTTGTTGTGTTTGCTGTCTCTACTGTATCCTGTTCCCTTGGTCCACATTTCCTACCTGTTTCAGCTTTTTTTCTGGTTATGACCTCTTGCCTTATGTTGCCTTAATACTTGCGTCTTTGCTGTGATATCATTCTTCAAGGATTAACTTGGTTCCCGCCATGGATGTCATAGGCACTGACTTCAAACTGACACAGATAGGCTCAACTCAACTGTCTCAGGTCCTCCAGACCTCAGAGCCTCTCTCAGCAGCAGCAAAATGCCCAGGCTTCACACTGGCATCAAAGTGGAGGTTTGTGGCAGAGATGAGGACTTGGGCTCCAGTTTATGCAAGTGTTCAGGCCTGGGGTCTACCAGAAGGCTCTTCTCACACCTGCTGTGGGTCTCAGCCCCTGGAGTCTTCGTGAAACAGAAACATTTGCACCTTCCTGATGATGTAACTAAAGCCCACGTTATTTTCTGCTTGAGGTCATTTTGGTACCCTCCCCACCTCCCACCCCCCAAAAATAAACTTGCTTTGTCAGAGACCCTTTGGGATCAGAATTTTTGATAGTTTACTGATCTTATGTGTGGTTCATTAAAAGTCACTTTTTAAAAAGTCCATCAGATGATGTAATTAAAAGGCAGGATTCTGGAGGTCATTGAGCAATTTCTTGACAATAGAAAGTTTGGGCAGCTGGAACAAAGGATCCTGCTGATAGGAGGTATGAAATTTAGAATCTGAAACTTGTGATAAGGGAGAAAAGAGAATCTAATAGCTGTTGAGTTAGGTGTGAACAATCCAGGAGCCTTCCTTTTCAGAAGGAGTTTGGGGGAAAACTGAAATTGTACTATGTGCATTCTCCTGAATATACTAATCTGAAATAAATTCTAATATTAAAATTAACTTTTCAGGGCTTCCCTGGTGGCACAGTGGTTGAGAATCTGCCTGCCAATGCAGGGGACACGGGTTCGAGCCCTGGTCTGGGAAGATCCCACATGCCGCGGAGCAACTGGGCCCGTGAGCCACAACTACTGAGCCTGTGCGTCTGGAGCCTGTGTTCCGCAACAAGAGAGGCCGCGACAGTGAGAGGCCCGCGCACCGCGATGAAGAGTGGCCCCCGCTTGCCGCAACTAGAGAAAGCCCTCGCTCAGAAACGAAGACCCAACACAGCCAAAAATAAATTAAAAAAAAAAAAAAACTTTTCATTTTTTGCCCATAGAAAAGGAAGTGCCAACTTTCTCTCACTCATATCTTCCTCAAGCAAGTATTCAATATATATAAGAATAGTGCTGAGATTGAGGTATTAAAACATAAGGTTTTTTTTTCAGAGAAATGAAAATACGATAAGAAAAGACATCTTTCTCCAGAGAGAAACTTCAGGATGAGTGACGCCGACTAAAGATGGAAGAGTTTCAGAATGAAAATGTACAAAGAAAAACACATCAAAAGATGACAGACCTTTATCTACCATACAGAGAAGAAAACTTCTGGATTAATCTTTTCTTAGAAAGCACCTTGTTAAATCTGTGAAATAAATGTTGGTCAAGCATGAGAAACTGGTTTAGGTCCCATGCTAAACTCTGGTGAAGCCGTGTCTTTTCCCTTCTTTATTTATTGCAGCTTGGGAAGCTGGCTTTCATTGAAGTGTTGGGGAGGGTGGGGAGGGAATGATGGAGTGAGAAAAGCCGGCAACAGGACTGAGGTATTATGCAGGTGTTGACTGAGCAGTGTCTCAGCGCCTGAAGGAGAGTCACTTGGAGAGAAGGATGGGCTCTGTCTGCTGGTGCTGTCAGAGCCCAAACCCCACAAGCACACTGTCCAAACCCCGACCAACACCAGCACCAAAGGACAGAGGTAGGCTAGCTCTGCATCTTCTTCCATAATGGGATCATAGAACATAGAGCCTACATTTTAGTGGGTTGGTCATTCTCATTGCTTTGTCCATAACAGTCCCATTTGATGTCTATCAACATGGCATAAAAAGTGCTTTATTTTCTCAATCTCAAAATATCCCAGTTTGGTAAAAACAATTGAACTGTCATCCTAATTTTCTGGGTCCTTCATTTTCCTTAAAATTATGTTTGATATTCATTACAAATTTTAAAAAAATGGATGGAGGGACATTCAAGGAATTTACAGTCATATGTGATTAACAGATACAAACCACTACACATAAAATAGATAAGCAACAAGGATTTACTGTATGACACAGGGAACTATATTCAGTATCTTGTAATAATATACATTCTTTTCCATTACATTTCCTGTAATGGAAAAGAATCTGAAAAAACATATACATATATATAAAACTGAACCACTTTGCTGTACCATCGAAATTAACACAATGTTGTAAATCAGCTATACTTCAATTAAAAAAAAAGTTTACAGTGGGATTTTTTGCAACAAAAACCTTTTTAAATAAGTCCAGCTAATAAGTAGGCCCAGCTAACTCACAAAATTGTACATGGCTGAAAATAAAACTTTTGATCAAAATTTATGTGTGTGTGTAAATAAGCTATGTGTGTAAAATATATGTACCTAGATATATGTGTAAATCTTATATGTATATTGCATATTATATGACATGTAACACTGTTATATATCATAATTTGCATTTCACATGTACATATCTAGATATAAACACATGTTCGTACATATACATACACACACCACATACACACATATACCCTAAAAGTGACTTTGTGGTCCATTGAAAACAAACTGCTGTACATGTAATTATTCAATTAAAAAAGTAAGGGTTGTAGGCTTTTAAATAATGAGGAAAATATTTCAGATAAGAGTTCGACTGCAAGTGACCTATTTTCTTCAATTGCAGGCATATAGAACCCTTTCTATGCAACACACAGAGAAGAAAGCATTTTCTGGGTAAATTAAGGTAGAAATTGTACGTATATTTATACAATTATAAGAGAAATACAACTCCAGTCTTTTCTCACTTCTGCACAGTTTAAAAAAAGTGAGAGAAGAGATAGCTAGTGCTGTAGTAAAAGTGTTAACAAAGATTCTAAGTAAAGATTAAATTTGGGGGAGCTGTAAAAGCATTTGAGAATATGCTACAATTAGTATTTCAGTAATATTTCGAAAACATTCCCAGCTCCACGTGAATGTGAATTACAAGTGATATGAAATAACAAAATCCATGTGTAAAACAGATCCAGGTATTTGGCAAATAGATTCCTGATCAGATGATTTATCCATTCTCTAGTGTGGTAAAAACCACTGGAGCGGTGGTTGTACTGTCAATAAGATATACGAATATGTGTGTGCACACATTTACTTATGAGAATAAATGCATACACACACAGTGTATGAGGGGATTTGTGTGTGTTAATACAGATGATAATTTAACTGCACTCGTACTATAGGCACAGAATGCATCTTGCTTAAAACTGATATGCTGTTTCTTCATGATCCTCATCCAATTGATATAAAGGAACATTCATTTAGTCTAATCTGATTTAAGACTATCCAAACTAATATTCTAAGTAATCCCTTTAAGCAATATCATTTTGTAGGTACTTAGCCTCATAGATTCTGTTCCTTCTCCTCTGCTTGTACCCAGTGTGACATCTGACTGTTTGGAGGAAGAAGGGCACCTGTGACCTTGTGCTTTGGAATGACAGCATCCTTTCTGTGTCTTTGGGGTCCTTACTAGTCTTGGCTGAGATGGGACTCATCTGGTATTCTTTTTCTTTCCAGTTTTATTGAGAAATAATTGGCGTGTATCACTGTGCACGTTTAAGGAACACAGTATGATCTACATATATCGTGAAATGACTCAGGTTCAGCTAACATCTGTCATCTCATATAGACAGAATAAAAAGAAGGAAAAATTAAAAAAAAAGAAAAAATTTCCGTGTGATGAGAATTCTTAGGATTTATTCGCTTAACTTTCCTATATATCACAGCCAGGGCTAACTATAGTCATCATGTTGTATATTATATCACCAGTACTTATTAATATAGTAACTGGAAGTTTGTACCTTTTTATCACTTGCCTCCCATTCCCCCTCACCCCACCCTCTGCCTCTGGTATTCTGGTAACCACAAGCCTGACCTCTTTTCCTATGAGATTTTTGTTGTTGTGTTTGTTTTTATTTTGTTTTGTTTTATAGATTCCACATATAAGTGAGATCATATAGTATGTCTTTCCTTGTCTTACTTACTTAGCATCATGCCTTCAAGGTCCACCCATTGTAATTGCAAATGGTAGGATTTTCTCATTTTTTATGACTAACATTCCATTGTATATACATGCTACATCTTCTTTATTCAGTTCATCCATATATGGACATTTAGATTGTTTCCATATCTTGGCTATTGTAAATAATGCTGCAATAAAATTTGAGGGTGCAGATATCTTTTCAAGTTAGTGTATTCATTTTCTTAGGATATATTCCCAAAAGTGGAATTGTTGGATCTTATGATATTTTTAAATTTTTTGAGGAAACTCTAGAGCGTTTTCCATAGTGATTGTACTAATTTACATTCCCACCAACAGTGCACAAGGGTTCTGTTTTCTCCACATCTATGCCAACATTTGTTACCTCTTATCTCTTTGATGATAGCTAAAGACTGAGTCAGGCTTGGTAAGTTTCTAAGAATTTTTCAGTTTCTTCCAGGTTGTCCAGTTTGTCGGCATATAGTTGTTCATAGTAGCCTCTTATAGTTCTTTGTATTTCTGTGGTATCAGTTGTAACATCTCCTTTTTCATTTAGAATTTTGTTGACTTAGCTTCTTTCTCTTTTTTCTTTGGTTAGTCAAGCTAAGGGTTTGTGAATTTTATCTTTTCAAAGAACCAACTCTTAGTTTGGTTATTTTTCCTATTGTTTTTCTGTTATCTATTTCATTTATTTCTGCTCTCACCTCAAATCATTTCCTTTCTTCTACTAATTTTGGGCTCAGTTTGTTCTTCTTTTTCTAGTTCCTTAACGTGTAGAGTTAGGTCATTTATTTGGGATCTTTCTTGCTTCTTAATGTAGATGTTTATAGCTATGAACTTCCCTCTTAGAACTGCTTTTGCTACATTCCATAAGTTCTGATCTATCCTGGAAAATGTTGTTCCGTGTGCACTTGAGAAGTATGTGTATTCTGCTATTGTTGGATGAAATGTTCTATATGTGTCTGTTAGGTCCACATGATCTATAGCGTTGTTCAAATCACTGTGTGCTAATTGATTCTCCAAATGATGTATCCATTCTTGAATAAGTGGTATTAAATCTCCAGCTATTATTGTATTACTCTTTATTTCTGCTTTTAGCTCTGTTAGTTTGCTTTATATATTTAGGTGTTTTGATATTGGGTCCATAAATATTTACAATTTTTATATCTTCTTGATAAAGTGACCCCTTTATCATTATATAATGATCTTCTTTGTCTCTTTTTATTACCATTTTTAGTTTAAAGTCTCCTTTGTCTGATATAAGTATAGCTACCCCTGATTTTTTTTGTTGTTACTGTTTGCTTGAAATGTCTTTTTCTATCCCTCACTCTCCATCCATGTATATCTTTACGGCTAAAGTGAGTCTCTTTTAGGCAGCATATTGTTGGACCTTATTTTTGTTTTTTTGTTTTTAATCCATCCAGCCATTCAATGCCTTTTGATTGGAGAATTTAATTCATTTATGTTTAAAGTAATTATTGATAAGTAAGGACTTACTGTTGCCATTTTGTTAATTGCTTCCTGGTTGTTTTGTAGGTCAATTGTTCTCTCTTTTCTTATCTGCTGTCTTTTTTTGTATGATTTGATGTCTTTTGTATCAGTATGCTTTGACTTTAACATTTTCTTTCGTGTAATTACTACAAGATTTTCCCTTGTGGTTACCATGAGGCTTACATAAAATACCTTACACTTATAACACCCTATTTTAAACTGATAATAAGTTAACTTTAATAGAATTCATATACTTTACATTTTTACTTTTTCTACCCTTCACATTTGATGTTATTGTTACAATTCACATGCTTTTTATATTGTGTAAGTAATGACAGTTTATTGCATTTATTATTATTTTTCTGTGTTCTTCTTAACTTTTAAACTAGGTTTGTAAGTGAGCTATGCACCACTATTACCATGTTGCAGATCTAACTATGACTATATATTCACAATTACCAACGAGATTTATGCTACCTTTTTGTGTTTTTGTGATGATAATTAGTGTTCTTTCACTTCCACTCAAAGAACTCCTTTAGCATTTTGGTAAGGCAGTTCTGGTTGTAATGAACTCCCTCAGCTTTTGTTTGTTTGGGAAAGTCTTTATCCCTCCTTCATTTCTGAAGAACAGTTCTGCAGGGCATAGTATTCTTTGTTGACAGTTATTTTCTTTCAATATTTTGAATATGTCATCCCTTCCTCTCCTGGTCTGAAAAGTTTATGTTGATAAATCTGCTGACAGACTTATGGAGGTTTCCTTATTTGTAATCTATCTCTTTTATCGCTCTGCTATTGTTTTTTTGATTTTTTTTTCTTGTCTTTGACTTTTGACAATTTAATTATAATGTGTATTGATGTAGCCCTAGTCAGGTTCAACCTATTTAAGATCTTTTGAACCTCATAGATCTGGATGTCCATTTCTTTCCCCAGGTTCATGGAGTTTTTAACCATTATTCCTTTAAATACACTTTCTATTCCTTTCTCTTTCTCTTCTCCTTCTGGGATTCCCATAATGTGAGTATTATTTCTTTTCATTGTGTCCCACAAGTCTGGTAGGGTTTCTTTATTTTTTTAATTCTTTTTTACTTTTTATTCCTCTCACTGGATAATTTCAAATATCCTGTGCTCCACGTTGCTGATTCTTTCTTCTCCATTCTTAAGTCTGCTTTTGAAACTCTCTATTGAATTCTTCAGTTCATTTATTTCATTTTTAACTCTAGGATTTCTATTTTGTTTTGTTTTGAAGGTTTCTATTGCTTTGCCAATTCTTTTGGTTTTATTCCTGCATTGTTTCCTGAATTTCACTTAGTTTTAAGTCTGTGTGTTCATGTAGTTCATGAAACTTCTTTAAGAGGATTATTTGGAATTCTTTTTCTGGTAGTTCACAGATCACCATTTTTTAGGATCAGTTTTTGGAGCTTTATTAGTTTTCTTTGGTGGTGTCACATATATCTTTTTTTTTTTTTTTTTTTTTTTTTGATAATCCTTAATTCCTTACATTGGTATCTGCACATTTGAGTAAACAGGTTCCTCTTCCAGACTTTACAGGTTTGCTTTGGGAGAGACAAATTTTCACCAATCAGCTCAGTTTGGGTTTCTGGCATGTCTGCTACTAACATTTTGGGGCAGGCAGGCCTTGCTATTATGGTCTATTTTGGGGTGAAGCAGTGTTTAAGCTCTGAGGTTGAAAGTGGGAGTGTGCCACTGGCTGAAAACAGTTGGATAGGACTGCTGGCTTGGTTCTCTACCCACCTGAGACTCTAGGATGGACTCTGTGGTTGCCTGTATTCTATGGTCCAGCTTACTAGATGGTTGGGACTGGATACTATATTTACTTGGTATATAGAGCTACAAATAGAGCTACAAATTAGCGTCCCTGCACTGGCAGGGCAGCAAGATGGTATATAGAGCTAGAAATTAGCATCCCTGCACTGGCAGGGCAGCAAGATGGTATATAGAGCTACAAATTAGCATCCCTGCACTGGCAGGGCAGCAAGATGGGACCCAGGGCCTGCACAGCTTTGTTTGGGGCCCTAAATTAGGCAAGAGTATGCACTAAATTCCCTGGTTAATTGAGGCCATCAGTTTTTCTTTGCACACATTAAAGCCACAAGCTATGCTCTCTGTTCAAGTGCCACTGTAAGCAGGGCTGTTGGGTGGAATAACAGAGCTTCCCATGTGCTCTAGTTAGGATCCCTGGTTGGGCAAGCTGGAGGCTGTATTCAGCTCTGAATGAGTGCCCAGGTGCATTGGAAGAAGCAGCTGTAAAGCTGGTAAAGCTCTCTGCATGGGGTTGCACTGGCCTGGGGGAAGGGCAAGGTGGTGTCTGTGCATCTCCTTCTCTTATCCTTCTAATGCAGCCTTGCTTTGTCTCGTGGTTCAAGGGGGGTGCTTCAGCAACATCCTTATGTTCTAGGATTCTCTCGGTGTTGTCTGTTCTTGAATAGTTGTTAGTTGTTCTACTCGTGAGGGGGAACAAATTCAGGAATGACCTATATTGCCATACTGGTAATTTCACTCTCTTGGCATTCTTTTGGTTATGGTGTATCTGGTCCTATTATTTGGCATTCTGTTAATATCTGCTGCTGACATTGTGCCTGAAACAATCATGACCTTTTTAATCTTGACTTGGCCATGACCAGTTGCTTCTATCTGCAGAAATATTCCAAACCTCTTGCTTACTCTGTATCAACCTCTGTGTGTCGCCGTCCATCACCATTTGTTCTCCTGGTTCCGAGAGCTCCTCTCTGATGCCCGGATGTCACTGCCTTTGCCATATGCTGTCCATGTGCACCAATGGAATTTATATCTGTAGAGACAAAACACATTTTCTCTTGATTGCTGATAGATGAGTTGTCATTTTAGGATTTTGCTAGTTGGAAACACTAAAATGACTGGCAATAACTTCATCTTTTTAAAATACAAAATAAAATTAGGCATATCATTTGTCTAAGAGTAAACTATTTCTAAAAAGGAATTGTTTTTCAATCCTAAGATTTTTTATTCTCTTTCTCTCCAGATACATGTACTCATTCTAAGCTAACAAAGATTTTGTTTGCACCTCATTTCAATCATTGGCACTGTAAGAGTTTGATACAGTTGAAAGTGCACTGAATTTGACTTTGCACTTATTACTATGGTAAGCTTGGGCAATTAATTTAGCCTTGGTTAATTAGCCTTGGTCTGTTAATTTGTAAAATGGGCATAATGTCTGCCTCAAAACATAGCTGTGAGATCAAATACACAAAAGACTTGGTACATGACAAATAGTGTCCCTTATTTCATTTTCTTATTTATTGAAACCTTATAAATATATATATTGATATGTGTCTTATAGATTACATTTTAATGAAATTAAGCTTTAAAGTAGGAAGAAAAATCCTACTACTATACCATATCAACAATATAATGTGTTCTTTTTCACATTTTGTCTATATACATACACTTTTAGAGATATGATCAAAGTACAGATAGTTTGTATTTTCCACATTTATTTAATATTAAATGATAATTATTTAACATTGTTATACAAACTTTATAATATCAACTAAATAGCTTTATATGTTGAAGAATCATTATTAATATTTTCCCAATATTGAACTTTTAGATTATTTCTAAATTTTGTCATACCCCCCCACACACGCATATACATAAAACTTTTCTCTTCTAAGTACCTGCAAACACACAAGCACCCTGTACTGAAAGATCTATGAAGTGATATGTCTCTGCACAGGAAACTATGGGTCCTTGACATGTTTGTCCTGTATATAGATCTCTAAAACCCCTGGATACTTTTAGTTTTCAGTGCTTACTTATGATGTTAACCATAGTTTCAATAAGAACAGCAGCTAATTTGGAACTGTACCACAGCCTGAAAGATAGCCAATCACTGGACCTTCCTTTACCTTATTAGCAATTGTTCAAAGCCCTGCAGAACTTATCCAATGCAACATTGGATAAGTTCTGGAGGTTGAGAGGGGAGGAAACAAGTGATAGCACTACGATGAATAGCAGCTCTTATTTCTGCAGAGTAAAATACTTGAACTCTAGAAAGAAACTGATGAAGTTGTTAAATGGAGATCTGGCACCACATGCCACCTGACTAGCTGAGCACCAGCTTACAATACCCTTCCCTGGGTGCAAACACACTGGGGTTCACCTGCAAGCCCTCAGACATTTGTGCATCAGTGAGAAGAGATGAAGGATGTCCAAATGGCCAACCAGGCATCTGGGCCTTGCCTGTAGCTGATACATTTAACATTCCTAGTTAAGCAAGTGTCCTTTGGGTTAAATATAATTAATCTCCTTCTAAGTGTCAGGAATAGGGTGGTTGCGTGTGTTTTTAGGCAAGAACATAAAGAGGACAATTATTCCATATAGTGCAGTAAAGAGTAGATATAATTGGTTATAAGGCAGATGGAAATAAGAAGAGAAGGCCTTTTTGAACAGAGACTATCTAGAAGTTTGAGGAAGATACAAGAACATCCCATGCATAGAGTATTCTATTTTTAAAATGCTTCAAAAGCACCATTAGTTTCCATTAGCAATAGAAAATAACAATCTTCTTAAGAAAAAAATATCTGACTTTTATAACTGTAAAGTGATACTGTATTACTGTTTTAATTTTTATTTATTTGCAAGCTTTTGAGGTTAAACATTGTGTCCTCTGCCCCAAACAAACTATACAATTGAATTTTTTGAGTTGGAAGTAATTTGGAAATAATCTGTTTCCACCTCCAAACCCATTTTACACCTGAAGTCCAGAAATTTATAATTGCTTAGGCCACTTAGACTAGAGATGAGAATCCAAGTATCTTGAAGCTCAGCCATGTACAAAATCTATTTCCAAAGATGGAAAGTTGTACAAAATCTATTTCCAAAGATGGTCTAATTGGGAAAATTTTCTCTGTCATTTTCCACAGCAACCTCATTTTTCTGACTCAGAGTTTCCACTTTTTTACCCTGATGTAGTGTTTGTGCCCATCTGCACATGGGCTGAGAAATCTTGGTATTAATTCTTCTTTAAATGTTTGGTAGGATCCACCAGTGTTACCATCTGGACCTGGGCTTCTCTCTTTTGGAAAGTTTTTGATTACTAATTCAATTGTAACTGGTCTGTTCATATTTTCTATTTCTTCATGATTCAGTTTTGGTAAGTTGTATGTTTCTAGGAATTTATTTCTTCTAGGTTATCAAGTTTGTTGGTATATAATTGTTTATAGTGGTCTTTTATGATCCTTTGTAGTTCTGTGGTATCATTTGTAATGTCTCTTCTTTCATTTCTGATTTTATTTATTTGCATCTTCTCTCTTCCTTTCTTAGTCTAGCTAAAGTTTTGTCAATTATGTTTATCTTTAAAAAACAGCTCTTAGTTTCATTAATAGTTTCTATTGTTTTCCTGATCTCTATTTTATTTATTTCTGCTCTGATCTTTGTCATTTCCTTCCTTGTGCTAACTTTGGGCTTAGTTTGTTTTCTTTTCCTAGTTTATTGAAGTGTACAGTTAAGTTGTTTATTTGAAATCTTTCTTTTTCTTAATGTTGACAGTTATTCTAATGAACTTCACTTTCAGAACTGTTTTTGCACCATCCCATAGGTTTTGATATGTTGTGTTTCCATTTTTGTTTGTTTCAAGATATCTTTTTATTTCCCTTTCAATTACTTCTTGACTCACTGGCTGTTCAGGAGTGTGTTGTTAATTTCCACTCATTTGTGAATTTTCCAGTTTCTTCTTGTTATTGATTTCTGGTTTCATACAATTGTGATCAGAAGAGATACTTCATATGATTCCAGTGTTCTTAAATTTGCTAAGACTTGCATTGTGACCTATCATATGAGATTGGTCTGTGTGTGCTCGAGAAAAAAAAGTGTGTATTCTGATCCTATTGGATGAAATGTTCTGTATATGTCTGTTAGGTTCATTTGATCTACAGTATGGTTCAAATCTAATTTTTCCTTGTTGATTTTCTGCCTGATTGAGCTATCCATTATTGAAACTGGAATATTGAACTCCCCTGCTATTGTTGTATTGTAGTCTATTTCTCCTTTCAGATCTGTTAGTATTTGCTTAATATATTTAGGTATCCCAGTGTTGGGTGCATATATATTTACAATACAATTGTTATATTTTCTTGATGAATTGACACCTTTATCATTATATAATGATGTATTTGTCTCATTACTGTTTTTGACTTAAAGTCTATTTTGTCTGATATAAATATAGTTATTCCTACTCTCTTTTGGGTTCTCCTTGCATGAAATATTTTTTTCATTCCCTTCACTTTGAGCCTATTTGTATCCCTAAAGCTGAAGTAAGTCTCTTGGAGTCAGCATATAGTACAGTCTTGTTTTTTTATCCATTCAACGACTCTATGTCTTTTGATTGGAAAATTCAATGCGTTTACATTTAGAGTAATTATCAATAGGTAAGAACTTACTAATGCTGACTTTTCATATTTCCTGTATTCCTTTCTTCCTCTCTTGCTGCATTCCTTTGTGAATTGATGATTTTTCCCTAGTAGGGTGCTTTGATTTTCTTCTTTTTATCTTTTATGAATCTACGGTAGGTTTTTATCTTGTGGTTACAATGAGGCTTACATAAAACTTATTAAAGATATAACAGTCTATTTTATACCAATAACATTTTAACTTGATTTGCGTCCAAAAACTTCATTATTTTACTCTCCCTTCTTTTATTTTTTTAAATTAGTTTTTATTGGAATATAGTTGATTTACAATGTTGTGTTAGTTTCTGCTGTGCAGCAAAGTGAATCAGTTATACATATACATATATCCACTCTTTATTAGATTTTTTTCCCGTATAGGCCATTATAGAATATTGAGAAGAGTTCCCAGTGCTATACAGTAGGTTCTTATTAGTTAGCTATTTTATATAAAGTAGTGTGTATTTGTAGAATGAAAAAAAAATGATACAAATGAACTTATTTACAAAACAGAAATAGAGTCACAGATGTAGAAAACAAACTTATGGTTACCAAAGGGGAAGGGAGGAGGAGGACAAATTGGGAGATTGGGATTGACATATACATTCTTTTATGTTTTTGATGTCATGATTTACATCCTTTTGTACTGTGTATCCATTAACAAAATATTGTAGCTATAGCTATTTTTATACTTTTGCTTTTTAATCTTTACATTTTAGTGAAATAGTTAACATAACACTATACTAAGATATTAGAATATTCTGACTCTTACTATATGCTTACTCTTACCAGTGTGTTGTATATTTTTCTATGTTTTCGTGTTACTAATTAGTGGATAGTTTAGATGCTCTAGCTTTATACTATAGGTTAAGTTAAGGCTAGTGTCAAATATTTTCTAACAAAACCTTGGCTCAGCAATTTGGTATACATGCTGGCAAATGGAACTGGTCATTATTATAGAAAGAGTCAATTTTCTGGTCCCGTGTAGACAAAGTCTAAGCCAGTTTATTTTGCATAAGTCTCAGTTTTTGAAGAGATATATGAATGGTGTCAGGGAAAATGATACAATATGCTGGATCCACAGTGAGAATGTAATAAATATTTCTTTAAATGAATTGGATTTTAGCCAAAAGTGTGCATCATATTCATTAACAGGAAAACAAACCACAACATTGCTTGGAGCATATGAAAAGTTGCCCTGGCAACTTTCATCTATTTAGTGGTCACATTGATCCTACATCACGTTGATTTCCTACAGAGTTAATTTCTCACTTCTTCAGATTGTAATGTCAGCACAGTTGTACATCTTTCTGGTTCTTACCCAAAAATATAATCACAGTCTATATCCCAATAGCTAAAATGCATAAAACCTATGACTCAGTTAAAACTCTGTTCCATTTTGACAATTGTAAGAATGGATAATAAGTTGGAAAATGCTTGTGCAATATAGTTTAAGGTCATTTTATTTTATAGCATTGTAAAGTAAAAGTACACCACTGATAAAGTTTGATATTTAGGCTTTGAGGGTGGAAAGTATTTCTAGACTAGATTAAAGAGGTGATATCAGAGACTATAGGACTGGGTTGAGAAGGAAGATTTGAGGATCAACAACTCTTAGGAATCCTAAAAACATGTAGCCCTTCTCCTAATCAAGTCCACTTGGATGTGATTTCAGAATTGCTAAAAGCAGCTGGATGATCTTAGGAAAACCACAACTTTTCTGGGCATCAACTTCAACTGCCAAAGAAGCACAAACCTCAAGATTGTTGTGAGAATGTAATGAGGTACCTTTCTTATCACTGGAAACACACTAGAAACCAAGTATAATAATATGACTAAAGTGGCTGGTAAATAGTTGCTGCCTCAAGCCCCCCTATTTCTTACCTGCACTCTCCACCTCTCTCTTGGGCCCCTTCCTACCTAATCAGCGTGCATAACTAATAGTTGTTCAACATTTTGATTATTACCTCTTTACAACAAGGTTATATACATAGCACAGACCCGGTGAATGATTGCTAACTGACTAATAATCCATGTGGAGGTAATTTCAATTGTTAGGTATGACATATAATTATTAAACATTATTTTATATTTTCAAATATATAATCATTTTGAGGTTGCTTTCCCTTAAAAATATATTATGATTAATATAATTTCTTTTCAAATATACTTAAGAGACACTAATGAAAAAGTATAGGAACAAAAGTCACACGAGCTAAAATACAGAATTTCAGCCATGTGCTAGATTTGGAGAGTGCCATGGATCTGCCAAAATAGCTTTTCAGAAGCCAGATGTCACTGCTGGGGAAATACTTTCCACTCCTGCTCATTTAATTCTCAAATTACTAATTAGCCTTAGCCCACACAGAACTAAAAGTATTCACTGAGAAATGATGTCTTGACTTTCAGTTCTACTTGAATTTCACATTTTTTGCTATTACTCTTGTTGGTGTATCCTTTCTTCCTGGGTTCTTCCCCTCTGCGCCCCTGTTCTCCCTTACTCAGTGTTCATGTGCAGAGTTAATCAAGTATTGCTGTCTCCATTTAGATGTCAGTGGTCACCTCAAATTTAGCAAGTCCAAAACCTACCCCTGTCCCAAGCCGTTCCCTCTCTCAGTAAATAGCTACTCTTTCATTCCCAGTTTTCAGAAACAGAAAGCATCTGTGCTTTCTCTTTCTTTCCCAGCCAACAGTCAATACATCCAAGCATTTGATTCTGCAAAGTATTCTAGAAACTAAAAACTTCTTTTGCCATTATCTCTTGTCTAGATTATTGCAAGAAGCTCTTTAGTGGGTTCCCAGATACTATCCACGTGCTCTACTATCTACTCTCAAAATATCAGCCTTTGAAGATTTAGGTGCCTTTGTGCCATTCCTCTTCTCGTAATCCTCACTTGGCTTCTCTTCTCACTGAGAGGAGGAACCAAATCCTCTCTCATTGTCTATGAGACCCGCTCTACTGTCTCCCACTAGCTTTCCTCCTCTCTGCAATGATGTCCTTCTTCTTCCTAAAACTAGCTAAGCACAGTCCTTGGTACTTGCTATTGTTTTCTGTATTGGATATTCTTCCCCAAGATAGACTCACTTCTCCCTGGTATCCACTCAAATGTCAACTTAAAGTTAAGGCCTTTCTTTTCACCCTATATAAAACAGCAATCTCTGCACAGTACATGTATCACCTTCCCCAGACTTTATCTTTTCTGTGACACTTATCACCATCTGAAATATTATATAAGAACTGATGATTTTTAAAATTTCTGTGCCTCTCAGAACGTAAGCCCCAGGAAAGGAAGCTATATATTGTTAAATGACTGAGTGAAGTGTCTATAACATATTAAGCACCTTCCTTGATACTAGTGATACAGAGATTTTAGAAAATGACCCTTTATCTCAGAGTTCTCATAAGTTTCTCTCCCTAGGTTTGGACTAGGGACAGAGGGAATATATCCTACTATACATTGGGTTAGTTTTCTCAAAGTAGATAACCTTCATGTATACTCTCTCAAGTAAGTGGTGCTGAGACTAGATATGGTTCTCTCCTAAAGGTGAGTGAGTTCCTTGGATAACTTTAAAGTGTGAAAATGGAAAAATGCTTAAATCCATCCCTTCTTATAAATGTGTTCATAAAAATTGATTAATTCTAAATCAGCTCAATATAGTCACTAGTTAATTATAAAAATAATTCAGAAGATTGGGAGAAATGAAAACTGCATGTTTATTTACAAAGTAAGTTAAAAAGAAAAAAGAAATGTGAATGTTGAATGCTAGCTCCGGATGTGCTTTTTCACAAGGTTCTTTTCTGCATCCACTGACACCGATTGTGGGGAATTTCAACTCAAAATACTATGACAAGGTTTGTGGGGTAATGGGTGTATACAACCAGAAAGAAATTGGCTCAGTTGCACATGTAGAAGAGGTCACACCAAAAATTCTTTAATTTGCCATCCAGTCTTTAAATTTATATTAGTCACTCAATTGAGAAGTGTGTCTTAAAACCCACCTGTGATGACGATCCTTTATTTTTATTTTTTATCTTTCTTTTTTTACATTTTTATTGGAATATAGTTGATTTACAATGTTGTGTTAGTTTCAAGTGTACAGCAAAGTGAATCGGTTATACATATACATATACCCACTCTTTTTTAGACTCTTTTCCCACATAGGCCATTAGAGAGTATTGAGTAGTTCCCTGCGCTATACAGTAGGTTCTTATTCGTTATCTATTTTATATATAGTAGTGTGTATATGTCAATACCAATTTCCCAATGTTCATTTTTTCCTAAACATTTTTTCCTAAACAATAACACCAAATAGGCAATGTCTGGAATAAGCATATGCAACATAAACATTATTAATTTGGAAAATAAATTCTCTTTGCCATTTTTCCTAAGTGAAGATTTATAAAATTGCCATTTTACATTGCCAACGAATTCTACAAATCAAGATACAGTTACTTGAAATGGAAATGTTATTCTGTATTCCTGATTAAGTCAACCAGAATAATTCTGTACTTATTTGCAATTTATAGCAAAATCTGTATTCATTTTTGCCACTCAATCTACTTGGTACAGTTGCTAAACATTCCTATCAATATTGCAGACAAGATGGAGCACACGATTAATCCAAATACCTAGACATAATTTGCCTGATCTTAGCTAATGTATCTTGTATTGACAAAATCTAAAGTACTTAAGAAATAAGCAGACAAAATGTTACTCACCATCTTGTAAACGGCAACCTTATTCGGAGGCAATATTATGTGTGAAATGCTTCCTTGATTTAAATTTCCCAGCATAATTGAGAATGTTTTAATAAATCCTCCATATTGGGGCTTCCCTGGTGGCGCAGTGGTTGAGAATCTGCCTGCCAATGCAGGGGACACGGGTTCGAGCCCTGGTCTGGGAAGATCCCACATGCCGTGGAGCAACTAGGCCCGTGAGCCACAACTACTGAGCCTGCGCGTCTGGAGCCTGTGCTCCGCAACAAGAGAGGCCGCGATAGTGAGAGGCCCGCGCACCGCGATGAAGAGCGGTCCCCGCACCGCGATGAAGAGTGGCCCCCGCTTGCCGCAACTGGAGAAAGCCCTCGCACGAACCGAAGACCCAACACAGCCAAAAATAAATAAATAAATAAATAAATAAATAAAATTAAAAAAAAAAAATAAAATAAAATAAAATAAATCCTCCATATTAAAAATAATCTGGTTACAACAGGACAAGAAAAATTAGACTCATTTGATAATATTCTCATTTAAATACTGAGCACTGTGCTTGTATTCAATGGTTATGTCAAGTAGATCCTCCAAATTGGCAGTAAAAATGTAATTGCCTGAGAAATAATATAATAAAGTACTGAACAACAAATATATGGAATCTACATTATAACTCCAGAACAAGTCAATAACAAAAGAATTATAGTGTTTTGTTCTTGATATATTAGAGTTATCATTTGAGACTGTTTATGCTGCAGCTATGTAAATTGATGGTTTAGTACAAAAAATGCAATGTTAGAGAATTCACTTTGTTTTGTCTCTTAAAAGCACAGAATAAAATTATAAAATCCAATTCTTTATTATGGATTAATTAAAGAAAAGGCAATCTCCCTAGGAACACATAGATTCAGTACAGTTTCCTATATTTTTTCCAACTCTAACCATGTATCTGTTCCTTGATCATTGCTTCTCATGATGAAAGAGACTCAATTCTTTTTTTTTTTTTTTTTTTTTTTTTTTACAAATAGATTTAGCCAGCTTATAACAACATCCTGACTTCTATTTATTTTGCTTTTTTTTTTTTTTTAATAGCTACTTTATTTATTTATTTATTTATTTTTGGCTGTGTTGGGTCTTCGGTTCGTGCGAGGGCTTTCTCCAGTTGCGGCAAGTGGGGGCCACTCTTCTTCATCGCGGTGCGGGGACCGCTCTTCATCGCGGTGCGCGGGCCTTTCTCTATCGCGGCCCCTCCCGTCGCGGGGCACAGGCTCCAGACGCGCAGGCTCAGTAGTTGTGGCTCACGGGCCCAGCTGCTCCGTGGCATGTGGGATCTTCCCAGACCAGGGCTCGAACCCGTGTCCCCTGCATTAGCAGGCAGATTCTCAACCACTGCGCCACCAGGGAAGCCCGAGACTCAATTCTTATTAACACCTTGAAGGTAGATTTCATTCTCAGCTTTGACTGCCTGGTTAATTTCACTTTACAACTGGAGCTTGGGTCAACAGTACCTCCCTGAGAACCTTTCATTTGAGCCTTCCAGAGAGAATCACATCTCTTTATTGACTCAGTAAATGTGCAATTAATAAAGTATCAACTGCACATTATTTTAAATTAGGTGATCTATTTCTTCACTTGACAGTGAGATCCTTGAAAGGGTGGATCAAGTGTTTATCATCACTGAAACCACAGAACCTCAGTTCCTAATGCCTACAGGTGATTCAATACATGTTTCTTGAATTTAGTTAGAATTGAAGTAAGCTTACAAAGCAGGAAACTTGTTTTAATATACTCTAGAAAGCTCCTTAATTTCTATTTATTCATCCTAACAGCAGTGTGCCAAAGATTGTGGGTTTATAGCAGTCTTGCAGACTCAAGTGATTGATAGAATAAAAAATTGCAAGGAAAACCTCTCTCAATAAGAACCACTGTCATTTACTCCTATATCCATTTACAAAGCTTTTGCCAAATACCTAATGTATGCAGGACACACAGCTTATTTCTGGCAATACAAAGACATCCTTTCCCTCAAGGGTCTTCAAACCTAGTAGGATGCTTTCAGTCATGTTACAGTAGGGATCCTGGATATCTTCTACCAAACAGTTGTTTTCCCCAGCACCTCATTTCTTGCAATCCTGTAGTACAAAATCATAGGAAAAAAGTTAATTAATGAGGACAACACACTGATATGGACCCTAAACACTTAATATAAATGCAAAGCCTGAATGTAGAAGCTGACAATTCTCAGTAAGCTTCAAGCTGTCAATAACCATCGGCTTCCCTTCCACATAAGCTGAATTAGCATACACTGCCTCTTCTGTTTCTGGATCAGGGCCTCCTAACCCTCTGTTAGCAGAACCTGGGCCCCAGTCAGCACCATCTCAACATGAATCTTTCCCTGGCCCTCCAGTTGGTCTTACAGAGGGAGCAGGACAGTACCCTCAGATTGCTCCCCCCCGACACCAATGACTCCTTACCTTCATGTTGGACACATGGCCTCTGCTGCTCTGAGACTCGGAGCAGGCATTGCTGTCACGATTTGGGAGCAGTTTTCCTACAGATGTCTTTGGTGTGAACTACTGTACACTCACCACTTCTGCTCTCACTCTGTGCATCCACATGTTGGATCACTTGCTTTTCTCATTTCCAAGGAACAGTTGCTGAGTATAGACAGAGAAGTGAACAGAATGAGACGTGACCTCTGCTTCTATGAAGTTTACATTCCCTGAACATAGAATACGTTTGAGGTCTACGTGCCTTTGTTCATGCTTTTTTCTCTCTTTCCCTTATGATCTTCAAAAGGCTAAACATGAATACTCACTACTTTTAGAAGTGTGTGTGTATGTATGTGTGTGTGTGTGTGTGTTTGACACCGTGTCCACCTTCCAAACACATACATATACACATACACAGAAGTCCCCCTAATACAGCATTTTTTTTCTTTTTCTATCAAAAAATTTCTTGCTACATGTAGATGACACTTTCTTTCTCTCTTTACTACCTACAAGACCTAGCACAGTATCTCGAACACCTTCCATGGGCACCTGAGGAGTAATGTATAAATAAATAAATGAGCAAATGATGAGCCCAAGTTTGCAGTCATCCACTTAGATGAGAGCAATTAAAAATTGTTTAAAACATGCTACTTTGTGATAGATTACTATTTTCAAATATCGACTGTCTCTGCCTGTGTGATGATTATACTTCCCCAGCCCCTTGACGTGAGGCTAAGCCAAATGCCTTGCTTTGCCCAATAAAATGGAGCAGAAGTAATGTTACCCATTCCTCAGCAGAAATGTGAAGAACACTTGCGTAATTCCCTCATCTCTCTTTTTCCCCTGTGCCCTGAGACAAATATGTCCCATACGGGGGCTTTGTCTTCAGTCTGACTCTAAGGTGTAGGGGATATGGAACAGTATCTCAGCATGTACAGGGGACAAAGAGTCAACCTTTGCTGTTTTAAGCTATTGACATTTGGAGTGGTTTTTTTTTTTTTTTTTTTTTTATAGTGCAGTTGAGTCTAAGCAAAATGATTAATGGACTATCAAGGACTTGCTTTTCTGATGGAGGAATTATCCAGATCTGAGACCCTGAAATCATGTAAAGGAAGAATGTATCATCATTCCCAGAGAATGAACTGGGCATCAAGCATTCATCACTCTTACATTTATAGTTCTTACGACCACATTGAGGTAGTGATACTAAGTCCAAGCTCGTACTGCTTGCCATAGGACAGGCCAATAAATCGAGAAATGAGCTGTTGGGACAAGGAATAGCAACTTTATTCAGAAAGACAACAGACCAGGAAAATGGTGGACTCGTGTCCCAAAGAACCATCTTCCCAGAGTTGTAATTCAGGCTTCGTTTTTCCTGCAAGTGAAGGAGGTGTGGTTGGTTGTTGTAAACTTCTTGGTGCCGGCTTGATTCCTTTGTTCTTGCTGCCGTCCACATAAGTCTGGTCAAGAGGTTCCTATAAACCTCCAACAAATCCAGTGTTATTCTCTGTTCCACAACTGTTTAATGGAAAAGTGTTACACCTTTAAAGGTCAGAGCCCTGAGAATAGTCTCTCCTGTGTATTTCAGGCTCTAGACAACATTCTTTTACAAAAGGTGCAGAGCCAGCATGACTAAGCACAGGCAACAGGGCACAAAGATTAGAGTTCAAGGGCTAGATCCAATAGGGAGTCAGTTTGTTCTTCTCTGTTTCAGTAGCATTTATAGATGAGAAAGGAGGCAAAACTAATAAAATTACATTGGTTGAGCTTTTACTACCTTCCTGCGCTATATAAGGTTTTAATTCTTACAGTTGTTCTAGAGGTGGTGACTTACATAAATACAGAGACCTTATTACTTGGCTTTTCATTCTGTATGTTTGTGAGGTATGTGTGTTTGTGTGTGCATGTGCGCAGGCAGGGCAAGGGCAAGTGATTGTGGGGGAGGCATACAACCATGGCTGCTTATACCCATGACACCTTTGGGTTTTGTAGAGTGGCTCAAGTTCCTATTCTGTAGCATATTTTCTTATTTGCAAAACAAGTAATGATGCTTCCTACATCATAATGCAATTGTGAAAATAAATATCAAATACTACATGCAACAATCCTTTGAAGATACAATTTCTTCTATGTTAGATTCCTCTGCTATTATTAGCAAGGGAGAAGGAGACTCTCACTTCTGACTTTTCCTAATGAGTCAGCAAAGCATAGATGGAAGAAGGCAAACATTTTTACATGCACATGTCCCTGGTGGAGTAAGAGAGAAAAGTAAATATAATTTAAATTTAAAACTAGTTCCAAGTGCCTATAATTTCCCACTATCAAATAGATAGGAAAAGATTCATGAACTCTTTTTTTTTATTAAATGAAAAAAGGGAAATGAGAAAGCAAATAAAAATGTAGCATTTGACGGCAAGCTAGCTGAAGCAATCTCACTTGGAATTAATATTGTGCAGAACTGCAAAATATCTTGGAGGTTCACAGACCAGTATCATCACTGGACAGTGTGGCAAACTGAGGCACGAAGAGAGGAACATGTCTTGCCTGAGATGATTCTAGTACTTAGGTCACCTAAGATGGTTTAACAAATTTCAGGACGTCAGAGTTTGGATGCGTTGAAATTTTGCCCTCAAATAAAATAGTGTCAAGTAAATTTTATTTTTCTGTCCCTAAGTGTAATGCAAGTAGTGGTTAGCGCTCATCTGGGTTCTGTGCTACTTGAAATCTACACCTTAAAATTCATGTCTTTTATTTGCTTTAACATTTGCCCAGTTCATATTCTAATTTATTCTATCCTGAAGGGAACTGAATTCTGATAAGCAAATGGCATCGTATCAGGAGGCAAAAGGAATCTGTAGGAGGATAATTCCCTTTTGTTTACTTATTAAAAGCCTATCCTTCAAACCTTGATTACATTAAATGAATGGTCTAACTTTAGGGCTTAGAGGGCAAATCATTGTATGCCAACACAGCTAAACAGAGGCTAAAGTTTTAATGAGCATTAATCAGGTTCCTCTGAGCTAAGATCTATGAAAAGGATTCATGAGTGCTTTAAGTGAAGAATATTTGCGTTGATTAAAGGCAAGATTCAGATGCCTGAATCCTTTTGAATTTTACAAGGTGTTTGGAGTATCAAGGAGAAATATTAGACTGCAGCTAAAAAATACCACTATTTGCAAAAGTTCAAATATTGTTAATTGATGTCTTTTTAAGATAGCAATTTTAATAATAACAAATATAATAGGAAGCATAAGTGGGCATTCACTAATAGTTTAGTGTAAACTCATCTACTCTGCTAAAATAAAACCTCAAAGTTGGCTTTTTGAAGGGAACTGAGCACAGGTCCTTTTAAGAAAGGCAGGTCTGGATCAGATACCAGGATGGAGGCCATTGCAAATGCCAGGACATAGGAGAGGACCATAAAAGAGAAGTTGGGAGGGGACCAAAAAAAAACTTCAAAGATTTGCATAATCCCTGTCTACATGAGGAAAGTTATACAAAGATAAATTAACCACAAAACATTCATGTATGCAATCTGCGTTTTACCTTCAAAACAAGACTAGCCAAGAAAGATATACTATCATTTCAAAAAACAAGAAAATGACCAAAATTATGAAAAAAAAATGAAAAAAAAATCAAACAGGAATCTGAGACTATTTTGGAGCTTTCTTGGTTGGATATAGGATCACTCATTCTTTTACAAATATTTATTGATTTACTCTAAATATAAAACACCCATGGGTCACACTCTCAAGAACCCCCAATATAAAATGATGGTGAGACAAATATTTGATGAGAGCCATAATGAATGCTTCATGAATTCAGAGGAGATGGAGAACCTTCTATATGGATAAATTGGGGATACTTCATGACAGCAAAGAAGGCATCGAAGGGGCACTGTGGGGTATATTTTAAGTATACAGGCTATGGAAGCACAGTTCTGTAGGTCAGCTGCTGGCTCTGTATCTCACCACTGATTCACCCTTGGGCAAGTTGAGTTAGTTAATACCTGAAAAGCCCTTAGAAATGTGCCAAGTATTTTTCTGTTTCATTGGGGAAAGCTTCTACCAGTCTGAGAAGTTGATGAGGGCTAGGGAATAACAGGGAGAGAATGAGCAGTGAAGGCAGTTTGCATGAAGATGCCCTGAGCAGAGGCACAAGACAGAACTGAGCAGGAGAAGAAGCTGAGAAGCAAGGCCAGCCTGTGGTCTCTGAACCCCTACAGCATGTACCTGCTTCTCTTTCATGGGACAGATCCCTTACTTCACATCACACCAGTTTATGGACATGGCATGACCCCACGCAGCTGGCACCTGGGAAAAAGTGGTTAAATACTGACTGATTTCGTGGATGGGTGCTGGTCAAATAACACAATAAAACACAGGCATGCCTTGCACAACCTCCAAAGCTGAGACCCGGACTCTCTCTTGGGCTTTATGTCCTACTTTTCTTCCATGTTCATCTTGGATTTCAATCCTCTGCACAGTTTTATTCTCCCTGCTTGTTGCTCTCCCATGCCATAGTCAGTTCATCTCTTTGCCTTCTTCCAAACCTATTCTTAGGTGTAAATACACTTTCTTTCTTACCAGATTATAAGCTTATCCTCAGATATTTGGTGAAACCCATTTTCTCCAGAAGCATCCTCCCAAGGCCACATTTCATGCTCATCTTCCTTCAGTCACATATCTTCAGGATAAATTTTTATATAACATGAACATCCATAAACATATCTAGTTACATCATTATTTGTGACTCATATGATCCCTGTACCTGTGATTGGCCTCTTTGAAGGGTTATGTGTGAATTTCCTTTCAGGAGCTCTCTAGTAGTGATACCAGGTCAGCTTGGTTCAGAGATAAATGTGAAATATCTAATTATCTGTTTCCTCAGTAATGTTGCTGGATACTGCACAGAGAGACCAGTAGTAACATTTTAGGATCTAATTTCAAATTTCAGTAACAGCTCAATATATAAGAGCTCTAAGAGGAGACTGAAGTTTAGCTACCTTCAGTGATGATTCAAATGAGACCCATACCATTAAGTGTGTACCAAGAGGATGAATTTTGCATTCAGACACCATAGATACTGCCCCCATAGTCACAAACACACGAGTGCACTGTGTGGTACCAGGGGCCCAGAAAGCCTCAGTAGAACGTGGGTTATGTTTTGGAGGGCCAAAGAGTTGGGGCAAGCTATTATTCCTTTCATTAAAATCAAAACAGATTTGTTATTATAATGTATAATGCAAAATGTATATCATTTAAAACTTTTAACCTGAAACTTAGCGTCTGTAGATTCCAGCAGCTGTTTTGGGCAACTACCCCACGTGCTCTGGAGTAATTTTTTCCCCTTCAGTGCGGAAAAAAGGAGTTGAGAAGAACCCCATGGAGACACCTCTACCATACAGAGAACGTATTGAATCTCCAGATGGACCACTTCCCTTCGTGTGACTGGTACCACCAGAAGCTGCCTGAAAGAAAATTGCTTTCCCTAAAGAGAATTTCTGAGGGAAGAACCTTCAAGATAAAATACACTGTGTCCTGCCTTGCCATTGTAATTAGTCAAACTGTTTTGTTTAATTAGAGTAAATGTGTTCGGAATGCTATAATTACTTGTTAGAGAGAAAAACATTTGCTCTAATTAGGTATTCATTAGAAATTCAAAAATCACTTAATATTAGCAATTAAAACTGGAACTGTACTTGATTGAATTTCCCACATCAGTAAACTAAACAGCCCAACACGCACTGGTTCTGCATTTTGCTTAACTGACAGCAATTCTGGGGGGCACAGAAGGAAAGAGAAAATAGCAGACTTAATTGGAAAACTCGTGGTGGGGTGACCAAGATCTGCAATAGCCCTCGGAAGTAACTGATGCAGAGGGCTGGGTGAAAATCCGGTGAACCATTTGTTTAGAAGAGAGCTTAGAGAAGGGCGGGGCAGGAATGAAGTCAGAGGGAGGAGAGGAAGAAAGCAAGTTATTCATCCAACAAATAACTGGGCCCTTTCAAAGTGCAGACCAGCCCGTGTTCATACAGAGAACAGACTTCTGAGGAAATCAAGGATTAGTGAAAAACAACAGCAAACAACATGATAGTTAAAGCTTAGGAAAAAAATCACAGTACAGTGTTATAAATTGCACTGGGCAAAATGATAAAATGTCACATAAATGATAGAGTATGAAGCTTAACATCTATGTCAAAGAAACAACAGTCCCTCAGGCAGGAATTAATCAGGCAGCTTTGTCCAATGCATAGGGTGTTTGTTTGTTCCTTTATTTGACTGAGAGAAGGGAAGGGTATTGCATTCCTAAGTAAGAACACAGGGTCATGGATATAAAACATTTTTAAAACATGTATTTTGTTTTGCATTAAGAATGCAATTTTGTAAAAATTTTGGCCAGATGGTTTCTTGCTACCTTGTTTGAAAAAAAAATTTTGGATTATTTTCTGAAGTGCCACTGAAGCTATTTTCCTAGATGAAACTAAACAGTAGCAAAGTCTAAATCAAGGTCAAGGTTATGGTGTTTGGATAGGAGCTGATTCATACATCTCGTTTTAAAGACTTCAACTTCCCTATTAATTTTTTCTCTTCCTTTCCATAAAAACTTCCAAAATTGTATGTTTCAATCCCTGGAGTAAAGTTAGAATATTTTGGTTTTCTTTTAAAACTATTCCAACCTTCAGTGACAATTGCCACTCAGTAAACAGTGTGTGTTTTTTCACTTTTGACAGTTGCCACTTCTTTCATATACAGGATGCTATTGTTCTATTTTCTGATTCATCCGTCTCCATGTCATCGATCTTGGCAAAGGAAGGCTATATCTACATGTACAACCCATTTGACTGTTTTGACTGACCTGAGGGGCTATTACCTGCTTGCTGATAACTTGTTAAATAACTAGCTGTCAAAATGATCACGCTGGCTGGGTGTTAAAGCACAGCAAGAGTGGCTGAGAGAGACTGTATTTTACTGCTGGATAAGGACTCCAGCAACAATGGAACCATGGGTTCTATGGAGGTTTGTCCTTCCCTGGAGGTCCTGGCTTAAGCACCACTTATTTCGTGGTTCAATTTCCTCATTAATTAAATGAGCATAACAGTGTTTGTGATTGGTCTTGGTTTTGGAAAAAAAAATTTAGGAAATACTTGCGTATGCATGTTCATAGCAGCATTATTCACAATAGCCAAAATGCAGAAGCATTGCAAATGTCAATGGACAGATGAATGGACAAACAAAATGTTGCACATACATAAGCAATGGAAAAGTCTCGGTTTTGGAAAATTGCTTTGCCCACACACTTACTTATTCGCTCTTTTAATGAACACTTTTCCATCCACTTCCCACGTTGCAGATTCTGTGCCTGCTTCAAGGCACTCACCATTCAGTGGCAAGAGAGACTGGCTCCTTCTTCTCTGCCCCCATCATAGGCTATACATGCTCTGCTCATCCCCCAAATGCCTGGAGGTCTCAGGATCTCTCTTCAGTACTATCTTGTTAAGTTTCCTTCCTCAGCCATTTCCATATATCAAATTACCACCTCAATACTATGACTCTAAAATTTTTCTCCACCCCTAGGCTCTTTTATGGATCCAGCTGTGTCGAGAACATCACTGCATGTATATTTCTCAGGCACCTAAAATCTAACAGGTCAGGCCTCTTCTTGTCTTTCCCTTTGAACCTGTGCTTCATCTGTCGGTTCCTGCTTCAGTGAGTAGCTCCTCCACCCAGGCCACTGCCTATGCCTTATCTTATGTCAATAGCCTTAACACTTTTCTCAGCCTCAGGAAGCACTTACAATGAATTCCTATGAACATTTTTATTATAGTCCCTTTTTATGCCTCAAATCCACTTGCTTGTTTCCTTCTCACTATCGTCTTCTTTGTTTAGAATACATAATTGCTCAATCTCAGGCAACCTAAAATTTATCTTTGAACATAAGCAATTTCAAATATAAAGAGGTTTCTTTTTAAAAAACATGTTTCCATATTCACTTTATGTTTTCTTTAATATGTATGTATTTATTTCTTTATTTGGTTGTGCTGGGTCTTAGTTGCAGCAGGTGGGCTCTTTAGTTGTGGCATTCATGTGGGATCTAGTTCCCTGACCAGAGATCGAACCTGGGCCCCCTGCATTGGGAGCACAGAGTCTTAACCACTGTGCCACAAGGGAAGTCCCGTAAAGAGGTCCTTACAGCCTGTTTCCCTCCAATCCGTTATCTCCTCTGCAGAGAGTAAGATTTTTCATGTGTTTAAAATAATAATACTTATATTTATAAGAATAATATTTGATATTCATGAATACCTTAAGTCTCTCACAAGCAAATCTCAAGTCAAAAGATAAATATATCCAAATTGCAAAATTTCTAGAAAAAGAATGATAATGAGAACACTTTATTTCAGAACCAAAATGAAGCAAAAGAAATGCTCAGAGGAAATATTATTTTAAATACTCATATAAATAGACAAGAAATAATGAAAGTGAATGAATTAAGCATCTCATTGAAATTTAGGGAAAAAAGGTGAAAAATAACAGCGAAAGTAAACTGAAAAAAATAAGAAATAATTGAAGATAAAATACAAATTAATCATTTAGGGAAAAGCTGATAAGAAAACCGCTAATAAATAAATAACTTACTTTTGTAGCAATACAAAATTAATAAAGAATAACTTTCCTGATAAAAAGATAAAACACAAAATAAAGACATAATCACTGAAACAGGAAGAGCAGAATAAAAAACATAGGAGACTTTTCTTTTTTGCAAACTCAGAGCAAATAAATAGAAACTGGATAAAATGGATGACATTTTAACAAACTATCATTTATCTAAATGTCTTCATGAGAGAAGAAACTAGATTGATTTATACCAAAATAATTGAATCAAATACATACAGCAAGTGGAAAGCTTTGACAACAGTATATTGCTAAAACAATGTCAAAAACATGTGGTTTCAGAGCAGAATTACACCAAACAAACATATCATTCTAATAATATTTAAACTATTCCAGATTTAGGGGTAAAAGGGTCATCACTAAATTATTTTACTGAAGATAATAATGATTCAAAATATAAAGATGATAACACAAAAAGAAAACCTACAGAATAATTTATTTTATGAAACTCCATTTCAAGAATTCAAGGATGGTTCACTATCAAGAAATATGTTGGGCTTCCCTGGTGGCGCAGTGGTTGAGAATCTGCCTGCTAATGCAGGGGACACGGGTTCGAGCCCTGGTCTGGGAAGATCCCACATGCCACGGAGCACCTGGGCCCGTGAGCCACAACTACTGAGCCTGCGCGTCTGGAGCCTGTGCCCCGCAACGGGAGGGGCCGCGATAGTGAAAGGCCCGCGCACCGCGATGAAGAGCGGTCCCCGCACCGCGATGAAGAGTGGCCCCCACTTGCCGCAACTAGAGAAAGCCCTCGCACGAACCGAAGACCCAACACAGCCAAAAATAAATAAATAAATAAATAAAGTAGCTATAAAATTTAAAAAAAAAAAAAGAAATATGTTAATATAATTGATAACATAGTTTCATTTAATTATAGAAATTATATAAACCTCTCCATAGAAACAGAACTTTGACAGCTTTCGACTATATTCTTGAGAAATAACCCACAACTGTAATATGATAGAAATTGAGGATTACCTATTTAAACATGCTGTGTACACACACACACACACACACACACACACATCTCAAATCCAGCTTAATGAAAGGACAAACCCTGGTTACTTTATCACTTTTTAAAGTCAGGAACAAGACACAGATGCCCACTCTCTCCTAACTCCTAAAATTATTATTTAACTTTTAACTGGAGGCATTATCAGACAAACAAAAGATATTAGAGAATTAAAAGTGGTATGGAGAAGGTTAAAATAGACCCACCCACACCCCCTACACACACTCTCTGTAGAGTATGTGATTGTAAAACAGGAAAACCCTGAAGAGTCAACAAGGAAAAAAAAACTACTAAACACAGTAAATTAACTCAATGGATAGCAGGTTATAGAGTTAATATTCAACAGTCAGTAGCCTTCATATATATACATAACTAATAATATATAATAGAAGAAAAGACTTCACCTTTACTAGCAGAAAAAAAAAAAAGCCTAAGAATAATTATAACAAGAAATGTGCAAAAAACTACTACACACAGAAACTTTAAAAACAACAACAACAAAACTTCTAAGGACACAAAAGTAGACCTGATGAATAGAAATGTATAACATGTTCTTAATAGAGTGACTCAGTCCCATAAAGATGTCAATTCTAGATAATTTATAAATTAACACTGTCAGTGAAAATGCCAAGATTTATTTCCAGAATTATATGTTAATTCTAAATCCTATATAAAACTTGAACAAGTAAGTATGGCTTTAATAGCACTGGAAGTAAAAAGGCAACAAGGAAATATAGTTTAAGAGATATTAATATACTATAAGGATTCAGCAATTTTAAAATGTAGTACTGGCAAAGGAATAGAAAATCAAAGCAAGGAAACAAGATAGAAAGTTCAGAAATAGACCCAAATATTTATGAAAATTTTATATATAACATATGAGGTATCTCAAGCCAAAATAGAATACTAGATGTAAACAAACAATTTTATGTAAGGTCTTGAAAACACATGTAAAGATAAATGAGGAACTGGGAAAACATTGTTATCTTATTCAGAGCAACATTTTTGCAATAGCAAAAATCGGAAATCATGCAAGTGATCAATCCAGACTAGATTCAACTGTATCCACAGAGTAGACTCTTAAGCAGTTGGAAATTAATGAACCTGTACAGGCAGATGCCCAGAATATATTGTTAATTGAACAAAAGAAGGGTAAGAGATGTGTGCATCTTTTGCTACGTTTTGAGTAAGCAAGAAATCCTGGAAGGCTACACTACACTTTTTACTGCTGGGCTTTGCACACACCAATCCTCTGTCTAGGTGAGTTTTTCCTCCTTTGTCTCCAGATCATTCCTACTCACTCTTCAGGTCTCCCTTACTATGTATCTGTGGAAAATGTTATAGTCTCCATGGCCCGGTAATTTGTTGGAACTCTTCCCCTGTGCTCATCTCAACTCAAGCTTCGTTTATCTTTATCAAAAAATACTATATTTGTCTATTTGTTTACTCCTTAAATTCATCAAATAAATGACTATAGTTTGGTCCCTCTTTTATTTCTTTCATCCACCAAATTGCATCAACAAAAGACTGAATAAATTCAATAAAAGAATTGCCACACTATTAGTGACACAACATAAATTCAGTGTGATCATAGGAAAAGCTACATCTTAGCTTTCTTGCAGGAGGGCAGCGAAGGTATCCTCAAAGCGTTTAGTTTGTGGTGTCTTCTCCCCTTACCACCTACCTCATCCTTCCCTACAGAATAACTCTCCACATGCTTTTTCTTTTCATCTTCTTTAAAGACACCTAGTCTTATTAAAGAGATATTAGTTGAGTGTACATTTGGGAAAAGTATTTTAAGTCCGTCAAGATTTGTATGTAAGATGAGTCCATGCCTCTTCCTAAAAAATGAAATACAGTATATTTGTTCAAGGTGAGAAAGTGAAGGTCATTGATCAGGCCCACGCTACATTCCAGGGACTTTGCCAGGTCTTTAGCCCAAGTTGTCTCTCCAGATAAGAAGGCAGTGTGCCATCATGAAAAGAGAAAGGGTTTTCTAGTCACAGTGATAAGCTGGTGGACATGTGAAGAAAAAATATTTTTCTTTTACTCTTTAAGCTGACACATCACCATTATGGTTTATTTCAGAGCAAATATTTTTTCTTGCTCCTTCACTTGACGAACCTACAACTTGTGAGTGTCTCCAGCTACTGCAAAATCTCAGTAGCCATGAGATGAGAAAAATGGTGTTATTTATTGGGAACAAAAATAATTTAATCGTTGATATTATCCGATTTTCTTCCCCTGGGTGTCCTGGGGGGACTAAACTAGTCCCCAAGGCATCCTTCAGAAATGTGTAAAAGTGGATCCTCAGGAAAATGATCTTAACAGTGCTTCCAGGTTGGTGGCAGTGACACAAGTAGTCATATTAGTGTGTGATGTCTAATTGCACAAAAACAGATAAATGAAAACCGTCCCTTTTTACACCACATGGTACAATTCTGTATACCCTTGGTTAATGTTCTGACACAAAGTTTGTTCTAGCACTACCTCACCATATTTTCAGGTTTTTAAAACTGTTTTTAAAAAGTCTTTTATCCAGTTTTTTATGGTAATTTTTGGCAGGAGGTTTGCTCTTAGTGACACAGCCCAACATTTGCAGAAAAAGATGTCTGTGCTAGCATCCTTGGAACACAATGCTACTCTCTTGCATTATCAGATTCAGTTCTTCCTTAATTCCAGGAAAAAAAGAAGTTATCATTTTTTATCTTTTAATACAGCTTTGTTCCATTTCTTGAAATCTTTAATTCAGGGACAATACTTGTGAATAGGGGCAAGCCTTTGTCTTCCGTATCACTTACGGTCTCTTTCAATGTTTTGATCTAATTTTGCTTGCAATAAAAATTGACATCTATCATTGTTGTTATTATTGTTGTTTGTTTGATTGTGTGAACTTGTTCATGTTTATGATGACTAGAGTCCTTTTACAATTCATCTGAGACTTGTTTTTCTTCTCCAACGAGCTAAAACTTGAGAAATCTGAAGACTGTAGCTATTGACTGAAGATGGCAGAAGAAAGAGATAAGTGGCTGTATTAGGACCAGCATTCACTTCCACAAAGAGCAGTGAAAAGGATGAACTTGATTTGAGGCATGTGGGAAAGATCCAGCTGGATGCAACTCTAAAGGGACTTTTCCTGACAAGGTCCCCTGGTGGGGGGGGGGGTTGAGGAAGTGGGAGACGGGGCTGCCTCAGAATGGGCTGGGCATAGGTGGGTTGTAGAATTACTGTGTAACCCTCTGAGAAAAGTCATCACCACATCACAAGACTCATAACAGAAAATTTCCAGCATGGGATCACTGAGAAAGTCACAGAAGGACCTGGTGAGAGTGAAGCCACCTCCAGACAACCACATACCCAAGAGTCCCAGCCACCATCATGGCAGAACACATCACAAAGACTGTGTTATTCCCTTAAGCCTCTTCTCACCTCCCTGAGGACTCAGACAGGAACTACACACAAGGTGACAGCGACAGGATGTAAAAGAATTAGAATTTAAATCCAGGCCATCTCAAATCTCAGCCCATGAAGAACCCCTTAATAATGTCACATAAACCTCTGTACATCCAATCTCTCCTCTGATGTGTGGCCATGGTCTTCATCTATGGCTCCTTCCTAAGAAGATGGAGAAATGATGAAAAACAGGGAGACCTCAAATTTCAAGAAAGTGTGGGAAGTCTTGCCCATTGCATACTGGACTTAGTTGCCCATCTGTCTCCACAATGAGAAGGTAAACCTCGGAAGGACAGGACCAGGATCCTATTATCTTTGAATTTCAGATCCTACCAGATGGTTTGACATATGAGAGGCACTAACTTCATGTTGAAATAAATTTCTTTAAAGTCAGTTTTCTGCCTAAACTGAGGCAGCACTGCATGATCTGTCTCTCTTTCAGAAGGGCTGAATGGATTCAGCATTTTGAAATAAAGAAAATAGCATATTTGAATGATCTAAAACTCCTATACTTCCACCACCAATTTACCAAAAAGGCAAAAAAGAAGAATGAGATCCATGGCACATGAGTAGCCAGCAATAGCTTCCCTGGCCTGTGTCTAAGACATTTGGTGTCTTTGAAGGAAGCATCAAATTTTATCTTATGTTAAATCTTGCTCCGAATGGAAGAGAATTCCAATTTTAAAAATGAGTTGGGTTGGAGTTCAATCCCCAAAGAGTGAAGGAAAAATAAGATAAAAATTCTTTGAAGTGCTCTCCATGAGACAATTTTTCTTTTCAGACTTCTAAACTCATTTCTCATAGCACAACTTCAAAGAGTGAAACAGGGATTTGTCTAGTTTTCCCTTCTCCTTGAATTATCTGGGAATTACCCTCTGCAATCTCTACTCTGGGCCTTGAACTCGTCAGGGTTCCGAAGGTGCTACAAGTCATTCACGCTGTTGTCTCCTGGCAAATATAAAACATCTCAGGTGTCCAGGAACTGTTATCAATTCTGACTGCTGAGGCTGCACCGCTATGGGGAAAGGGAGCCTACTCTCTGCCAGAGATAAATAAATGGTCCAACTCAAGATACCACTTGCATAGCTTCCAGAGAGAACTAGTAATAGGGGAATGATTTGCCAAATCGGAAAGGTAATTCCTGCCCCCAATTCTCTCTACCTCTAGCCTTTCAGGTGGTAGATCAGTACTTAGGGGAAGCACCCAGGCTGGGTGATGAGCAGAGCTGAGTTTGGTTGTGGTTTGCCATTTACTAGCTGTGTAACCTTGGGCAAAGTCCTTAAACCTTGAATGTGTGTTTCTTTAACTGGAAAATAGAAGAAATTTATACCTATTTCAAATAGGTTGTTGTGAAAATTAAATCAGTCACTGTTTGGGAGAATCTACCTCAGAGAAGTAATCCATCAGGCTACAGCATCTCCCTTTGACAATGTACCTAAGCCTTCATGAATGATAATTTGTTTAGGTCAACATCAGTGGAGCTTTTAGACTCTTTATTTACAATTCAAATTCTTCTAGGTGGAAAAACACTTGAGGTCAGGAAGCATCCATACGTTTGAATTATATCTCAAATTTCACAAATCTGTGTGTGGGGAAACCTTTTAGTACCTGGTGAATTAAGAGGGTTTGTATTCTCATTCACAGTATACCATTCAAAAGGGGAATGTGAGTCAAAGACATCTGATTTCATTATAAAAAATATTTTTTTCCTTTATCAATGGGTGAAGGGGGTCAAAACTTCCAGTTATAAAACAAATAATTCATAGGGATGTAGAGTATGGTGACTATAGTTAATAACACTGTATTGTGTATTTGAAAGGTTCTAAGAGAGTAGGTCTTAAAAGTTCACATCACAAGAAAAAAAAACTCTGTTAACCATGTCTGGTGACAGATGTTAACTGGATTTATTGTGGTGAACATTTCAAAATACATACCGATATCGAAAGATTATGTTGTACACCTGAAACTAATATAATAGTATATGTCAATTATATCTCAAAAAATCCCCTATAGTGCACTTTAATGAAATCCAGGCTCTTACCCTGGACTTTAAGACTCTACCTGGCTCCAGGTGATATCAGCCGGCATCCTAGTCTGTCACATTTTACAACATGAGAACTGCTGTGCCCTATTTCTAGAATGCTCTGTCCCCAAATCTTCATATAATTGCCTCATTCTCAGCATTTAATACTCACTTCAAATACCTACTTTTTGATGACAGCTTCTCAAAACATCCAATATAAACTAATCTTGTCACTTTAACAGAGTTTATTTTCATTACAGCACTTTTGACTACCTGACATTTTCTTGCTATTTTATTTATTTGTTTAGTCTATTGATTTTTTCTACTCTTATAAAAATGGGCACACTACAAGTAACAATATGTAAGTTTTCCAAAAAGTTAGATATTTTATCATTGTCTCCAAATTTCCACAAACTAATAAAAGCTTTAAATCTATAAAAATACATTTGCTAAACTTACATTTTAGGAATGTTGAATTTTTGAAGTATGACTATACTCAAATGATAATAAAACTAACAGGCTACAGATTTTAAAACATCAAAATCAGCTCTCCCTAATTTTCTTCACAGGTATGATGCAAAAACAATAGGGAGAAAGAAAGGCAATAGCAGAACATTACTTTTTCTTGAAACTGGAAGCCACAAGGTATGTAACCTACTGGAGAACAAAACGAAAAGTGCTGTCATGGCTTCCCAGGTGGTAAAATGTCTGGGGATATGCTGAAGAACAACACTTAGAAGCTCATTTTGAAAAATGGGAATGAAAGCTTTCATAGAGCTAGTTTGGCACCAGGAATAAGTGCAGGAGGTGGGAACATAGGAGGCAGTGTAGAACCAAATGATACTTATAAGAGGTAGCCTTTGGGTAAAGGGTGCAGTGGGCAGTGAGAAACTGAATTATGAATTCAGTGAATTCTCTGCAATGAATTATGTAGAGACCTCCAGCTGCTCTGCTCAGCTAACTAACTGCTCACTTACACAGACAACTTAAACCTATTAGCCTGGACCCTGGTATTGGATTTTCACATGTACCTCTTGCAAATGTGGTTCAGAATATCTCATCTGATTCAAGATGAATAATAATAATAAAAATAAGTACTGGATTTAGAAAAAGACATTACAATTTACACACATATGTATAGACATTTGCCAGAAAAGGAAAAAAAAAAAAAATGCTGCCATGAAGTGGATGAAAACTGTTGCCATGACTATAAAATAAAAGGAAAAAAAAAAAAACTTTAATTAAGTACTCTCCTAGAAAAAATAAGGACTCAAAGCTTACAAAAAACATTGAAGGAGGAAAATTGTGAAACAAAAGAAGGACATGAGTAACAGAACTAAGAAAACAAAACAAAACAAAGCTAAATTAAACTAAAAGAGTGAAATGAAAAAGTAAAACCAATACACAAATAAAGATAATTTTGGATGTAGTATATAAGGGGGTTGGATTTTACAATATTACAGAAAAATGAAGGCTTCTATATAAAGCACATGATTAAGAAAAATAAGCAAAGGGTTAAAAGAGTTTAAAAGTAACCTGAATTATAATACATTATGGAATTGAAATAATAATAATACCTATAGAAGACAGATTCTTATTATAGGTGTTCCTGAAGAAAACTAGTTGTTTCTGAAGAGGACAAAAGAAACAGAAAAAAAATGAAGGTATCATTTAATATTTTTCCCAGATATAAAAGAAAACTTGATTTTAAATATTAAAGAATGCATTGAGTTCTGGGAAAAACTGACACAGAATGATTAACCTTGAAACATACCCTAATAAATTACCGAACTGTAAATTAAATAAGGAATGTTTTAAGCTAGCATTTCTAGCAATGGTAGAAAACCATAGAGCCGTTCCTAATTCTTATATGAACAAAAATGTCCCAAGAATTTTGTACGAGTTATAAAGGGATTTAAGAATGAAGGCAATTGACACACATTATTTAGAATTCCCAAGAACAGAATAAAGATTTCCAATGGGGCCTTTTTAAGGGAAATACGTTGGAATGAACTTGAGCCAGACAAAAGATGGATGGAGAAATGATATTGAAGGGTTAGTGCTGAGCATTGATTCCATTCACTATAGAACAAAGACTAAAACAAATGTGGAATTATGACTTTAATATAAAATTTGAATGCTAAAAACTCTAGTGTCATAGAAATTATATAACTAACAGAAGTTGATGAGGGAGAGAAGGTATGAAGTCGTGTAAGTATGAAATTTTCTCATGTTTTACAAACGGGTCAAAAAACTTACCTGAAGGACAAAAAATAATTGAGAATATTTAAAGGCATAAACCTTAACACACACACACACACACACACACACACACACACACACAAACACTGTAATCATAAAATTTGGAGATGAAGAAAGTGAGTGGCAGAAATAAAGCAGACACTTTTTTTTATTTATGGAAAGAAAATATAGAAAATGTTTAATGAAAGAGATATAAATACAATGCATATAAGATCATTGTTATTAAGTCAGCAACTAGCTACAAAACATAAAGATATAAAGAAGAAACCACAGTGAGATGGATAGTAGGGTCAGATATACGGTATAGCCAGGGCCCACACCACTGAGTAGGTGACCCAAAGAAAGGAGGATAATCACAATTGTAGAGGTTCCCCCCAAGGAGGGAGGGGTCTGAGCCAGCCCAGGGATCCTGTCCCAGGATCATTCATGTTCTAAGAAGACATGGTTTCCACTAGCACCACTGTTATTTCTCCAGATTCTTCAGTTGCAAGTAAATACAATTTCACAAGAAAGAAATAATACATTTGAAAAAAATGAAACAAAACAACAGCAAAATCAGAGTTTTAACCTTATATGTGGAACATCTATGAGATTCAATTGAAAAAACTCACTTAAATGTTCAAATGATCAAAAAAACTCAGAACCATTGTTTGTAAATTTAATGTATAGAAATAAATATTTTCTTACTAACTGGTTGGAAGAAATAATGGAAGAAAAAACCACACTTACATCAGGCTTAACGGTAAGAAGTGGTGATGGGGAACTAGACCTAACTTACTAGACACCAGGTCTATGTTGAAGTTAGGTCTATATTGAAAATGATAATGAGTGGCATAAACACAAAAATACAAAGACTTCAACAAATAGGAAGTCTTACCTTATTTAAAGAAAAATAACCATTTAAATGATCTTAGCTAACATACAAATTTAATGCTAATTTGATAAAATTACCAACATGTTTTTTGAAGTAAACCTTTGTTTTCAAGATCCTTATAAAATCCTTACAAGAATGGCTAGAAAATTCTGAAAAATAAGAGTAATGAGGGATGATTAGTCCTGGTTGATAGTAAACACAATATACACCTTCAAAGGGGTAAACAGTATGATTCTTCTAGGAAGAGATAGATAAATGAGAAATAGTTGGAAAGTTGACAAGAAAGCTTAAATATTGCTACGAGCATCCAGGTAGCAAAGTGCAATTCAGTTATCCCCTCTGCACCTTACTTTCCTTGCTCGGAGGATAAAGTGAATACTAGTGACCCCCAAGTAACCGTGAACAAGCACTGCATTCGGGAAAGGTAAATGTGATCCTGGGCGAGTACCTATTACTGTAAAACAAGACACTGCCCTTTCTGTTATAGAAGTGGCCCAGTGTCATCCACCTGCTATCAGATTGCTGACTAATTAGCTGGGGAATAGTGCCATATTAGAGGTATAGTGTTGGTTTCTGCTGCTGGCGGATTGGGCATTCAGTGGTGGCCATAGCTAGGTTGGCCTTGATGAGTGGAACTCTGTATCTGAGCCCTTGTAAAACCTCTATCCCTGCAACCATGATCACTTTACCCATGTGCCCACTGGGTAATGACAAGGGTAGCTGGGGGAAAAAAATGACTGGTATCCACAGAATGAGTCACCATATTCACTTGATATTAAAATTCCCCTCTGCTAAGGTCACCCTTGGGTAAGCATTCACGTGGGACACAAATATCTTCCCGCTTTTCCTCATTCAGAGAGGGCTATCCATATGCCTCTGACCCAGATCTCGTCACTAATTTTCTAGTCATGTGACTTCCAAGTCCCTGACCATCCAGCCATTGGCCACCACCCAAGAATTGGTGTATAGTTGTATGTCTGGCTTTCCAAGATGAATGAACGTCAAGGTTTATCAGGCCCCCTGCCTGAAGTTCTGCCCACTAAGAGGATTTCCCTTTATCACTGTCCTTCTAGGATGTTCCAGAGAGATGCTGCAGGGCCACAGCTGTCCACTTCTGGGTGGTGTGTGCATATTACACGGAGCCATCTGTAAACAATGTCCACATGTTTTCTTCCTCTGTCAACTGATCTTAAGGAACTCCCCATGGGGCCATGAGTGCAGGCTGGGAGAGAGAAGTGAGGACCACAGGCATTTGAGTCTCTTCGTCATGTAACTTACTTGTACCTTCCTGCTCTGCTTGGGCCCGATTACACACATACCTCTTCATCTGATGACAACGTGCTACTGTGCATGCCCAGCGTTATGGCTTGGTGGGTCAGATAACATCCAATTCATGGCGAGCAGCTCAGGTTGCATGGGAACTTGGTGGACCATCGTTATCGCTTGATTCAGTAGTCTTCTCATCATTCAGTCTCTACTAAGGTTCAGTAGCAGGCCAAGATCCATTTCAGAAAACAGCTGTCAGTTTGAAAACACTGTTTCAAAACATGGAGAGCTGTTTTTTGTTCTCTCAAAAGAAGTGGAGTTATCCATAGAAGAGGATAAGTCTTTGCTCCAAAATCCTAGGGGCCTTTGCTGTGGATCAGCTTTAAGGAACCGTTAAAGCTTTTCAACAGCATCCTTATCTGCCACTACACTTCAAGCCCCATTGGATCTGTTGTAACATATGGCCACTTGGCAGAGCAACTTGTACAGTAATTTGGACCAGTGGCAGAACTTCCTCTTGTTTTGAGATCGAATCAAAACTAGCAGCTTTACAGGTACTTGGTAAATGAGCCAGGGTAACACACTCACATGAAGAATATGTTGCCTCAAAAATCCGTAGATGCCCACAGGGTGTGGTGTCACTTTTCATTTGTAGGGGAAGTCAGATTCAACAATGTATCCCTCACCTTAGAAGGGCTATCAACTTTCTCAAGCCCCTGGGCCTTTAGAAATTTCACTGGGTAGAAGGTCCTTGAATTTTTGTCAGGTTTATTTCCCATCTTCTTAGATGCAAATCCATTACCAACAAGTCCAGAACAGTTGCTACTTTTTTCTCACTATGTCCAACCAGCACATCAACATGTGATATCTTGTGGAAGGGAAAGGCAATCAAGATCCCTGACAACTAAACTATAACATAAGGCTAAAAAGTTGATGTACCGCTGAAGTCAGACAGTAAAGGTGTATTGCTGGCCTTGCCAGCTGAAAGAAAACCACTTCTGATAGTCTTTTCTAACAGGTGTGGAGAAAAAGACATTTGCCAGATGGATAGATAGCTAGATCCCAGGTACCAAGAGACATGTTAATTTGCCCTAGCAATGAAACCACATCTGGCACAGTAACTGCAGTTGGAGTCACCACCTTGTTTAGCTTATGATAATCCACTCTCATTCTCCAAGATCCGTCTATTTTCTGCACAGTCCAAATAGACAAGCTGAATAGGTATATCATAGGAATCACTACCCCTGTATCCTTCAAGTCCTTGATGGTGGCGCTAATCTCATAAATGAGATGTTGTTTTTGGTGTACGATTTCTCCTAGGGAGAGGCAGTTCTAATGGCTTTCCTTGGTCTTTCCTACCATATAGCTTTCACTCCACCGGTCAGGGAACCAATGTAGGGATTCTGCCAATTGCTCAGTGTGTCTATTCAAAGTACGCATTCCAGAAATGGAGAAATAAGCACACGATGGGTTCATGGACTCACTGGACCCATTGTAAGATGGACCTGAGCTAAAACTTCATTGATCACCTGACGTCCACAAGTCCCTACTCTGACTGCAGTGTGGGCTACAGTGATGTGTTGGATTCCCTGAAATTAGTCTCAGTTCAGAGTCATTTTCAGTAGTCTCTGAAAGGTCTGATTATACCTTTATCCCCAGTACAGAGTCACCATGATAAAAGACCATGGCTCCCTTTGGGTAAGACTGAGAGAATGATGAAGAGTATAAATTTTTGACAGGGTACAGAGTCCTTCCTCAAGTGGACTCTACCTTCCCTTTATACAAGGGCCTCTGGGTCTGAAACCTGGATCAAGTTTGGGAATTGACTTGAGGGGCCATGACTCTCTATTTTTATGATTCAAATTAGAGTTTTGTTCACTTGACCCAGAATTATTTCACTTTATGCAGATAAGGTAAGAATTTGTAGGTTTCTCATCTGTTTCACTTCTAGGAACACCATGATCACCTAGCTAACACCACAGGTCTTTGTGAGCCCGATTACTTTGATCGCTGCTTTGACTCTGCTGTCTGTTGGGATAACTATGTCCATTACGCCTTTGGCAGTGGATGCCACCATGTGGCCCTGCTACCCCGGGATCCAGTGATTTTCATTGCATTAAGTTTTCCATTGCATTTAGTGGCAGCAATTCCCACTGCAATTTTGGGTCTACAGAAAAGAGTGATCCCAGAGCTCTTAAAGGATGCTGGGGCTTCCCTCACAAATTTAGTCCTCACAGTATTGGTAACAGATATGTCCTCTAGACCCTCCCACGTGGGTGAGCAAGTCTTACGTGACAAATTCACTCTGACATTCCAATCTCTCTAAACCTTTGAATTCCTTCCTCTCACACTATACCAAGGCAGGTCTAGCATTTCAAGTTTATTTAAACTGTGTCACCTTTGATCCATGTTTTAACATCCAACCAAACTGTTAGAGCCCTTTCTAACAACCTGAGCTGCAACATTAAATTGAGAATGTCTGCTTAGGGGGCCCATATTCATAAATTCAGCAGAGACAACTTTATGTTCCTTCTATCATTATCCTCACGGGTCATAATTTCTACCTCATCTTCTGAAGCCTGCTGGGGCTTGTTATAGGTCTTGCTGAGTCTAGTTATAGGTCTAGAAGCAAAAAGAGGTGGTGAGGGTGATTCCTGAGGAGAATCAGTGGTGTCTTGAAAGGTACTATTTCAGGGGAGGCCATTGCTGTTTCCTCAGACAAAGCAGGGCCAATCTCCTCAGATGGGGTGGATCAGCTACTTCTACTGGCAAAGAAGACTCATCGGAATTTGGGGGTTCAATGTCCCCAGTTTCATCTGAATCTTCCCATACCTTCCCATTCCAACATCCAGGATTCCATTCTTTCCCAATCATTGACCGCACTTTAACAGTAGACATGCAGTGAGGTTGGGAATTCAATTTGTGTTGTAATTCAACCACTCACAGGATGAGTTTCTGGTTTTGGTTTTTCAGCAGTCTCAGCTCTGCAACTATAGTAGATAAGGGTCTCTTTCAGAATAGACAGAAGTTTTCAGATCATTTATACAGCACTTCAACTGGAAATTAGAATTCTTGAGCTCATCCTTTTTTCCCCTACTTTTTCCAGTGATATAGGAGCAACTAGGCAATTTCATTATACTCATTATTTTGACAAAAATTTTCAAAGGTATCATGTACAGTACATGGCCACACAGAACCTTGCTTTTTATAAGTGTTTGATTATGAATATTATGGTGACACCTTGCTTACCTTTATGGTCACATCACATCATGGACGATCAGTGCCCTCTTTACTACTGGAAATAGAGTCATTAGTGACTTTAAATTTAATCAGATTAGAAAAACAATTCCAGAAAAACTAAAATCAATTTAGAAAACTCATTCTTAAGATTATGTTCCTCTAGAACCACTCTCTGAAACAAAATCTGTAGTAGTCACTGTTTCCCAGAGAAACAGAATAGGATGTGGATATATAACACACATATATCGATATGCATATAAATATAGACACCATATAGATATAGATAGATATGACATGTACATGTGTATCTATATCTATATCTACCTATGTATCTATCTATCTATACCTATATCTATCTATCCATTAATATCTATCTATCTATACTGAGAGACAGAGAGAGATTTTGTGTAAGGAATTGGCTCACTGATATGGAGGTTGGCAAATCCAAAATCTGCAGGGTAGACTGGTCAGCTGGAGACCTTGGGAAGGGCTACAGTTTGAGTTCAAAGCCATCTGCTATAAGAATTCCCTCTTCTTCAGGGGAGGTCAGTCTTTTTGTAAGACCTTCACTGATTGAATGAGGTCAACCCACATGATGAAGGGCAATTGGCTTCTCTTAAAGTCTGTGATTTAAATGTTAATCTCTCCAAAAATATATATTCACAGAAAAATCTAAAATAGTATTTGACCAAATATCTGGGTACCATAACTCGGCCAAGTTGGCATGTAAAATTAATCATGTTACAGGCATGAAAATAAAAAGCTGAGTCATTTTAAGTAAGTGAGTTTTCTCACTGAACATGAAAAGATAATACTTATGTAAGTGTTGCTTTGAGATTTAAATGAGATAATAAATATAAGGTACAGTTCCAGGCTTATAGTTCATATTTAATAAATTGGCAATTAGCCATATGTATACATAATTTTCTTGTGTATATTTCAAGCTAATTTTATTCAAACGGTAAATAAAATTTTATGTCCTGCTTTTTTATGTATTTTTATGTTGTAAGATTTTAAAATATATTATTATACATTGGTTATTATATATTATATATAATATTATATATTATACATTATATAGTTAATAGCTACAATTTTATGAATATATTGTAATCCATCTAGTGGATTTACCAAAATAAACTGTCATAAATTTTGAATGAGCCCTGCCTTGCTTTTTATTTTTATTATTCTTTACACAACATTTACATCCTCCCAAACACATATTTTAATCTAATGTTTTTATTTTGAATGCAGATTTTCACTTTAAATATAAAGCCTGAATTCAAGATACGCCTTGGATTTCAACTCAATTTCATGTCTTTCCAATATAACAGGCAAGACATTTATTTCCTTGGGGACTGGTATGGATTTATGCATGCCTCCTCTACAAGAAAATGGTTAAGTGACCTTTTCCAATAATCTTTGCTTTGAGGAAAAAGAAAAGGTTTTTTAGGTGCCTTGAGAGAATTTCAGAATTACATCTAGCACTTCGTAGGCTTCAAATAAAACCTCTGAGTGCAGAGCATTATCTTTGGGGATCTGGCACATGTTAGTGGTCAGAGAGGGGTTAGTACATGAATGTGTGATGTATTATACGATGAATACATTGCAGTGTAGTTTGGTAAAGTGAATGGTAACTTGTTAAAAGGGAACTTGGTAGAAGTCTCACCGATTTCATATTTGCCTATTCTCAAACGTCGCTTAACCTACATCTTATGTACTTTGGTGATCATCTCTTCAAAGAGGAAGGTGACAAGTTAAAATCCCTTAGGGACTGGTTTTAAAATGGACATGTCAGTTTCCACACCACCACCCTTGATATTATGTCATAACTTGAGGCTTAGCGAATGGACAGATGTAGCTATAATATACTGGAAAAAAAAAAAAAAAACATCCCTAGGTGATTTTGATTACTGTGTGCCCAATTCTCCTTCAAAGTGAGATCACAGATCCTGCCAAATCCTGATATTGTGATATTGTACAGTAAGAACAATTAGTTCCTGCTCTATGATTTGAGTTAGAAACAGAGCTGAAAAGGAAATGCAGGTCACCTGACTCCTATTCTGATGCTCTTTTCACTCCACTCTTTTTAAAGAAATTGTATTCAATTCATCTTTTGAAATTGGAAATATACTTTATTAGTCAGTATTAAAATGTTAAGAAGGACTAGTTTTCCATATTTCCAAAGATAGGCTAACACTCTATAAAATTTGAAAGAGGATGAAAGAGAAGGGAAAGATCTGAGGTGAGAGTATTTTCAGATACTCAGACTTACCACACACTATGGGATAACGATGAGCTTTGGAAATACTTATCTTGGAGATCAAACCCCAACATAACCACTTACCAGTTGTAGGAACTTGAATAAACTACTTTACCTTCCTCTCTCTTTGTTTCCTAACTGGGGTTATTGGGGATAACAACACCTATCTCACAGTGTTGTCAAGAGAGTTAAATAATATAATTTATAGAAAGGATTTCTCATTAAGCAGTAGTGGAAACTAGTAGTTACAATAGTAGTGTTGTAACCAGTAATTCCTATTTTCCCTCCTCCTTTTCTTTACCATAGTAGTAGAATGGAGGAAGCCTAACATTTTTTCAGTGGACCAGCTAATGTCATAAAAAATATTTATCTTAAAGATGACAGAAGGAACTGTCATGCACTTCATATTTCATCCAGAGTATTCCCTATGTTTTTTTTCAAATTGTTGGAGAAAATCCTCCTGCAGAGAGAGAGAGAGAGAGAGACAGCGCACTTTCAGAGCTCAAGTTTATCCTGCTTGACTCCAGGACACTGTAGAGTACACATATCATTATATTGTGTGAACTTGGAAAAGTAATTTATTCTCTTTTCACTTCCCTCCCCAACTGTAAAGTGAGGTGGTGAGACTCAATCACACAAAGGTTCCTTTTTTCTCTACCATTATATGGGTCCTCAAGATTATGGTGACCCCAAGTAAGTGTTCTTGCCATAAGTACAGTTGGTCTGATTATTTTTACTCTTACGAGGCCTGTCTATTGGCAAGCAATAGCTAATGTGCAGCAAAAACCATAGGAAGAAGGTGGAAAGGCAAGGTGCTCACAGGCAATAGCGATCACACCCTACAGCTTAGGTCGTAAGCACAGCCAGATTACCCTGTGCTCTTCTGCATGTATGGAGCCTGCAAATTATGCACATCAGCAGGCACTTGATGAAAGTTCAGGTGTATTTGGACTCACGTTGAATTCTCTATGAAACTGTACATTTTGACCACGGTAGCACTGCTGTAGGAAAGAAAGGATGAAAGGCTAACTCTTCCTCCTCCTCCACCCATCCCCTTCCTTAAAAGTGTATCAATCCATGGAGACAGGAACAGGCTCTTCCTTGCCTCCTTCAACCCAGGGAGCAACCAAAGAATACTCATCACAGATATTTGCTTAGATCTCTGTTGTGCAATAACATAGGCACCAGCCACATGGAGCTATTGAATATTTACGTTTAAATTGGATATTGATAGTAAATGGGAATGACTTGCAGCAAAGTATGTCCTAAAAGTCTTGGCACCTTATGCTGCTTCCCTTACAGCACCCCAGAAGGATGGTCACGTAGGACTTCTGATAGAGCCTGTGTAAGGGGCAAATCAGAGGAGTGGGTGCAAAGAGTTTGATGGGGGACCCAGAACACTGCTGAACTGTCCCCAAGAAAAGGGGTATAATTATTTCCCAAAAATTTATTTGACCATGACTCTCTTTGTGCTTTTTTTTGGTGTGTGTGTGTGTGTGTATATGCACACATACATATATATTATATATATATATATTTATTGAAGTATATTTGATTTACAATGTGTTAGTTTCAGGTATACAGCAAAGTGATTCAGTTTTATATATATATATATATATATATATATATATATATATATATATATATACATATATACACACATACATATATATTGATTATTTTCCATTATAGGTTATTATAAGATATTGAGTATAGTTCCCTGTGCTTTATGTTAGGTCCTTGCTGGTTATCTGTTTTGTATATAGTAGTGTGTATATATTGGGGGAAGGATAAATTAGGGGTTTGGGATTACTATAGCTCTCTTTGAAACAGAATTATCTCTCATGACTTACAGAATACATTTTTTTTCTTTTTTTGGGAAAATGTTGCTCTACAAAACGTACAATTTTGTGTCTCTAGATCTCCTTGTCCTCACTGGATTTAAATTGGGATTGCATCTACAATAGATAAAAAAGAGCTATTAAAAAGACCTCTTTCTACAGAGAGAAGAAACTGAGACAGACCTTCTCAACTTCTTGGGGGTCAGAAGGGAAAACAAGGGAGTTATAGTCAGGGCACAAACCAACCAAGTCATTAAGTTTTGCGCCAGTAAGCAACTGTTATATTACTTTTAACGTACAACCTTTTTTTTTTTTTTTCACTCTTTGTAAGCCTGATGAAATTCTACAGATGAAGAAAGAATGTTAGATTCTCCAGAAAATGTTCTTTCTGTCATGTCAGCCCTTCTTTTGCCCCAGGTTGACCTTTCCCTTGTGATTGGTGAGGATTGACACCTGAAAGGAATCACTACTCACCTCAAGGCTGGTCAAGTTAATGTTTGGCTTTAAGCGTCACAGTTTTATGTTCTATTGGATGAACCTTCAAAAAGAGAAAGAGAGGAAAAGGTAGCTATAGTGGCATGCAGCGATGTACCACCTTAACTTAGGACACTTAATAGAACACCAGTATTCACTCCAAGAAACACGGTTTGTTTACTGCTGTCATTTCTCTTTTGAAAGACTTGGAGGCCTGCTGGTACACACCATGGACATTTTTAGCTTGTTTTCCTGAAGCATTTTCTAACACAAAATTCCAGTGTTCCACTACAACAGCTGTGGCTCTACAAAGATTTATTGTACCAAATATTAACTGTTAGTGTGGCATACAATTGTGGCATTAGTTTCTTATGGCTGCTGTAACAAATGACTACAAATTTAGTGGCTTAAAATAAGACAGATTCATTCTCTTATGATTCTGAAGTTGGAAATCTTAACATCAAGCTGTCGGCAGGATTGCATTCCATCTGGCGGCTATAGGGAAAATTGATTTTTCTTATCCTTTTCCAGCTTCTATGGTGGCCCACCTTTCTTACCTTGTGGACCCTTCTCCATCTTCAAAGCCAGCAGCATGGCATCCTCAAATTTCTCCATCACTCTTTTATCTGTTTCTGTCACCACATCTTTTTTCAGACTCTGACTCCCTCTTATAAGAACCCTTGTGATTACATTGGTCTCACCCAAACAAACCAGGAGTTTATCTCCATCTCAAGATCATTAACTTCATCCCACCTGCAAAGTCTCTTTTGACATGTAAGGGAATATAATTGCAGGTCCCTAATATTAGGATGTGGACATCTTTGGAGGGACCATTATTTAGCCTATCACAGCCATCTTAACTCTGAATCACAGGTTTGTTTGTTTCTTTGTTCCTATTGGTCCTCCTGAGGGAATTCTTACTAGATTAGTAGCTGATTAACATTTCTTTGATTGGGTCCATAAAGCAATACTCAATTAAGTGTCTTAAACTTGTTTCAGCCACGGAACAAGAAGCTTGTTTTAAAGAATATGTTTTAAAAATGTACTGGGCCTAGAGATTGTCATATTGTATGAAGTAAGTCAGAGGAAGAGAAATATCGTATGATATCGCTTATATATGGAATCTAAAAAGAAAATGATACAAGTGAACTTATTTACAAAACAGAAACCAACTCACAGACTGAGAGAATGAACTTATGGTTACGGGGGGGATTGTGGGGAGAGGGACAGATTGGGAGTTTGGGAATGACATGTACACACTGCTATATTTAAAATGGATAACCAACAGGGACCTACTCTATAGCACAGGGAACTCTGCTCAATATTATGTAACAACCATAAATGGGAAAATAATTTGAAAAAGAATAGATACATGTATATGTAGAACTGAATCAGTTTGCTGTGCACCTGAAACTATCACAACATTGTTAATTAAAAAGTTTTAAAAAATTTAAAAAATATGATGAATTGAGAATTAAGACTTAACTGCATAACATTAAAGGAAGCAATGGCAAATGGCAACACACTTTTAAAGGTCCACAAGTTATTCTCCATTGATTTTAGGACCTGGCTATGCCTCAATTTGAACCATTTGTTAAAAATCTTCTTTGGGATTCTGAACACATAAGAGGTGAAAACAAAGTTGTCCTGCCCTTTGAATTGCAAAACAGAGGCATGTTTTCATACATATAATAATTGTTTGAGCTTGTAGGAGGGAAATTCCTCAAGCCCTATAAGAGAATGGGAGTTCTACAGAGTGATGGAGAGGGCAAACAAGAAGTTCCCGGAACAGAGGATGGATTTCACAGCTTCGTCTAAGGCCACCCCTGAGGCAAGCTTTCTTCATACTCAAAAAGAAATACTTAGCCACTTCCAGTGTCTGAGGCTTGTACTACAAAACAATAAATGAAATATACAAACAGAAAAGTCAGCTACACCCCCCCCCCCCAGCGCGCCCTCTCACCACTCACGTAAGAGATGGAGGTATGTTTAAACCTCGTTATCTATATCCTAATAGGAACTCTCCAGGCATTGACTCTGTAGGCTTGTAGCTCAGAAACTGGCATGAGACTACAGTGAAAAACACAGAAGACCTGGGTACTAAGACAGCTCTGCCACCAAAATACTATACGATGTTGGGTGTCATAGTTCACTCCTTGAAGGACAAATGATGTAGTGGAAATAACATGGGACTCGATATTTTCAGAGTCCATTTAGATTCTAGAAAATGCTACCACTTCTGAGAAACTCACTACGTCTCTCTCAGTGTTTCTTCCTTTAAAGAACAGGGCTGACATGAGAAGTGAATTAAGTGGTGCTTGCAAATCCCTGATAAGAAGGAAGTGTTGAACATTAGTTTCGGTCTCAACTGCTTGTGAGAATTTTTAGGAATCTTACAGTCATTTCTTCCCTCCTGCCATCACCTCTTAATGAATAGTGTGTCATTAAAGTGTGTGCCTGTTAATAAGATAATACCTACAGAAAGTGTCAGGTTTAACAGGAACTTAATGGAGAGGAGCTAAATCTTCAGGTAATCTGCTTTAATCATAGGCAACGTGGCTTATTCGTTCCATGGTCTTTCAGTTGTTGATATAATTCCATAGAGCCTGCACCTACCACAGCTCCATAATTTCCTCTTTTAAGTGAGGCAAGGCACCCAAGGGCACCTTGAAGATGAGTGAGTTATGGGGGAGCCCCTTGGTTCACACCCACAGCATCTCCCATCCTGGTGTAGGCCGCCAGTAATTACTTGGTTGTGCACTGATTGACCTCAGTGTTCAAACATGCCTTATATCTCGCTGCCCTAGTGGGAAGCTTATATTGTCTGCTCTCTCTCCTGAATTTTATGTGACTTCTGTGTGTTTCTCCAGTCACACCTGTTGTGGCTTATGACTTATCCATCCAGTGTCCTTTCAAATATAATCATGCATAATGGCTGAGACTAAATATAAAATAAATGTATATTTAGTGGTTCTTTGTATGCGCAGTTAAACTGCCCTCATTAAGTCACATTATTCAGGGTCAGATTCTATTTTATGATAGGGACAAGGGAACAGTTTAAGCAAGGGAATTACCAAGGACTCTTGTCCAAAGACAAGAAAACCATTGGCTGCACCTGTGTTTGGAATAAGAGCCAAACTGCTCCCGTAACCCTTTCTTGCCCAGATACACAGGAACCCACTAAACAATTTCTCAGTAACAGGATTGCCAAAGACATTAATTACGAATAATTTCATTGGCTACATGCTGTCACAGCCTCTTTGTCCATATAGCCCTTTACAAGTTTATTCAAAATTCTACCATTTCTGCTACCACCCCAATAGGTACCACCATTACTTTTCCCATGGATTGTTGAGTAACTTGCATCCTGACCTTTGTGGCTGCAACCATCCACTCTTAGCCTAGTGGTCACGTCACTTATCCAAACCCTCCCATGATTTCCAGTTCAAGTTGCCAACAATACCCCAGTCAGTCCAGCCCCTCACCTTGGGGCAAAAGACCCTCCCTTACCATTTTCTTCCCACTCATTCCTCTCTGAATTCCTTGGTTCCCTCTCAGATCCTCACACACATAGGGTTTATTCCCCAGTGATTTGCTGACTCACTCTCTCACTTGCTTTACATCTTTCCCAGGTATCACCTGCTCATCAAGACCTTTCCTATCAACCTGATTGGGAATTAAACTCTCACTCACAGCATTTCTTTTCCAATGCTTTGCTCCATTATTTTTATCAGAGAATTTAATATTTTATTCTTATACATAATGTATTTTTAATTTTTGACTTTCTCTATTCAAAGGAAAGTCCATGAAGGCAGAGGTATTTGCTAATGTGTTGCTGTTCTATCCTGAGCACCATGCCTGGGCCACAATAGACATTCACTATATATGTGTTGAAAGAATTAAACTATATGGGTTATCTTTAAATGTTAAAAAGATTTTTGCAAACATTTCTTCAAAGGTATCTTAAATTAAATCTGAAGATGTCATTATTGAATCAAACTTGGATCTGCTCACCTGGGCATAATAAAGCCAGTCTACTGACACTGGGTTGTGGTGATGAAAGTGAGGCCTTTACTTCAGGTGCCAAGCAAGGAGTATGGGCAGCTAATGCTCAAAAGACCTGAACTCCCTGATGGTTTTCAGCGAAAGGTTTTAAAAGACAGAGTGAAGGAGGGGGGTTGTGGGGTATGTGATCAGCTCGTGGACATTCTTCTGATTGGTTGGTGGTGAGGTAATTGGGAGTCAACATCATCAACCTTCTGGTTCCAACCAGTCTGGGGTCTACATGCTTGTGGGCAGCATGCAGTTACCTTCTCCCACTCAGTGGGGGTTTCAGTATCTGCAAAACAGCTCAAAGTATATGGCTCAGAATAGTATCTATATTCCTTGAGGAGGAACTAAAGGTCCTTGACTTTTGTTTTTTGGCTAAGCTATTTTTATTTTGTCTTGCTTGACTGTTTTCCTTTGCTTCTGCATTTTCTCACTTCTTTGATTAAATTTGCTCTTTGGAACTCAGAGAAGGCTAAAGTTTTTCTATAAACAAGATTAGGGGGGAACATTATTCAATATCCTGTGATAAACCATAATGGAAAAGAATATGAAAAAAATGTATATATATGTATAACTGAATCACTTTGCTGTAGAGCAGTAATTAACACAACATTGTAAATCAACTATACTTTGATAAAATAAATTTTAAAAAAAGAAAAAGGAAAAGAAAATAGTTTCATTTAGGAGCATCCTACCCAGTTACAATGTAAATAGGTAAAAAGTTCTGGAAAAAGTGTGATCCTGTGATTAAAGTGTGATCATCATAACATTGGCTGATAATACATGGCACTTACTATATGCCAAGCTTTGTTCTAAGAACTTTATATATATTTATACAATTTACCTTTACAACAACCCAGTGATAGAGTTACGATCATTTCTCCCATTATACATGTGTAGAAACAGAGCCACAGAGAGGTTAGGATACTTACCCAATGTCACAGAGCTAATAAAATGGGTAACTGGATTTTGTCTGTTCATCAAAACCCTCCACAGTTCCTGTAAGTCCCAGGCCTCAAAGAGTGATAACTGAGAAACTCACAGAATCACTGGAGTTCCCAGGGGCCCCGTTTGGCAACCTTCATCTACAGGCTGGGATAGAGACTGAGTGAGACCCATGAGGGACTGACTGTATGGTCTGGCCAGGTCAGTCTTCTCACGCTTGTATATCCGTGCATTTGGTACATGTCGTTTCTTTTTTCTTTTCTTTGTTTTTGGAATGGTCATCTCATCCTCATTTGCCTGGCAAACTGCTGGCATTCTTCATGTGTCTCATTATTACAAGTCTTTGCTATAAAACCCCACAAAGTGCATTTGTCCTTCAATAAATTGTGCACACTCATTAATGTGGTTTTCACATTGATTTACTATTATTTGTTTATGAATTCTAACTCTCCTAATAAACCATGAGCCCCTTGAGGATAAAAACTGTGTCTTTGTTTCCTCTGCATCCCCAGAATCAAGCATCATGGCAGAAGACCTCAGAGACTCAGAGCAAATGCTCACTGTTGTGTAGTGAACCTGCCTATCAAAGGTCACCAACCTGGAGAAGAGAAAATATGGAATTATAACCTGCTCTACTATATTATAGGATAGTCATAATCCCCTAAAATGACTCTGCTTCTCTCTACATCTTTCACTTTAGGTACTCAACAAATCATTAAAATCCATTATCTTTCCTCATCCCTGTAATGTCTCTATGGCAACTCCAGAAACAAACCCGACATTCAAAATTCCCCTCAGCTAGAGTATTGAAACCACAACTCAGCCCCTTGGTTACAGGTACCCGTGAGGATGGTTTTTTCTGCAGAGTGCCCAGCTCTCATTGGCTTAAGCCATAAAGAGGTTATTATCTATTATAACAAGAAGTTCAGAGGACATAGAGTTTCAGGGTTTTCTCATGGGTCAAGATGACCAAAGCAATTTCTAGGCCTCCTGCATAGAAACACAGCATCCAGCTAAAAAGGAGACGAGGATTTTCTTGAATACATCTGTTTTTCTTAAGGAGATGAAAAATAAGAAACAATTCTGGACCTAGGTAATGGGAGACTGTATTCAAAAATATAGCACTAAGTGGAGGGGGATATTGCCATAGGGGAAGCACTTACACCATGAGATGTGCAAGCACTATAAAGGTCAGCCAGAAAAGGGTTTTCCTTGTATAGGGAGAGGTAAACAAGGTGGAAAGAGCTGAAGAATTGGGTGTGGGGAGGTGGGATGAGCTAGGGTGGTGTGAGAGGACCATAGATCAGAGAATGTTTCACCCAAGGCTCACCTGTTCTCAAGAAAGGCTGTTAAAGAGGGGTCATAGAACTAAGTGTTACCTCTCATTCATTATTTGAGGACCTATTATGAATTGGGCAAAAGACGGTCATCTCCACCCACATGGAACTGACATCCTAGTGATGGTAGATAGACAATAAACAACGAACTTTATAAATAAGTAAAAATACGGTGTTCTAGAAGGTTCTATGTGTGCCAGACAAAAGAGAAAAATCAGGAGCAGACCTGGGGTATCAGGACCGGCAGGGACAGAGGATGGAATTAAATAGTGTCCCCTCATTGAGAAGATGCAATTAGAATAAAAGTTTCAGAGGTAAGAGAATCACCAAACAGGTTTTGAGGGAAGAAATTTCCAGGTTGAGGAAAGATGCAAGAGTAAGGTTGATGCATACATGATGTGTGTGAAGTACAGCAAGGCCAGTGGGGTTGAGCAGGGCGAGGCAAAGAGAGAGGATGGAAGGAAATAGAGAGATCAGCCAGACCAAGAGGGAGATTGTGGACTTGGCTTCTACTCTGAGTAAACGGAGAGCCAGAGGAGGAGGTGGTATGTGAAGTACAGGAGATGATTTGCGTTTTATTTTATTTAATTTTTTTGGCCACACCACACAGCATGCAGGATCTTAGTTCCCAGACCAGGGATGGAACCCATGACCCCTGCAGTGGAAGCACAGAGTCTTAATCACTGGACCACCAGGGAAGTCCCATTTGTGTTTTAAAAGCCCAATCCAGCTTCCCTGTGGAGAATAGATTGTAGAAGAGGCAAGGCTAGGATCAGATTTGTTAAAAGGCTACTGCAGCAATCTGAAAGTCAGTGGTGCCTGGGTGGTTTGGAATGGCCAATATCTGAAAGTATTTTGAGGTAAAGCCAATTGGATTTCCTGATAGGCTGGACATGGGCTGTAAGAAAAAGAAAAAGTCAAGGGTGACTCTAAGGTTTATAGGCTGAGAATTGGAACATGCATCTGCTGAGTTAGGAGAGGCTGCAGGAGTAGTTTTGGACACATTCAGTCTTTGACGACCATACGGCAGCCATATAAGGGAGTTCTTTGTCCCCAGGGCTCATATTCTATCTACCCAATTCCCTGTCTTCCACCCTTTTTTTTCTTTTTTCCAATCATTTATCTATCAAAGTCCAGCTCCAAAATTATTTCTTCTGGAAGCCATCTTTTATACCCACCACTTCTATAGGAAAACAAAACAAAACAAAACACCTGTTCATTTAAACCAGTCATTTTCATTAATTCATCCATTTGTTCTTATCCAATTCACATCCATTCAACTATGATCGAGCAACAACCTCTTTTTTAAAAAGCTGCAGATATAGTGGGAAAGAAGACCCAGAAGATCACTGCCTTTGTGAAACTTTCATTTTAGTTGGAAGAAAGAGAAAAAAAAATCAAGAAATAATTGGAAACGGAATTTCAGATAGAGACAAGTGCTATAAAGAGATCATGACATCGTGAAACAGAGTGCCCAGGAATGAAGAGACACCTCAATAGTATAGTCAGAAAAAGGCTTTCTGAGGGAACGAGGGTGGAGGTGACCCAGGGAAGTTAAGAAGGTGTCAGACATACAAGGATGGGGACATTGAGGTATGTAGAGCAGTCCAAATGCAGTGAAAAGCAAATGCAGAATCAAAGAAGTGTGGAAGGGTTTGCTATGTGTCCAGAACAGCATGCAGGACAGTGAGTGAAGCAGAAGTTCAGTCCACCAGGACCAGGACACGCTTAGAGAACTGCCCTGGGACCAGATTGCCCAGTGCCTCATTAAGCCCGGGGAGGAGTCTGGATTTATTCCTGAAGGTGAAGGAAAGCCATCTCCTCTTCTCCAGTCGAAGCTTCTTGAAGACAAGGCACTTGGATGATTCTGAATAGAGAAGAGTACTTCATTTCTCATGTCGAGGAGATGTTATCATTAATAATAATAAATACCACTCATTATATATTCTGGATCATCACCTTCCATCATCACCTTTCATGTACCCTAGCAATACAGTTCCCAAATCGTCACAAAATCCTAAAGGTCTCTATCATGTTATAGAGTCATGAAAATGAGACTCAGAGGTGACTCACTGAGCTTCTGATGAGAGCAGAACTCCAGCTTGGAGCAGCCCCACACTGAAGTGACCCCGTGAAAAATAACAGGGTCATTTCTGAATCCAGGTTGGCTCCCCCCATAGACAAGCACTGCTTCCCTTGTACCTGGCTAATGCCTCTATGTGCAGTTCTCAGTGTAATTAAGCATATAATGAATACTTACGTTGTGCAAGATAATGCTATTTTCTAAAAAGAATAATGAATATATGGAATAAGTTTTTGAACAAAGAGAATCTACTGGGGCATGTGAAATTAAAATGTTGCCGGAAGGTCAAAATTAATTTTGGAAACATTGGTGAAACAGAGAGTTTCACAAAGAGAAAATTGAGAAAACAAAAACTGCATGAGCTCAATGAATAAAAAGGGTAAAACATCTATCCAGAAGTCTTTTGCCTTTGCTGGAATTCATTAACTTTTATTTTGGCTTCAACTCTTTGAAAAAGTTCTGCCTAAAGGAATTCCATAATTTGGATTTAATGTGACCTGTAGAAGCAAAGTGAGGGTTGGAGGGGCTCAGAGGCTGAGCAGATGCTGGGAAGAGTCCAAGAGCACCCAGCGATGTCCAAGATCAATGGGGTGCCAGGGGCAGAGCAGGGAGGAGGGGCTTTTTGATGTTGGACAGTGTGATGATGACTGCTCCTGAGCCAGAATCTATCTTTCTTATAAAGGCAGACGCCCTCAAAGAACACGACACCCAGAAACTCTAATATTTATCTTGTCTGTCTCTGTCCTCTGGAGATTGACAAAGTCTGAACACTACGAGTCTGCTCAACTGCAGAATCAGGATTCAGCATTTTCAGGTCTTCAAGGATTGTTTCACCTCTCCTCATCGCCAGTTGAAAAGAGTCAACAGTTTTTTCATAGACAAACACATGACCGTTCAATTAATCGAAAAGGAGGAAAGGAAGCAAAGTCCCTATAACCTCCACCACACAAGCACATTTTGTATTTTGTAACACATTGCATTTCTTTTACTGTTTCCTTACATGGGTATCGTTCATTGATCTATTATATACACACTCTTGTTGCTTCTCTGTTTTTCTAATTTGCGGGAATTCTCCTTACCGACACGATGGCAGGATTATATAGTATAACATATTCGTTAAAATTATCTTCTTGAAACCAGGTTGCTTAACATTGAAGGGTGGTGCCACTAACTCCTAGCAATATTACCTGGACAAAAAGAAATCATAATAGCTCCCCGATAGTAAGAGCATAATGAATAACCACTCTCACAATGATAATCATTATTATTATTTTTTTTTATGGCTGTGTTGGGTCTTCGTTGCTGCACGCGGGCTTTCTCTAGTTGCGGCGAGCGGGGGCTACTCTTCCTTGCAGTGTGCGGGTTTCTCTTTGTTGTGGCTTCTCTTGTTCTGGCGCACGGGCTCTAGGTGCGCGGGCTTCAGTAGTTGTCGCACGTGGGCTCAGTAGTTGTGGCTTGCGAGCTCCAGACCGCAGGCTCAGTAGTTGTGGCACACGGGCTTAGTTGCTCCGTGGCATGTGGGATCTTCCTGGACCAGGGCTTGAACCTGTGTCCCCTGCATTGGCAGGTGGATTCTTAACCACTGCGCCACCAGGGAAGCCCAATAATCATTATTGTTGTGATTATTTACAAAATATCATCACATAAATTCTCTTATATTTAAGGGTTCTGATACGAGAAAAGGCATGATCTTAGTGAAGCTTTACAAAAAGTCGTTATCAGAATTTGAACACAACAATATTTTTTTTCCCATATGATGTGGAACATGCTGCCTGTCATAACCTTTTTGTGCATGTCAAGCCCAGAGCTTCCCACTGAAGTTGGGTCTGTCTATAGCTTCTAGAATGTATGTCATGCACCAAATGTGCCATAAGTCCTGTAGAGTTAATACTCCTGAGAAGAGACCTCCACCAGTGACAGAGCTGGAGGGCAGAGACGGACACCAGCATACTGGTCCCTCGGATGGAACAACTATGAAGAACACTTTGTGTATCTCTAAGAAGTCTCCAGTAGGACTGAGCCCCACTTTCCCATAGTGACAAATTGTTTACCAACCATTATTTTTAGTAGCTTCCTTATTGTCTACCTCAATTCTTGGCACCTTTTACTGTGCTCCGTGTTATCATTTCTCAAACAAACAACTGGGACAAATCCTTATCTCAGGGTCTGTTTCTGGGAACAATCAGTCTAAGATACATATCATCAAAGGTTAACTTTTTTTCTATTTTTTTTTCACACACACACACTGTATTTTATTTTTACAAGAGATAAATAAACTGACACCAAGCATTGTACATGGATGACCACAACAAAGGCAACAATGATTGCAATTACCAAACACGAAAAACATGAAGCACACTCATACTATGTCATAATATTGACGTTCAGTCCAGTATTTTCTTCTATTTTATTACAACCTTTTGAAATACAAATTATAATGACCATGCAGTATTCAACGGAGGGGAATATCATAATTATCATAATTTCTTTTACTAATATCCCACTGTTGGGCATTACATTGTTTCCCAATTCCAATGTCAAAAACACTGCTAGATTAAATAAATAAATATATCTGTGTAAAAAGGTTTAAAAAGTCAAGTACAGTTTCCAAAGTTATTCTCAATAATAAGGAGTTCCTGGGTCAAAAAATACAAGCTCTTAAATAATTCTTGAGTATATATTTTGAAACTGATTTCCAATAAGGATTCACTATTGTCATTAGCAAGGTAGAATGCTCAAAATCTTCAAAACTTTGTTTTCAGAGAGTGCTTGTTTTACTTAAACTGTGCTCATTTCAAAGAATAAATTCATTTCCGATGATCAATTTTAATGTCAGAGAGAGAAAAGCAAGGTGCTAAAGAACCTCACTTTGGAGCCAATTAGTTACATCGCAGTGTTGCTTCTTAGTTTAGTTCACCACCCACTTAAAATAACACGTGACCCTTCCTGCAAAGGTTTACTGAAAAGTTATCAGCCACATTCTTCCAGAAGTTACCACTCCCTCTTCTGCACAATGCCCATGCTTCTGGGAAGCATTTATAACGCACAGCCTAGTAGATAGAATAATAATCATTCCTATTTGTATACTGCAGTTTCCTTGTATACTCAACACCTGAAACAGAGCAGACCTTGAAAATATATTTAAGAAAATGAGAATATCCAGACCAATCTTGGTCAGGAATAAAGATAATTATAGTGGTGTCTCTGAAAACCAACAAAAAATATGGATCATTTAAAATGTACCAGATATTTTACATGACAGTTATTCAGTCATGATAATGATCCTACAAGTTAGGCATCGCCAACTCCATTTATAGATGGTTAAATAGGAGGTTAAATAGAGTCCCACCCAAAATACGTGTCCACTCAGAACCTAAGAATATGACCTTATTTGGAAAAAGGGTCTTTGCAGAAGCAATTAGCTAAGTGCCTTGAAATGAAACCACTTTAGGTTTAGGGTGGCCCTTGAAACCAATGAAGGGTGTCCTTACACACAGTGGAGCAGACACAGAGACACAGGGGAGAAGGTCACATGAAGAAGGCAGAGAGTAGAGCATCCAAGAGCCAAGGAGTGGCAGGAGGAACCAGAAGCTGGAAGGGACCAGAAGGAGTTCTTTTCTGGAGCTTTCTGAGGAAGTATGGCCCTGCCCACATCTCAGTTTTAAACTCCTAGCCTCTAAAACTGAGAATAAATTCCTGTTATTTTAAGGCTTCGAGTTTGTGGCAATTTTTTATGACAACCCTAGGAATGAATACAATGTGTGAGGAAAATGATGCTCTGAGCATGTCAATTCCCTCCTCTGAGCTTCAGTTTTCATGCTGGTATGTGAAGGAGCTTGGGTTTTCCTGGGTTTCCAGGATAAATACCACATCTTGTGCAAAGTTTCCCAAGTTACTAGAGACGGACAGCAGGAGTTTTACAGCACATGCAGGGAATGGGATAGACATCAGCTAAACGATGAGTTTAAGACACAATCCAAATTAGCCTGATTTTAACGTCTCCTTCATTTCAGAAACAGTTTATGTTAAATATTCCCATCCCCACCTCCTTTTACAGTTTCACAGTTATGATAAATGATACAGTCATTTGGCCTTGTGACTCTTGTTTTCATGATTTAATAAAAGTATGCCCACATTTATCAGTCAATCAATCATCTCTCTCTGTGTTTGGATCCCACTTTATATCAACAGTACATGCTCTGATGACATTAATACCTCCATCCTCTCTCCATCAGAAATATCAAATAAGCAGGATCTGTTTTCTACAGTTTTAGTCACACTAAAATGGCACTCCTTTTCTCGTCATTGAGGAAGATAATGTTAAACATGTAAAGGATTATTCATTTAAAAGCACTTGAAGTTTCCCTAGAATGATTTCTTTCATTTTAGGCAATAGAATGACTACCTTGTTTTTTGGGACAGTAGAAAGAAATTTGAGGTGGGACCTATCCATTTGCCATCATGAAGGAAAGTTTCGATTTGGTACAATGTGAGTTTTCAAGATGTCACTTTCTACAGACTTGTCATGATACATTTTCATTATCCAAATATGGTATTTATTTTTTTATTTTTATTTTTATTTTTGGCTGTGTTGGGTCTTTGTTTCTGTGCGAGGGCTTTCTCCAGTTGCGGCAAGCGGGGGCCACTCTTCATCGCGGTGTGCGGGCCTCTCACTATCGCAGCCTCTCTTGTTGCGGGGCACAGGCTCCAGACGTGCAGGCTCAGTAGTTGTGGCTCACGGGCCTAGCTGCCCCGCGGCATGTGGGATCTTCCCAGACCAGGGCTCAAACCCGTGTCCCCTGCATTGGTAGGCAGACTCTCAACCACTGTGCCACTGGGGAAGCCCCTATGGTATTTTTTGTGTGTGTGTGTGATCACAGACTCTGTTTTTCAATTTCCCAGAATTGTCCAGAGGTTACTAAATTACCTTATTCTATTTTTAGCTCTCTTGCTTTTTCCGATAGAATATGAAGTAGTTAGGAAGGAAAGTCAATGAGATGCGTTTCCATACGTAAATACGTAAATCCTCTCACCTGACTCAGGATTAGAGGAGATTTGAGGGTGAAAAGATAAGCAAATTTGAATACAATGAGAAAAACACTAATACATTGTGTGCTACTCAAGTAACATTATTATTTTAAGGCTAGTTCATCACTTCCTTATTACCCGGAAGCTAGAAAGAACTCATTTAAAATATAGTATCTACTAGTGAATATGAGATTTTGGATAAGTCAATAGACTTTCAGGGCCTCCAACTCCATGAAGTTTTACTTGCAAAATTATATCTAAGAATGTCTAGTACCATAACTAAATAAATATTTTGGGAACTCAATAAAAATAATAACTCACAATCGCATAGGGCCACAACTCCTGAGTTCTACGAAATCCAATAATAATGAAATAATAGAGTTGGGTTTCAGTTTCTACTATCAGAAAATCTCAGGCACCAAAATAGGCCATTTGGGGTGAAGGCTCTGTAGGGTGTCCAGTTGGCTAAGACAGAGCATAATTACTAGGGAGGATTAATTACTAGCTAGACCACCATTGTCTCCCTCCAGGCCCATCAGAATAATCTGCTAGTTGGCCTCTCACTTTTCACATAAGCAGTATTTCAAGACTGTCTCCAACAAAAAAAAATGCTATTAATTGCTACACAGCCTTCCGTCATAATCCTTGTGTAAGAAATGAATTTCCAAACTACTGACAGTGGCCTTCTGGATTTTTCAAGTTCTGGTCCTTACACACCCTCCATGCCCAGCTTGGGCACTTCCCCATCTTGTTCACCACAATCCAGGCTTACAGATTTTCTTTCACTTCTGGAAAAGTTCAAACTTTCCTTTACCAGACTTTGACATAACGTTCCTTTGCTCTAACTTGAATACTCTTTTCCTCAACTCTTGACTAAGTCTTATTCATCATTAAACTGTGAAATGAACATCTCCTGCTTTTGGAAAGACCCACACTATCTAGAGTATCTGTCCTATCTCTTTGTGTCTTCCACAAAGACCTAGAACCTAACCCAAGAGCCTCACTTTTCCTCACCATGAGGATCCATGAGCTTTCCTCACAGGCCCTTCAGGTTTACCCAAATGAACCTCAATTATTATCCAAGTAATTACCTGTTTTTTTTTCCTGTTAGCATCTTTTATAATTAGTGTGGTCACTTGTTTTTTTCTTAATCCTTTTTAATGCTAGACAACGTAAGTGTCGTGAAGAAAGAATTGCTCTCTCTCTTACTCACTATTGCATCTCCCAAGCCTAGCATAGATTTGGCCTGTACATTTGTTACTTAAAGGAATGGATGGGATGGTCAAGGAAGAAGCCTATTGGAGTGGGTTCAGTAGGAAGTGGATAGTGCAAAAGTAAATCACTCTTGAGACGCCTTCTGTGAATCTGAGGCAGATAATTATAGAGGTAGCCAAACAGAAATGAAGAAAAGAAAGAATTCCTTATTTTTAATTTTAAATATAGAATGCACCAGCACATGTCCATGTGCTAATGGAAATGATTCAACAGAAATATGGATGCTTATGGTTCAGGAGAATCACAATAACCAAATAGAGCCAGGAGTGATGGAGCACTGGCCCTAGATGTGCAGGAACTGACCTTCGATAGGAGAAGGGACAATTCCTTCTTTGTATTCAGATTAAGAAAGTAAAGCTGAGTAGAGGGAGACTACCAGTTGGTAATAGGAAAATGATGTAGTTTGTCGATTTCTTTTTCTTCCAGTGTCGTGTGAGCAACTTCATAGTTGAGATGAGAGGTAAAAGGAATGGTTTGGCAATCTTATGGAGATAGATATCATACAATATTTATTCCCAGGAGTGAAAAATGATCCCTCTAGAAAAACTCAGAGGGTGTCATGATAATATTGAGTGCCCATTTTGATTTTACTACAGCTCTGAAGTGAAGCTACTGAGAATGGCTGTGTGACTTTCCCCAGCAGCACAGCACCCAGACAAAGGTTTTACCCTGCACTTGAACCACGGCAAGGATTCTATTGTTTGTCATCAGAAATACTGTTAATTCAATGATTGCAGTGAATGAAGCTTGTAAGTATTTTACTTACTGAGTCTAAGTAAACTGAAGGTCTTCTCGAGTCTTTACTAGACCTGAGACGAGTGGTAAAATACCACAAGAGAGATAAAATACTTCAAATATTTTAATATGAGTTGGTCACTATTATTATGCCTGTTTTACTGATGTGTAAACTAAAGTTTAGAGTGTTAAGTGACTCACCCAAGCTCATACAGTTTAGACATGGGATAATCAAGATTGCAGAAGCATATATAAAAGTGAGAAACACAAAGGTTAAACTCAGGGGAAAAGAAGGCAGAGGAGTCAACTGAAAGACCAAGGCTCTAAGCCAGAAGGGAGGTGAGTGTCCCCAGAGCATTCCAGAGAAGAGAGGCTTCGAGAGCACTTGGTAGGTTCCTTCCTAGCCCATCTTACACCCAATGCTCAGAGCCCAGAGCGTCCCTGACAACGTGGCATGTTTTTATTTTTATATTTATACAGATAGAAAATGAACCACTTAGAACTGAGCTTGTTCGCTCTCCGTGGTGGCACCTGCCTCTCCTGGTCAGCCTCTCACTGTCAAGCACCATCTCCTCTGACAACGTTCTGTCCTTGACGATCTGCTACCTTCGTGTTCTCTTTATTTAAACTAGGAATAAACCAAAGTCCTTCACTTTTATGTAACTGATAAAAAAAGGAACTAAATGCTTCTCGGAAATGGGAGCCAAGTGTACAAGTTGAGAGTGACATATTTACATCACGTCAGAAATGAAAAAGGGCTGCTTTCTCCCCTTCAAACACATCTATTCTCATAAACACATTCTAAAGAGTGTATTGTTCATAAAAACTATACCTTTATCTCATTTTTTGTTGTTGTTAATAGGCCCGATGTCAGCAGTGACTGTTAGAAGAAAAACACATGATTTTCCTTGTGTGAAGACAATTCAAATCTCATTTTACCTTGATATGGTGAAAGCTGTGTTAAGTGGACATTTAAAGCTATTAACAATAAGCATCAATTTGATCTTATTTTAATTAGGAAGAGAATATGGCCTTGGGTCCACAAGTGATCATATGTTGGGAGGTAACTGTTGAGTGTGCACATTGCCAAGGAAGAGGGTGAGCTCTCACACGGGTCTCCAGCAGGACTGATGCCTCAGTGAGGGTCTGCAGACCAGTGCTGAGAAACCTTGGGTACTTGCTAGAGATGAAAATAGTCAGGCATTGTAATTACAATACAACTTATGAAATTATCATTTCAAATAGTATGCAATGAAGTTTGCCATGTTTCTTACACTGGACTAAAGCCATTTAACTGCTTTTCTAATTTAATCTTTACAACAAACCTCTCTAAGCTCTAAGTTTCATGGGTGAGAAGAACAAGGCTCTGAGATGCCAGATGAATCTTGATCACAAAGATGGCAAGTGGCTGACCTATGATTCCAGTCTAGGATTTCTGCCCTCGTGGACTTCTTAACTGTTCTATACAGATTGTCTCAGGGAATTGTGAAGACCCAAACCAGGATGCTAAAGTATTTCATGAAATCTGAGGAGCAAATTTAGGACTAAAATGAGATAAAATTAAGGCTAAGAACCAAGTAAATATGGTAAAGGAAAAGGCTTAGAGCAAAGTTCATGCCTGAAAATCGTTCTAAAAATTCTGTAGTTAAAAATTCTGTAGATAAAATTTGCAATGACAAAATCTGTCTGATGTAACCATTTTGGAACTCTGGAGTTTATTGAAGGCTTGCAACTTCCAGATGAAGGCTTAGACAGTAAACTGTGGTTTATTTCTGACAATTTTAGCTCTTAGTATACTAGCAGCAACCCATCTGACATGCCAGCCATGTGTCAGGCAGCCATGCATGTATTCCTGAAGCAGAAGCCAGGGTGGGTAAAAAGGACGTTATCCTCCAAACATTGGACATTTGTGTTCTGATTGCTGATTGCTGCTTCTGATCACAGAGGTGCAGACAAGAAGTGGGCAGCCATTGTATCTGCACCAACCCCCAATGTTGCAAGACGCTCTTCCTCAGACTGAAGAAACTTCCAAGGAATTTAAAGGGCTGGCACCCTTTTTACTGCCCTTCATTTTTCTCTTTTTTTCCCCTTTTTAAGAAAAAGACATTAAAAACTAGGACATTTAAAAACAACTGCTTGTGTGGGGAAATGTAGAAAATGGCACTGTGTACCCAGGAAAAAGTCTAGTAAAGACCTGAGAAGACCTTAAGTTTATTCCTCAGGCTGATACTCAGCAAGAGATAGCCTAAAATAATAATAATAATAAATAAGCAAAGACAATAAGAAAAAACAGCAAACCCCAGGGAAGGGGAAAATCTGATTCTCAGAGTTACCACATGATTAAATTCAAATGTCCAACTTTCAACAACAACAGCAAAAATCACAAAGCATACAAAGAAACAGGAAAGTACAGCCCATTTAAAGAAGAAAATAAATCCACAGAAACTGTCCCTGAAAAAGACCTGATGGGACATATACTAGACAAAGATGAAAACAACTTCTTAAAGATGCTCAAGGAACTAAAGGAAGATATGAATAAACTCAAGAAAATCATGTATGAACAAGATGAAAATGTCAATGAAGACATAGATAACCTAAAAAGGAACCAAAAATAAATTCTGGAACTGAAAGGTACAATAACTAAAATGACAAGTTTACTAGAGGAATTCAAAGGCAGATTTGAGCAGACAGGAGAAAGAATTAGTAAACTTGAAAGCTTAATGGAAATTTTCAAGTGTGAGGAACAGAAAGCAAAAAGATTGGGAAAATTGAAAAGATCCTAAGAGGACATTTGGGACACAATCAAATGGACCCAATATGCACATTGTGGGAGTCCAAAACTAAAGAAAAAAAAGGCAGAGAGAATATTTTTTAAAAACCATAGCTGAACGCTTCCCAAATGTGATGAAATACATGACTATAAAACTCCAAAATGCTCAACAAACTCCAAGTAGAATGAACTCAGAGACCATACCAAGACACATTACAATCAAACTTTCAAAAGACAAAAACAAAGAGAGGATCTTAAAAGCAACAAAAAGTGAATCCAAACACAAGGAATGTCCCAAATAAAACTATCAGATTTCTCATCAAAGATGTTGGAGGTCAGAAGGCAGTGGACCAAGGTTTTCAAAGTGCTAAAAATCAAAAAAGAAGCTGTCAAGAAGAATTCTGTATCTGGCATAACTATCGTTCAAAAGTGAGGGGTAACTAGGACATTCCCAGGTTAAAAAAAAAATGGAATTACAATTGCATCAAAAAGAATAAAATACTTATGAATTAACTTAACCAAGAAGGGAAAAGACTTGCACAATAAAATCTTTTAAAAATTGCTGAAGGAAATGAAAGAAATCATAAATAAGGAAGCACATCCCATGTTCGTGCATTTGTACACCATGTTCATAACAGCATTATTTACAATAACTAAAATGTGGAGGCAACCCAAGTGCCCATGGACAGATGAATGGATAAACAAAATGTGGTGTAAACATACAATGGAATATATTCAGCTTTAAAAAGAAAGGAAATTCTGCAATATGTTTCAACATGCATGAAACTTGAGGATATTATTCTAAGTAACATAAGCCAATCACAAAAAACAAATATTGTATGATTCCTTGTATATGTGGTACTTCTAGTAGTCAAAATTATAGAGACAGAAAATAGAATGGTGGTTGTCAAGGTCGGGACGGGGGGAACAGGAAGTTACTGTTTAATGCGTATAGAGTTTCAGTTTTACAGGCTGAAAAGATTTGTGAAGATGGATCTTGGTAATGGTTTCACAACATTATGAATGCATTTAATGCCACTGAACTATACTTTAATAATGTTTAAAATTGTAAATTTTATGTTATCTGTGCTTTACTACAACAAAGAAAAACATTGAAAAAAAATATTCTGTCGTGCTCAACTCTCATTTTTATTTGCTCTTAGTATTGTGTATGGATGAACAGGCTTGGTAGAGCCCAGGATCAGGGTCAGTTGGACACCTGCTAATAGGCCAGCCATCTGGGCATCTGCTGGATGCATTGATCTATAAGGGGTGCTAAAATATCAGTGAAATAAATAGAAAATATGGTGCCAGTTAACATGGGTTTCTGCACATAATTCAAACAAATAGCAAATTATAAATTGCTTTATCTTGCATTGAGCAGACATAATAAAGTTCTTGCTTTGAATACTGGCATAGAACAGGAAGAAATTATTCCCCATTTGTTATAACCTATTGCCTTCTGGAGAGGAAGAACCCTAGCAACCAGATCACCTTTCCTTTAAACGAGGAACACAAAATACAGTAGCTGGAGCAGAGTGAAATGGCTCTGGCAGAGAAACCTAGAAGACTGTGGGAAGAAGTGAAGAGAAAGAGATGTCAGAAAAAGAGTCAAGAGCCAGGAAACCTAAGCACAGGGAAGAAAAAAGAGACTTAGCCACTGATGCAGCAGGGAAGAGATATTGCTACTTCAAAGCTCAGTGCTGGGCCACCTCTACCTCACTTACAGAATCTTCAGTAAATCTTGCATTTCTCCTAATTTCTTAGACAAGTGCAGCTTTGTTTTGGGGAAACCTGAAAATTTTGAAGAGAGAACATCTTCTCTGTGAGTAACAAACATAAGTAATGAGGTATTCAATTTAGATTAATTGAAAATCTAGTTTCTCGCTGTTTTCAATGTAATAGAATGTTGGGTTGAAGCTGAGCAGAGATGATGTCCTTGTCAAGAGCATCCTAATATTTTGTTTGGCCTCAGCCTTAGTTTACTTACCAGAGACCTATTCAAAGACATCACTGTCAGTCCTTTCCAGGTGCTAACTAAGAGATACCCATAATTGTGTTTAACTAAGTCAGAAAAGCATAGGCCATGATTAAGACAGTACCCCCAGGGCAGTACAGCATGATATTCTACCCTATAAAATTTGAATTTTTCCAGCTTACTGATGATTTTGTTGGTTCTGGGTTTTCCTGTAAAATAATTCATTAAACTGGGAATTGGACAGCACACATTGGAAGGTAGAGAGACTTCCCTGGTGGTCCAGGAGTTAAGACTCTGTACTCCCAATGCAGGGGGCCCAGGTTCAATCTCTGGTCATCAGGGAACCAAGATCCTGCATGCCTCACAGTATGGCCAAAAAACAATATGTGTGCATATATATATGAAGGTGGTGTCTAAAGAGAGATGTGACCAGGATTTGCAGAAAAATGGCAAAGTCCTGCTGAAATGCCTTGGTTGGTCTCCCCCAGAGTAACCGTATAGAAAGCAACCCCTGGGGAACATGCAATATTCTGTTCTTCAAATGTATTTTTTCTCAGCACAAGGAAGAGGAAAACCAATAACTCTTTTTGAAACAGGAAACAAGATCTTGAAGATATGGAGCTATTCTTAAAACCATAAAATGATTGTAAAGGAGTGTCTATTGGAAATCTGTGTAGGAGAAATTTACCGTATTTAGGCCCCAATATGCCACCATCCAGAAACTATACATTATACAATGGTCATAAAGGAGAAAAACAGAGGGCTACCTGTTTGGTGTGAACAATGTAGCTACTGTTTCTGCTGATAATAATATTAGCTACTGTAATAGAATTCAGAGTGAAATTTTCCAGTTACCCTGTAATTGGCATTTAAGGCCTATAATCAAAAGAAGGTGATCAACAAAAGGGGTCAGATATAGACCCCTGAGGCTTACAAAGATGGGATGGAAATATTTCTGAAACAATCAACACTGGATAACTTGTCAACCCAGGATATATAATGGATGACTGAACAGGGGCAGAGGTGCATTGTGAGACAGTTCTTGAGGAGCTTGACATGTGTGCCTTTGGGGATGTAAACAGAGACGTCTGTCTGGTTCTTGCCAGGCAAGATAATATCTGAACATGGGAGGTGTACAAGAGTAGCCCTAAGCAATGGGAACAAACATGCCATTCCCCATCCCAGATCCCTAAGAACCCCAGAAGACACAGAAGGAAAAGGACCTCAGTAACTCCAGTAGCTCTTTTTGAAGAGAGAATGTGGAGGGATGTATTGTTAATGGTGGCAGCCAATGAAGGGACATATATGCCCCTCTAAAACTGGTCTTCAAACTAGAAACCTTCTGCACAGCAAAGGAGATCATCAACAAAGTGATAAGGTAACCTACTGAATGGGAGAAAGTATTCACAAATTATACATCTGATAAGGGGCTAATATACAAAATATATAAAGAACTTATACAACTCAATAGAAAAAAAATCCGATTTTTTAAATGGTCAGAAGATTTGAATAGACATTTTTTTCAAAGAGGACATAGAGATGGCCAACAGGTACATGAGAAGATACTCAACATCACTAATCATCAGGGAAATGCAAATCAAAACCACAATGAAATATCACCCCACACCTGTTAGAATAGCTATCATCAAAAGTACAAGAAATAACAAGTGTTAGGAAGAATGTGAAGAAAAGGAACACTTGTACACTGTTGGTAGGAATGTAAATTGGTGCAGTCACTCTGGAAAATAGTACGGAGGTTCCTCAAAAAAATAAAAATAGAACTACCATACGACCCAGCACTACCACTTCTGGGTATTTATCCAAAGAAAACAAGAACACTAACTCAACAAGATATATGCACTCCCAAGTTGATTGCAGCATTACTTACAATAACTAAGATACAGAAAACAACCTAAGTGCCATCGACAGATGAATGAATAAAGAGAATGTGATTTATATCTATATCTGTATCTGTATCTAAATCTTTATCTATATCTATTATTCAGTCATAAAAAATGAAATCTTGCCATTTGCAACAAGGACAGACCCTGAGGCCATTATGCTAAGTGAAATAAATCAAACAGAGAAAGACACATATTGCATGATCTCACTTACGTGGGAAATCTAAAAACAAACAAAGAACAAGCTCATAGATACAGCGAACAGACTGGTGGCTACCAGAAGCAAAGGGTGAGGGATGGGAGAAATGCACGGAGGGAGTCAAAAGGTGCAAACTTCCAGTTATAAAATAAATAAATCATGGGGATGTAATGCACAGCGTGGTGACTATAGCTAACGATACTCTATTGCATATTTGAAAGGTGCTAAGAGAGTAGATCTTAAAAGTTTGCATCACAAGAAAAAAAATTCTGTAACTATGTGTGGTGATAGATGTTCACGAGACTTATTGTGGTGATCTTTTTGCAACCTATGTAAATATCAAATAATTACGTTGCACAAGTAAAGCTGATATAATGTCGTATGTCAGTTATACCTCAAAACAGTGGTCTTCAGTGAGACACAAGCTAGAGGAATCTGGATACCTCTCCAAGAAAATCAGACGCTTCATACACAGACTGCTATGTCTTCAGATGTCCCACACATCAGGGGAAGGCCAGGGGCAGTTCTGCATGGTACCATCACCCCCTCAGTTGCATATGGCCATAACTGTCTCATTACAGCTCTTCATGCAAGGTCAGGAACATCAATGGCTAGAAGTGAAAAAACAAGCCACGCTCAATCTTCACTCCAAGCCTTTTCACCCTCAGTTATAGTTAATGATGGAGACAGAAGCTTTAAATTTGACACAGGATTGGATTTATAAACTGCCCTGGACTAAGTATAATAATCATAAAGGGCAAGACAGTTATGAAATTTTACAATGTCATCCTCTGACCGGAAAATGAGCTTCTATTCAGCAAGTTGAAAACAGTGAATGGAGAAGAAAAAAATATATATTTTCTGAGAAACTCCATGGTCTAAATGTTTCACATATCCCGCAGACTCTAAGACATGACATTATTATATCCATTGTGCAAATAAAGAAATTGAGGATGAGAGCAACTTGGCCAAAGTGACACAGAGCATAACTTAGATTCAAACTTGGCATTGACACTGTCAAATGCTGTGCTCTTCTATACATAGCACTGTTTTCTCTGGCTTCTTTGACCGAAGTCACATCAATTTCTTTAACATAAAAAACATTAAGATAAAATAATGTGTATATGTATATGTATATATATATTCCAGCCAACTGGAAATGGTTTTAGGTTCAATTTGATACATTTGAAAAATATCTCCTCAATACACCTCACTTCCACCAGTCACCCAAATCAAACGCTGACAAGGCAAATTGTGTCAACCCCCTTATTAAATGTTCTGCATGTGATCACATTTACTCCATGCAGTAAGGATCTGTGACAGTTAATTTTCTGTGTCAACTTGGCTAGTCTATGGTAGCCAGTTGTTTGGTCAAACACTAGTCTAAATGTGGCTTGTCAAGGCATTTGTGCACATGATTAACATTTACAATCAGTTGACTTTAAGTAAGTATGAGTGGATCTCATCCAATCAGTTGGAGGCCTTAAGAGCAAAGACTGAGTTTTCTCAAAGAAGTAATTCTGCCTCAGACTATATAATATAGAAATCTGGTCTGAGTTTCCAGCCTGCTGGCCTGCCCTATGAAATTCATACTCAAATGGCATCAATCCTTATCTGAATATCTAGCCTATGGATTGCAGGCTTATCAACCTTCACAGTCTTGTAAGCCAATTCTTTTCTTTTTTTTTTTTAGGTAGAAATGGAAAACACTGCTTTTAATCAGAAAGCCAGCAATCTGGGGAGAAGGCAGACTCAGTGTCCCCAGAAAACCAACTCTGAAGGTTTTGTTCGGCCATGAAAGTTTTTAAAGGGAAAAAGGGAAGTGATCTCAGTTAATCATTGAGATGGGAGCTCAGGGCCATCGCCACCTCCCACTGTGTGTAGGCTTGTGTGCAGACTTGTCAACTCCTCATGATCTTTCTTTAGCTAATATCTTGTTCACACAGTTTGTGAGATTACTGAAGGGGAAGCTAGGGAAGAGATCTGGTCATCTGTTAATTACTTATTCTTTATTTCTACTTCTTGATCTACAGAAAGAACCAACAAGTTAGGCAAGGTATTGTGTGAGCAAAAGATTTGAAAGGTGTGCTTGGGCCAGAGATGAGTAGGGCATGGGGGAGCCTGATTTAAAAGTTAGTCACTATGTAGTTTTGCTAAAGTGACAAGAGAAAAGGGATTTCCTGCAGAGGACTCTTTCCTGCAAAGAGCTACTTACAAATCCCCCCCTTCAGATATCATTCCATTTCTATGGGATTAAGGACGATCTCGTCTCTGTCTTTGTTTCTGTCTGTCTGTCTGTCTCATCTTCTCCCTCTCTAGGGAACCCTGATTAATATAGTATCCATATTTTTAATTTAGAGATAAAGTTTAGAAAATTTAAGTTATTTTCCCAAAGAGCCAAATGATGGGTCCAATAGTTGAAGGTGGATTTTTCTCTTTGATATTTCTTTCTTGGATGCCAACTGATGCCTCAAATTATATCTACCTCAATATAAAGCACTTGTTTTCTTATTTGTTCATATCTTTCCCCAAATACTCAACTATACATTCTTTCTTGGAAGCCAAACAATATTCTGCCATGTGTCAAAGGGAGGTAACTCATGGACACATGTACCTTCTCACCTACACCCTTTTGAAGTGCCAAGGCTGGGCATCTTGGGAAAAAGTGCCAATGATGGAAAGGGAGGTCCATGGGTGATGACTCCAGAGAGGTCAGTCCAGCTACTTCTGCCCACCCTTCACTGTTTAAACACAATGGGCCTTTCAAAACCCCATGCTCAACAATGCTCATTTCAGCCAGAGCCTTAGACTCTTTCTCTGTTTAATCTCTCTATTTTCTTACTATGGACTGATTTTCTTGCTTCTCATCTGTTTTTTTAAATTTTTTTTAATTGGCCTATAGTCAGTTTACAATGTTGTGTTAGTTTCAGGTGTACAGCCCAGTGATTCAGATAGATAGATATATATATATACACACACACTTTTTGAGATTCTTTTCCCCTATAGGTTATTATAAAATATTGTGCTACACAGTAGGTCTTGTTGGTTATCTATTTTATATATAGTGATGTGTATATGTTAATTCCAAACTCCTAATTTATCCTTCACTCCCCCCCTTCCCCTTTGGTAACCATAATTTTGTTTTCTGTGTCTTTGGGTCTATTTCAGTTCTGTAAATAAGTTCATTTGTATCATTTTTTTTTTAGATTCCACATATAAGTGATATCATATGGTATTTGTCTTTCTCTGTCTGACTTATTTCACTTAGTACAATTATATCTAGGTCCATCCATGTGGCTGCCAAAGGCATTATTTCATTCTTTTTTATCAGGAACCCTCCTGCACTGTTGGTGGGAATATAAATTGCTGCAGCCACTGTGGAAAACAGCATGGAGGTTCCTTTAAAAATTAAAAATAGAGTTATATGATCCTGCAATCCCACTCCTGGGTATCTATCTGAACAAAACTCTAATTCAAAAATATACATGCACCCCAATGTTCATAGCAGCACTATTCACAATAGCCAAGACATGGAAGCAACCTAAGTGTCCATCGACAGATGAATGGATAAAGAAGACGTGGTACATACATACAATGGAATACTACTCAGCTTATCATCGATTTTTCACCATAGACCAGCCTGTTTTCTACTTTGTAGTTCCCAGATGGTCCCTCTGTTCAGTGGTTGGAACCCTGGACCTTCACCTTGGATTGTACAACCTGAGGCGATTCAGCAAATGCCTTGGGTGGGAGCATGTTCTGCAGGAGAGTCTGATTCTGTACTTCATTTACATCTTTTCGTGGCAGCAGATGTCTACCAATTGTACAAGGTGGCCCTCATAACAACGCTGTGCTTTGGGAAGATCAGTGTCATCTGAATTTGACAAATAAGGACAGTGAGATCTAAAAAGTGTAATATGTTTTCCTACGGATGCAAGTAGACAGAATCCAAATTGGGGCCCAGGTGTCTTTTGGCCTCACCAGATGAACTTACTTCCACTAATAGGCTCCATTTCTTTGTCTTGATGGGACATATGTCATCCAATTCGGAATTTTGGTTGCAACTTCTGAAAAAGAGGCTGAAACTGACTTTTGATTTGGGATAATTAGCTATACAGGGTCACATGTTGTAACTGAGCAATTTTCTAATCCTTTATTCTGTGTTTGGAAAAATAAAATAACAAAAATTTATATTGTAGTCGGTACCTACAATATAGCTAAAACCATTACTAGTTATTTTAGAAAACACTACTGATGTGCAGTCTGCACACAAAATGTGCAGTTGTCAAAACTCAGGTACTTCCTAGATAATATAGTCCTCTCATGTTCAAAAGGGTCATGAGTAGGAACAAGAAGAATATGCTGAAACACTAGTGATTTTTTCAGATTTTTTTTTAAGTGTAATTGCCATAAAAATCAAAGTAGCTACTTTTACTTGTAAGCTTACTTACTGAACAGAAAATCCAAATTGATTTCACTATTATTGTTACTTTTTTAATGAACAATACCATAGGCCAGGCATTATTCTAGAAGTGGTATATGCATAATATAAATTAAGAAAACCTTTTAATGTATTTTACAGAGGAGAAAACAGAAGCCCAGAGAGGTCAGATAAAGTGCCACAGTGACTCATTTGCAGAACTGTGGCTTCATTTGGAGCTGAAAGTCTTCAAAACCTATACCATTTACATTCCACCTGCCTGTAAATGATAGATTTTCTCATAAATTGGCATTACTTTTATGCTTTTGCATGTATCTTCATTCCTTCATTTTCCTTTATTGGTCCATGAAAATGGGAGTATCGGAAAAGAGGGATATTTAGATTTTACTCTTAAGGTATGTGTCTCAGGTATGGCATTCCAGGCTTTATAGAAAAAGTAGATCATTCTCTGTGCCATTATTCACAGAGGGAATGACCCAAAGTATTCAATGATGGCAGAGATGCTAATGTAGATGGTAGCAATAGCGTTGCTGGTGCAAATGACTGGTACAATGGTGCCCTTTCTTGGGTAAAATTACTAGAGGAATCTCATACAACATTTGAGGGAGAGTCTTGATGCTTTTGTGTCTCATTTTATACAGGCAGCCAGCATTCATCAACAGCTCTGCTGGCAGAAGAACTGCCAGGAGCTCAACTCCTTACATGGTAAAAACAAAAGGTGTTCCTTTTTCTTTACCTTTTCACGAGGTGAAAACCTGAAAGGTACATATAAATTACAAGGGCAGGAAAGGGATTTGTGGGAAGATTCTGGAGCAAGTAAGGATTTGAAGTTTGAGATGTAATTGGATATAAACTGATGCTGAAATCTAGGAAGTATAACTGCAGAATGTGAAATAAAAAGTAGCTAAGAAATGTAGGGAAGAAGGGTCAACAACAACATATCTTCGTGTTCTTATCAGAGCGGGGAAAAAGCTTACATCAAATAGACGATCTTTACTTTCCAAGAAAATGATGCATCTTCTCTACAAACTTGCTTTGTTTGGGGCATACCGAAAAGAGGATGTGAAAATACTTTAAATAATGCCTGATACAACTGAAAATCTAATGAAGACTCATCCATGAAATTGCACATGGTTATGTATTTATAGTATGTTGTGCTGTATTGTAGTGCACACAGTCTTTAATTCCACCGATTGGAAGGATCGGCAGACGATTCACTGTTGGGTCTCCTTCTAACCTGACACAGGCAACGCCATTCCCACCTCCTAGCCACCACCATAAGCTCATAATTCAGTGAAAATCAAGCACCAATCCATATTTCTTGTAGTTTCAGCTCCAGCCCTTCCTCTAGATATGTCTCTTACTCTATTTCTTGATAGATTTTCTTTTTTTAAGTTTTTTTAAATTGACGTATAGTTGATTTACAATGTTAATTTCTACTGTACAGCAAAGTGATTCAGTTATACATATATACATTATTTTTTAATATTCTTTTCCACGATGGTTTATCACAGGATATTGAATACAGTTCCCTGTGCTCTACAGTAGGGCCTTGTTGTTTATCCAGTCTGTATGTAATAGTTTGCATCTGCTAATCCCAACAACCCACTCCATCCCTCCCCCATCCCACTCCCTCTTGGCAACCACAAATCTGTTCTCTATGTCTGTGAGTCTGTTTCTGTTTCATTGATAGGTTCATTTGTGCCATATTTTAGATTCCACCTATAAGTGATATCATATGATATTTGTCTTTCTCTTTCCAACTTACTTCACTTAGTATGATAATCTCTAGGTCCATCCATGTTGCTGCAAATGGAATTGTTTCATTCTTTTTATGGCTAAGTAGTATTCCATTGTATATATGTACCACATCTTCTTTACTTGGTGGCTTTTCTATCTCCTTGTCTCCGAACCCTGGAACTTGAAATTTGATACCATTCTGGTGCTCTGAGAATAGCTCACTTTCCTTCCTCCACTGTGGCTCTCCCAACTTGGATTATACTAATTGGGGCCAAACAGCATCTCGCCCCAGATTTCACAATCCAAAGACACTAGAATTCATTTTGTCTTGTATTCTATTTGTTCTAGATATTGGCAAAACTTTAGCTAGCTGGCTGGCTATAAAAGACATGTTCAAAAACTAAAATCACAGGCTTCATTTATATTTTCCAGCTCATGTTTAAAGGAGTGTGGTATCATGGAAAGAAAAGAGGCTTTGGGGAACAGAAATATCTAGGTTCAAATTCAACTTCTGTCAGTCTAGGAAAACTTTCACTTCTAAATGACAAAAATGATAATTGAAAGTCATTTCTAAAGCTACATTGCAAAAGGAGAATCACAAAGGTAAAAGTGAACAGATTTGAGTATGTAAAAATCTGAAGAGAAAAAAGTTCTATAGATACAGTCAAAACAAAAATAAAGAGCAAATGGAAAACTGGGAACAAACGTTAGCAGCAAGTACTGACATTTGAAATGTCATTGTTTTTAATACATGAGGAACCTTTGAATATAAGTAAGAAAGCCACTAATACTCTAAACCATCAGTTGATAAATGACAAGATAGGACAATCACAAGGCAAGCAATGCAAATGATCAGAAAGTATTTGAAAAATAAAGTTTTCCAAAATAATAAAAGGATAATTTTTAGAAATAATAGTGGGATCCAATTTCCATGTAAATATCAGAATTTTTTAATGAGTACTGTTTGGTAACACTATGACTAGCCACGCAATTATTTCCTTGCATGACTAGCTCCCAGGTTTCATTTAGATCTTTCAAAGTCACCTTCTCTAAGAGTTCTCAACCTTCTCACCAATGTTTGCACGCTCTCCCCCCCCACTGCTTTGTTTCCTTCACAGAGCTTATCACTATCTGGCATCTTATTTTTTGCTACTAGTTATTATTGTCTTCCCACTGGAATATAAGAATCCTGAGAATAAGACCCTATCTGACTTTTTTCCCCCAACATCTAGAAAGAGTTCCCATTACATTGTATAACTCAGTAAACCTACACTGATTGAAAGGCTGGAAGGAATGCATATTTTACACTTATGAATCACAGTTCTGCAATATACATCAAAAGCTATCAAAATAGTCTTCCTTTTAACTCAAGAATCCCACTTCTACAGATTTATTCCCAGCAAATAATCAGAAATACACATTAAGATTTATGTGCAATGATAGTCATCTCAGTATTATTTATAACAGCAGAAAATGAGAAAATGATATCAATATCCAAAAATACAGAAATGGGTAAAATAAATTATAGTGCATATCAAGTATGTAAAATTATGCAATCATCAAAAGTCATGCTTTTGAAAATTATTTTATGACCTAATTTTTTAAAACTGAAATAAAACCATACATAAGATTTTATACAGAATAATCTCAATTTTGCTAATGCATGTATATAAAGAAAGATATCCTGTATATACCGTAATTCACTGGCCTTTGAGGTCGTTATTTCCTTTATGCCAAATTACAGTTGTCTAAGTAACTGTTCCTGAAGTAACCTTTGTATTTTACCATGTTAATTTCCCTAGTCATTCCTAAGTTGCCTGGTAAATGGTTCTAAGTCTCATAAATCCATCCTAGTTATCACTTGCTATCTCCAGCATTGACCTCATTCTTTCTGAAGCACCAGTCTTGCCAGGCTCAAACATCTTTCTTTATACATGTGTAAGGTAAACATGGGATGAGCCCTTGCCTTTGGATAGCGGACCAGTCAGCTTCCTATAAGAAAAAGTATAACAGGAATATGGGAATGGAAGTACAATACAGGAAAGAACTTATAAAACCCTGCCTTTGATTGAGTTATCTGTAAACAGACTCTGAGACAGAGAACTAGGTGCAGAACATTTACTGAGGAATGTTCTGAGATAAATTTGTAGGAAAGTGAGGAAGAGAAAATTGGATGGAGGGAGACTCTGTCCCACTAATACACTTACAATGTTCCACTGACCCTACAGGGAGCTCTAGAGTTGGGATGATCCTCCAGAATTATTCCAAATTGAAGTAAGAGGCTGAGGCCTTTGATCCCCATATCAGCTACCTAGGCTGTGAGCCACAACCTGGGAGAAAGCACATTCTTGCACAAGGTGATTCCCTTTGGTGGAAGGTAACATCCAGTGAGAGTAGGTGAGTCTTCAGTCCCTATGGGATGGGTGTGTTGGAGCTGAAAAGGGAACCTGGGTTGAACCCCTCTTCTCAGGCTGATACCACAGACTGTGTGGCTAAAACTCTAGGGATATATCTTCTCACAGTTCCAGAGACTGGAAGTCCAAGCTCAAGGTTCTAGCCATTCCATTTCTGATGAGTGTTCCCATCCTAACTGCAGATGGACTCTTTCTTGCTGTGTGTTCACATGGTCTTTCCTCAGTTCTTGAGCAGGAAGGGACAAAAAGCAAGCTCTCTGGTTTCTCCTCTTTTTTAAATTTAATTTAATTTATTTATTTTTATTGGGGTATAGTTGTTTTACAATGTTGTGTTAGTTTCTACTGTACAGTGCAGTGGAGTTGCCTGTGCTATACAGCAGGTTCTTATTAGTTTTCTATTTTATATGATTTCTCCTCTTAAAAGGACGCTAATTCAGTGGGATCAGCACCCCACCATTATGACCTCGCTTAACCTTAATTACTTCTTTAGAAGCCCCATCTCAAGACATTGCCGTGCTTGAGATATGGGGTTAGGACTTTTAACATACAAATTGCAGGGGAGGCATTCAATCCATTCACTACACAACTGTTACCCACACACTGACAACAGCAAATTTTGGTGAGAATGTGGAGCAACAGAAACTCTCATAAATTGCTGGTGAGACACAAAATGGTAAATCCTTTTTGGAAAGTACTTAAGTGGTTTCTTACAAAACTAAACATACTCTTACCATATAATGCATCAATCATGCTCCTTGCTTTTTACCCAAAGCATTTGAAAATGTATGCCTACACAAAAACTTGCACACAGATGTTCATAGCAGCTTTCTTCCTAATTGTTAAAACTTAGAAACAACCAAGATGTCCTTCAGTAAGTGAATGGATAAATAAACTGTGGTACATCTAGAGAATGAAATACTCTTCAGGGCTACAAAGAAATGTGCTCTCAAGCCGTAAAAAGACATGGTGGAACCTGAAATGCACATTACTAAGTGAAAGAAGCTAATCTGAAAGGCTACATATTGGATAATTCCAAATATATGACATTCTGGAAAAGAAAAAACTATGGAGACAATAAAAATATCAATGATTGACAAGAGTGGGGGGACAGAAAAAATACGCAGAGCACAGAGAATTTTTAGATCAGTGAAAATACTCTATGATATTATAGTGATAGATACATGTCATTATACATTTGTCTAATCCCATAGAATGCATAACACCAAGAGTGAACCCTAAGGTAAACAATGGAATTAGGGTGATTATGATGTGTCAGTATAGGTGTATCCTTGGTAAAAAAAAAAATATATCAATCTGGTGAGTGACACTGATAATAGGGGAGGCTAAGAATGTGTTGTGGCTGGTGATATATGAGAAATTTTGTCTCTTTCTCCCAATTCTGTTGTAAACCTAAAACTGCTCTAAAAATTAACTTTAAAAAAATTAAAGCAAATCATTGCAAAAAAATGATAAAGACAAAATGGTACAAAACATAATGTTATCACTCTAATAAATGTCAGGAAAGGAGAAAAAGACAGCAAAGAGAAAAATAAATGACATGAATATGAAAGCCCAGTGCATAAATAGCATATGATAAGGTGTCTAGAATAAATTCAAACATTCCATAATCACAATAAAAGTGACTAAGTTAAAACCCTGTCCTCCACTCCTTAATACAGAAACTGTCAGATTTTATAATAGAAAACAAAATTGGGACTATGTTGTTTACAAGACACACCCAAAACAAAATGGCTCAACAAGATTGAAATAGCTTTATACATAGCACACATGATAGAATTTGTTATTTTAAATATCACTTACAGTTAGGAAATATGAGTGGGAAAAAAAATATGACCTAAGCATTTGCTCGAGAACCTAGAAAAATGACAATAAACAAAATAAAGTAGAACAAAGAAAATAATAGATAATGGTTGAAATAATAAAAATATGAAATGGTAAATAAAATACTGATAAAGAAATCCAAAAGTAAATCCCTTTAAAGGACTAACAAGTGGAGCTAGAGGAAAGACGGTGGAATAGAATCCATTACATGGAAACACGAAGAAGCAAAAAGAAGAGCTTAGCTTTATTTGAAGCAAATATGAGGCAGATCATTCCAATGACACAGTTCTACCTTACACATGTTTTTGAGAGTATTCTCTGCCCTTATCATTTTCTAGCACATTAGGGGAAGAACACTTTGGCTGATAATATCTGTTTCCTTCCCAGCATCAAACAGCATCAAACTTTTTTTTTTTTTTTTGTAATTGCTGGAAATTAATAACTGTTAAGTTCCTGGCTTTCAGAAAACATCAAAACTTAGAAAAGTGAAAGATAATTAGTAACTCATTACTGAAATACAGCACCATGATGAAGATCCTTCAGGGCTCTCTGTGAAAGGAAGAAGACATGTAACTCATGTCCTCTCCTCACAAAAAGTTACAGTAAGTCCCCTACATATGAACCTTCAGGTTGTGAACTTTCAAAGCTGCTAACCTGCCCGTGGATGCCAGCTGTTGTACTGTACTACTGTACTTTTCAAGGTACTGTACTGTAAGATTTAAAATGTTTTCTTTATTTTGTGTGTTTGTTTTTTATGTATTATTTGTGTGAGGAGTATTATAAACCTATTACTGTACAGTACTACATAGCCGATTGTGTTAGTTGGGTACCTAGGCTAACTTTATCGGACTTATGAACAAATTGGACTTATGAACGTATTCTCAAAACGGAACTCATTCGTATGTAGGGGACTTACCATACAATCTCATTAGTGACAGAGTACACATAAGAAATGGCCCAGCCAATGGATGCGACATTCCCGACCCGCACTACAGTGCTGACAGGAGCACAAGGGAAGCTCGTTGCAGTTACATGAATTCGTCTGGAATTTCTCCATCTCTTACTTTCCCTTCCTCCAAAATAGCTCATCATTCCTGTCTTCAAATCTCAACTATCCCCTCCAGAATGACTTTTGGCTGGTTTGTTTGATATGTGCTGAACCAAAAGAGAAAATGGCATCATATGACTTAAATCATTACATGTACATTAAATGGACAATTTTGGAATTTATTAAGAGAATTTCCATTAACTGCCCACTCCCTCAATATACAATTAAGGACAATGAAGTATTCATTGGAGCAGAATTTCAATTCTTTGGCAATATTTGATAGCATCAGATAGAGACGCTTCCCTAGGAATTAGATATTGGTACTAAGAGGAAGTTATTATGCCTGATGATGGAAATAGTAACACATAAGCTCAAGAATTATTAGAGGCCAAGCTCTACTTCACAAACAAAAGAATCAGAAGAAAGCAGATTGAGACATAAGAGAAGAAGGGAGAACATTTGTGGACCAAAGCAAAGATGAGTGAAGTCAAAAGAATCTGCTTGGCAGCCAGTACTCGCTTCAAGCTCATTTCTGAGACTGGTGCTTCTCAGCCTTTGTCACTCTGATATGATTCTCTATCCCCTTGTAAGTTTTCTCTTTTTATTTTTCCAACCCAGGTTGTATTGTAAGTTTTGCAACTAGTCATGTAAGTTTTGCAACTAGTAAGTTTTGCACAAATTACAGACATGACGGGGTGTGGCTTCCATCTCAAACACAAATATCAAGAAACATGGGATGAGACCGAAGGTCTTCATATACATGCAATTTTGATGAAACAATGTTTGACACAACTAGTTAGACTAGGAATTGAGATATGCCATAACACAAGAATGAGGAGGAGATACACCATCACTTTTATATTTGCTTATTCTTGTAGAAACACTTGTAATAGAAAATGGACCATTAATGTTACATAGCTTTTTTTCTCCAGATTTCCTTTGCTTCTTTTCAGTTGATGAGACTGTATGAGTAACTATTCTTACTTAAAAATATGCCCATGGACACGTGCTTATAAGGATGTGGAGGTTAGGTTAGGGCCAACCCATTGGGGAAGTAATAGTGCCCCCATGATTTAATAATAAGCAGCTCTGATGCACAGAGTCTCAAATTGCTTCTCATAATAGTGAAATACAAGGGTAAACTTTATAACTAATGTTCAACTATACAGTGCAATCATTAGCATTGGCTGAGTAAAGACAGATGAAAAAAATGGGAAATCACATTGCAACAAATTTAGGGGAAAAAAATAAGAAAGAATAATGTTTGAAAGTCTAAATGACCATTAGTCATGTGTGTGTGTTACAGATATGCATAAACTATATATCAATTGTAGTGCTTTAAGAATTTGCTGATAGATTGTGTGATGTGTGCCTAGTACACATCTAAATGGATCTGTTGAGTTTAGAATTAAGTGGAAAGATCCACGCTGGAGATATAAATTAGAGTCTTCAGAATATAGGTCATATTTATAGCCCAGAGACTTGATAAAACCTTCAAAGGTGTGAATATAGGAGAAGAGTCCAAATAATAAGACCTGGTGAAAGTATATGTATGTATAACTGAATGACTTTGCTGTACAGCAGAAATTAACACAACGTTGTAAATCAACTATACTTCAATAAAATAAACTTTAAAATAATTAAATAAATTCATCTTCAATTGTGACTTCTGAGTTTAACTAAAACAGCCCAGACTTTTGCGTTCTAGTATGCCATTTGCTAGCTGAGATCTAAATAATGTTTTTTGTTTGCTTTAACATTGCCTTCCTCAACTCAAAAATGGAACAGGTCTATACACTGCATGATGTTCTTGAAAGGATTATGTGCTTTAAGCCAACCCTCGTTACCAAGGAAGTACACACCCAAAAAATCTACCACCTTTTTGGTGACTGTGATTAGGCAGAAGTAGGGTGAAGAATGAAAAAACAAAACTAGAGGAAAAGGATGAGGTTTAGTAATGTTAACATATACTGCAACTCGGAACTCCCACTTCTAGGTATAAACCCTAAAAGACAACTTTGATACATGAGCATAAAGAGATAAAGATATGATGTTTATTGCAACATTTTGTATTATAAAAAGTTGGGAATAAGTTTAAATGTCCATTAATAGAAAAATGTGTAAATAAATCATGGTAGGTTCCTAAGGTACAGCATTTAAGTAAGATGACTTAGATCTAAATGTTTAATACTCAGTAAAATGGCATCTTCTACAAAGGGAAGAAATGAGAAAACTCACACAAAGAAGGGCAGTACAAAAGAGACTTCAACTACAGCTCTTTTATTTCTTCAGAAATATGGAACCAATATTGCAAAATATTAAAATGTCTTATGTCTGAACAGCCTATTTATTGATCTTGGTATTTTTATATTAAATGTTAAAATTATTGTATATGGATAGCATCTATATTGATTTTGTATTTAAAATCTGCTGGTGCCTGTGTATGTATGTGTGTATGTATATGTGTGTATGATAGAGAGAGAAAGACTCCTCAATTTGAGAAAGACCTTCTGATTGAATTTTGATAAGAATTTTCTCACACGTTTGCTGTTTCCAGAGCCTTTCATTAGCTTAGCAAATAAGGTGATTAAGTCAAGAAACCTGCTATTTCTTATTGGTCATTAAGTGAATTCAAATTTCTTCCTCTTTATTTGCCTAAATCCTAATATGTTTCTCCAAAATTACTGCAAAAACAAGTTTTATTTTTTCTAAATTATTTTGTAAGTGTACAGTCAGCTTTATAGATATATTATCTTTTTCATTATTTCATTTCAAATATTGTCTTAGGTGTCTGTTTCTGTGCATTAGTTATAAGCTTGGTTTTAATATTTAAGAATAATAATATTATCTTTCTTCCCTGTGCTTAGAATTATGATTGTTTGCATTGGTTCCTTTAGTCTCTCTCCTTACCTGTAATTTTCAAGATTGCCATCACTTAAAATACCAGCTTTGGCCTCTTTAAAGTTATTAGTAGGTCTGGGATAGTTCCCATACATCTGAACTTTTTAAAGTTCCCAAGAATTATTTTTTTATGGACAGGCCTGAGAAACATTGACTTAAGGTAGTTTCCTGTTACTTTTTCTTTATTTCCATAGCACCATTTTTAAATAATCATGTTAAATTTTGCCTCTTCCTCCTTAGTCTGTTATAGCCCTCCCCCTAGTTATTTACCCACATAATGCACTTGTCCTTCAAGTTTCAGTATAATTTCCCGAGGAAGCCTTCCCTGAACCTCACACTTGAATTAGATTCCCCCACTTTTTGCCTTCACATTCAGTTGAGATCCTCATTTAAGGCTGGTTTTCCTGAGGATAAAAAAAAAATCCATATGTATATATCTACATATATGTTGTATGGATGATAGATAGATAGATAGGTGATAGATACATAGATACATAGTTTAGATATAAGTAGACAGATGATAGATAAGTTGATATAGGTAGTTGGATGGATGGATGGATGGATAGATAGATAGGTGATACATACATAGTTTAGATATAAGTAGATAGATGATAGATAAGTTGATATAGGTAGTTGGATGGATGGATGGATAGATAGATAGATAGATAGATAGATAGATAGATAGATAGATAGACAGATAGATAAATCTTTAATCTACCAGTGCTGAATACAGGGCTTGATACAGAATATTCAATGAATATCTGTTATAAGAAAATAATGTCTCAATAAAAAGACATTTCACCAGCTTTTATCAAAGTACAGGTGCCTTCCTGGGCAGTCAGTATTAGTAGGACAAGCTTGCTCTTATTTTCTATGAAAACTACATTTAAAATTCTCAGGCTGGGGCTTCCCTGGTGGCGCAGTGGTTGAGAGTCTGCCTGCCAATGCAGGGGACACGAGTTCGAGCCCCGGTCTGGGAAGATCCCACATGCCGCGGAGCAACTGGGCCCGTGAGCCACAATTACTGAGCCTGCACGTCTGGAGCCTGTGCTCCGCAGCAAGAGAGTCCGCCGCGGTGAGAGGCCCGCGCACCGCGATGAAGAGTGGTCCCCACTCTCCGCAACTGGAGAGAGCCCTCGCACAGAAACGAAAGACTCAAAACAGTCATAAATAAATAAATAAATAAATAAAAAGAACGTGAATTTCAAAAAAAAAAAAAAATTCTCAGGCTGATGCTTCAGAATATTTGGCTAACCCTTGTCAATGGGTCACTTTGCAGGATTATAGACCATAATGTAGGTGGAAACAAAACCATCATCTAAAGTCAAAGCAGCGTAGAAGGAAGCCAACTCTCATCGTTTAATTTTCAAGAAACACTTTTTGCAATCCAAGACAATAACTGATGCCATGAAACAGTGCCTGTTTTTCTGGAGGTAAAATTTCTGACACCCTCAAAGATCTAGATAAAATTAGGTGGGGCTGAGAGGAGCAGCCTTCACAAAGCCCGTGCCCTGCATCATGAAGACAGATTTCCCCTGAGTTCCCACTCAATGTATGGACTTTAAAATTGCACCACATTTATTGTATATTTGTATGCATTGTTATTCTGGTGCTAGAGACACTTTGTTTTAATCACCATAATAATTATATTGAGATTTTATATCAAATATAATAAAAAAACAAAAGGAAACTGATCAACTGAAAAATATTTGCAACATGAATGGCACACAAAGTCTAATGAAGGCTAAGAAGGCTAAGAAATTTATAAAAGAACTTCAAATATTCAATAAACAGGTGAAAAGATATTTTGTTTATAATAAAAATTCAATAACCAGATATCACATTTCCTATAATTTTGTCAAACAGATATTCAATGTGATCAGTAGAAAGATGCCCTTGTCTATTATTGGACCACATGCATTGTTACAAACTTTCTAAAGGACAATTTGGAAATGTCTCTCAAAGTCTTAAAATGTACATTCCCTGCTTTTCTTGTGCATAGAGATACACAGGGATGCTTATGTAAGCAATTTTAAAACAGTAAACCTATGGAAATGTATTTTAGTAACTAAGAAAATAATTATTGAATAAATGATGGGAGGTTACTGTCACTGAATGGATCATTTTATAGCAAATAAAATCATTTATTGACATACTTATTATGTGCAGAGAAAATATTTATGGCTCATGTTTTTAAAAAGGAGTGGTTTTTTTTATAGATAACATGCTCAGATGTTAACACCCACCTGTCATAAAATAATAATAATAATAATAATTCTGTGTAATGATTTTGTAATTAGTGTTTAGCTCAGTACCAGAGCATGACATCTGGATTTGTGACATGGTACAAAGCACCAAAGTGATCTCCATCTATATAGCCGGGTTCAGTGATGTGACTAATTGAACAACCCACACTTTTCATGGTCATTATTTAAAGGAAAAATAGTTACAATATGACCTGCCAATGACTTAAAAATGGTGAAAAAAGTTTATTCTTTCCAGAATTTTCAGAAAAATTCAAGATTAGATTGAAGCAAAGGAAAGGCATGTTTATAAAACTGTATATAATTTTATTCTGACATTTGTTGAGCTAATCCTATTTATATTAAAACACTCTTATAATAACTGGTGAAAAGGTAATACTTATTGTCCTTGATAAAATAATAATAATAAAAATAAAATGAAAGTGAAAGAGAAATTGAACTAAAATTCAGTTAATAAAACTATCTACCTTTTACAAATTAATATAAGGAATAAGATATATTTCATTCTCTTCCTGAATTATAACTTTGAGAAGTAAAATAAAATAGCTAAATAACATTCCAATCAAGAAATCTGACCTTCATCTTCTTCCCCCTCACAAGATACAGTCGATAATACACTTGTTTTTTGAAAATTCAGACAGAAATTGATGACCTGGAACTCTTAACAAGCTCTCATGCTGACTCTTCCTGTATTTTCATGAGAGGTGATGTAATTCACCGTTACCACTGATGTGTTCAGAGCTCTTGGCCAGCATCTTTGCTATTCATTTATTCAATCTAGAGTAATCTGTGTTTAATAGAGTGCTGGAACATCCCAGGAACAACAATTAAATATGATTGTTGTCAGAGACAACTGGCAGTTATTGCTAAAAATGTCTCAGGCAGAAATTTGAGCACTGAGGTGTTTATTTTACATAAAAGAGAAGTTTAAATGAAGTAGCTGTTCCAGATAATGACAATTAAATGCTCACATTCAAATCATGCATTTCTCCTCCAGACTACTAGAAATATTAGCAGAGTTGATTTTTTTTTCTTTCCTTACTTGCTAGCATGGGGGACTCATTCATTACCTGGTAAGCCTTTTGACTGAGGGTGTTGATCTGTAATTATTTGGCTTGTCTGCTGGGCAAGATGGAGTGCTGGGTGGGAGTGGGGTGGGGAAGGTGATCATTTCTCAACAGGGCAAGAAGAGGACAGGCCCTTGAAACAGACTATAGAGGACAAAAGACCTCTAGGTAAGCAGAGAGAGAAAAATATTGTTTGAATAGTGAAAAAATAAAATGAGATTTAAATACTTTTTTTATTTTTGGCTGCATGGCTTGTGGGATCTTAATTCCCTGACCAGGGATTGAACCTGGGCCCACAGCATGAAAGCACTGAGTCCTAACCATTGGACAACCAGGGAATTCCCAAAAAATATTTTCCGTGGATGTCCTTCTTTTGCTCCAATTATATATCTAAAATTCACGTGATATTTATCAGTTCTCATATGAAATACTTACTGTGTGTGCATGAGTGTGTGTGTGTGTGTGTGTGTGTGTGTGTGTGCATGCCCAGGCCTGCATACATGGCAGGAGGAGCAAAGGAGAGGGTGAGTGGGGCTGATGTAAGTAAATGCATCTCCTTGGGTGAAATCATTTAAGCTGCTGAAGAGTATAGTTGTACTTTTTATAACCCCTATAGTAGGGCTGCTAATAAAAATTTCCAATATGGAGATAAAAATGTTTCAAGATAGAAATTTCTCATGGTTGACAATGACACTGGACTCTTGAGAGTAATATCCAAGGATAGGTATAAGCATCGCACTCTGTCAAGAAGGGAAAAAAGAAGTGACCACATGGAGGGGCTAGTGAGCTACTGAAACTGTGTAAATGGTGACCTCAAAGGACAGGCCACACCTGGGCTGGCCACAGATGCACTTTGGGAATCAAAAAGTGAAACGAGAGAGCAATGTAGAGGAAATAAATAGGGGGAGACAGTCTCTCCTAGTCCCCACTCTCACAAATCCTTGACAAGATAGGATAAATGGCAGATCTCTCATTGGGTATCTGATGTCACCCTCTAGGAAAATTTAAGCGGGTGTCTTGTATTTATTTTATCTGACAACCCTACTCTCAGAGCAAGCCCAGCTCTTTTATTTTTTTAATTAATTTTATTGGAATATAGTTGATTTACAATGTTGTGTTAGTTTTAGGTGTACAGCATAGTGATTTAGTTATACATATACATATATTCATTCTTTTTCAGATTCTTTTCCCATCTAGGTTATTACAGAATATTGAGTAGAGTTCCCTGTGTTATACAGTAAGTTCTTGTTGGTTATCTATTTTATATATAGTAATGTGTATATGTCAGTCCCAATCTCCCAATTTTTCCCTCCCCCCCTTTCCCCTTTGGTAACCGTAAGTTTGTTTTCAAAATCTGTGAGTCTGTTTCTGTTTTGTAAATTAGTTCATTTATATCATTGTTTAAAATTAGATTCCACATATGAGTGATATATGATATTTGTCTTTCTCTGTCTGACTTACTTCACTTAGGATTATAATCTCTAGGTCCATCCACGTTGCTGCAAATGGCATTATTCCATTCTTCCTCATGGCTGAGTAATATTCCATTGTATATATATGTACCACATCTTCTTTAGCCATTCCTCTGTCGATGGACATTTTTGCTGCTTCCATGTCTTGGCTACTGTAAATAGTGCTACAGTGAACACTGGGGTGCATGTATCTTTTTGAATTAGGGTTTTCTCTGGATATATGCCCAGGAGTGGGATAGCTGGATCATATGGTAGTTCTATTTTTAGTTTTTTAAGGAACCTCCATTCTGTTTTCCATAATGGCTGCACCAATTTACATTCCTACCAACAGTGTAGGAGAGTTCCCTTTTCTCTGTAACCTCTTCAGCATTTATCGTTTATAGACTTTTATTGCTGGCCATTCTGACTAGTGTGAGGTGAAACCTCATTTTAGTTTGGCCAAAAAGTACATGAAAGGATGCTCAACATCACTAATTATCAGAGAAATGCAAATCAAAGCCCAGCTGTTTTCTTTTGCTTATTTCTGTGTCTCTGTTCTCTCCCATGGTAAAAGATACTTCAACCATGGCAGGGTTTGGCAGTGGGCTCTTACAAGTTCATGAGATTGGACACACAGGTGCGAGAAAGCCCAGTAGGTCTTTGGGCTCCCCACATGTTTTAGCTCAGTTTACCTGAGATCAGCAGTGTGGTTTCTGTGTGTGTCTTCTGGAGATACCTCATCTGGAAAAGAGGTGGCTATGGTTTGGGACAGGATTCTGACCATTCTGGTTTCCCTGCTATGATACCATCTAATAGTAGCCCACATTCTACCCTTCTTCTAACATTTGTCATTTCTCTTCAGAAGTTTCTTTCAGCCTTTTCTGACCAACACAAAGAGGCATGAAGACTCTTGGTTGACGCTTTCCTGGATCTATTTCTCATGACCTGGACTCCCAGAGGCCCACTCTATTAAAGGTACATAAAGGTGAAGGAAAAGCCTTGATGTATTCCATTCTAGGGATGTTATATGGAAGTGTCTGAACAACATTTTATTTTCTTAACATTTTACACTGGACCCTTTCTAGGTAATTCTTCAACCTACTTGTATTTCAGTCTGCCTGAATGTACCACCTGTTGAATAACCAACCACCTATTAGTAACTGTTTAGCAACTGATAGATAAACTAGAATTTTATTTTATCAGTTGCACACTATTGCTTTAAGCCTCACCCTCACCATCAAACCCAGGGAGTAAATCCTGGAAATTTATTAACAGGTCTGTTTCCCTACTTTCTGTGGTGTCTCAAGTTGCATCTTTCTATACTGAAGGGAGGGATGAAGGTGCTTTTAACCTATCTTCACAGAGCAAAGTACTAGTGTATGCTACCACACACACACACACACACACACACACACACACACACACACACTCCATTATTCAATTAACCAGTACTTACTTCATCTCCTTTGAGGACTGAATCAATAACTAGAAGTATACACAGTCACCCAGCTGTCTAGGCCTCGTGGTTCCTGTCATTGATATTTGTTATTGATTTGTTGCTGAGACTAGAGCCCCCAGTCTCCAGCCCCAGATAAGAGGCTCCATTGCACAGCTCTGTACTGCTTGAAATGCTTATTTGCCACTATCTTTGTATTTCATTTAGAAATACCTGATTTTCTTCCGAAATCAATTTTAAGTTTTCTTTTTTTTTTTTTAGGATAGAGAAGTTATTTTTTTGATATCACTCCAAAATTGTTTTGTATACTAGAGGAGGTATAGAAAATATTTGTTGACTAAGTGATTGATAGACTGCAAAGCATATAAGTATAGGCAATTTATCAATTACCCCAAGACTCCATAGTTAGGATTTTATGAACACTTTTTGCATGCTTTTAGTTGAAACCTTATTTTTATTATTATTTTGAGCCTAGTGTAGTAATTTATAAATAAAAAAACCTCCCAGGAAATAGTTTCGATTGATTGTTTACTATCAGTAAGCTGAAACTCAAACTATTGTTTATTTTTCTTTAAAATTTTCTTCTCTCTCATGCATTGTATGGAACACAGCTTGCATGATAAGGGAAAGCCTTAAAAGTAAAATAGTAAATTAAATCTTTAATCTAATGAACCAGAAACAATTAAAAATAAATAAGATAAAATATATCAAGTGGTAGAAATAAAATTGAGAAAGAACATGTAAGAGAGAAAGCTATATTCTTGCATGATCTTTCTGTTAATCTTGGAGAATTTTCAGAATAGAAAAGAATTTTCTGGCCACTTTCAGAATAGAGTAGAATACAGGTGTCCTCTGTACAACATAAGTTTGAACTGCACTAGTCCACTTATACATAGATTTTTTTTCGTGAAATACGTACTGTAGTACTACATGATCTGAGGTTGGTTGAATCCCAGGATGCAGGACTGTGGATCTGGAGGACAGACTGTAAAGTTATAGGCAGATTTTCAACTGTGCAGAATCAGTGCCCTAAATCCTGCACTGTTCAAGGGTCAACGTGATTTAACAAAGTTAAGTTGAAGGAGCATACAATAAAGAAATTAAACGTATACTTAAATACATTTTCAGAGTTCTGGGGGCATATCACATGCATACCAGTTTAGAAATGCCAAATATATCCCAAGAACAAAAATAAAGAATTATCTCCTGTTCTGAATACCAGAACTCCCCTCTCACAGTTGGAAACAAAACGGTATCTGCCTTGTTGGCTGTCTTTCTTCAAACATTGCCCTGCCTGGAAAGGTTCCATAGGGGATATGATGAATGAGATAAAGACCCTTGAACAAGACACAGAAACTACAGCAAACAGAGGGCAATAAGATACCCACATGATAACAAGCTCTTGCTAAAAGAAGAACATCTCTGCTTATGTAGACATCAAGTGCATACCTGTCTTTTAGTGGCAGAGTTTGCTTATCTCTTATCCAGCTACAGGATACACGCTATAATTGTAGGCAGGAGCAGAAAGTGAATTACACTTTTTAAAAATTATATACACAGAGTGTTCACGACATGTCAGGACTCCAGCATTAAACACGACACCTTGAGTTGGGATTTGTCAAAGATACTTCTTAATGAGGTGGCTGTTTACCAAGGTGTGAGCAGAGCTAGGGAACCCACAAGTCCCTATCTAAAGACTAGCAGTAGTGGAAAAATTTTTCCACCCCTAGATGTGATGGAACAGAGGGAGGAAGTGGTGTTATTGGAGCATGATTAGGAGCTGACCTCATTGCTATAGTCCTACTGCTGCAGACATTGCCAGGCCTGAACTAAAGCAGGGACCATGTGGGAGGGCTAAGGGCTCTGATCTTTCTGTTTCCCACTCTCTCATTTCTTTCCCGTGATTTCCATCAGCCTCGTAGAACAGAAGAGCAAGGCACCCAGTTGATCCATCCTTGATCAGCCTCCAGAACACACACAGCAGGAGAGAGTGAGTTGAAGAATGGAAATGGAGAGTAAATGCTGAGAAAACACCACCACAGGGATGACACCTTTATCTAATTAAATATTATGAAGAAATCATAAGTTATCCTTAGAGAAGCATGTTCCTGCTGAAAGGCAAGTTGAGACCTGAATTCAAGTTCCAAGTCTGCCCTTGGTTTGCTGACAGCCTTTGAAACAGTCCCTTAAATCCTCTGCGCCTCAATCCCTAGCACTATTTTTACTGACCTTTTCTTAAATAAAAGTGTTTGTTCAGATATATGTGACAAGGCTTTCAATAAGCCACTCTTCTTCGGGGCAGGACACGGTGTGAAGGACCTCCTAATTGCACTTGGCATATGAGTGATCAGAAAGTAGAATGTAAACTTTGCTGTGTTGGGGGCCTGCGAACTTTATGAACTGAAACTTGGACATATTCCAGGAAACTTAGGAAAAAGACTCCGCTAAGGTTAAGCTGTTGAATAGTGGTGCTCTGGGTCTGGAGCTGGGTTCAGCTCCAGAAGGAAGTTGAGTTCTATTTTCAACACACCCATTAATGTGCCTTTTGAAATTTTTTTTAGATTTCCAGAGAGTGTTTCAAAAGGTAATTGGGGTTGAAGTTACAAGTAGGCAAACACAGCAGAGTGTTCCTTTTCTCATAGTTTTCTATTCATCTACAAATACCTTTGGTCTGCAATTTACTTTTGGAAAATGCATGCAATTTTCTCTGATAAACGGAAAATTCCAGCTTCATGCTGCTCTTTTGGGGGAAATCACGAGGCTCCTACAAGAATAGGTAAACAAAGCTACAACTTGTCAAAAGTACTAACATTTGAAAAATTAGAATTGCAGTAATTGGATACATCTATTTTTAAGGGCTCCTGGGAAAATAATCACCTAACACTATTTAACTCAAAGGATTTTAATATCCCAGCTCTCATGCTCTGGGGCTACCATGCAGGACCAAATATATATCTAAGACAGAGAGATAGAGGTCTCCTGGAGAAAAGCTGAAGAGAAGAAACAGCAGCCTACACTGGGGGTGGTGGTGGCTGATTTCGTGGTAATCGAGGTTTCATGGAGTCTAAATGGGACCTTGGCATCTCCCAAAATAGTGCAGAAACAAGACATGACACACATGTGAACATTTTCCTTCCCACGTCTAACTTTGTCCTATGTTTCTTTCATTTGGAACCCCCCCCCTTAAAAACTTACAGGTCTTAAATATATTAAATTATTAAATACTAAAAATAGTTTCACCTTGGCAATGACATATTTTTCAGATTATTATATGTTTATATAATATTGAGATGATCATATGGTTTTTATTCTTCAATTTGTTAATATGATGCATCACATTGATTGATTTGCGTATATTGAAGAATCCTTGCATCCCTGGGATAAATCCCACTTGATCATGCTGTAAGATCTTTTTAATCTGTTGTTGGATTCTGTTTGCTAGTATTTTTTTGAGGATTTTTGCATCTATATTCATCAATGATATTGGTCTGTAATTTTCTTTTTTTATAGTATCTTTGTCTGGTTTTGGTATCAGGGTGATGGTGGCCCCGTAGAATAAGTTTGGGAGTGTTCCTTACTCTGCAATTTTTGGGAAGAGTTTGAGAAGGATGGGTGTTAGCTCTTCTCTAAATATTTGATAGAATTCACCTATGAAGCCATCTGGTCCTGGGCTTTTGTTTGTTGGAAGATTTTTTATCACAGTCTCAATTTCAGTGCTTGTGATTCATCTGTTTATATTTTCTATTACCTCCTGGTTCAGTCTCGGCAGTTTGTGCTTTTCTAAGAATTTGTGCATTTCTTCCAGGTTGTCCATTTTATTGGCATAGGGTTGCTTGTAGTAGTCTCTTATGATGCTTTGTATTTCTGCAGTGTCCCTTGCACTTCTCCTTTTCCATTTCTAATTTTATTGATTTGAGTCTCCTCCCTCTTTTTCTTGATGAGTCTGGCTAAAGGTTTATCAATTTTGTTTATCTTTCAAAGAACCAGCTTTTAATTTTATTGATCTTTGCTTTTGCTTTCCTTGTTTCTATTTCATTTATTTCTGCTCAGATCTTTATGATTTCTTTCCTTCTACTAACTTTGTTTTTTGTTTGTTCTTTTTTCTCTAGTACCTTTAGGTGTACAGTTAGATTTTTATTTAAGATTTTTCTTGTTTCTTGAGGTAGGATTGTATTGCTATAAACTTCCTTCTTAGAACTGCTTTTGCTGCATCCCATCGGTTTTGGATCATCGTGTTTTCATTGTCATTTGTCCCTAGGTACTTTCTGATTTCCTCTTTGATTTCATCAGTGATCTCTTGGTTATTTAGTAAGGTATTGTTTAGTCTCCATATGTTTGTGGGTTTTACGTTTTTTTCCCTGTAATTGATCTTTAATCTCATAGCGTTGTGGTCAGAAGAGATGTTTGATATGATTTCAATTTTCTTAAATTTACTGAGGCTTGATTTGTGACCCTAGATGTGACCTATCCTGGAGAATGTTCTGTGTGCACTTGAGAAAAAAGTGTAATCTGCTGTTTTTGGATGGAATGTCCTATAAATATCAATTAAGTCTATCTGGTCTATTTTGTCTTTTAAAGCTTGTGTTTCCTTATTAATTTTCCATCTAGATGATTTGTCCATTGTTGTAAGTGAGGTGTTAAAGTCCCCCACTATTTCTGTGTCACTGTCGATTTCCTCTTTTATAGCTGTTAGCAGTTGCCTTATGTATTGAGGTGCTCCTATGTTGGGTGCATATTTATTTATCATTGTTATATCTTTTTCTTGGATTGATCCTTTGATCATTATGTAGTGTCCTTCCTTGTCTCTTGCAACATTCTTTATTTTAAAGTCTATTTTATCTGATATGAGTATTGCTACTCCAACTTTCTTTTGATTTCCATTTGCATGGAATACCCTTTTCCACTCCCTCACTTTCAGTCTGTAGGTGTCCCTAGGTCTGAAGTGGGTCTGTTATAGACAGCATATATATGGGTCTTGTTTTTGTATTCACTCAGTGAGCCTGTCTTTTGGTTGGAGCATTTAATCCATTCACGTTCAAGGTAATTATCGATATGTTTGTTCCTATTACCATTTTCTCAATTGTTTTGGGTTTGTTTTTGTAGGTCCTTTTCTTCTCTTGTGTTTCCCATTTAGAGAAGTTCCTTTAGCATTTGTTGTAGAGCTGGTTTGGTGCTGCTGAATTCTCTTAGCTTTTGCTGGTCCATAAAGCTTTTGATTTCTCCATCAAATCTGAATGAGATCCTTGCTGGGTAGAGTAATCTTGGTTGTAGGTTCTTCCCTTTCATCACTTGTAATATACAATGCCACTCCCTTCTGGCTTGTAGAGTTTCTGCTGAGAAATAAGCTGTTAACCTTATGGGAGTTCCCTTGTATGTTATTTGTCGTTTTTCCCTTGCTGCTTTTAATAATTTTTCTTTGTCTTATTTTTTGCCCATTTGATTACTATGTGTCTTGGCGTGTGTCTCCTTGGGTTTATCCTGCCTGGGACTCTTTGCATTTCCTGGACTTTGGTTGCTATTTCCTTTCCCATGTTAGGGAAGTTTTCAACTATAATCTCTTCAAATATTTTCTTGTATCCTTTCTCTCTCTCTTCTCCTACTGGGAAACATGTAATGCGAATGTTGGTGCGTTTAATGTTGTTCCAGAGGTCTCGTAGGTTGCCTTCATTTCTTTTCTTTCTTTTTTCTTTATTCTGTTCCGGGGCAGTGGATTCCACCATTCTGTCTTCCAGGTCACTTATCCGTTCTGCCTCAGTTATTCTGCTATTGATTCCTTCTAGTGTATTTTTCATTTCAGTTATTGTATTGTACATCTCTTTTTTTAATTCTTCTAGATCTTTGTTAAACATTTCTTGCATCTTCTCGATCTTTGCCTCCATTCTTTTTCTGAGATCCTGGATCATCTTCACTATCATTATTCTGAATTCTTTTTCTGGTAGTTTACTTATCTCCACTTCATTTAGTTGTTTTTCTGGGGTTTTATCTTGTTCCTTCATCTGGTAAATAGTCCTTTGCCTTTTCATCTTGTCTATCTTTCTGTGAATGTGGTTTTCGTTCCTCAGGCTGCAGGATTGTAGTTCTTCTTGCTTCTGCTTTCTGCCTTCTGGTGGATGAGGCTATCTAAGAGGCTTGTGCAAGTTTCCTGATGGGAGGGACTGGTGGTGGGTAGAGCTGGGTGTTGCTCTGGTGGGCAGAACTCAGGAAAACTTTAAGCTGCTTGTCTGCTGATGGGTAGGGCTGGGTTCCCTCCCTGTTGGTTGTTTGGCCTGAGGCGACCCAGCACTGGAGCCTACAGGCTCTTTGGTGGGGCTAATGGCGGACTCTGGGAGGGCTCACACCAAGGAGTACTTCCCAGAACTTCTGCTACCAGTGTCCTTGTCCCCACAGTGAGCCACAGCCACCCCCTGCCTCTGCAGGAGACCTTCCAACACTAGCATGTAGGTCTGGTTCAGTCACCTATAGGGTCACTTCTCCTTCCCCTGGGCCCTGATGCACACACTACTTCGTCTATGCCCTCCAAGAGTGGAGTCTCTGTTTCTCCCAGTCCTGTTGAAATCCTGCAATCAAATCCCGCTAGCCTTCAAAGTCTGATTATCTGGGAAATCCTCCTCCCGGTGCTGGAACCCCAGGTTGGGAAGCCTGATGTGGGGCTCAGAACCTTCACTCCAGTGGGTGGACTTCTGTGGTATAATGTTCTCCAGTTTGTGAGTCACCTACCCAGTGGTTAGGGGATTTGATTTTATTGTGATTACACCCCTCCTACCATCTCACTGCAGCTTCTCTTTTGTCTTTGGATGTGGGGTATCTTTTTTGGTGTGTTCCAGTGTCTTCCTGTCGATGATTGTTCAGCAGTTAGTTGTGATTTCAGTGTTTTCACAAGAGGGAGTGAGTGCACGTCCTTCTGTTCTGCCATCTTGAACCAATCTCCTGAATGAAGCCATTTCTGTTCCACTTCTCATGCTATGAAACTTGCTAAATTCTAAAAAAATGACCACAAAGAAGAAAGCTCCATCTTCATCACAATATGGAAAAGTTCCCAACTCCAAATGTCATGCTTTGATGATCATTTGCCAAAAACACTGATATTGATTTCAGAATGAAGAAGAAGGCTGAAAGACAGTGCTTAATTCGGACCTTGGGCAGGATTCAGCTCTCCCTAAAGGAAGAATATTGGCCTCAAACAGTCTTTCAACAGTGCACAGTGGAAGGAGGGTACAAAGGAAAAATGGGGGATGTCCACATATGGACATCATTTTAAATTGGTACAGGTGAAGAAGGAAAAACCCTCATGTGTCATTTTATGTCTTCAGTCTACCTTCTGGTTGAGGAACTGCTGGAAATGAAGTTGAAAAGAGGCAAAATGGAAGAGCAGAAATCATGAGATCTCAACACAGAGAACTTAGGACTTCAAGAGGGTTCCTGTGAGCTACACTGATCCACTGGATCTCACACTGATCCAGAGACATGTTCCCAGAACCTAGTACAGTAGCCTTCCTTGTCCTCATGTTCAGACACATCTGTCCTGAGCTCACCTTCTACCCTCTGCCTTCCTGCCTCCAGGTACAGCTCAGGTTTATCAAATGCTAACAGTGATTCATTCTCTTTCATTGCATTGGGGGCTTCCTTTTGGATTTTTAATTATTTCCTTCTACTTTTTGTTTTGTTTACCTTTTTAAATACAAGTAAACCATTTTAAAAATAAAGTGTCAGATAGGGAACCAAGCAATCCAATTTTTCATAAAAAGGAAGTCATTAAGTAATGGCTTAAAGAAGACAGAAAGAATTGTTAATGATGATTGAAATCATATTCTATCATAATTCCATAATTTTCAAATCTACTGAATGTATATAATATGTGTACATATATTATATGTATGTATATAAGCCCTGTGTTTCTATCATCTATCTATCTATCTATCTATCTATCTATCTATCTATCTATCTATCTATCATCTACCTAAGGAGATTGATAGAGATTCCTCCTCCCTGGTGGTACTTTCGGCCAGTGGTACTGGAGAGATGGTTTATGTGCTCACACTGTATTCTCCTCATGCTCCAAATTCTGGTCCCTCACCCAGAGATGTCTATCCTTGGATTCAAGGTCCTAACTAGCAATTACAGATCTTCCTTAGCTTTCGGCTGCTATTTTTGCTCTCTCTGTGGAGAAGAATTTAACTTGAAAATGAGTCTCCTATTTATTAGTTTAAACATATATTCCCTCATTAGCACATTAACCATCTCACATCAAAAGTAATTTACCATCATCTCGAGCCCAATACGAAGGAAATCACATCATCATTCCCAAGATTGCTTTGCCTGTGTCACAACTGACCTTCATTTTCTCTTGATCCGTAGAATTGTAGACTGTGTGAGCCTAAAGGAAAGGAAGGAGGGGAGTGATTAACATTTTTGAGCACTGTTCATGGGGCATGCATGTGTGAGCTCTTCACATTTCTCATTTCACTGAGACCTAAAAACAATCTTTCCCAGATAGATATCATTGCCCACATTTCATGGATGAGAAAGTTAAGGCTTCAGTGGGTTACATAACTTGCACAGGGAGTTTGAGTTAATCAGTGGTGAGCCTGGGATCCTTGCCGTGACCACAGCCTCTGAGGTCTTGCTGAGTTCACCTCTCCGTGCTACCCCAGCTGAGGCTATGACTTTTAACACTTCATCTTATATGTTAGGGAGCCGAGGGGCAGAGTGGATATGGGTCTTACACAAGTTCTCGTGGTCAGTTGGGGCTGACCCTCAACCAAGTCCCCTGAATCTTGTCTCAGCTTTTCCACACACCAAGCTGCCTTCTCCCCATAACAGGCATAGCAAGGGCCAAGCCTTTTACACAAGTGGTTATACTGAGCCTGAAGCTCCCCTGGCAGCTCCATTCTTTTATTTAATTGGAGCATAGTTGATTAACAATTGTAGTTTCAGGTGTAGAGTGACGTGATTCAGTTTTATATATATATATATATATATATATATACAACTGAATATATATATATATATATATACACACACACATAACTGAATATATGTGTATATATATATATATATATATATATATATATATTCATTTTCCCTTACAGGTTATTATAAGATATTGACTATAGTTCCCTGTGCTATACACTATGTCCTTTTTGGTTATCTATATTATATATAGTAGTGTGTATCTGTTAATCCCAAACTCCTAATGTATCCATCACCCTCTTCCCCCTTTGGTAACCATAAGTTTGTTTTCTATGTGTGAGTCTATTTCTACTTTGTAAACAAGTGCATTTGTATCATTTTTCAGATTCCACATATAAGTGATATCATATGATATTTGTCTTTTTAATCCTTGGGTCACCCTCATTCTTGTCCATCTTCCTGAGCACGGTGACCATGCACAGTTACTAGGTTCTTTTTGAAGACCTCACTAGCACGGCCCAATAATGGGAGATAAGTGAGAATTAGTACTCCTCCTTTATAATTTCTACTAAGAAATTATAAAATCAAGTCCCAGACCAAATTCTGCCACACATACAACCAATGTGCAAGCATTCAGCCTCAATGAAATCCCACTATTCTATTTCGAGGCTCTGAAAATGCCTTGCATGGAAGTTTCTCTGAAAACAAATGACACAGTATTCCAGTTGTATATTTCAGTGAATCATCTCTTCAATACTATGACCAATACTCTTCTAAACCAGCAGCAAGGCACTAGCTCATTTATGAACCAAACCTCCCATGTTATCTCTAAGGGTATACGGTGAAGGAGACACTAGATTTTAAAGCTCTGTTCCTTAAAAAGCAGGGATTGTTTTAAAAATATTTTACCTTTTCCACCTGTATGGAATAGCAAAAATGTTCCAATGGAAGCACATTTCTAACCCTCCCTATTCCTAATCAACAATCTTTCTAACACCCATCAACCTTTCTAGTGAATTAGCATAGCCTCTGATATTATTTGGTGAGAAAGGAATCCAAATATTTGTAATAGCCACCCCTGGAATGTGGGTTTTCTGATTAAACGCTGCCAGATCTTTCTGACACATTTAGAGCAACTGATTAACCCTGGCATGCAATGGGACCAAACTCATACTCACTTTTATATCACGTGGCCCAAGATGAAGAGCTTTAAAGTAAACTACCACTTACAGTCTTACTGACTCAACCCTTCTCTCGGCCTGTGAGCACTTGTTCCCTTAACTGCTTCTTCTCTGTCTTGCTTTGGGCACCGTCCTCTGCCGTGACCTTCAATACAAGTGTTTTTCCAGGACACTGACACTTGCTCCCCTCTTATACCAGCCAGTCGCTCTGGGCCTGAGGCTATGGCTCTGGAGGATTTCTGGACCTGACCAGCCCTGCTTTCCCCCAGTCTCTGTTGCTCACTCCCAAATATGGGATGCACTGTGCATCCCAAGTGTGTTTTTCTGTCCTATTAGGGTGATGAAGTCCCAAACTTCAACCAGGTCACTACCTTAGTGGGAAAAAAACCATTTTCTCAGGGGAGATTCAGAGGCCAAGTTGGTTCATCTCTCTTTGTTATCTGGGCTGTAGTGGGAGCTCAGGTCTCGACTTTCTCATCACTCTCAGACCCGACACCACCACCTCCCTCCCTCCCTCCCTTTTGCAACAGTGGACTTCGGAATACTAGATGCTTCCAACTAGTTGTCACTCTTGACTATAAAATAAGGTTCACAAGATGCAGTATGAAAGCTCTACGGCGGCCCTAAGACTGGGTGAAAATTTGCATCAAATAACAAGGGTTCAAATTTTAAGAAAAACACATTTAGTTTAAATATTAGTGAATAAAGACAGACAAGTTTTCTGAACTATTACATTTCTGAGTTTGAGCTGAGAAATCAACCAGATAAGTGAGTAGGGAGCAGGGTTGGAGCTGGAACAGTCCTTTCTGAAGCGGCAGTTGAATGGCTCACCTTTGCCTCACCAGAAGGAAACCTGGTTTGCAGACTTTCCAGTTTTCACAGAGAGGCACACCATCGTGATTTTTAATATGAAATCAAATTATTTTAAAACGTTTGGGGGTGATTTTCATTTAAAGAAATGCGGTGCAAACAAAATATCACCATTGATCCGCCTCCCCTGGTGTGGCTGAAACATTGGTCTTCTCAGAACATCTTAGGTTGATAACGAGGGTCGAGGCATCCTAAATATGAGGACAGAGCTGTGAGCCACTCTATTGGGGTGGTAAAATGTTTCTCATAATGTGTAGAATTAAAACTGTTTTATGTAAAACCTTTGAAAAAAAAAAAAATGAAGAAGCAGCTAGCCTCCCGTGCTTCCAACGTAGGGGGCACCGGTTTGATCCCTGGTGGGGGATCTAAGATCCCACAGAACAAGTGGCACGGCCCCCCAAAAAAGAAAGCTAGCCTCTTCTAAAAGGCTACTCTATGGAGGATGTAATAGAAGGTTCCTTATCTAATTTAATTATCACAGCAACCCAAGAGGCAGATCTTATTATTTCTGTTTTTCAGATAAAGAAACTGAGAAACCCTGAGGAGTAAGTAATTTCTGCAGCATCCTACAGATATGCTCTACTAGCATTTGAACAAAAGTTACATGTGACTCTAGGGCCTTAACCCAAGATCTGACTCCCTAACTCAAAGTTACTTAAGTCACATTTGTTACTGTTATTTTCTCAGTCAATAACTACTACCGTGTGCCCACATGTCCCCTTCTTATTCTTATTTCAGAGAGGTCATTAGGTACTCACCTCACACCTGTTCTGGAAACATGGGTACAAAATCAGCCTCAGTTGCCTGAGCTATATCTATGTATGAAACGTTGGGAGAGCTCATTTCCATTTTGATCCTTTCATTGAAATTTTTTCCACCCTAGGACCTAAAATAAATGGTGTCTGGTTTGTTTACTGACTTTAATGTAAACCTATGAAAATAGGTTGGAAGAACCTTCCACAGGATAGAAGAACACCCAATGGCTCAGTTACCTGAATACTTGAAGGAATTCAAGAATCTTTGCTGAAGTCACTGATGCTCCTCTTGATGGCTGGTAGCAGCTTTGAAAAGACAGAGGGAAAGGCAAGGTTGAAACAGAGCATCAGATTATCTGTGGTGAGATTTCAGTTATCACTGTGGATCACAGGGAATGGGTTTAGGGAGAGAACGCCTTTCCTGGACACCCCAAATTGTTCCACTAAGGGTCAGGGGATTTTCTCCTTGCATGCAAGCCATGAGGTTATCCCACCTGGTGATGAGGACACGGAAAGGGGTAAAGAGGAAGTAGAAGGAGTCTCAGGGACGAACTGAGCACATACGAAAGAGAACTTGCTTACGAGTCAGAGGACCTGACTCTAGTTCCCTCATTAGCTGCTGTGTGACTTTTCACAAGAACTCAGTTTTCTCTCCGTTCATTGTGAGGAATGAGTAAAATTTAAAATAATCATAATAATCATAGTAATAATAATAACAGCCACATTGGTTAAAACAACAATAACCACAATTTGCCTGTCACTTTGCATGCATTATCTGGTTAATCATGGTAGCAAGCATGAAAATTATGTATCATTCTCCCCATTTTGTGTTACTCATTTACTCAGTTACTGGCCCAGAAATACACACAGAAAAGGCTAACTTCAAATCCCGTACTCTTTCCACTCAGCTGGAAGGGAAAGTTTATTCCAGTTGTTCACAGGATTCTACTTCCTCCCCCTCTACCCACAGTTCATTTTATTTCCACTGAAATATTGTTTTCTCCCTGAGAGTCATTATGGTGTATGGGAAGATGAATAATAGCAATTTAATAAAGTACATAGTACAGATCTACAATGCCAGGAGCTATCCTTTTACCTAAACGTGTCTTTGTTTAGCCAAGACTAAGAACAGAGTAGGTGCCCCCCCCCAATTTTTTTTGTTCCAGTTTGATTATCTGATGTAATTCAAATTACACCTTGATCTACTCAGTGGCAAACACAGTCAAATGCTTCTCAACTGTTCTCGCTCTACTGTACTTCCCCTCTGGCCTGTTTCCTGCCTCACATCGCTCCTTCCCACAGTTTTCCCATAATCTTTTGGGTGCTTGTGAGTCCAGGACACAGGCAGCTGCCTGCAAAGAACAGGGCATCACACCACACAGGCTGGACAGTTGCGCCTTTCCGGAGCTGTTAGCACGGGCTAAAATACCTGCGGTGAAATATGCCAAATAAATCCTCCAAATAATCAATAAACAAGGGCAATACTAATAACTTCACATGATAAAAAGGCAATTTGTGGTCCACGGTTGGAGTCTCTCCTGCACCCTGCAGCTTGTTTCTTCCTTAGGAGAAATCACAGCAATTCTAAACTATGTTTCCCTTTTTTTGTTAAGATTTTTAAAAATTAATTTATTTTATTTATTTATTTTTGACTGTGTTGGGTCTTCGTTGCTGCGTGTGGGCTTTCTCTATGTGTGGCGAGAGGGGGCTACTCTTCGTTGCAATGCGCGGGAGTCTCATTGCCGTGGCTTCTCTCGTTGTGGAGCACGGGTTCCAGTAGTTGTAGCACACGGGCTCAGTAGTTGTGGCTCATGGGCTCTAGAGCACAGTCTAGTTGCTGTGTCTAGTTGTGGCACACAGACTTAGTTGCTCTGCAGCATGTGGGATCTTCCCAGACCAGGGCTCGAATCCGTGTCCCCTGCACCGGCAGGCGGATTCTTAACCACTGCGCCACCAGGGAAGCCCTATGTTTCCATTTAAAGTAATTAAGCAAACACATAAACAGGCACTTAAGGAATAATGAGACAAATAGTTAAAGTTCTTTTTTTCTTCCGGGGATTTCAACAACCATGAATCATACATATTTATAAACATTTGGGAGATAGCCTTGGGATGTCTACTTTGATCTTCATTCATTTATTCATTAGAAAATGAGACCACAGAAAGCCAAATACCATATGACATCACTTACATGTGGAATCTAAAATATGACACAAATGACCATGTCTACAAAAGAGAAACAGGCTCACAGACATAGAGAACAGACTGGTGGTTGCCAAGGGGGTGGGGGTGGGGGAGGGATGGAGTGTGAGGTTGGGATTAGCAGATGCAAACTGTTATATACAGGCTGTATAAACAACAAGGTCCTACTGTATAGCACAGGGAACTATATATTCAATACTATATATATTCAACTACTATATATATTCAATATCTTGTGATAAACCATAATGAGAAAGTGAAAAATATATATATGTGCCTGTCTGTGTGTATAACTGAATCACTTTCTGTACAGCAGAAATTAACACAGCATTGTAAATCAACTATACTTCAACAAAATTTAAAAAATTAAAGAAAATGAGAGCACAGAGATAGAGATAAGGGAGAGACAGACAGACAGACAGAGGCTACTATTTGTGGAGTCATAAGAGTAATGGCAATGATGAGTAACTGCATTCAAGCCTCTGTCCAGTCCACACCCCTACCACTCTCCTCCCCAGCTGCACTGAACACGCCCAATTTTCTGAGCCCATCTGTGCTGTCACCAGGAAGACTGCACAGCCACTGCTTCATCTGCAGGGCATGAGAGGTCCCTGCCCCTTACTCCCAGCCTTGCTCCTTGCCTCAAGTGATCGCTAATCTTTCTGGACTCCACTTAAAGTGATCTGCTCCAGGACTTCCCTGGTGGTGCAGTGGTTAAGAATCCGCCTGCCAATGCAGGGGACACAGGTTTGATCCGTGGCCCGGGAAGATCCCACATGCCATGGAGCAACTAAGCCCATGAGCCACAACTACTGAGCCCACGTGAAGCAACTACTGAAGCCGCGCTCCCTAGAGCTCATGCTCCACAGCAAGGGAAGCCACCACGATGAGAAGCCCATGCACCGCAACAAAGAGTAGCCCTTGCTCACCACAACTAGAGAAAGACCATGCACAGCAACGAAGACCCAACCTAGCCAAAAATAAAATAAATTAATTTTAAAAATAAATAAATAAAGTGGTCTGCTCCAGCCTGAGTCTCCTCACCTCTCAGCCAGATAAGGTGCCTCTCCTCTGAGGACTCATAGGCATTAGGCGACCTTTCAAGCAGTCACCAGACTCTGCATGTTTACTCGTCTGGGTTATTGTGAGTGACTTGTGGGCAAGCGACTGCAGCTCTATCTTATTCATTTCTTTGTTTCACTTCTTTTTACTTTGGGAGCTAGTCACAACTCCCTAGCAAATAGGACAAGCTCAAAACAGTACATGCTGAAGGAATAAAGGGAAAGATAGTTAAGGAAATAGCAGCTTAATGGTAGAGACAGAGGTGGCAGGATAAGCAGAATGCAATAGGACAAGCTCCGTGCACGTGTGGAGGACGCATGAGCAAGGGCTCGTGTGCCTGCAGCACGGAAAGCCAAACCCTGACAGCAATAAAGTAAGGGTTTATTTGCAGGGAGCCCAGCAAGGGAGTAGGGGACAAAGATCCACTCCCACCTGGTCCTTGAGTTATGGGTTTTTTAACAGGGAAGAACAAAGAGGCTGGGATTAATAATCCCTGTCTGGTAACATTTCTTAATCGTAGTTTCGGGAGCCAGGGTGACTCTGGTTTAGGATTCTCTGTCCAGGTGGTCCATGGCTTGGAGTCTGTGAGCTCATCTTGCCCTGGGGAGACAGCCTGTATGTTAATGATGATATCTATACTAGCAATTTTAGTACGTGAATGATGTTTTTGACAATAGGAGTCTTAGTCATCTGACTCTGGTTGATGAGTGTTCAGTTAGCACAGGACTGAGGTCAGAGGAGGGAAGAAAGAGGATAAAGTTTTAGATAGAGAGATTAATCATAAACTCGGTTTCAGGTGGGCTCATTTTCACCCACAGAGTTAGGGAAGGTTTCACTCCCCTTATCTTTGATACCGACCAGGGTTCTTGGCCTTCCTTAATCAATAGAAATTGATAAGAAGCCAGACAATAAATTTAGGCACGGCTTTATTGGGGCCCCTGAGGCAGCAGGGGGGAGCGAGAACAAACAACAGGGTTCCTTGCTCGCTCTCTGAGGGGGGCTAAGCCGGTTCCTTATATGGGGTGAGGGTAGGGGTGTGTCCAGAGGTCAGGCAGGAGGGGTGGTTGAGGTGGTTTGCCCACCCTTTTGGTGGTACTGTGTGCAAGGGGCATGCTCAGTGCCCTGCTTTTGCTCCCAACACCCTGCTTTGGCTGGCTTTTCAGAAGTGGAAGTTGGAGTTTTGGTCTCTTTGTATCTTGTTGTCCATAATTTGCCCCAGCTGCACATGCACTATTTTTAGTCCCTCATAACTTTCTGTTGCTGGAGGAGACATCTGTCCAGGTGCCAGTCTTGCAGCAAAGGGTCCCAGGTCCCAGGCCCCATCTGTCTCATCTTCACTCCCATTTTACCCAGGTAAGCTGTTCACCTCCAGCTTTCAGAAGCAGGCTCAGTATTGATGTCTGCCTCAATGTAAAATGCAGGAGAGAGATAGTTTACAAATGAATGTAAACCTGAAAGAGTAAGGAGTCCATAGAGGGGCTATGTCTGTTGTCCAGCCTGAGAGAACACACTGCATCAAACATGAGGGCTGGCTGGGGAAGAAAGACAGGGTATGTTGACAAGGGGAGGAGAAAAATGTTGGAGGGCTGCAGGGGTGCATACTGGACAGAACTTAAGCTGTGAACCTGTGCTTTAAGTGGGAGGAGGAAGGTCTTTACCACCCACGAAGATGTTCCTTCTCATTATTTCAAGCTCAGAAGGTTTCTACGAGGCCACCTAATGTTTCTTCCCACGTGAATAAGCTGAGTTAACCCCATGCCTCCCAGGACAAGCCTAAGAAGGTAGGAGTCGGCAGTATAAGGTTAATGTTAAGAGTATAAGGCAGGGGTTTTGGTGCACAAATTCTACCACTCACTCATTCTCTCCACAGTTTCATAGGGAGGAAACTATATTTGCTCAGACACAATATTTGCACAACAGCCAAACTGAACTTGAAAAATAATTTTTTTAAAACAACTCTTTACTTAGTAGCTAGGTCAGAGCGTGATCACACTGTCATGACAACCCTGGACAGACCTTTTCCCAACAGCTCTCAAGCTTGGGTTCAGATTCAGGAAACTATGTGAGACTTCTTACTTTTCTTTCCCTCTAGTCTAGAAGAGCTGGATGTGTGGAACCATATCCCAGACAAATGCCCTGTGGAGAGGCTAACCTGGCACCTTGTTTCATCAAGCTGAGAGGCTGAAGCAGAAAATGCACACGTAGCTGGGCTCTTTACAGAGGGGCTCCACCGATTTGGTTTTCTCTTGGAGCCAAGGAGCACAAGGGGAAAAACATAGAAGGCGAGAAGTGAATGCAAAGCTCGGGCTTTACTGTGTGCTCCTCATACGAGGAGGTCCACTGTCTAGTAAAACATTGCCTAGTGTCTCAGGCTCTGCCCATTCAGACAAGGAGTTCTTACTGTCTTGGGGTGAGATGGTTAAGAGAGTAAATAACAGAACAGAGAGAGTTTCTTCATGTTTCTTTCTCTAAAGACTCAGGAAAAGATATGACGAGAGGAGAAAAGGCAGAATCTGAGGGTACCTTTCGGACAAGTGTGTAACTTTCCCAAGACTTATTTTCCTGAAATGTAAAGCGAAGAAAACAAACGAAATTTCCTTACAGAATGGTTGAGAAGATTGAATGAGATAATTTACTGAACAATTATAATATGAACTCAAGTTGGTGCCTCTAACAGGCATGGACCCTTTTCTCTGATGGCTAAGGAATGATATTTTGTGAACACTATTTTTGAATCTGGCTTCTTGGTTCTCTGATTTTAGCAGTGTCCAACCCTGAGACTTGTGTCTCAACTTTTTTGGGTCTCTGTGCTTTAGGAATCGTGCTGACTCTGTTCTCACGTCATACATAATACAAGAGTGCCAGGGTGGGGGAAATTAGTATAGAAAATAAATTAGTTTTCAAGGTGTATTACCAATTCTCCTTTACAGCAATAGCTTGGGGGAAAAAAATTAAATGGATGAAAAAAATTAAAACCTTGGAATTGTTTACTGTGTAGTCAGTGGAGAAATCTTGCACGGCTAGAGAACAAAGACAATATAAATGGACATGGAGCAACTGGAACAAATAACCATAAGATCTGTGTAATGCAGCAATGTCACATACTTGCTGAAAAAAGCAAAGGCGGCTTCCCTGGTGGCGCAGTGGTTGAGAATCTGCCTGCTAATGCAGGGGACACGGGTTCGAGCCCTGGTCTGGGAAGATCCCACATGCCACGGAGCAGCTGGGCCCATGAGCCACAATTGCTGAGCCTGCGCGTCTGGAGCCTGTGCCCCTCAACGGGAGGGGCCGCGATGGAGAAAGGCCCGCGCACCGCGATGAAGAGCGGTCCCCGCACCGCGATGAAGAGTGGCCCCCGCTTGCCGCAACTGGAGAAAGCCCTCGCACGAACCGAAGACCCAATACAGACAAAAATAAATAAATTAATTAATTAAAAAAAAAAAAAAAAAAAGAAAACCCTAAAAAAAAAAAAAAAAAAAAAAAAAAAAAAGCAAAGGCAAAGCAAACAGGTATTATCATAGGAATATACACTCCAAAATAAAGGTGATGATTGTCTCACTGTGTTCTGTAAAGGGCTGGTTAAATCAGGAACAACTTTGTCTGTCCTGGGAAGGCCATGGCTAAGCAACAGAGCATTCAGGAACAACCACCACAAATGTCGGGAACAAGCAGCCACTTAGCCCAGCAGAGGAGTGTCTGAGGTAACTCGGCTGAATCTTCAGATGTGGGCTGCCGTATAGACAAGAAGCCATATTTCTCCTCTGCTTCTCCAAGAGGTAGAGCTGGAATCAATGGTTATAGTCATAGAAAAAATGAGTACAATTCACCTGTTAGAAAGAAAATTTAAATAGCTTTGGCAGTCCAATAATGGAATGGGCTAGCTTACAAAATTATGGGCTTTGTACCGTGAAAAATAGACATGTTGCCATATTGAGGCTACCCCCCTATATATCTTAGCCACTGAAGATGTGTTCTCTCTAAGACACAGTAAAACATCTGAAAATGGCTCTAATTGAGAAAGGAGAGAGCTTAAGCATAAAGAACAGGTGCACTCAAGAGAGGAACCCATTTCAGGCCCCATATTAAATGGAAAAATGTAGGAAAAGAAAAAGTTCATTTATTGCATCAACTACATTAAGAATCTATTACGTTCAAAAACATATTTAGTTTCAGCACAGTGAAAGGTACATTAGATAGATTAGTCAGAATACAGTTCTCATGAAATTTACAATACAGTAGAAGAAAAGCATGTTCATAAACTATGATATTATCATGTGGAAGGTGACATAAATGTGACACATATAAAGTCCTCTGAGAATTAGACTTTACATAAGAATGGAAAAATCATCCTGTGTTTTCCTTATTAAACAATTAAGGGATTAGAAATAAATTACTTCTGATTTGCAAGAAAATTAAATGTAGGCCAAACCAGGTTGAATCAGAGAAACAAAAAAGAAAAAACTTTAGAAAAATGTTTTTGGTTTCACCTCTCTCATGTTATAAACCTTATTGAATCTCAGGTTTGGGCTGGCTACCCAAGAATACATTTTTAATGTATTCCAAGCTATTCCAAATAGCTCCCCATTGCTTCTTGAAGAAATACTAGAAAAATTAAAATAAAAATTAAATCATTTCTAAAGAAACTATAACAGCCATTCTTAGGTTTATGCTAAAAATACAAGCTTTTTCAATGTTTTTGTGGCATAGTTCACACATGTATAGAAATACCTTCCCCCATTAATAAAAATGCTCTGTGACATCATCCTTCATGGCTCATTCTTTTGTTGGATGCACTATAATACATTTTTATAAGCCTCAAACTGGAGACACAATTTGTTTCCAGTTTATTATTATAAATGTCACACACCAATAAATATGCATATTTCAAATTATTTTATTTTAAATTTTCCTTCACTTCTGTGCTAAAGTATAGATGAGTGTCTATTTTTACACACTCCTAGAAACAGAGTACTTCTATTATGTATTCTTTATGTATCTGACAGGAAAAAAGTGGTATCTCAATGCTGTAGGATTTACATTTCTTTATTTTCAAATAATATTTAATGTTTTTATATCTTTGTAAACTGTAAATCATATGAATTCTTTCTTTTTTTAAATCACCTCCTTATATGTTCTATGTCCATTTCCAAAGGGAAGTTTTATTTTTCTTGTTTATTGATAATAGCATGTTTATATATATTTCTCAGCATTGATTTTTAACATTTTTTTGAAGTTTATTAATTTACTAGACTAATAATTTTATATCCTACATTTGATAGTGCTTTAAAATCTATAAAAATACATTTTCATGTGCTATTTAATTAAGCTCCTATTTTAGATATGAAACCCCAGTTTTTTTATACATTCTTTTTTATATATTTTTAACATTTTAAAACTTTTTTGGTTATTCAAACACATTTAAGTTTTATGCAATTGAGACTGTTAATATTATTTTTCATGGCTCCTATTTTGGTTTTGTGTTTTTAAAAGTTTTTTCCAACCACCCAAATTATAGATATATTGTTAAAATATTTTGTAATTTCATAATTTACATTTAAATATTTAGAACATATGACATTTATTTTGGAGTTGTGTAAGGTTGCATGCTCTATGTAATTTTTTAAAGACGATTAACTCATTAACCCATCATAAAGTATTAATTTCATTCTGTTTATGCTGAATTGAGATTCTTCATTGAACACCCTTACTGTCAGGCACTGAGAATATAATAAAAAAAAAAATGGACAAAATTACCTTTTTCATAGTGCTTACATTGCAGTAAGAGAAAGAAATATTAAACAAATTATCACTAAAATATTTCTTAAAAAAACCATGGAGAACAGCCTCAGTTTGGAGACTGGATAAAGATTAAATATAATAAATCTTGCATGGTGATGTGGGCAGAAATGTAATTTTAGAGAAAAACAATACCCTATTTAAAAGTCCTGGGTCATCTGAACATGCCTCCTTCAGGGAGCTGGAAGAAATCCTCCTTTGGCTTGGGCACAGAAGGCAGGACACCACATATGTTCTGAAGTACTTGGGTCCATTCCACACAAGGCAAAGCTAATCCCCTGCCCCAAGAAAGACATCAGCTATTCTAATGTGTTTCTTCTTATAGATACATTTGAGAATCACTTTTTAAACTTCAGCAAAATATTTTGATTGGAATTTCTTGTAATTGAAATATTAAACTGTGAAGGACTTTTTTTTAGGATTCAATGGAGAAATTATTTTTAACTGAATGAATTAAAAGATGTTTGTCTTAGATTTAACACATACTTCTTTTGTTTTATTCATACGTGCCTGTGTGAGTACTAGTGTGTGTGTGTGTGTGTGTGTGTTTTAATGTGACTTGGTTTGTCAAAATTTATTATGAAAACTACATAGCGATTATTTTTCTAAGAGAAATCCTGGCATATATCAAGAAGTGAGCTTATAGGAGATTCAGAGACACTTTTAACAGGCATCCTAAATCATTGGATGGGAAAGGGTAAGGCTATTTTCCAATTGGTTTGGAAGAAACACACCCAAAAGAATACCAAGTATTGCTTAAGATCAATTAGTCTGTAAGCACGACTTTTCCGTGGAGAAAGGGGCTGGCTTGCCGATTTTGAATGATAGTTATGAACACAAGAAATTAGAACACTAAAAATGTTTAATAAATGGAAGATCAAGATAAAAATTGAGGAGATCTTAAATTCACCTTGTCTTAACTTCTTGGCACTGGGTATTTGGTCAGTCCAAGATTTATATCACAGCAGTGGTTGAAGAGAAATTTAGCCTTTTTCATAACTTCTATTTTCTATTTTTCTTTTTAAGTGGGAAGGTAGACCTTTTCATCTTAGTTTTTTTTTCCCCCCAAGGCTATCTAGAAAGTGATTAACACATGCTGCTCATGAGCTTTAGACATAAGTAGAGTCCAAGGAAGCCAAGAGAGTTATATTATAGACAACATTTCCAGACTACCAGTCATCATGCCAACGGAGTTCATTTGTCATAAAGCGATGTTCATGCTGCCTTGTTTTTCCTGTTGGTGTTATGCACCAACTCCCAAGTGTGTTTGTGGAGAGCTGCCCCCAGGAGGTGTGGGTTTCTTGGCATATGGGCACATCAACACATCAACAGGGCAGCTTCCCACTCTTTCACGGGAATGGTTCTCAGGCACAAAGATGCAGATACTGGCCTCTGGAAGTTGTCAGAGCACTCTGAAGGGCTGGAGGCCTGTGGAGGTGGGGGGCTGGCTGTGTCTGCTACAACCAAGGCCAATCTTCCTCTGACAATGATGAATCACTGTTAAAGTGTTTCATTTCTTTTTTCAAACATATCTTTACTACAAATACTGTGCATGGAATTTTGTTGTTTGGTGATATTTTCCACTCGTATTATTTACATTCTCCATATTGTTAGACCTGTTCCCATCATTCAAGGACCACATAGTTTTCTTCTGGATTGCTTTATTCTAGCTCATTTGGACTAGTGTTTGTCCACTGGTACATCACAGCAAGGGGGTGTGTTGGGAACCCTTCACAGGCCAGCTGCCAACGTGTGAAGAGTTTTTGTTATAAGTATGCATTGTGTATCGACTAAGGATCATATTCTTACCACAGTGTCTCCTAGATGGAACATGCAACTGAACACAAGAAACTGATAAAAAAAACAACATTGAGATTGACATATATACACTAATATATATAAAATAGATAACTAATAAGAACCTGCTGTATAAAAAATAAATTAAATAAAATTTTTAAAAAAAAGAAACAAAAGAATGGATACACAACAGGGTCCTAATGTATAGCACAGGGAAATATATTGAATATCCTTTGATAACCCATAATGGAAAAGACTATAAAAAAAGAATGTATATATCTGTACAACTGAGTCACTTGGCTGTATAGCAGAGATTGGCACAACATTGTAAATCAACTATACTTTAATAAAAATAAATAAATAAATAAAAATTTTTTAGAAACATCATTTGAATAGTAAAGAAAGATCACATAATTAGTAAAGCACTTGAAGATTTTGCCCAAAGACTACAAAAGGAATTCACATCAGGGAATAAATTCTTTTGCCCGACAAGGAATGAAGATAGTGACCAAACAAAAAGCATAAGAAATATGGAATTAACCCAGCCTTTCAAAATTCCAGTGTTCTTAACTGCAGAGAGACACAAATATATTGTGCCCTATTAACTGAAACATCTTCTGGTTACTGGGAATTTTCTTCTTTTTTTTTTTTTTTTTGGTCTCAGCTTTAGAGTTAAAAGTATAACTTCCAGTAGGGTAGACCATTCTCATTAGCTTATGGAAGATTTTATTCTCTTTTATTTTCTTTTCACTATTGCTGATCCCCAATCCTGTTCTGTATTCCCACATAGGCACTCAATCTGATATGTGTGTTACATTTCCTTGGATATGTATATAACCTTATAAAAATGCAGTGGTCCTCAAAAAATCTAAAAACAATAAATGCTGGACAGGGTGTGGAGAAAAGGGAACCCTCTTGCACTGTTGGTAGGAATGTAAATTGATACAGCCACTATGGAGAACAGTATGGAGGTTCCTTAAAAAACTAAAAATAGAACTACCATATGACCCAGCAATCCCACTTCTGGGCATATACCCTGAGAAAACCATAATTCAAAAAGAGTCATGTACCACAATGTTCATTGCAGCTCTATTTACAATAGCCAAGACATGGAAGCAACCTAAGTGTCCATCGACAGATGAATGGATAAAGAAGTTGTGGTACATGTATACAATGGAATATTACTCACCCATAAAAAGAAATGAAATTGAGTTATTTGTAGTGAGGTGGATGGACCTAGAGTCTGTCATACAGAGTGAAGTAAGTCAGAAAGAGAAAACAAATACCGTATGCTAGCACATATATATGGAATCTGGAAAAAAAAATGGTTCTGAAGAACCTAGGGGCAGGGCAGGAATAAAGACGCAGATGTAGAGAATGGACTTGAGGACATGGGGAGGGGGAAGAGTAAGCTGGGGCGAAGTGAGATAGTGGCATGGACTAATAAACACTACCAAATATAAACTAGATAGCTAGTGGGAAGCAGCCACATAGCACAAGGAGATCAGCTCAGTGCTTTGTGACCCCTTAGAGTAGTGGGATAGGGAGCGTGGGAGGGAGAGGCAAGAGGAAGGGGATATGGGGATATATGTATATGTATAGCTGATTCACTTTGTTATAAAGCAGAAACTAACATACCATTGTAAAGCAATTATACTCCAATAAAGATGTTTAAAAAAAATGTTTACAAGTCATACATTCTGCCACATAAAAAAAAAATTACAGTGGTCCTTTTTATGTGTTTTTAGGTTATGTAAATGGTATTGTGCTATGGAGATTTGTATATGTACAAAGCTGTAGCTTTAAGTCTTCATGCCATTGTATGTATACCTAAGTCATTGCTCCTAAATGCTTGTTACAGTGAATGTATCCATCATATTTTATTTATTTAGAGATGAACACATAACATGGCTATAAACAATAGCTACCACAAACAATGTTGAAAAGAATTACTTTCATACATACTTTTTTGAAACATATACATAGGAATAGGGTTCCTGGGTAACAGGAAACATAACATATACTACGGAACTACTGCCAGTTGCCCTCCATATCAACCATGCAAACTCTTTTTAAAGGTTAAAATGATGTTGAATTTATTATTCTGCTTGTGCAAATGTCTTTTAAGACTAGTCAGCAGATCTCAGTTTTTAAAACTTCACACACTGAAAACTTTATGCTGTTATTATCTTGATTCTTGAACACAACAAAGTCTTAAATGTCCAGCAAAAATCCTTGGACTATTTTTTCAATGATAAACTGCTAATTACATAGTATGCTACTCTTAAAAACCAGGCAGCTGTGTCACTAAAGGTATAGTTACAATATTGTAATTTTTGTCCTTGACATAATTTTAGAAGATGGAACTCTGTAAGAAATTTGTAAAATATTTTAAAATCTGTTATAATGCAAATCCCTGGGTCAATATTTCTCTGGAGAATTGCTCTAGAATAGATACCACTTTTAAATATTTTTCACATTGTTTGCCACGGGCTTATTTATATATATATATATATATATATATATATATATATATATATATATAATTATAAATATAGACTCATTTATTCAATCTTTCATTGCACATTTTTCTACATTGCCTGCATCCACACATACCCCCATCCACATCAACAGTTGCTATGATGCAAATCTTAATTATTTTCTAAAGGGATATTTTAATATTAGTAAAATGATATACCAGATTGTTATTGCTGATGTTGAATACATTTCCATATACTTCTAGATATTTTTCTTTGCTTTCCATGTTTCCCTGTTGATTCATGGAAGTCCTTCTATATTCAAGATATTAGTCCTTAAGTGGATTTAGTTGTTGAAAATAACGCCTTCTAATCTGCCATATGTTTGCTAGTTGTCTAGATTTTCTTCTTTAATGGATTTCTGAATTCTTATGTAATAAAATCCATTAGCTCTTTTTTTCCCTGAAGTTTTTGGTTTGGGGATCTGGGATACTGTCTCTTTCCTCCACTCTTCTTCAAGGCCCCCTGGATATTCTCCTAGATTTTCTTCCTTTAGATTTATAGTGTTTTAGATTTATAAGCACTCTGAATTTCACATTTATGTATTGAATGAGAGGGATCCAACTCCACATTTCTCAGTTTAATGGGCTTATATCCTTAACATTTTCCTACTATTCTGGCATGCCAGTTCTGTCATATATCTCATTGGCTATAAATACATGGTTATATTTCTGAACTTTTAATCCTAAACTCTCAATCAATTTTGGAATCAGCAGTATATGGACCACACACACCCTTGATGGCTTTTTAGAAACCCTGTGTGTATTAGAATAAAGATTGCTGTAGCTTTGTAAAATGAGCTGGGAAATTTTCATTTTTTTTCCTGTAAAAATTTATATTTTTATAAATTTTATAAATTAATATTTGTAAGTTAATAAATAGTGATTCCTTGAAAGTTTGTAGAAGTTATTGGTTAATCCTTTGCTGGCCAGCTCAATTACTTTAACACTTACTGAATGGCTCATACTCTCTATTTCATTGACACTTTTTCATATTTCATGTTTTTGTTGGAATTCACCATTTCATGTAAGTTTGCAAATGTATTAGCATATAATAGCTCATAATATTCTCAATACTTTCAAAATCTCTTTGGTGTCTTATTTAATAATCTAAAATAGAATTTTGAAGTGGCTCTTTTATTATTGAGTGCCAATTGTATTGCATTCTGGCTAAAGACCTTAGTCTACATGATTTTGGGTCTTTGAAATTTATGCAGCTTCATTTGTGCCCTGTATATGGTAATTTTTGTGAGTTTTACCTATGAACTCAAAATATTTATTTTTGACAGTATCTATCTATCTACACATGCATTATACATATGTATAATTCATTATTTGGGTTATCTATATTTTCTGTAATTTTATTATAATCCAATTGATTGACCTGTTAGTTTCTGAAAGATGTATGTTAAATTATCCAACTACAGTTATTAGTTTATCTATTTGTTCCTCAACTTTGTAAGTTGTTGCTTTATATATTTCAAGTCTACATACCTAGGCTCATGTATGTTCATGATTGTTATATCTTCTTGATCTGTTATTCCTTATTATGTACTCTTATGATGTTTTTAAACTTTGTTTCAATCTTTACTGATACAAAATTTTAAATATTCTCTGGATTGAATATGTTGTAAATAATAATCATCATCTTGCAGCCATTGTTGCTCTTGGGATATCTGATATAAATTTGCTTCTTACTTCCAGAAGCCTTTTGGAATCCTCCTTTGTCATTTGATCTACCTAAATTTCACTATTATGTCAAGGATGTTTTGTTTTTCTCTATTTCCATTGTGGTGTGTATGAGCTCCATCAATTTGAAGTCATCAACTTCCATTATTTATGAGAAATCTTTCAGCATAATGTTTTCAGGTACTTACTTTTTCCTCCATTTCTTTTATTTTTTTCTTTTGGACCTATTATTTTATTAATCATGTTTTTTCTTCTCCTTTTACTTAACTTATCTTTTATACCTATTTCTCATGCCTTCTCAGAAAGGGATCTCCAAATCATTCTTCTTTTTTTAAGTTTATTATTCACCCATATATCAGTTCTCTTATTTCCACTATTATAATTTTATTATTCAGTATTTTAATTTAGTTTTTTTTTTTAATGTAACTGCTGGGCCTTCTTTTTTCTCATTACCAATATTACCCTCTCTATCTGTGAATATCATTTTAAATTCTCATTCTCAATGGGTCATCAGATAGAGGTTATTTATTTTATTCTCTTTCTTTTCAAGGTTTATGATCCTTAAGTGTCTTGCTATTTTCCCCTGTAGTCACATAATTTCTTGAGACTTTCAGCTATTTTAACAGTTGATATATTCTTGGGGAGAAGAAGCAAACCCTTAAGCTTGAATATATGCTATATTTGAAGTGTGAGAAGGGCCTGGGCAAGAGGAATGTGCCTGTATTGAGAAAAGGATACACTCCAAGGTGCAGACCTACTACCTGTTTGCCACATACCCCTTGCAACCCTGGTCCTTGGGAGGCTTGCTTATCCCTCTTTCCTGGTTTGTACTTTTTGGTGTGATCACCTAGCCCTTGGAGCTATGTGCTAGATGGGTGGACAAGTGATTTCTCAAGTACCAGCTCTCTTACCTAAACTCACTGAGATTTGCTTTCCATCAGCTATTCTCAAGGGCTTCTTTGTTGATATCTCCAGCACCTCTGAACAGCACGTGGACAGTGTTTCTCTTCCGGACCAACCATGTTGGGTCAACGGATGGGCAACAGTCTATTCTGGGAAATTTGGGGGAGAAAAGGATATCCCCACAATGAAAAGGGTATTCCAACATAATCTCTGACTATGCATCTGGATATTTTTTACTCAAAGCTGCTACTTTTCCCTCAATGAGACTCAGTCACTTTCAGTCTCCATAATATTTTCTCACAGATTTTACATTCATATCTTTCACCTCTCTTTTCATTTTTACCCTTCACATCATGCATCTCAGCTTTCAGTTTAGTGTGTCACAGTCTCTGGAAGCAGAACTCAGGAAAAATATTTTCATCCCCATTTTATTTATGAGGAAACTTAAGTTCAGAATTAAGTTAATTTGTCCTACATCACTGGCCAGTAAACAGCAGAGAGGGAGCAAGCACTGTTAGATCTCATTACAAAACTCATGGTCTTTCCCTGGAAATTTATATTGTATAAGATGTAATATACAGGAATCATTTCTAAGAATATCATTTGCTCGATAAATGAAAAAAATTATCTTGTTTTTACAAACTCTGGAGCTGGAAAATCACTTCATATTTTCCCAGCAAAATCATACACCTAGAAGCTATTTTCATTCCCAAAGGTTCATTCCCACTTGACGGAGACGAGAAAAGCCTGTTGAATAAGTGTAAAGATAATTTTGAGTTCCATTTACAAAGACAAATGATGCAGAAATTGCATGTATAAACCTCATAAGTGGACACTGAACTGTTTATAGTTTAGAACCTCTCTAGTGACATGCACAGAGCAAATGGAAATCAGTCCTGCTCTCCACCACGAACAGAATATTAGCTCTTCTTTTTGGGTAAGTGCTTTTCAATGTAATGCCCTGAACAACAGATCTTGAAACAATGCAAACCATTTCATTTTAATTACCACATTGTTGCTTGTTATGGGAGTGCCCAGTACTATATAGGCTAGTCAAAAGGAAAGTACCACCTGAGTTGTCATTTCTTTGAATTATTGATGGCAATGTTGAAAAAACTTCCTGAAGTGTTTGCTAGTTTTTGTAGGGTTTTTGTCTTTTTATTCCTGTGCATTTCAATTTGGGGAGAAAAATATACTTATTTGAAGGCAAAGGGGATTTTTTTGAGTAAGTATTGTGATTCAGTTGACAGTGAGCCTTTTCTTTGTAAGGCGCTTTAACAGGTATTTGGATGACAAATCAGAGACTTTTCATTGGTCTGTAGAACAATCAGACAGTCAGCAAAGTCACAAGACCACAGTCCCACAATTCATCCTGGATGATTCATTCTTTTTTAAAAATTTTTATTGGAGTATAGTTGATTCATAATGTTGTATTAGTTTCAGGTATACAGCAAAGTGAATCAGTTATACATATACAACTACCCATTCTTTTTTTTTTTTTTTAGATTCTTTTCCCATTTAGGCCATTACAGAGTATTAAGTAAAGTTCCCTGTGATATACAGTAGGTCCTTATTAGTTATCTATTTTATATGTAGTAGTGTATATATGTCAGTCCCAATCTCTCAATTTATCCATCCCCCCACCTTACTCACTGGTAACCATAAGTTTGTTTTCTGCATCAGTGACTCTACTTCTGTTTTGTAAATAAGTTCGTTGGTACCCTTTTTTTAGATTCCACATATAAGCAATATAATATGATATTTGTCTTTCTAGATCCACCCATGTTGCTGCAAATGGCATTATTTCATTCTTTTCTATGGTTGAGTAATTGCTTCCATGTCCTGGCTATTGTAAATAGTGCTGCAATGAACATTGGAGTGCATGTATCTTATCAAGTTATGGTTTTCTCAGGGTATATGCCCAGGAGTGGGATTGCTGGGTCATACGGTAGTTCTGTTTTTAGTTTTTTAAGGAACATCCATACTGTTCTCCATAGTGGCTGTATCAATTTACACTCCCACCAACAGTGTAGGAGGGTTCCCTTTTCTCCACACCCTCTCCAGCATTTATTATTTATAGATTTTTTTGATGGTGGCCATTCTGACTGGTGTGAGGTGATAGCTCATTGTAGTTTTGATTTGCATTTCTCTAATAATTAGTGATGTTGAGCATATTTTCATGTGCTTTTTTGGCCATCTGTATGCCTACTCTGGAGAAATGTCTATTTAGATCTGCTGCCCTAGATAATTTAGTCTTTATGACCAATACTCTACAGCTTTAGCAAAGTCATGTCATCAATCTGATAGAAGAGTCAAAAGTACACCTTGTAGCTGAATACAGGATGCAAAGCACACATGACCAATCTGTTTACTTTCTTATTTGGGTGAAAATACTGCACAAATTGAAGAGGAAGAAAATGCAACGTGGAGCATCCTGTGTGCTAAATATTTTGCCAGTTGCCTAACATTTGTAACTCAACCAGGTTGGTGCAAATCTGTGATGCTGTTGTCAACAATCAGCTTCCCCCTCACAGTGTCCCCACCTTTTTCTGAAATTTCTGGAGGGAACAGGCTCACGGTGTACCCACCCCCTCCTGTCTGCACCAGCACAGTACTGGCTTTCTAGCTGACAAACCAAGCAGTGCTTCACTGGACAGAACTCACCTCCAGTGAGGACCACACTGTTACGGCTACTCTGGAAATTAGAGATGGGACATCACTTTCTCCCTGTCACATTTTACCCTAGCATAGGGTAGTAGGGAAGTTTATCTACTTCCCTACAGATAACTGACATCAGGTAATAACTCTTTATGAAGATTGTCAGAACTATCATGCATCACCTTCTACTCAGGGACTAGCTTATTTCACAGACAAAAGTAAGAGCTGCCCATGATGTCTTACTTGACACCCCTCTGCCTCACTCCAGGATGCTTCCACAGTTCATAGGCACATTCTCCTCAAGTCCTCTATATTATAGAACTCCAGTCAAGCAAGAGGATGAGAAATTAGAATAAAATAAGAAGAATTCACCGCTTATTCAACTTTTATATACTATGTATCATTCCATAGAGTGCTAATTTAATCTTTTTTAATATCTGAGGAATGGATTTTATTATCCCCCCTTTGAACAGATGGGAAACTATAGCTCAAGGAGGTTAATAGCTTGTCCAAGATCACACCAAACTCAAGTTTGGCCAACTCCATGCTTGATACCTTCAAGCAGGTATGCTCGATACCTGCTTTCCTAAAAATCATAGAGATCTTAGGATAAGTGCTGAAGAAGGAATCTTGTAGATCTGTTTTTGTAAGTCATTTATATAAAAATAGAACATCCTTCATGACGTTATCTTCCTTTTATGGCATGTTGGTTTGTACTCCCATTACCTGGTGAAAGAATATGTCTAAAAATACTCTGGAAAGTTTATAACCCTATTAAAATATAAAGCATTATTATTCTTTTTAAGGTTTAATGGTCTTCATTTAAAGAATATTTTTATTTATACATACAATGATCTCAAATCTATGCTGTCAGTGGAAGAAAATAATATGGATTTTTCTCATTACTTTGCACATATTATGAGGAGGGCTATGAAGTATGAACACTCCAAAGCTGATTGCTTCAAAGTCCTTTATGCAAAATATGCAAGGACTATGTATATAATTTACACAATGTTCAATCTTTAGAAACCTCTCGCTGTTGATAAAATGGAGCAGTCACCTGGCTTTGTTTCAAGAATTCTACAACTACATATTCATCTATATTGTGAATATATAGTGAGTTAATGCTTATGAATGCATGCATAAACCATTAAAACTTAGGTACTATTATTACTAACAAAATCATGCTAGTGATTTAAGTGAGAGCACAGCTAAAATAATACTAGCTACCATTTACTGACGATATTTTCTGTGTCAGGAGGTTAGATTGTAGATGTTCTATCTGCCTCATCTCACTGTATTTCTTTCTCTCAGTAACTCTCAGAGGTTGGATGCTGAGGCTTAAAGAGGCGAAGCAATGTACTCAGAGTCACACATCTACAAGTTGTGCAGTGCAGAAAGTTTAAATCCAGGTTTATCCACATCTGGAATTCCTTCCATTTGGCAGACAGCCTCAGAGTTCTTCAAGTGCTTAGTACTGAACCAGAATCAACAGTGCTCTCTCTGCTCACAGCTTTGACATTTCTGGTTTTTTGACCCTCTTGGCATTCTGTTGCTACCTCAAGGTAAACTATGCAAAGTGAAGACTCCTCTCCTAGACTACAGCTGTCGCTTCCTTTCTTCCACATCTCCCTCTTATGAATCTAAGTAATAACCTAATGAGTGAAAACTTGTACCTAGGGTTACCCAAGGTCAGTAGAAGGTACAGAATAATTTTGGCATGTTAAACTGAAATCACTTTCTTAGAGTTTCTTAAGGATTATCTGGTCTAATGGACAACTTACTAGAACAGCCTGGCCAATGGCACTGTCCCCAAAACAGAGTGAAATTGTAAGTCATATGTTGGACTACAGGCTGTCAGAGGCAGAAGGGACTTTAAGAAATGGTTTTATAATCTGTATTTAGAAGTGGAGACCTTGAGTGCTGGCAGGGTGAAGGGATGGCCCCATGTAATTCAATACAGAGGCAGAGCTGGGAATAGATCCTTCAGACTTTCAGACTTATACTCTTCATTCTGTTGAATGTTCATATTTTTACCTATTAAAAAATCAGAAAAGTACAAGGAGAATATAAAAACACATATGTATCCACCATCCCAAATGCTCCCAATCCTTTATCCTGTTACCCCAGACACAGCTTCTATCATGAATGTAGGTGTGTGTTTAGTACATTTTGTTTTTACTACATGTATGTAAGTCAATAAACTACATGAACTGACTTGTGAATATAGTTTATATAAGAGGCATCATGTGGTGTATTAGGTTGCACACCATGACTACTCACTCAAAATTGTATTTTAGCAACTTGTTTATACATATTGACATATTTTCATCTCTTTTACTGCTCAATTCTACACCTTATCTACACATCGACCACATATTATAAATATGTCTCATAAATGTATCACAATCTATATTTAGTCATTTCCTTCCTGCTGAAAATTTGTTTTTGTCTCCCCCAACTTTTTTTTTTTGCTATCCCAAACCATGTTGTTTATGTACTGCTTATGCTTTGCATCCCAAAGCATACAGCATGTTGTTTTGCCTCTTTCTGTAATTTATACAAATGTTATACTTTGGTATACAGTCTTCCATGTCTTGCTTATGTTTCTAACAGTGAGCCATGCTGACTAACAAAGCTATATTTAATTCATTTTTACTCATGTATAGTATTCCATTACATTAACATATACAAGTTATTTATCCATTATTATTATTGGTGGACATTCAAGCTGTTTCCCACTTTTTGTGATCATGAACAATGGTGCTACAAACATTCTTACACAGATAACCTGGTGCACATTTGAAGGAGTTTCTCTGGAGAGTGGGACTGATGTGATGCATGAAATGTTTATGTTCAATTTTGGAAGACGTAAATTAAAACATTGTGTGAGCTTCTCTATATCACATGTTCAGCAACGTGTTAATTTTTCCCATGTTAAGTAAAAAATAAGAAGAGCTATAAAAATATTAAAATTCCCATTTGTCAGGACTCTTAAATGTTGTCCATTTAATGGATATAAAAATGCTTCTCATTGTGGTCTTGGTTTTGTATTACCCAGCTTATTAAAGAGACTGCAGCTTTATATGTATTTATTTGTGGCTCATGCTTCTGTGAAACACCCATCTTTTGTTCAGGTTTTCTTTTTATGGTAGTTACCATATATTATACATACACGTGTCTCTAACTTTTTCTAATAATCTCTAAATTTATTACATTATCTTGATTTTTTTTTTCCTAAATGAGATGGAGAACAAAGCAGATTTTAAATACCATTATAGTTTCTTTGCTCGTTTCCTATAACATCTTCCCTGTTATTTTTGCCTAACATTTGAATTCAAATGTTTTATTCCCCTAAATAACTACATTTATTTAACTTTTAAGCCATTTTTAGTAAATTTTACCAGATTCATTGCTCATCTTTGTTTCTTGCATTCCACTTCTTGTCTTTGGATTCACTTTTATTCCCAATAAAGTATCTGTCTTTGGTAGTATTTTTAGTAAGTTTTAGAAGTTACTGGTAAATTCTCTTCATTTGTGAATATATGAAAATATCTTTATTCTGCTTGAGCCATGACCAGGCATACATTGGTAATGATGCTTTGCAAGCAGTCTTAGGGGATATTTTCATGTTTCCATGCATGTGTCTCAGGCAATGAGAAGTCAGAATGCACAGCAGCCCCAATGCTGGAGTCTCATGCTGCCGTGCAGGTGTCCACTCTTTCAGGGCCTGTGTCATGGGGAGATCCAATGTTTCCTTAAGGAGGAGTTGGCAAGTCACAAAGGGCCCTGGTGAAGAGAATCTGAGGCTCAGGCTGGAGCAGTTTAACAATTGGTTAGCAAGTACTGCCACACCAAGGTAGACCAAAGGAATGCTTACTGTATATCGTTTGGTGACCTAGTTCTTTCCATTGGTGAAAAATTGGTTTATACCCTTAATGCTCTTTTTATCTTTAATGTTCATCAGTTTGTCTATGATGTGTCTAAGTGAAAGACAATTTTTTTTTACATTGTTTAGCACTTAGAGTGTAGTTTCCATCTGCAGATACTTGTCTTTCAATTCTAGGAGATTCTCGGTCACTGTCAATATGAATATTGCCTCTCTGCTATTTCATTCTTTCCTTCTGGAACTTATATCGGGTGTGTATTTTTTCCCTTTATTTATTTATTTTTACTTGGAGTATAGCTGATTTACCATGTATTAGTTTCAGGTGTACAGCAAAGTGATTCAGTTATATATATATTCATTTTCAGATTCTTTTCCATTATGGGTCATTACAAAATACTGAATATAGTTCCCTGTGCTATACAGTAAGTCTTTGGGACTTCCTTGGTGGTCCAATGGGTAAGTATCCACGCTCTGTGGTTGGGGAACTAGATCCAGCATGCATGCTGCAACCGAATCCGCATGTTGCAACTGAAAAAAAAAAGACGTAAGGCTGTAACTCAAAGCCATACAAAAAAATAAACTTCTCTGGTGCAGGTAAACACATAGATAAACATAAATAAGTATTATTTTATTTTGGTTTGTAACTCCACTTTTAATTATTTCATAGGTTTTAAAAACATAAGTGTAAAAATAACTATAAATCTAAGTTAATAGCTAAACCATACTTAACATGCAATTTGTGACATCAATACCAGAATTAAGAGATAGGGCTGAAAAGGAATAGAGGTTTTGTATGTGGCTGAAGTAAATTGTTAACAGTTTAAAATAGTTTGTTGTAACTATAAGATATTTTATGTAATCACCATGGTAACCACAAATAAAATATCTACAGCATATACACAAGTAAATGAGAAATCAAAAAACAACAAAAAAAGTGTCCCTTAAAAATATCAACTAAACACAGAAGAAGTCAGTAGGGAAGACAATTAGAAACAAAAAATTTACAAGGTATAGAGAAAACAATTACAAAAATGACAATAGTAAATCCTTTCATATTAGCAATTACTTTAAATGTTAATGGACTAAACTCATCAATCAAAAACCACAGAATAGCAGAATGATTTAACAAATAAACCAAAGAAGGTCCAACCAAGTCTTGTGTACAAGTGACTCATTTTATATCTAAGGACACATATAGATTGAAAAAGTAAGGATGGAAAAAACATATTTCATGCAAATACTAGTCAAAATAAAGCAGGAACAACTTTAATAGTACCAGCCAAAATAGATGTAAGTTAAAAACTGTTACTCTACAAAGAATGACATTATAAAATGATAAAAGGGTCAATTTACCAGGAAGACATAACAATTATAAATACTTTTTACCAAACATTAGAGTTCCAAAATCATCAAACTTTTGCAAGATTGAAACAAAGTTTTACAAGATTGAAGAAGAAATAGGTAGCTCTATAGTAATAGTCATCAGCCTGTAATACTCCACTTTCAATAAGGAAAGAGAAGACATGAACAACACTATAGACCAATTGGAGCTAAGAGACACAAACAGAACACTCTACCAAACAATAGCAGATAGACCTTTTTCTCAAGGGGCCATGAATCATTCTCCAGGATAGATCACATGTTTGGCCACAAAACAAGACTTAATAAATTTTAAAAGATTGAAATTATACATAGTATATTTTCTGACAATAATAGATGAAACTAGAAATCAATATCAGATGGAAAACTGAAAAATTCAAAAATATGTGGAAATTAAACAAAACACTCTTAAACAACCAGTGAGTCAAAGAAGAAATCAAGAAGAAAATTAGAAAACATCTTGAGACAAATAAAACAAAAACACAACATTTCTAAATTTATGAGATGCAGTGAAAGCAGTGCAAAGAGGGAAATTTATACATGTAAACTCAACATTAAAAAAGAATAGGGGCTTCCCTGGTGGTGCAGCAGTTGAGAATCTTCCTGCCAACGCAGGGGACATGGGTTCGAGCCCTGGTCTGGGAGGATCCCACTTGCCGCGGAGCAACTAGGCCCGTGAGCCACAACAACTGAGCCTGCACGTCTGGAGCCTGTGCTCTGCAACAAGAGAGGCCGCGATAGTGAGAGGCCTGCGCACCACGATGAAGCGTGGCCCCCGCTCGCCGCAACTAGAGAAAGCCCTTGCACAGAAACGAAGACCCAACACAGCCAAAAATAAATAAATAAATTAAAAAAAAAAGAATAAAGGTTTTTAATCAATCACCTAATTTTACACCTTATAGAGATGGAAATGGAAGAAAAAACTCACCCCAAAACTAGCAGAAGGAAGTAATAAATATTAGAGCAGAGATAAATGAAATTTAAAATGATAGAGAAAATCAACAAAGCCAAGTGTAGATTTTGTGAAAAGACAACACAAAATGACAAACTGTAGCTAGATTGATAAGGAAAAAAGAGAGAAGCCCAAATAACGAAAATCACACATGAAAGGGAGGGGTCATTACTACCATTTTTACATGAATGAAAAGGATTGTAAGATCCTATGAACAGTTGTACATTAACAAATTGGATAACTTGACAAAATGGACAAATTCCTAAAACTACAAAACCTACCAAGACTGAATCATGAATAAATAGAAAATTTGAGCATATGCATAACCAGTAAGGAGATTGTATTAGTAATCAAAAGCTTCCCAAAAAGGAAAAGCTCAGGACCAGATGGCTTCATACATAAATTCTACCAAACATTTAAATAAGAATTAACACTAATCCTCCTAAAACACTTCCAAAAATTCAAGAGGAACTATTCCAAACTCATTCTATGAGACCAACATTAACATGACACCAAAGCCAAAACTAGTGCATGAAAAGAATAATATAGAATAATATCCCTGATGAATATTGATCCTTAACAAAATATGCCAAACCAAATTCAGCAACATATTAAAATGATCTTACCCTATGACCAAGTGGGATTTATTCCTGGAATACAAATGGTACAACATATAAAAATTGATCAGTGTAATACATCACATTAACAGAATGAAGGGGGAAAAATAACATAAGATGGTTTCAATTCATACAAAGTATTTGACAAAAATCAACACCATTTCATGATAAAAACAACCAAATAAAAAGAAGTAGAAGGAAACTACTTCAGCATAAGACAAGCCATACATGAAAAACCCACAGTGAATGTCATACTCAATAATGAAAGACTGAAAGTTTTTCCATAAGATTAGAAACAAGGATGCTCACTTTTTCACTTCTATTCAACATAGTATTAGAAATTCTAGCCAGAGTAGTTAGGCAAGAAAAAGAAATAAAAGATATTCAAATTAGAAATAAAGAACTTAAATTGTCTGACTGCAGATTACATGACTTTATATGTATAAAAACTCTAAAAATTCCACAAAAAACCTGCTAAATCTTATAACTGATATAGCAAACTCACAGAATGAAAATCAACATAAATAATCAGTTGCCTGTACTTCTCTGGTGGTGCAGTTCTTAAGAATCTACCTGCCAATGCAGGGGACATGGGTTCAATCCCTGGTCTGGGAAGATCCCTCATGCCGCAGAGCGACTAAGCCCGTGCACCACAACTACTGAGCCTGTGCCCTAGAGCCCGCGAGCCACAACTACCGAGCCTGTGTACCACAACTACTGAAGCTCACGTGCCTAGAGCCCATGCTCCGCAACAAGGGAAGCCACCACAATGAGAAGCCCACGCACCACAACAAAGAGTAGCCTCCATTCCCCGTAACTAGAGAAAGCCTGCACGCAGCAACGAAGACCCAACACAGCCAAAAATAAATAAAATTTTTTAAAAAATCAGTTGCCTTTCTATATATTAACAATGAAAATCCCAAAAGAAAAGGAATAAAACAATTGCAATAGTATCAAAAGAATAAAATACTTAGGAATAAACTTAAACCAAGGAGGCCACAGACCCTGATGCTAAAATTACGATACATTGCTGAAGGGAATTAAAGAAGACATAAATAAATGGAACACCTCAATTAAAGGATTAAAGGACTTAGTTCAGATGTTAATCCTACCCCAAATGATCTACAGACTTAATGCAATCCCTATAAAAATAAAAATGATATTTTTTGAAAAAACAGAAAAATCTATTCTTAGATTCATACAAACACCAAATAACCAGAACAATCTTGGAAATGAAGAACAAATTTGGTGTCACAATTCCTTATTTCAAAATTTATTACAAAACAATAGTAATCAAAACGGTATTGTGCTGGCATGAAGACAGACATATAAACCAATGGAAAATAATAGAGCACCCAGAAATAAACCCTCACATGTGTAGTCAAATAATTTTCAACATGGGTGTTAAGACCATTCAATGAAATAAGATAGTCTTTTCAACAAATGGTGCTGAGAAAACTGGATCTCCACATGCAGAAGAATGAAGTTGGACCATTAGCTTATACCATACACAAAGGTTACCTTAAAATGGATCAAAGAGATTAATGTAAGAACTAGTACTATAAAATGCTTAAAGAGAACATAGGGGAAAAGCTATATGACACTGGATTTGGCAATGATTTCTTAAATATAACACAAAAGCACAGGTAACAAAATAAAAATATCAGTAGATAAATAGGACAACATCAAAATTAAAAACTTTTGTACATCAAAGTTCATAATAAGAGTGAAAAAGCACCACCAAATGGTATAAAATATTTGAAAATCATATATTTGATAAAGGATTAATATTCAGGATATAGAAAGTGTTCTAAAACTCACTAACAAAATCACACACACAAGAAAACTAAATGATGGGGAAAGAATTTGAATAGACATTTCTCCAAAGATGATATACAGATGGCCAATAAGTACATGGAAAGATGCTCAACATCACTAATCATTAGGGAAATGCAAATACAAACTATAATGAGACACCATCTCAAACCCATTAGGTGACTACTATTAAAATGAAAAAAACAAACAGAAAATAACATGGTTGGCAAGGATGAGGAGAAATGGAATCCTGTGCACTGTTGAGGATGTAAAATGGTACAACCACTGTGAAAACAGGATGACATTTCCTGAAAAAACTAAAAATAGAATTATGTGATCCAGCAATTATACTTCTAGCTTTCTGCCCAGAAGAATTGAAAACAGGGTCTCAAAGAGACACCTGCACACCCATATACACAGCAGCATTATTTACAACAGCCAAAGGATAGAAGCAACCCAAATGCCCATGGATGGATAAACAAAATGTGGCATATACTTACAATGGAATATTATTCGGCCTTAATAAGTAAGGAAATTCTGACACATGGTACAAGATGAATGAACCGTGATGACATTATACTAAGTGAAATAAACTTGTCACAAAAAACACAAATACTTTACGATTCCATTTATATAAGGAGCCTAGAGCAGTGAAATTCATACAGACAGAAAGTAGAACATTTGTTGTCAGGGTCTGGGGAATGAAGAAATTGGGAGTTAATGTTTAATGATACAGAGTTTCAGTTTGGGATGATGAAAAATTCTAGAGGTGAATAGTGGTGATGGTTACAGAACAATGTGAATGTGCAAATTGCCACAGAACTGATCAGTAAAGGTGGCTAAAATATGTATATTTTACCACAATAAAAAAGATGAAAAACAAAGTCTCTTTTTGGCTGAGAGGTGGATAGCGGATGAGGAAAAGATAAAAGCAAAAGCAAATATATTTATTTTTAGTACAAGCCTTGTGTGATGGTCATAGTGGTACACCACATGGATGGTACACCTAAAACAACACTGCATCACGGGGTAGGGGATGGAAGTAGGTGGGAGAATGGCATAAAAGTAACACCTTAAGGCTCTCTAAACTGGTAGTCCCAACAAACACCATTTGATTTATCAGTTTAGTTCCTGTAGAAACCAGACAGATCCCAAAGGAACACATTAAACTATCATTACAAGCTAAACTACAAACTCAACCAAGTAGTTGTCCCAGTTGCAGCCACAATGCCAAATGTTTATCTTTTCAAAAGCACATTAGCATGGCTTCAGGTAAACATATATGGTCATTAATTTGGCCATTAATTTTTCTATTGTTATCAGAAAAAAAGTTCAGACACAATTTATACTGGCAAGGAATGAACATCAGTAAAGTTTCAAGTTTTGTCACAGGACTATATTCACTACCCCAACTTCTGTCATAATGTGGTTCAAAGAGATCTGGATCATCTAACTATACATACCACTCAACATCACGTGATCCAAAACATTGATGACATCATGCTAATTATCATGATTGAGCAAGAAACAGCTAGCACATCAGAAAAATTAGTATAACATGTATTTCTGAGTGTAGGAGAAAAATCCTACAAAGATTCAAGGGCCTTTCATATTAGTAAAAATATTAGGGGTCCATATGTTGGGGACATGCTGGGACATCTTATCCAATTTAAAAGACCAATTATTACATCTCCCACCTATCACCATGAAGAAGGATTGATAATACCTGTCTTAGTCTGCTCAGGCTGCCTTAACAAAAACACGTAGACTTGAATGGCTTAAACAACAGAAATTTATTTCTTACAATTCTGGAGGCTAGAAGTCTGAGATTCAGGTGCCAGTGTGGTCAGTTTCTGGTGAGGGTTCTCCCCCTGGGTTGCAGATGGCCACTTTTCTGCCCTGTGCTCACATGATCTCTCCCTTTGTGTCTGCAGGGGGAGACAGAGGGAGGGTGAGTGAGGTTAAGGGGAAGGGAAAGAGGAGAGGTGGGGAAGGCAGAGGGGAGGAGGGAGAGGGGGGCAACAGTATCTCTCTTCTTACAATGGCATCATGATGGTCCCACACTCATGACCTCATCTGACCCTAATTACCTCCCAAAGGTCCCAATCTCCAAATACCGTCACAATGGGGGTTAGAGTTTCAACATATGAATGGGGGGAGGGAATCACAGATATTTTATTTCATAAACATACCTAATAAGCCTCTCAAGGATCTTACACACCTTACACACCTCATCTTACACACCTTAGAACACTGCTTTCACCTACAACCAGGTCACGCAAAAGGTCCCCAGATTTGACATTGGCCCAGAACAGGAAAGGGTCCTGCAGCAGTCCAGACTAGGTACAAAAGGTCTTGCCACTTGGTCCTTAAAATGCAGCTGGTTATGATAGCATGGGTAGGAATAGTGGGGAAATATGATGAATGGACTTTCATCACACCCCCACGGGAGACTCACAGTTCAAGCCTCTGGTCTTCTGGGAAAAGACAATACCATAGTCAGTGGAGAAGTGCACATTTTTTGAAAAATATTTCTCTTGTGCTTTTGGACCTTGGTAGACGCTGAAAATCTAGCCATGGAACACCATGTGATCATGAATGTGGAACTGATCACGAGTTCAGTATTGACTGAGTCCTGAATGGAGCAGGCCAAGCACAGCACATGATGCATGATGAATGTAGTGTATCAGTACCTGAACATGAGCAAGACCAGAGGACACAGGCAAGCATCTCAGGATCCCATGTCATTCACCACTGTAGCACCAGAACTGACCTCGGTCAGCCCACACTAGCAGCCCTATGAGAGAGCCCTTATAACCAAAGAACAGAGGGAAAAAAAAAACAGCTTAGTTTATGGATGGTTTGATTAGGTATGTGAGTGTCAGATAAAAATAGACTGCAATTGCAGGCCAGTTTCACTCAAGGATGACCTCAGCATAGAGTGGTAGAGGAAAATCTCCTCAATGGGCAGAGCTTCGAGCAGTATAACGGGTCATATGTCCTGTGTGGAAAGAGAAATAACCTGGGATGAGACTATATGGAAATTCATGAACAGTGGCCAATGGATCACTTAGACTGGTCATCTGGCCAAGGGCCTGAATAGAGGAAAGTTGGAAGACTGGGAACAAGAGGGCTGAGATGGAAACACATGGGCGTGGGCACAAAGTTTGAAGATTTTTTATCACATGTTAAGGCCCAACAAGGAAAAGGCATGAAACCACTAACTGACAAAATGTCTCATCTTGTTGACACCAGCCAGCCTCTGACATTGGGCTTCCATCCAACGCTGGCATGAGGGCAACAGGGTCAGAGCAGTGGGTTTAGCAGAGATGGAGATTACCCATGGGTCCTTCTCCCTGGACTCCTTCTAGCCACGGCCAATCTAGCTTCCTTCTGTCTTATTCTCAAGTATAATTTCTTCTTACAATGACTGACACTGAGAATATCCATTTCCTACTGATTTATTCCAGCCTCACCCAAAGCAAAGTGACCCAGACCAATATATCAGTTCACACTGTGTTTCTCTGAATAAGGCATCTTACAAGTAGATAAAGAAAATGTCACCGGGATTTAAGAAATGAGAATCCTTTTTCCTAGGGAAAGCAAAACTAAGGAGTTATCAATTTAATTGGATGTTCAAGAACTTGCAGGTGCATTTTTTAAATTGACATTGGATTTTATTGTTCAAAATCTATTCCCTGGCTCTGAGTAAGAACATGCCTAACGAATATGTGTTAAAGCACTTCTGAGATCATAATTATCACTGTTTTCAAAACATCCAGATCTTGACAAAGTCTCTTCAGAATGCTTCCACTTCAGGCAAAAGAAGTAACCAATTTTTAGACAAAAACAAGTGACCAACAAATACCCAGTGAGACCTGACTTTCCCAAATAAGAGAAATTAATGACTCAGCACCTACTTTTTGTTCTGATTTTTTTTTCTAAGTTAATAATTCCCTCTGCTATTTAAAATCATGTGTCCAGTTGCCAAAGTATTTAGGTTTTCCTTTTTCCTTTTTAAAAACCTTGGACATTCAAATGATTGCCACCTGAATAACCATGGAATATTTTAATATCATGACACTCTAAGAGTAGAGAAGGTGATTATTTTTGAGACTGTCCACATGTATTAGGAGTTCATTTGAACCAGATCACTCAGTAAAGCAATCAGTATCCTTTCTCAAGGTCTTTATATGTTAATATTTCTCCTGTTCTGTGTGGAAATTTTCATTTTCTGGCATGCTGTCAAAAAAAGATGATTCTTCCTCAGATGTGCATCAGTAGTGACTGTACTTTAGGAGAATAACTTCTGATTCAATAAATAATTTTCCCTTCACAGCCAAAGCCATGACATGAAGTAAGTTGTGGTTATGAAGCTTATTAGCTCAAATGGGATTCCTGAGGAAAAAGAGACCAGTTTCAATATAAGCTTCCTGAAATTCATAAGCAGAAGAACCATAATTAGTTTTCCTATTTCCACCTGCCAGCTGGACACTATTGAATGACTCACAGGGCTCATTAGAAGCTACGAAAATTCAGTCATTACCACATCTCTCCCTGCCCTACGTTCTCACATACGAACAGCCATCAAGGCTCACCATACTATATCACCTCCATGTTTAAATTTCCCCTTCTTTCCTTCCACACTGTTTTCTCTACCTTATTAATCTTTGTTAATCTTTGTTTCTCTTTAGTAGCCTAATTTAACTTTCTGTCTCTGGTCTCTGTTCCTTTGAGAATTTCCTCTGCCCAGCTGACTGGATTCTGTTTCCAAAACAGTAAATTTTTGTATTTTTCCCAGTCTGGATATGCTTAGTTGGCTACCTAACACCCATTAAATGAGGGATAGTATAAAGGGCTCAAGCTTATCCTGACTTCCAGCGTCTATGCTAATAGCCCTCACAAGACAGTCTCTCCATCAGTAAGACAAGATGATTTTAGTGACTCAGATATCTGGTCTTCCATGGAGTGGTGTGCAGTTCCCTATCTATCTTCGCATAGAACTCATCTTTCAAGAACCCTCTGGAATGTGAGATCTTCCCCAGTACCCACAAATAGATTCTTTCTTTTGAACTACAGTAGCAACTTGCATTTATTCCTAGAGGATTCAAGACATCTCACTGAGACAGGGTGAAACTTCCACGTGTGAACTGACAACAGCCTAGATAGAGTACCATACCTAGCACTTCCTCAATAAATACTTTCTGAATGAGTGAACAGATTAATAAAAGAATAATTATCTCAGATCTCCCCTTCCTTTCTTCTCCCCTCCCCCAACTCAAAAGCTGAAACTAGATAGATGAACAATTAACATTCTAGAGCACCTGTGCCGGAGTTTATATATAAAAAAACGTATCTATGTTTGGATTATATACACATATATGTATACTTTTTATATATTCTTTATATATATATTCTTTGCTGAGTCATTTTCTATTTTAATAAATATTAAAATTTGTTCTTCAAATTGTATACTAATTTACATATCCACCAAATTTCTAAATATTAGTATAGATATTCTAAATTTGTTTTCCTAATTGATTATATTTCCTGTAATGTTGCTTGCAGTGTCTTTTTGTTGTTGTCTTTGTGCTTATAAATGGATTATATTTAATGAAGTCAAATTATACTACTTGTTTTCTTTGATTAGGGATTTTATTTTTACTTTCTTCTTGAAGAATATATTCCCCTTTATTGCTTCCAATAAATAAATATATTCCCCTTTATTGCTTCCAATAATTTTGACTCCTCCTACCTATATTTTGCTTTTAGATCCATCTTTAATGTTTTCACTTATAGTATGGGTTGAGAAAATATTTTCATTTAAAATTATATCACATCAATTACACACCCTATATGTTTGGGGGAGGGGTCGTTATATCCTTCAATTCTCATTAAAATACATTTATTTCATATAATTTTTAAGTAAACATTTTATTGACATGTAATGTACATTCTAAAAGGTACATAATATCAAGCACACAGTTTGATAAATTTTTACCACCACTCCAACCAAGAAATAGAAGTGTATAGCAATACAGAAATCTTCCTTAAACCCTCTCAAAGCAATTATCCCCAAAGGTAAACACTCCTTAACTTATGACACTAAATATACCTGTAATCACAATTCATATAAATGAGCTAAACCCAATTATGAGAAAGAAGATTCTCAGATTGCAAAAAGTAAAACAAACTAAAAATAATTAGCTATATGCTGCTTAAATTATATACATCAAAGATAATAAATAATTAGTTCATAAGGTTATTAAAAAGAAAAAAGATAAACCAGGTGTATTCTAATCAAAATGAAGCTGATTTAATGTGAATATAAGTAATAGAAATTAAACAAACAGGCAGATAAACTATTAGAACCATTAGAACTATTAGAACAGGCAGATAAACTATTAGAACTATTAGAACCATTTTCTTTTATGTCATTTAAAATTTTTATAAATGGTATCATGCAGTATTATTCATTCATATATGGCTTCCTTTGTTTATGCTTTTGGATAGAACAATGGGTTGTATATTTTCACTGCTTTATGGTATAACATTGCATGAATATACCAAAATGTATTTATCTACCCTAGTGTTGATAAGCATTTGGGTTGTTGCCACTTTGGACGCAAACATCGCAGCTTTGAGCATATATATTTATTTATATATATATATATATATATATATATATATATATATATATTCCACAAATATATATGTATATATATATCTTTTCATGAACATATGCATGTCGTTATTTGGGGTATATGCTTGTGGGTAAAACAGATTTCCAAGGGACTGTACCAATTTACACTCCCATCAGCAGTATATGAGAATTTTAATATTAAAGAATTATTATTGTTTTGCTTTTGTTTTCAATTCTAGTTGTTCTGATAGGTAGGTAATAGAAACAGATGGTAGTGTAATTTTCATTTCTTTAATAACTAATCATGTAAGCACACTTTCACATTATTAGCTATTATTTATAAGTTTTTTATTCTGATAGACTTTTAATAAACTGCCTTTTAAATCTTTTCTTCAGTTTTAAAATTGTGTTGTCTACCTTTTTCTTAGAAATTGCTAAAAATTCAGAAGTCTCTCTGTAGTGGTTTGATTTTCACTCCCTTAAATAGTATGTTGAGCAGAAAGTCTTAACTTTAGTGTAATACAATCTACCAGTTATTTTCTTTATGATTAGGACTTTTTATGTCCTGTTTAAGAAAATTTTGCCTACCCCAAGATTATAAAATTATTGTCATATATAACCTTCTGTAAGATTTATTGCTTTATCATTCATATTAGATCTACAATCTACCCACTTCAAACAGATTTCTATGTATGGTGTGGCATAAAGATTAGGATTCATTTTTTTCTGTTTAGATATTTAACTGATACAGCATTATTTATTAAACAAATCTATTATTTTTCCCTTCATTGTTCTATTTGTCTTTTTACATTAATACAACACTCTCTTCCTTACTATAGTATTATAATAAATCTTGATGCCTACAAGTATACATTATCTAACTTGTTCGTTTTCAAGTTTTATTTGGCTAACTTTGGCCTTCTGCACTTCCATAAGCACTTTAGAATCAACGTGAAATTTTTCACCAAAAGAAAAAAGAAGCAGCTTAGATTTCAGTTGAGATTATAATATATTAATAGGTCGATGTAAGGAACACCGATAATTTTATTTCATTGAGTCTTTCATCCCTTAACACGGAATATCATTCCTTTTATTTAGATCTTCTGTACTTTCCCTCAATAATATTTTGTACTTCTCTGTGTCAATGTTTTGCAAATATTTTCTAAATTTATTTCTAGAGTTATTTTGCAGTATTATAAATGAAATCCGTTTTTTTAAATTTTATCTTCTAATTCTTTGTGGCAGTATAAGTATAAAAATTATTTCTCTTTATTGACCATGAATCCAGCAATCTTACTAAATTAACTCAATAATTCTAACAATTTATCTGTAGTTTCTTTTGGATTTTCTAAGTAGATAATCACACCCTGAATAGGCGCTATATTACATCAAAAGAAATTTCTGCAACTATTGAGGTGATCAAGTGAATTTCCTCATTTATTTTGCTAATATGATGACTCACATCGTTTGAATTTCTTCTTTTTAATTGGACTATAATTGATTTACAATGTTGTGTTAGTTTCTATTGTACAGCAAAGTGTATCAGCCACACATATACATATATCCCCTCTTCCTTAGATTTCCTTCCCATTTAGGTATCCACAGAGCACTGAGTAGAGTGCATTGCTTGATTTTCAAATTTTAAAGAAACTTTGTATTCCTGGAATAAAAAATGTATTTATGATTCATCATCCTGTTATCCTATTAATATACCTCTGGATTTAAACTGCTAATACCGCATGCAGAAATTTTTGCATCTAGACTCATGAGAAAGATTGGCTAGTAATTATTCTTTCTTGTAATATTTTGATAGGTTTTGTTTTCGAGGTTATTCAGACCTCACAAAAGGAATTGGATAATTTTCTCCCATTAATTATGAATCATATTTCAAATTGATTCACATAGAGTTGTTTATGATGTCATTTTATTAAGTTTTCATGTATGCAAGTTCTAATGCGGGTGATTTGTGCATTATACATATTTTTTTTCTAGTTTTGTTTTGCTAGGAGTTTATCAAATTTATTAGTCTTCTCAAAGGATCAAACTTTTCCTTTGTTGATTTTCTTCATTGTGCATTTCCTTTGTCTTTCAATAATTTTCTACCTTCTATTTTTTTTTAAATTAATTTGATGCTTCTTTGTTAATATGGCTCCTCTTCCTTGCCTTTATTTTAGCAGAAATATAATTACTGTTTCTATTTTCTTTTTATAGTCATTATTTTTTTAGCTCTATCAACATGCATGGTCAGCAGAATAAAGGTCCCCCAAAGATATCTATAGTCTAATCTGTGGAATCTGTGAACATGTTACTTTACATGGCCAAAAAAAGGTCTTTGAAAATGTGATTAAATTAGAGGATTTGAAATAAGGAGATTATCCTGGATTATCTGTGTAGGCTCATAGTAATTAAAAGAGTCCTTATAAGAGAAAGAGGAAGGCAAGAGAGTCAGGCAAGGAGATATAACCATGGAAGCAGAGGTCAGAGAAGGCAGAGGTTTAAAGATGTTACCCTGATGGCTCTGAAGATAGAGAAATAAGCCATGTCCAAAGGGTGCCCATACTCTTGAGAGGCTGGAAAAGGCAAGGAAGTAGATTCTCCCCTAAGGTACCCAAGGTGAACCAGCCCTGCTGACACCTTGATTTTAGCCTAGTGAGAATGATTTTTGACTTCTTGCCTCCAAATTGTAAGGTAACAAATTTGTGCTTTTTTTTTTTTTTTTTTTTTTTTTTTTTAATGAGGATCTTGAATCAGATGCGTATGATTGATTGATTGATTGATTGATTGATTGATTTTGGCTGTGTTGGGTCTTAGTTTCTGTGCGAGGGCTTTCTCCAGTTGTGGCAAGCGGGGGCCACTCTTCATCGCGATGCGCGGGCCTCTCACCGTCGCGGCCTCTCTCGCCGCGGAGCACAGGCTCCAGACGCGCAGGCTCAGCAGTTGTGGCTCACGGGCCCAGCCGCTTCGCGGCATGTGGGATCTTCCCAGGCCAGGGCTCGAACCCGTGTCCCCTGCATTAGCAGGCAGACTCTCAACCACTGCGCCACCAGGGAAGCCCCAAATTTGTGCTTTTTAAGACACTACATTTGTGGGCATTTGTTACAGAAACAATGGGAAAGTAATACCACATATTTTTACTTCTTTTTGTTACAGTTTCATATGAACCTCACTTTTCCACCTAGATGCATTATTTTCCTCCTCAGCTACATCGTTTAGTGGTTTTTTCCAGGAGGATAGATGAGTGATAAGTTCTTGTAGTCTTTATATTTCTTAAATGTCTTGACTTTACTCTGATACTCACCATGTAGTATAATGGTATAACTAGTGTAAGCATTCTAAGTTGAATACTTTAAAGATAGTAGTTTATTGGCCTTGTTTATTTGTAGTGATGAAAAGTCTGTTGTCAAGCTAATTGCTATTACTTTGTAAAATTTTGCCTTCTTCTCCCTCTGGTAGATGTTTAAAGTAATTTTCTATTTATTCTTGATACTAGCAGAGATTTCCCCTTCCCTTTTTAAAGGTAAGTCTATGTATTCTATTTAACATAAAAATACATTTTACTTGCCTTTCATATTTGTTTGGAAAAGATAGGAAAGGTTTTATTTATTCTCCCTCAGTCATATGGACCTAGAAGAGGTTTAGAGATATTTAAATGAGAAATGGAACAGCTGTATTAAGACTTCTTAAAATATGATACATAATAAAAACACATATCTTATTAATTTTAACACACCTGTGCATTCTTGGGTAAATGGTAATTATCTCATTTGCATTGTTCCAAGTTTCTTAGTATTACCTATTCTGTCCTAACCTTATTTTTCCTCTTAACCACTTTTTCTAAAGCCTCTGAATAGCTTAATATCCAGGCAAAATACATATTAATGCTTCAGTTTAACAACTGTAATAAATTTCTTTAAATTATATAGACAGTGGCAGGTTTCTTAACTTATTTTATTTCACAACTGAATATTAAGGAAGAAGATGATGTTATCTTGTTATCCTTTAAGGAGAAAATGGAGAAGATGGAAGAAAGCAAAAAAATATTAGTATTTAAATTTTCTGAAGTTTTCTGTAAAATGTAGACAATACATTTATTTTTGTATCAAAATGATACAAGATTATTTTGAAAATTAAGTGAAATAATTAAGTAAAAATAATTCTGTATAATTAGCAGAACTTCCATGTCTGTGTGTATACACATACACACATGTTAGTTCTCCCTTTCTTGTGAAAAAGCAAATTTTCTCTTTAAAAGTTAAATAAATGTCATGGCACTAAAAAATAATTTTGTTTTAAAATTATGAGTTTTGTTTTTTTCTCTTTTTAAGAGTGACTAGTTGTGTAGCATCAATAAATGTTGATAGCTTATGAGACTAGTTCAAAGATATCTTAGGTCAAAAATGACAGAAACTGCTTACTACAGCAACTACAAGCACATTGGAAAAGGAAAAGAAGTTGACCATAATAAACTCCTCAAAGCCAGGCCGCTTCCTCAGGCCCCAAGATGTTCTCACCCAACTGGACTCTGAACTTTGAAATACTCCCCCTACTCCTTGCCAACTCCATCACCAAAACATTCATGTGTGCAGTTGCCTAATGTCAGTAGTTGCACAGAGGAAACAATCTGTACTAATCCAGAAAGAAACAATACAAAAATCATGACCTATGGAGCTATAGCCTTGCAGTTAAAATCCTAGTGTCACCACCAACCAGTAAATTCACAATCTACCTAGATCTCAATTTCTGCTTCAAGAAAATAAAGATAGAAAACGAATACAGAAATATTGCCTTTTGCAATAATTATGAGGAATAAATGAGATCGTTTGTGAAAATGAACCATATGTGAGATGTGGTCTGCAGATACAGCATGCAGACCCTAAACTAAGATTACAGTATGTAGAAACTGAGCCCTCAATCTGAAACTTAGTCCGAATCCAGTACATGCACTGAATGTTATTATTTATAACTTTTAGAACACTACATAATAGTTCATTGTCATAATAATATTCTCAAGCAGTATAAATACCTATCATGTTTTACAAGAATTTTTTTCCAATTGTAAGATTCACTGGCTTTTAAATTGAAGTTTAGTTGATTTGCAACATTATATTAGTTTCAGGTGTAGGACATAAAGATTCAGTTTTGATAGAATGCTTTGGCTCTACATAGTGCATGGGTACTGGCAAGTTACAGAAACTGAAAGCCAGACAGGAAGTACAGATACTGGAGAGAGGGCAGTGTGAAAAAAGCCTTAGAGTGTTGCTTAAATCGTGCATAATTTTTGCTTCCATTAAACTAATTCTTGTACCAGCATTTACATACAACCCACTTAGCAAATTTATTTTCATTCAAACCTTAATGACATTCAGTGCAACATTCTACAGAAATTAACAGCTCTCCCGACAAGCAGCAGCCGGCAGTTTATGTGGCACTAATATGCAGCTAAGTAGTTTGGGCTACTCAGACATCTGGCCCATGTGAAACAGCTGGAAAAGCACAGCGATTAACCTTTTGTTTACAGTAAGAGGTATTCCTACAGATGCCAAAGCATTATGGTAGGTTCTAAAATGACTCGTAATAGCTCAGACAATTTTTCTAATCGCAGGTGATGGTGTTATGCCTTCTTTTACTCATCATTGGGAAGGAGAATCCTGTCTAGTTTTTCCTGTTTTATCGATGTCTTTTTGTGTAAGGCTTGTTTAATTTAAGCTCTTCAGATTCAAGCAGAGAAAGGCTTTACAGACAAAAAAAAAATCCCATATCTAAAACCAAGAAGCACTCTCTTAACCAGAGAGGACACTTGATGAAAGAGAATTTAAATCAACTTATTATAGGAATTGCAGGGCTAGAGAACTATATTGGATGAGAGCTAGCCCAAAGGATGTTGGTTATTTATTTACTTATTTTCATTTATTAATGTTCACTGAAACTTTCTTTATAGAAGAAAATGAAGCAAGGAGAGCTTGTGTGGGTTGTCCAGAAGCAGACACTTAGAACATGGCCATTCTGAGATGGAACCCAAGCAATCCTTATAGACATTCCATACAATTCCCTAAATAGATCAGATTCTAATTTTTGTCTGTAATATTTTCATATCTGATTAATTTTTTTAATGATCCAAATAAACTCTATATAGTAGTATGTTTGCCTGAACTGCCAAGATCCAGGTATTTCTAGATACTTGGTGTGTCTCAGCGATTAGTTGCGGCAGAAAAAGATGTAGATAAGCAGTGGCATCTCCCTCAGCATCTAAGGTAAAGAGGTTCATATGTGTAAAAAATGAATTTTTAAAAGCCTGTAGCAGTAGGAATGTAAAGGGGGAAGGGGAAGCATCAAAGCAAGATGAACTTGGAGAGGTAGACAAAGGTTAGAACATCTGGGGACTTAAAGATTACGATCATTTTTTTTTTCTAGGAAATCCATTACAGTGTTTAAACAGGTGTGTGGTTGGTAACATGACTCAGTTAGCATTTTGAAAAACTTTCTTTGGCTGTGGTGGTGCAGAGTAGGATTTGTGAAGGAAGAAAAAGCAGGAGATGAATGTATGTTGGGCTAGGGTGATGGCTTGGGGAAATAAGTCAATGGATGGATAACGGATTAGACTTGGAGGGTCCTGAAGTAGATACATCAGATGGGACTTGTAGGTTTCTGGCTTGCATAGCAGGATGGATGGAAGTGGTCTCCGTTAGCCCAGGAACACTGGAAGAGGAACTTGTATCAAGAGAAGTCCTTGAGTTCCCTTTGGGACATAACAGTTTGAAGTACATTTGAGACACCCAACTGGGGATATCAAGCAGCCAACTGATAGGAGTGTGTTACACAGCAAAATATCCTGGGATGGAGACATAAGTGTGTAAACAATTCTTATTCTGAAGCCACATGCATGATGGAGATTGCTGAGGTACAGAGAACAACACAGATGAAAGACTAGGACGGAGATGAGTTATCTCATTACATGCCATGCCAGGTAGCAACACTCAGCTTCAAAAAGCACCAGTCCCTTGGGCTGTGTCATAACTGAGCCCTTTGGAGTTGTTCAAAGGGGCAGTCCTGGATGAGGTCTGAGTTCCTAATGACCAAGAGAGAGGAAGATGAGCTAGTAAAGTGAGTGCCTGTAAAGAGAAATGAGGGAAGAATATGGACAAGTCATGGCAGTCAAAGAGAAGATACTATTTCAAGAAGAATGGCAATGAGAAAAATCACGGCTGCTGCTGAGACATCAAGGTTATGATGATTTTAAAAAAATGACATTGAGCTTGGCGACATAAAAGACATCAGAATGGTTAGCTGGAATTATCTCAGTGGACTTAGAGAGGTGGAAGTCAATTAGAGTAGGCTGAGGAGTAAGAAGGAATCTTAGGGGTTACCCTTACCTCTCATAGCACTCTGAATTGTGTAATAACACTTAGCTCACTGCATTGAACTTGTATTCATTTCAGCCTTTTAAATGGAGTGTGAGTTCACTGGCATTGCAACTGTATTTGACCCATCTTTGCATTCTAGTCTCATCATAGCAGTCAGAGTGGTCCTCCTAAGTCATAAATCAGATCAGCTGTTACTCTGTCAGCACCCTCCAGTGGTTCCCCATCTACTGAGAGTAAGTGGCAGAATCCTTCATATGCCCCTCAAGACCCTCCAACAGCCATTCCCTTTACCTCTCTGGCTTTATCGTCTACCTCTCTCTCCCCTCATACCATTTACCAAATGGCTATGACATCCTTACTCTTCCTCAAGATGTTAAGAATCTTTGCTTCACACCTTCTATTCCTTCTACCTTGTGTATTCTTCTCCTAGATACCCTTGTGGTTAATTTATTGGTTTCTTCTTAGTTTTCATTCAACTGTCACCTCTTCTGAAATTTCTTCCCTGGCACTCTTACTGAAATGTGACCCCCTCACAATAGTATCTTATCCCCTTTCCCCTTTTACATTTTTTCTCCTTAGTACTTAACTCTTTTAAGCATATTGCATTCTTATTTATCCTACCTATTTTGCTTCTTCTCCATTAGAATATAAATTCCATGAGAAGAGAAATCTTGCATGTGAGTTTTACTGCTGTTTCCCCAGCTCCAAAACAATATCCGGCACAGAAAAGCACTCGATAATTATTTGTTGAATAAATGAAATTTTCTAGTGCCTAATGCAGTACTCTACACATAATAGACACATGATAAATTAATGAATGAATAGACTTTTGTATCATGACCAAATTGCATTGTTAATTACTAAGATTGTATTGAATAAAATAATGCAACTATTTTTTTTTAATATGTCTGTTTGCCTGTCATTAGTTTTTGGTATTTTTTGGTACCTCATCAAAATTGCAGTACAGTCATTATGGTGAAATTCTTTGAAGCAATTTGAAACTGTAGGGTTTCATTGGTCATCCATATCAATCTTAAAATTATATCAATGTAATGCTTTGCATTCATTTTAATCAAATGCCTCTCCTGGAGCCCCAGAGTAAAAAAAAATGGTTTTCATTAATTTCCATAATAACAACACCAAAAGACATGGATTGTTGGATTCTAATTCCTCTATCTTTTAATCTCATTCTGAGCATAAGTTTGGCTTCACTAAGTAGAAAAGAAATATAATGCCATACTCTCGACTTGACTAAGCATGTAAATTAAACAATTGGGTGGAAATGTTTCATGACATCTTTACATCTTCTACTGATAGTGATTTCAAATGAGTCAGTGTTCCAAACATTTCAGTTTAACACAGTTTCACATCATCTTCTCACCAAGGAAAATAAAGACAAGGTTTCTGAGCCATAGCCCAGTTGGCTTCATAAATTTTTGACCTGACATCAAGTATAAGTGTGTGAAAATTGTCCTAATGGCAGGGATTAGTCTGATCAGGGCAGAGGTGAGGTCTTGATGCATAACTTCTAAGCTGAATAAATGATTTTCTATGAGGAGCTTCGTGAATGTTTTTTAAGAAATGTAGTTCACTGGTGATAGTGTCTCAAAAAAGCTAGCTGTGGTTTTTAGAGAAAAAAAGAAAAAAAAAAGATTTAATGATGACAAGGAGTTGCCACTGCTCCCTGAGGTCCAAACACTATAGAAAATGTGTTTTGAGAGTGTATGTCATGGCCAAAGATCATTGTGTAGTTTTCATGTCAAAAGTAAGAAAGGAAAAATTGTAAATTAATTCCCCTGGGATATGTTTCTAGTCCTCTGCCTTTTATCTTATCTGAACTAAGATAACCTAATTCTTTTAATTCGTTAGCACTCGTGATAAATCCTTTCCCAGAGCCTTAAGATGAAGGAAGGAATGATTCTACTCTGATTCCTAAAACTGTAGAAATAGAGCAACTGGGATTCCTCATCCTCTAGCATAGTAGACACTGTCATAAAAATCACCTTCTATAGATGTTTTTGAAAGGAAATGGCTGTACAGCCAATGTGCAAATCTCCATGGTACAACCACTGCATTCACCTTTGCCAGCACAAATATCTGATGTATCAGCTTGCTCAGGATGGATCCAGCTCTCAAAGCCCCAGTGTATTTATTTATTTAAATTTTTATTTTATATTGGACTATAGTTGATTTACAATGTTGTGTTAGTTTCAGGTGTACAGCAGAGCAATTCAGTTATACATATATCTATTCTTTTTCAAGTTCTTTTCCCATTTAAGTTATTACAGAATATTAAGCAGAGTTCCCTGTGCTATACAATAGGTCCTTGTTGGTTATCTATTTTATATACAGTAGTGTGTATATGTCAATCTCAAACTCCCAATTTACCCCTCCCTGCCACCTTTCCCCTTTGGTGACCATAGTTTGTTTTCTAAGTCTGTGAGTCTGTTTCCATTTTGTAAATAAGTTCATTTGTATCATTTTTTTAGATTCTACATATAAGTGATATTATATGAAATTTGTCTTTCTCTGACTTACTTCACTTAGTATGATAATCTCCAGGTCTATCCATGTTGCTGCAAATTACATTATTTCATTCCTTTTTATGGCTGAGTAATATTCCATTGTATATATGTACCACATCTTCTTTATCCACTCCTCTGTTGATGGACATTTAGGTTGCTTCCACGGACAGTGGAACCCCAGAACAAGCACAGGCCACAGACTCAGAAGACGTGGGTTCACGTCCCATCCCTGTGTTAATACTAAACCTCAGTGTATTTAAAAATATTCTTTTCACTTAAATGGTTAATGGAAGAGAGGTGTGACGGTGCTGTCATTAAGGATTTGCTTGCTTTGGGGTCCATGCAGTTGTATACTGATATGACTTAGGTGTGTTTATCCATAAGAAGTCTTTTCCGGGCTTCCCTGGTGGCGCAGTGGTTGAGAACCTGCCTGCTAATGCAGGAGACGCAGGTTCGGGCCCTGGCCTGGGAAGATCCCACGTGCCGCGGAGCGGCTGGGCCCGTGAGCCACAGTTGCTGAGCCTGCGCGTCTGGAGCCTGTGCTCCGCAGCGGGAGAGGCCGCGATGGTGAGAGGCCTGCGCAGCGCGATGAAGAGTGGCCCCCACTTGCCACAACTAGAGAAAGCCCTCGCACAGAAACGAAGACCCAGCACAGCCAAAAATAAATAAATTAATTAATTAATTAATTAAAAAAAAAAAGTAACTGAAGTGAAAAACCAATTGAGGACACAAAACAAGGCAAAAATATTAAAAAAAAAAAAAACAAAAAAAACCAAGTCTAAAAAAAAAAAAAAAAAGAAGTCTTTTCCATAATGAAGGACATTTACCGAAGGCCTTATGTCACCTGCCTAATTAGAATAGCTCAGTAGTAGGGAGTGTAGGCTGTAGAGTCTGAAGAATCTCCCAAAGATGCTTTGACCAATTACTATCTGGGTCACTTTGGGCAAATTACTTGAACTCACTGAGCTTGACATGTTTCATACAAAATGGGAGTAAATGATAATTTTTACTTCTGACAGTGGTTGGGGCAAGTATTTGAGTGACTAAAAAGATTTTGGTTCAGCTAATATCTGACAAGGCAGCCAAGGATACCAATGGGGACCAGATAGTCCCTTCAATACATGGTGTTGGGAAAACTGGACAACCACATGCAAAGGAATAAAATTGGACCCCTATCTTACACCACTCATAAAAATTAACTCAAAATGGATTAAAGACTTAAATATCAGACCTGAAACCATAAAACTCCTAGAAGAAAACATAGGGAAAAAGTTCCTTATCATTTGTCTTGGCAACAATTTTTTGGATATGATGCCAAAAACACAAGCAAGAAAAGCAAAAATTAATAAGTGGGACCACATAAAACTGGAAGCTTTTACACAGCAAAAGAAACAATCAGTAAAATGAAAAGACAACCTATGGAAGAATAGAAAATATTTTCAAATTGTATATCTGCAAGGGGTTAACATAAGAAATATATAAAAACTCATGCAGATCAATAGCAAAAACAAACAAACAAAACATAAAAACAACCTGTTTAAAAAATGGGCAGAGGAATTGAATAGACATTTTTCTAAAAAGGACATATGAATGGATACAGGTACATGAGAAGGTGCTCAACATCACTAATTATCAGAGAAATGCAAATCAAAACCACAGTGAGATATCACCTCACAACTGTGGGTATAGCTATCATGAAAAAGACAAGTGATAAGAAGTGTTGGCATGCATGTGGAAAAAGACAACTCTTGCGCACTGTAGGTGGGAATGTAAATTGGTACAACCACTATGGAAAACAGTATGCAGGTTCCTCAAAAAAATTAAAAATAGAACTACCTTATGATGCAGTAACTCCACTTCTGAGTATATATATAAAGGAAATGAAAACAGGATTTTAAAGAGGTAGCCACACTCCTATGTTCATTGCAGAATTATCTGTAATAGCCAAGATATGGAAACAACCTAAGTGTTTGTCAACAGATAAATGAATAAAGAAGATGTGAGATATATACACACATGGAACATTATTCAGCCATGAGAAAGAAGGAAGGAAATCCTGCCATTTGTGACAACATGGGTGAAACTTTAAGGCATTATTCTAAGTGAAATAAGTCAGACAGAGAAAGACAAATACTGTATGATACCACTTATATGTGGAATCTGGAAAAAAGTCAAATATAGAAACAGAGAGTAGAGTGGTCATTACCATGAGCTGGGGACTGAGAGAAATGGGGAGATAGTGGTCAAAGGGCACAAACTTCCAGTTATAAAATGAATGTGGGGCTTCCCTGGTGGTGCAGTGGTTGAGAATCTGCCTGCCAATGCAGGGGACACGGGTTTGAACCCTGGTCTGGGAAGATCCCACATGCCGCGGAGCAACTAGACCCATGAGCCACAATTACTGAGCCTGCGCGTCTGGAGCCTGTGCTCCACAACAAGAGAGGCCACGATAGTGAGAGGCCCGCGCACTGTGATGAAGAGTGGCCCCCACTTGCTGCAACTGGAGAAAGCCCTCGCACAGAAACGAAGACCCAACACAGCCATAAATAAATAAATTTTAAAAATTAAAAAAAAAAAAATGAATGTGTTCTGGGAATCTAATGTTATGTATGTTGATTATAGCTGATAATACTGTACTATATAAATATTTGAAAGTTGCCAAAAGAGTAGATCATAAATGTTCTCACCACAGAAATGAAATGGTAGCTACATGAAGTGATACAGGTATCATCTAATGCTGTGGAGGTAGTCATTTTGTAATATATAAGTGTATCAAATCAACACGTATGTCTTAAGTTTATACAATGTTAAATATCAATTATATTTCAATAAAGCTAGAAGAATAAATAAATAGTGCCTGGCACAGATTTATACTTCAGTGGATGTGAGCATTCTTAATGTTATCCTCCAAACAACAATATTATGGAACTATCCCATGTGGATTAATTGTGCATGTGACATGATAATCCAGTAATGAACTCCACAGTTGCTTTATAAAAGTTAGACTCCTAGAACCTATATTAGCAAGAGCACTAGATTATTTGAAAAAATGTACACATGCCAGGCAGTAACAACTCTCAATTCATTTCCACTTGACTAAAGTTGTTTGACCTCTATTTGTAAGCCCAATCCTGAGAAAATGTTAGATTCATAAGTTCCTTATTTTGCATCACTAGAGATATACATTTCTATCATTTAAAGATTCATGTGTAGCATCCCTTGTTGCAATATGTTATGATATCACACTGTGAAATGTGAATCTAAAGCATCAGGTAATTTGTAATTCACCCCTAGGCTCCTATGGAATGAGAGGAGGTTTGGAAATGGACTATTTATAATCAGACCATCTAGAATCACAAGGTAAAAAACAGTTTGTTGACACTTGTATTTTTATTCTGAACTACATTACATTCCTAATACTCACAAAAATGAACATAGGATTAAGAGAGCTGTCTATCTTTGCATACATACATACTCTCCTGACCTTTACAATGACACTTCAATATTGTATTTAAACATTCAGAAGAGCCAAAGACCACATTCCCAAAAGTATATAAAGCAAGTAAAAATATTCACTCATCCATCTATCTATTAGATACCAACTGTATACAAAAAAGAGAATTAAAAATGGGAGTTAAAAAACAGGGACTACTGCAGTAAATATGAGAAACATTCCACTTTAAGAGGGACTTGCAGACTAAAGGGAGTTTACAGTAAGTTAAAAGGAATTGAATTGTGCTCATGGTATCACTTTCTCATCTCAAAGTGGCTGTTTATTCAAACTATGTCTAGATGTTTCCTTTAGTGAATGGAAATGTAAACAAGAATCCATTCTGGCTGCGATGCACAAGTTATATAAATTAAATATGTCACATTTGTGTATATAAGTTCTATATACCTGCATCTTCACTTAACCAATGGTTAAGAAGACCAAAAAGATTATTCTGTGCCATTTCACTGAGGAATAGAATTGTGATCCTTTTTTTTTTTTAAACAAGGCTGAGAGAGTGTTCGTTTCTTTCCCTTTTTATTTATTTATTTATTTATTTTTGACTGTGTGGGGTCTTTCGTTTCTGTGTGAGGGCTTTCTCTACTTGCGGCAAGTGGGGGCCACTCTTCATCACGGTGCGCGGGTCTCTCACTATCGCGGCCTCTCTTGTTGTGGAGCACAGGCTCCAGACGCGCAGGCTCAGTAATTGTGGCTCACGGGCCTAGTTGCTCCGCGGCATGTGGGATCTTCCCAGACCAGGGCTCGAACCCGTGTCCCCTGCATTAGCAGGCGGATTCTCAACCACTGCGCCACCAGGGAAGCCCTAGAATTGTGATCTTAAACAGAATTTGATTACCTGTCTTTCTTGCTGTATACTGATTGTTACTGCTATGGAGGAAATATCTACATCATATTTAGAAACTCTCCCTTCCACCATTTAAAAATTACACAGCTGATTTCCCAAAGCTTTGTCTTCACCAGTGATTCTCAGAGTGGTTCCCAGATTAGTGGCACCAGCACCACCTGGGAACTTGTTAGAAACAGAAATTTGGGGTCTCCCTCTAGACCTATTGGAATCAGAGCCTCTTGGCATAAGGTTCAGTAATTTGTAGATTTTTTTTTTTTTTTTTTTGGCTGCTTCGGGTCTTAGTTGAAGTACACGGGATCTTCGATGCGGCGTGCAGGATTCTCTCTAGCTGTGACATGCGGGTTTTCTCTCTCTCTAGTTGTGGTGTGTGGGCTCCAGAGCATGTGGGATGTGTAGTTTGCAGCACATGGCTCTTAGTTGAGGCGCGTGGGCTCAGTAGTTGTGGCACGCAGGCTTAGTTGCCCCCGGCATGTGGGATTTTAGTTCCCTGACCAGGGATCGAACCCACGTCCCCTGCATTGGAAGGTGGATTCTTTACCACTGGACAACCAGGAAAGTCCCAGTAATTTTTATTTTAATAAGCTTTGCACGTGATTCTGAAGCATACTCAAGTTTGACAACTGTAATTTCCATCCAAAGCACTTCTCTTGGATTGGTTGCAAGCCTGTCATTCACATTTCCTAGAGCTGCACAGTCCCGCACGGTAGCTAGTGGTGAGTGTGGGTCATGTGAAATGTGACTAGTCCAAACTAAGATGTGCTGTAAGGGGAAAAATGGTTTGAATTTCAAAGTCTTTATTAAAAAATGTAAAATATTTCAATAATAGGTTTTGATGAGTAAACTTTATCTTTAAAAGAAGTTTTAGGTTCACAGCAACATTAAGAGGAAGGTACAGAAATTTTCTATATACCCCCCTCAGCTCCCAGCCACCACCTGCCCCAGTGGGTGAGCAGACAAGCCTCTCAGCTGGTTAGGGCTGGCTGGCACCAATCCTCTGTGTGGGAATTTCTCTGCTTTGCCCTCTGCACCCCTGTTGCTGTGCTCTCCTCTTTGGCTGCAAAGCTTCACTCACGCCAGCCCCATCACCACCAGTGAAGGGGCTTCCTAGTGTGTGGAAACTTTTCCTCCTTCACTGCTACCTCCCAGAGGTGCAGTTCCTGTCCCTATTCTTTTGTCTCTGTTTTTTCTTTTGCCCTACCCAGGTACTTGGGGAGTTTCTTTTTTTTTTTTTTAAACATCTTTATTTGAGTATAATTGCTTTACAATGGTGTGTTAGTTTCTGCTTTATAACAAAGGGAATCAGTTATACATATACATATGTTCCCATATCTCTTCCCTCTTGCATCTCCCTCCCTCCCACCCTCCCTATCCCACCCCTCTAGGTGGTCACAAAGCACCGAGCTGATCTCCCTGTGCCCTGCGGCTGCTTCCCACTAGCTAACTATTTTACATTTAGTAGTGTATATATGTCCATGCCACTCTCTCACTTTGTCACAGCTTGCCCTTCCCCTTCCCCATACCCTCAAGTCCATTCTCTAGTAGGTCTGTGTCTTTATTCCTGTCTTGCCACTAGGTTCTTCATGACTTTTTTTTCCCCCTTAGATTCCATATATATGTGTTAGCATACTGTATTTGTTTTTCTCTTTCTGACTTACTTCACTCTGTATGACAGACTCTAAATCCATCCACCTCACTACAAATAACTCAATTTCGTTTCTTTTTATGGCTGAGTAATATTCCATTGTATACATGTGCCACATCTTCTTTATCCATTCATCCAATGATGGACACTTAGGTTGCTTCCATGTCCTGGCTACTGTAAATAGAGCTGCCATGAACATTGTGGTACATGACTCTTTTTGAATTATGGTTTTCTCAGGGTATATGCCTAGTAGTGGGATTGCTGGGTTGTATGGTAGTTCTATTTTGAGTTTTTTAAGGAACCTCCATACTGTTCTCCATAGTGGCTGTATCCATTTACATTCCCACCAACAGTGCAAGAGTGTTCGCTTTTCTCCACACCCTCTCCAGGATTTATTGTTTCTAGATTTTTTGATGATGGCCATTCTGACCGGTGTGAGATGATATCTCATTGTAGTTTTGATTGGCATTTCTCTAATGGTTAATGATGTTGAGCATTCTTTCATGTGTTTGTTGGCAATCTGTATATCCTCTTTGGAGAAATGTCTATTTAGGTCTTCTGCCCATTTTTGGATTGGGTTGTTTGTTTGTTTGTTATTGAGCTGCATGAGCTGTTTATAAATTTTGGAGATTAATCCTTTGTCAGTTGCTTCATTTGCAAATATTTTCTCCCATTCTGAGGGTTGTATTTTGGTCTTGTTTATGGTTTCCTTTGCTGTGCAAAAGCTTTTAAGTTTCATTAGGTCCCATTTGTTTATTTTTGTTTTTATTTCCATTTCTCTAGGAGGTGGGTCAAAAAGGATCTTGCTGTGATTTATGTCATAGAGTGTTCTGCCTATGTTTTCCTCTAAGAGTTTTATAGTGTCTGGCCTTACATTTAGGTCTTTAATCCATTTTGAGTTTATTTTTGTGTATGGTGTTAGGGAGTGTTCTAATTTCATTCTTTTACATGTAGCTGTCCAGTTTTCCCAGCACCACTTATTGAAGAGGCTGTCTTTTCTCCACTGTATATGCTTGCCTCCTTTATCAAAGATAAGGTGACCATATGTGCATGGGTTTCTCTCTGGGCTTTCTATCCTGTTCCATTGATCTATATTTCTGTTTTTGTGCCAGTACCACACTGTCTTGATTACTGTAGATTTATAGTATAGTCTGAAGTCAGGGAGCCTGATTCCTCCAGCTCTATTTTTTGTTCTCAAGATTGCTTTGGGTATTCGGGGTCTTTTGCGTTTCCATACAAATTGTGAAATTTTTTGTTCTAGTTCTGTGAAAAATGCCATTGGTAGTTTGATAGGGATTGCATTGTATCTGTAGATTGCTTTGGGTAGTAGAGTCATTTTCACAATGTTGATTCTTCCAATCCAAGAACATGGTATATCTCTCCATCTATTTGTATAGTCTTTAATTTCTTTCATCAGTGTCTTATAATTTTCTGCATACAGGTCTTTTGTCTCCTTAGGTAGGTTTTTACCTAGATATTTTATTCTTTTTGTTGCAATGGTTAATGGGAGTGTTTTCTTAATTTCACTTTCAGATTTTTCATCATTAGTGTATAGGGACGAAAGAGATTTCTGTGCATTAATTTTGTATCCTGCTACTTTACCAAATTCATTGATTAGCTCTAGTAGTTTTCTGGTAGCATCTTTAGGATTCTCTATGTATAGTATCATGTCATCTGCAAACAGTGACAGCTTTACTTCTTCTTTTCCTATTTGGATTCCTTTTATTTATTTTTCTTCTCTGATTTCTGTGGATAAAACTTCCAAAACTATGTTGAATAACAATGGTGAGAATGGACAACCTTGTCTTGTTCCTGATCTTATTGGAAATGGTTTCAGTTTTTCACCATTGAGGACGATGTTGGCTGTGGGTTTGTCATATTTCGCCTTTATTGTGTTGAGGTAAGTTCCTGCTAGGCCTACTTTCTGGAGGGTTTTTTATCATACATGGGTGTTGAATTTTGTCAAAAGCTTTCTCTGCATCTATTGAGATGATCATATGGTTTTTCTCCTTCAATTTGTTAATATGGTGTATCAGTTTGATTGATTTGCGTATATTGAAGAATCCTTGCATTCCTGGAATAAACCCCACTTGACCATGGTGTATGATCCTTTTAATGTGCTGTTGGATTCTGTTTGCTAGTATTTTGCTGAGGATTTTTGCATCTATGTTCATCAGTGATATTGGCCTGTAGTTTTCTTTTTTTGTGACATCTTTGTCTGGTTTTGGTATCAGGGTGATGGTGGCCTCGTAGAATAAGTTGGGGAGTGTTCCTCCCTCTGCAATATTTTGGAAGAGTTTGAGAAGGATAGGTGTTAGCTCTTCTCTAAATGTTTGATAGAATTCTCCTGTGAAGCCATCTGGTCCTGGGCTTTTGTTTGTTGGAAGATTTTTAATCACAGTCTCAATTTCAGTGCTTGTGATTCGTCTGTTTATATTTTCTATTTCTTCCTGGTTCAGTCTTGGCATGTTGTGCATTGCTAAGAATTTGTCCATTTCTTCCAGGCTGTCCATTTTATTGACATAGTGTTGCTTGTAGTAATCTCTCATGATCCTTTGTATTTCTGCCGTGTCACTTGTTACTTCTCCTTTTTCATTTCTAATTCTATTGATTTGAGTCTTCTCCCTTTTTTTCTTGATGAGTCTGGCTCATGGTTATCAATTTTATTTATCTTCTCAAAGAACCAGCTTTTAGTCTTATTGATCTTTGCTATCATTTCTGTCATTTGTTTTTCATTATTTCTGATCTGATCTATATGATTTCTTTCCTTCTGCTAAATTTGGGGTTTTTTTGTTCCTCTTTCTCTAATTACTTTAGGTGCAAGGTTAGGTTGTTTATTTGAGATGTTTCCTGTTTCTTAAGGTGGGATTGTATTGCTATAAACTTCCCTCTTAGAACTGCTTTTGCTGCGTCCTATAGGTTTTGGGTTGTCGTGTCTCCATTGTTATTTGTTTCTAGGTATTTTTTGATTTCCCCTTTGATTTCTTCGGTGTTCACTTCGTTATTAAGTAGTGTATTGTTTAGTCTCCATGTGTTTGTATTTTTCACAGATTTTTTCCTGTAATTGATATCCAGTCTCATAGTGTTGTGGTTGGAAAAGATACTTGATATGATTTCAATTTTCTTAAATTTACCAAGGTTTGATTTGTGACCCAAGATATGATCTATCCTGGAGAATGTTCCATGAGCACTTGAGAAAAAAGTGTATTCTGTTGTTTTTGGGTGGAATGTTCTATAAATATCAATTAAGTCCATCTTGTTTAATGTATCATTTAAAGCTTGTGTTCCCTTATTTATTTTCATTTTGGATGATCTGTCCATTGGTGAAAGTGGGGTGTTAGAGTCCCCTACTATGATAGTGTTACTGTCGATTTCCCCTTTTATGACTGTTAGTATTTGCTTTATATATTGAGGTGCTCCTATGTTGGGTGCATAAATACTTACAATTGTTATATCTTCTTCTTGGATCGCTCCCTTGATCATTATGTAGTGTCCTTCTTTGTCTCTTGTAATAGTCTTTATTTTAAAGTCTAATTTTTTCTGATATGAGAATTGCTACTCCAGCTTTCTTTTGTTTTATATTTGCATGGAATATCTTTTTCCATCCCCTCACTTTCAGTCTTCATGTATCCCTAGGTCTGAAGTGGTCTCTTGTAGACAGCATATATACAGATCTTGTTTTTGTATCCATTCAGCCAGTCTGTGTCTTTTGGTGGGAGCATTTAATCCATTTACATTTAAGGTAATTATCTATATGTATGCTCCTATTCCCATTTTCTTAAATGTTTTTGGTTTGTTATTGTAGGTGTTTTCTTTCCCTTGTGTTTCTTGCCTAGATAAGTTCCTTTAGCTTTTGTTGTAAAGCTGGTTTGGTGGTGCTGAACTCTCTCAGCTTTTGCTTGTCTGTAAAGGTTTTAATTTCTCCATCAAATCTGAGTGCGATCCTTGCTGGGTAGAGTAATCTTGGTTGTAGGTTTTTCTCCTTCATCACTTTAAATATGTCCTGCCACTCCCTTCTGACTTGCAGCGTTTCTGCTGAAAGATCAGCTGTTAACCTTATGGGGATTCCCTTGTGTGTTATTTTTTGTTTTTCCCTTGCTGCTTTTAATGTTTTCTTTACATTTAATTTTTGATAGTTTGATTAATATGTGTCTTGGCATGTTTCTTCTTGGATTTATCCTGTATGGGACTCTCTGTGCTTCCAGGACTTGATTAACTATTTCCTTTCCCATATTAGGGAACTTTTCAACTATAATCTCTTCAAATATTTTCTCAGTCCCTCTCTTTTTCTCTTCCTCTTCTGGGACCCCTACAATTCGAATGTTGGTGTGTTTAATGTTGTCCCAGAGGTCTCTGAGACTGTCCTCAATTCTTTTCATTCTTTTTTCTTTATTCTGTTCTGCAGTAGTTATTTCCACTATTTTATCTTCCAGGTCACTTATCCGTTCTTCTGCCTCAGTTGTTCTGCTATTGATCCCTTCTAGAGTAATTTTAATTTCATTTATTGTGTTGTTCATTGTTGCTTGGTTCCTCTTTAGTTCTTCTAGGTCCTTGTTAAATGTTTCTTGCATTTTGTCTATTCTATTTCCAAGATTTTGGATCATCTTTACTATCATTATTCTGAATTCTTTTTCAGGTAGACTGCCTATTTCCTCTTCATTTGTTAGGTCTGGTGGGTTTTTGCCTTGCTCTTTCATATGCTGTGTTTTTCTGTCTTCTCATTTTGCTTATCTTACTGTGTTTGGGGTCTCCTTTTCTCAGCCTGCAGGGTCGTAGTTCCCATTGTTTTTGGTGTCTGTCCCCAGTGGCTAAGGTTGGTTCAGTGGGTTGTGTAGGCTTCCTGGTGGAGGGGACTAGTGCCTGTGTTCTGGTGGATGAGGCTGTATCTTGTCTTTCTGGTGGGCAGGTCCACGTCTGGTGGTGTGTTTTGGGGTGTCTGTGGTCTTATTATGATTTTAGGCAGCCTCTCTGCTAATGGATGGGGCTGTGTTCCTGTCTTGCTAGTTGTTTGGCATAGGGTGTCCAGCACTGTAGCTTGCTGGTCGTTGAGTGGAGCTGGGTCTTTGTGTTGAGATGGAGATCTCTGGAAGATTTTCGCCATTTGTTATTACGTGGAGCTGGGAGGTCTCTTTTGGACCAGTGTTCTGACGTTGGCTCTCCCACCTCAGAGGCACAGCCCTGATGCCTGGCAGGAACACCAAGATCCTTTCTTCCACACGTGTCAGAATAAAAGGGAGAAAAAATAGAAAGAAAGAAGGAAAGAAAGAAAGAGGATAAAATAAAATAAAGTAATATAAAATAAAGTTATTAAAATAAAAAATTAAAAATAATTATTAAGAAACAAACATTTTTTTAAAGTAAAAAAAAAAAAAAAAAACAAAATGGACGGACAGAACCCTAGGACAAATGGTGAAAGCAAAGCTATACAGACAAAATCTCACACAGAATCATACACATAGACACTCACAAAAAGAGGAAAAGGGGAAAAAATAATATATCTTACTCCCAAAGTCCACCTCCTCAATTTGGGTTGATTTGTTGTCTATTCAGGTATTCCATAGATGCAGGTACATCAAGTTGATTGTGGAGCTTTAATCCGCTGCTTCTGAGGCTGCTGGAAGAGATTTCCCTTTCTCTTCTTTGTTCGCACAGATCCCGGGGTTCAGCTTTGGATTTGGCCCCACCTCTGCGTGTAGGTCGCCTGAGGGCGTCTGTTCTTTGCTCAGACAGGACAGGGTTAAAGGAGCAGCTGCTTTGGGGATTCTGGGGATTCTGGCTCACTCAGGCCGGGGGGGAGGGAGGGGCATGGATGCGGGGCGAGCCTGCAGCGTCAGAGCCCGGCGTGACGTTGCAGCAGCCTGAGGGGCGCCGTGTGTTCTCCCGGGGAAGTTGTCCCCGGATCACGGGACCCTGGCAGTGGCGGGCTGCACCGGCTCCCGGGAGGGGCAGTGTGGAGAGTGACCTGTGCTCGCACACAGGCTTCTTGGTGGCGGCAGCAGCAGCCTTAGCGTCCCATGCCCGTCTCTGGGGCCCGCGCTGATCGCCGTGGCTCGTGCCCGTCTCTGGAGGTCTTTTAAGCAGCACTCTTAATCCCCTCTCCTTGCTCACCAGGAAACAAAGAGGCAAGAAAAAAGGTAAGAAAAAGTCTCTTGTCTCTTCGGCAGCTGCAGACTTTTTCCCGGACTCCCTCCTGGCTAGCTGTGGTGCGCTAACCCCTTCAGGCTGTGTTCACGCTGCCAACCCCAGTCCTCTCCCTGCGATCGATCCAAGTGAAGCCCGAGCCTCAGCTCCCAGCCCCACCCGCCCCGGCGGGGGAGCCAACAAGCCTCTCTGGCTGGTGAGTGCTGGTCGGCGCCGATCCTCCATGTGGGAATCTCTCCGCTTTGCCCTCCGCACCCCTGTGGCTGCGCTCTCCTCCGTGGCTCCGAAGCTTCCCCCTCCGCCACCTGCAGTCTCTGCCCGTGAAGGGGCTCCTAGTGTGTGGAAACCTTTCCTCCTTCACAGCTCCCTCCCAGTGGTGCAGGTCCTGTCCCTATTCTTTGTCTCTGTTTTTTCTTTTTTCTTTTGCCCTACCCAGGTACTTGGGGAGTTTCTTGCCTTTTGGGAGGTCTGAGGTCTTCTGTCAGTGTTCAGTGGGTGTCCTGTAGGAGCAGTTCCACGTGTAGATGTATTTCTCATGTATCTGTGGGGAGGAAGGTGATCTCTGTGTCTTACTCTTCCACCATCTTCTCCTCTCTCCCTGGAATTTCTTCACTTTTGGGAAGTCTGAGGTCTTCTGCCAGCATCCAGTAGGTTTTCTGTTGCATATATATTTTTAATTTTAATATCTTCTTCTTGGATTGATCCCTTGATCATTATGTAGTGTCCTTCCTTGTGTCTTGTAACATTCTTTACTTTAAAGTCTATTTTATTTGATATGAGTATTGCTACTCCAGCTTTCTTTTGATTTCCATTTGCATGGAATATCTTTTTCCATCCCCTCACTTTCAGTCTGTAGGTGTCCCTAGGTCTGAAGTGGGTCTGTTGTAGACAGCATATATAGGGGTCTTGTTTTTGTATCCATTCAGGGAGCCTGTGTCTTTTGGTTGGAGCATTTAATCCCTTCACATTTAAGGTAATTATCAATATGTATGTTCCTATTACCATTTTCTTAATTGCTTTGGGTTTGTTTTTGTAGGTCCTTTCTTCTCTCTTTTTTCCCGCTTAGAGAAGTTCCTTTAGCATTTGTTGTAGAGCTGGTTTGATGGTGCTGAATTCTCTTAGGTTTTGCTTGTCTGTAAAGCTTTTGATTTCTCCGTTGAATGTGAATGCGATTGTGCCTGGGTAGAGTAATCTTGGTTGTAGGTTCTTCCCTTTCATCACTTGAAATATATCATGCCACTCCCTTCTGGCTTGTAGAGTTTCTGCTGAGAAATCAGCTGTTAACTTCATGGAAGTTCCCTTGCATGTTATTTGTCATGTTTCCCTTCTTCCTTTTAATAGTTTTTCTTTGTCTTTAATTTTTGTCAGTTTGATTACTATGTGTCTTGGCGTGTTTCTCCTTGAGCTTATCCTGCCTGGGACTCTCTGAGCTTCCTGGATTTGGGTGGCTATTTCTTTTCCCATGTTAGGGACGTTTTTGACTATAATCTCTTCAAATATTTTCTCAGGTCCTTTCTCTCTCTCTTCTCGTTCAGAGACGCCTATAATGCAAATGTTAGTGAGCTTAATGTTGTCCTAGAGCTCTCTTAGGGTGCCTTCATTTCTTTTCATACTTTATTCTTTATTCTGTTCTGCAGCAGTGATTTCCACCATTCTGTCTTCCAGATTACTTATCCTTTCTTCTGCCTCAGTTATTCTGCTATTGATTCCTTCTAGTGTATTTTTCATTTCAGTTATTGTATTGTAAATCTCTGTTTGTTTGTTCTTTAATTCTTCTAGCTCTTTGTTCTTTAATTCTTCTAGGTCTTTATTAATTATTTCTTTTGTCTTCTTGATCTTTGCCTCCATTCATTTTCCAAGGTTGTGGATCATCTTCACTATCATTATTCTGAATTCTTTTTCTGGAAGGTTGCCTATCTCCACTTCATTTAGTTGTTTTTCTTGCATTTTCTCTTGTTCCTTCATCTGGTATATAGCCCTCTTCATTTTCATCTAGTGTATCTTTCTGTGAATGTGGTGTTTGTTCCACAGGCTGCAGGATTGTAGTTCTTCTTGCTTCTGCTGTCTGCCCTCTGGTGGATGAGGCTATCTAAGGGGCTTGTGTAAGTTTTCTGATGGGAGTGAGTGTTGGTGGGTAGAGCTGGCTGTTGCTCTGGTGGGCAGAGCTCAGTAAAACTTTAATCCCCTTGTCTGCTAATGGGTGGGGCTGGGTTCCCTCCTTGTTGGTTGTTTGGCCTGAGGTGACCCAACACTGGAGCCTACCCATCTCTTTGGTTGGGCTAATGGTGTACTCTGGGAGGGCTCACGCCAAGGAGTACTTCCCAGAACTTCTGCCCCCAGTGTCCTTGTCCTTGTGGTGAGCCACAGCTGCCCCCTGCCTCTGCAGGAGATCCTGCAACACTAGCAGGTAGGTCTGATTCAGTCTCCTTTGGGGTCACTGCTCCTTCCCCCTGGGTCCTCGTGTGCACACTTCATTGTGTGTGCCTTCCAAGAGTGGAGTCTCTTTTTCCCCCATTCTTGTTGAAGTCCTGCCATCAAATACCACTAACATTCAAAGTCTGATTCTCTAGGAATTCCTCCCTCCATTGCCAGACCCCCAGGCTGGGAAGTCTAACGTGGGGCTCAGAACCTTCACTCCAGTGAGTGAACTTCTATGGTATAATTGTTCTCCAGTTTTTGAGTCACCCACCCAGCAGTTATGGGATTTGATTTTATTGTGATTGCACACCTCCTACCATCTCACTTCGGCTTCTCCTTTGTCTTTGGGTGTAGGATATCCTTTTTGGTGAGTTCCAATGTCTTCTTGTCGATGATAGTTCAGCAGTTAGTTGTGATTCCAGTGCTCTTGCAAGAGGGAGTGAGCGCATGTCCTTCTACTCTGCCATCTTGAACCAATCTCTCTCGTTTTAATTTGCAATTCTCTTGTGACATACGATGTAGAGCATGTTTTCATATGCTTAATTGCCATCTGTAGAACTTCTTTGGTTGAGGTATGTTTTCAGATCTTTGGTCTATTTTTAACTGGGTTGTTCGTTTTCTTATTTTTGAGTTTTATGAGTTCTTTTAATATTTTGGATAACATTCCTTTATCAGATGTTTCTTTTGCAAATATTTTCCCTAGTCTGTGGTCTGTCTTCTTATTCTGTTAACCAGTAATATTCTTTCATATTGATTACATATTGAAATAATTGAATTAAATAAAATATATTACTTAAAGTATTTTTATTTTTTACCTTTGACTTTTCTTAATGTGGCTATCAAAAATGTTTAAAGTTAATAAGTGACTGTTTTTTGTTATTCAAATTATATTCCTATTGGACAGAGTAGTCTTAGTATCTAACACTTGTCTTGAAAAAATCTCCCCTTTCACTGTGAAGCTTCTTGCAGAAAGCAATAATGTCAGGAATTCTGAGATAAATAGTATAGTAATGAATTGAAGTGAATTGTGAAAATCTTTGAAAATAATTTACTGGAAAAAAAAAAAAAAAGATCATTATATGTTACTGCAGTCAAGTAAGCTACCGTGAAAAAGGAAACAGTTGCCCCAAGTCAATTCTACTAGCAAAAGTAAATGCTATTTTTTTATTCAAGGCTAAATATCTACTAGGATTCTGACCTCATACTAGGAAATAAATGTCAAACAATACCTTCATTTCAAAACTCACGTGTCTATATTCTTTCTCAAAACACCTGGCCCATATGTATCCAACATCACTACTCACCTCCTTCATCAGACCCTCTTGGACTCTTCTGTTCTCAGCGCCTTGTCCTTGTGCTTTGCCTGAGCAGCCTTGAGCATTCATGGAGGCCCAGAAGCTCTGGCTGCTCCTGCCACTGGTAGACTGGAATGAAGAAACACACTGCAGCATATGGGATCTGGTAATCTGGGCAGCTGCCAGTTTTGCCAGGACACAGTCCAGAGTCATCAAGGGGGAGAGAGGGGGGTCCCCTTGAATAGATCTTGATCAACAGGAAACATAAAATGTCAAATATGCACAGATTCATCTCTCACTCTTACTTCTCTCCTCCAGTACAGCCATCTGGAGAGGTCCTGCAAAGCATCATAGAGCATAGGTCAGTATACTGGCCACTCCCCAGGTCTTGCATCCCTGCCTAACATCCTGCTTCTGAAAATATCTGATTCCTAGCATCAGATGTGAGTACTAGGTGGGACAGAGAAGAAAAGCAGCAATAGGTTAATAGACAGTGAAAAAGTGGTTGGGGTCATGGATCAGAGGCCTCATGACATGGAGATAATGTATGGAGTAAAGACAGAAAAAATATATTTCTCCAAATTAAAAAAAAAATAGTGTTTATTTCAAATTAAAAGATTTTTTTAACTTACATGTGAAATAAGGGAGACTACCTTTCCAAGGGTTATTTCCAAATTCAGTTAACTTTCCCAAGTCGAAGCGAACTTGAACTTCTGTAAATACCATTGACCCACTTTTTTACTATTATTTAGAGGTAAAATAAAGTTCCTCCAATAGAAAGATTCTGTGACTTATTCTTAGGTCAGCTCCTGCTAGTTGTGAATGTGACAGGAAAGCTAGCTCATTAGTGCTCTGTAGATGCTTGTGTGGGAAGACTTAGCATCCTATTTTACTTTGCTATTTGACATTTTTCTCTCTAATGTGTAATCTATTGAGAGAAGCTAATCCTCAACTCATCCTGCTCAGTGGGAAGTAAAGAAATTGCTAATTATCTCTTTGTGAATCCATAAGTACTGTAAAATTTGGTTTGGGTGTTTTGTATACAGCATTAGTGAACTAACACTCATTCTTCCATGTGTTGATCTAAAGGTTGAATATCTACTGATACCAGCCTTTGTATCTGCACTGGGCATAAAAATTTGGAATACAGAGGAAAAGTTCCTTCAAATGTTTAGAAGTGGCTGGGAAACTTCTGGCACATTTTAATGGGAGCAAAGATAAAAGAAACTTCTGAGAAAAAAAACAAAAAAACAAAAAACAAAAGCTGGAGAAGAATATAATATACCCATATGAAGGGCCCCTTTCTAAAAGAAAAGTCACAAATTGGCCATTCTTCGGGCTGAATTCAGCTCACAGACAGATTTTTCTTCAGCTTATTCATTGTTTTTAATAAAGTGAATAAGTTGCCAAAATTTAAAACTTGGCAGGCTTCACATACAAATACAATCCATATTTCTGACTTCCGAAAAAGAGGTTAATGGAGCAAACTGGTCCCTCGTTCCATGTGGCTCCTGTTGGCAGGAGCAGAGGACCACGCTCTGGCTGGTTCACCCCTGTTCCCAACTGTCTTGCTTCCCTCATACATCTTAACTGCTTGCCACCTGAAGCCATTGATGTTTACGCTCTCTGTTAAGAATTTCTAAACTTATGGTTACCAGGAGCTAAGGGTGGGGGGAGGGATAAATTGGGAGATTGGGATTGCATATACACACTACTATATATAAAATAGATAACCAGTAAGTACCTATTGTATAGCATGGGGAACTCTACTCAATACTCAGTAATAACCTATATGGGGAAAGAGGCTACAAAAAGAGTTGAGATAGATAGACAGATAGAGAGATAGATAGATAGATGATAGATAGATAGATGATAGACAGATATATGGACAGATATAAATACAGATATATATGTATAACCGATTCACTTGGCTCTACAGCAGAAACAAACACAACATTGTAAATCAACTGTACTCCAATAAAAAATAATAATAAATAAATAAGTTACACCTGAGCTCACAGTCATGTCTTTACCATTGGGAACTTCTAGGACAGTGGTTCTCATAACTGACCACATTCTGGAGTCAACTACAGAGCTTTAAACATTCTTATGTGCTACTTGAAAATGGCAGCCTAACTCCTGTGTATTCATTTTGTCTGAAATTGATGAAAGTGACCATTCTCAGGTGTCCTCCAGAGGACCTACCACAGGGGTAGGTACCTATAGTTGTTTTTCTACAACTTGTTTGAGGATTGGGCTCCATGGCAGATTGTATTTTCTAAAGATAGTCTTCAGATATCTTCCAGTCCATATATTCTTAAAACTTGCCCTTCCTTTATAGGGAAATGAAGTTGACTTCTTTTGCCCTCAGGTCTGGGCAGGCTGGTGACTTGTTTGTAACCAATGGAATGTGATGGGAGTGACTCTGCTTTTGAGGCAAGGAAATAAAGGTGATGTAACTTCCACCTTCTTCCCTGAGACTCTTACCTTTGGAGCCCTGAGACATCGTGTAAGAAGTACAACTACCAGGAGACCACCTTGTGAGGAAGTGCAAACGAGTTGACACAGAGAGAACACCTGGAGAAGAAAAAGAGAGAAGTAGGGTCAGCACAGCTGTCTCAGCCTATCACAGTTCTGGCTCTAGCCATCACCTGACTGCCACTGATTGAGAGACCCTTAGCTGGAACTCCCCAGCCATGGAATCCCGGAACTATATACCAAGAGCACTTTGAGTTATAATAATAAAATCATAGGTGTTGCTTTAAGCAACTAAGTTATGGGGTGATTTATTTATTTAGCAATAGCCAGTGGAACGCTTTTATTCCACTGATCATTCCTTGGATAGGGAAGGTCCTACTTAATCAGTGGTGTGCTGGTAAATGGTTAACAGCCAGCTGTCTGGACAGGAAAGCCCTGATTTGTAGTAGTGCTGGCTGATCTCCTCGGGGTCTTTTCAAACTATCAATGGGATACAATTCACAGTAGAGCTGGAAGGAGTTACACAGTAGCACACCATTGTAGTTTTTCCACCACAGACTCTCGATAGATATAAATACCGTCAAGAACATAGATAGTAGTAAATTGTAGAAAATAATTTTGATTGTTTATCTTTGTTTTTAATACAGTTTACTTAATGTTAAATGTCTACAACTTAGTATGTACTACTAGTTGTGTCTAACAACCAGCTCACCAAATTCCTGAGCAGTCAGCTCTCCCGCCAGGACACCACTGTGCTTCCCCTTCTGTATCATTGTGTGTGCTTCTCAACCCTAAACACTAGGGCTAAGGAGAACCATTTCAAATGACAGATAAGGTCTCTTCTGCACACATGTGTCTCACATCCAATCCATTACTCTCCCATTGTTTCACTGACCTTCAACAATCTGATTATCCATAATCAACATTGAAATCCATATCCCAGATCACTTTACTAGGATTTATGAGTAGTATGTCTCACAGGTACCTCATATTCAGTTGAAGAAAAACTGAAGTTATTGTCTTTCCCATCACCCCTTTTCTTCTTCAATCTTCCTTATCTTGCTTAATAATATCATGAAAGAGCTGGTCCCTGAGTATCCTTGAATTCCACCATCTCTCCCCACAGTCAGTCAACAGGAAATCCTGTTACTACACTTCCTTCAGGTTTCTCAACTTTGTTTAATCCTCTCCACTTCAGATTTGACTATCATAGGTCAGGTATTGAGTCTTTCTTTTTTCTTTTTTTTAATCAAAGTATAGTTGATTTACAATGTTGTGTTAGTTTCAGGTATACAGCAAAGTGATTCAGTTATAAATATACATGTACCTATTCTTTTTCAAATTCTTTTCCAATTTAGGTAATTGCAGAATATTGAGCAGAGTTCCATGTGCTATACAGTAGGTCCTTGTTGTTTATTTTATTTATAGTAGTGTGTACATGTTAATCCCAAACTCCTAATTTATCCCTCACCCCACTTTCCTCTTTGTTCACCACAAATAAGTTTGTTTTCTATGTCTGTGGGTCTATTTCTGTTTTGTAAATAAGTTCATTTGTATCTTTCTTTTTTAGATTCCACAAATAAGGGACATCATATGACATACAATGGAATATTAGTCAGCCATAAAAAAGAATGAAATAATGCTATTTGCAGCAACTTGGATGGACCTAGAGGTTATCATACTAAGTGAAGTAAGCCAGAGAAAGACAAACAAATATCATTTGATTCTTTCTTTATAGATTATTTCAACGGCTCCCCTAGCAGCCTCCCTACCTCTGGTCTTGTACTGTCCCTTCTTCACCCTGACCTCAGGGTTAATTTTCAATCATGCCATGTTTCTCTAGATTGTTCCCATTCTTTAAGGCTGTGAGAAGCAGTGGCACACATCACGAGCATTCCTTCTGTGTGATTTCATTATCCAGTGAAGACAAACAGAGGAGTCCCCCGTGGGGCACATGCAGGATTTATATACACATCTGCATCTATGCAGTGCCTTAACTCAGATTACATATTTAGTCTGACAAATAGCCTGAATTTTCCTTTAAACCTGTACATATCCTCCTTGTAAAATTTCACTACAGTTGAGGTAAATTGTTCATAGCTCATTTCAGAGATATTTCATCTTTGTATTTATATTCTCTAGCTAACCCAACCAACGGAAGTTGAAATATATCTGAGAGACATTTGCTATTGTCTACAGATTAGTCTTAATTTTTCTCCTTGATTACACCCAGGGATAGATCTGGAGTAATACAGTTATGGGCACCTGATTTAATGTCTGGAGAAAAGGTTCCCTAGGGAGCTGTGTCACTTTGACCAAACTTAACTTAAACAACAGGACCATCTGGGGCTTATTTCTGTGGACATCATATTAAAAAGAAAATCAGTTCATTTACCCAAACTGCATCTCTGAGCCATATCATTTTATTTAAGTGACAGCAGCTGCATAAGCAAAAATATATTGGATTTTTTATTAACCCTAATTCATATACTCAGTATTTTAATCTTAATCCTAAAGTACTTAGGTTTAGCACAAGTTGCTAAAATGAATAAAATTCATTGGATCATAAAAGAAGATAGAAAAGTTAAATGATCTGAAATACATTTTATACAAGACTTTCATTTTTCAATAAATCTTCAGAAAACATGCCTATATTCTACAGGATAGAATATATTGCAGTTACATTGGAGATTTCAATAACTTCTGATGTTCACAATGGATTATTTAGATGTTTATAACAGAAGGGGAATGTTTTCCATCAAAATCTGCTTTATTATGTTTTCCATGGATATTTTTCCAATACAATCTTCATATAGTGGGCAAAAAAGAAAAAGCTTTAGAAAGCAGTCTGTCTTAGAAAGAATAACAGATTTTACTGAAGGATCTTCATGTTCTCAATTCTCATATGGAGAGTTTTTCAGTTCTTTAAAATCTACCTCAATACAGACAGCAACACATAAGAGTTGTTTTCACTTTCTGGTGCCTGCCTACTGAATGCTATTTTGTACTTGTCAACCACGACTAAGTGCTGTCAGTCTCCCCTTTATCAAAGGCGCAAATGCTACTTGCAAGGATTTACCACTTCACTGTAAAAAGAAAAGATGGCATTTCCACACAACTGTCATGGGACTTCTTGGTATGCCACTTTGTTTTGATCGTTTCCCATATAGATTGTGATGGATCCTGAGTTTAGGGTAGAAAACAAATTAGGATGAACTATTATAGGGTGTTATTTAGATTCTCATGGTGTGCCAATTTACCAAGAACACTGATGTATTCATTCACTACCCATCTATGTTTTCATGAAACATTTATTTAAATACTGGTTGAAAGTTACTGAGCACTTACTATATGCCAGGCCCAGTGTTCAGCATTTCATATACTATATTGGTATTGTTTGTTTTCGGCTGCACCATGTGGCTTGTGGGATCTTAGTTTCCTTACCTGGGATTAAACCCTGGCCTCAGCAGTGAAGTGCCGAGTCCTAACCACTAGACCTCCAGGGAATTCTCTCAGCATTTCATATATTTACTAATATATACATATTATATATAATATATATATTCCCCTACAAACTGTAGGAGGCATAGATACTATGGTTATGCATTGAAATTTATTTAATACCATTTTTGGAAAGAGGTTTAGGTTAATTCAAAGAAGGGTAACGTCTCATTTATCAACGAGCAAAATGTTGTTGCATGATCTTACAGCTCCTAAACGTCAATATTGATCCCCTACCTAGTATTCACTTATTCTTTCTAGTTAACAGTCATTCAGATATAATATATCCCATTTTGAAATAACAGTGTACAGGAGCAATGGATTAGAAAGAACAGAGACCTGAACTCCAATGCCAACTCTGTCACCCACTGTGTGATCCTGCGTGGATGGATTCATCTCTTTGATTCAACTTCTTTGCATGTAAAATGGTTAGATATTTACTGAAAAGATTGGTCACAGATTTAAAAGGTAATGATTTATAATTGGCTGACACCTAGTGAGTTCTTCAGAGATATTTGTTCTCGGAACTCTTCTGTCCTGGCAATAACTTTTTCTTGCATTTGAGGTTAATTAAACTTAATCTTCTGTATGAAAATGTACATAAAGCCTTTTTTCAAAGACCATCTGTAATTGCAAAGTAGAAAGAACGTTAGACTTGAATCCAAGAGTCTTGGGTTTGGGTCTTAAATGGACCAAACACTATCTCAGGTAGAGTCATTTAACTGCTCTGAACTAGCTTCATTGTCCGTAAAAATGTACATATAAGAAGCCCTTTTCCTTACAAATATATCATTAATTACCCTGCAGTCAAGACCACTGAAAAAAAATCTTTGAATCTCAATATAGTGATATTTGTGAAATGCCTTTGTGTCACAATTGTCACAGGCATTTTCTTTTAACATCTTTATTGGAGTATAATTGCTTTACAATGGTGTGTTAGTTTCTGCTTTATAACAAAGTGAATCAACTATACATATACATATATACCCATATCTCCTCCTTCTTGCATTTCCCTCCCACCCTCCCTATCCCACCCCTCTAGGTGGTCACAAAGCACTGAGCTGATCTCCCTGTGCTATGTGGCTGCTTCCCACTAGCTATCTATTTTACATTTGGTAGTGTATATATTTCCATGCCACTCTCTCACTTCATACCAGCTTACCCTTTCCCCTCCCCATGTCCTCAAGACCATTCTCTATGTTTGTGTCTTTATTCCTGTCCTGACCCTAGGTCCTTCAAAACCTTTTATTTATTTATATATTTATTTTAGATTCCGTATATATGTGTTAGCATATATTTGGTTTCCTCTTTCTGACTTACTTCACTCTGTATGACAGACTCTAAGTCCATCCACCTCAGTACAAATAATATAATTTTGTTTCTTTTTATGGCTGAGTAATATTCCATTATGTGCCACATTTTCTTTATCCTTTCATCTGTTGATGTACACTTAGGTTGTTTCCATGTCCTGGCTATTGTAAATAGAGCTGCAATGAACATTGTGGTACATGACTCTTTTTGAATTACGGTTTTCTCAGGGAATATGTCCAGTAGTGGGATTGCTGGATCGTATGGTAGTTCTATTTTTAGTTTTTTAAGGAACCCCCATACTGTTCTCCATAGTGGCTAGGTTGTTTATTTGAGATGTTTCTTGTTTCTTTTGGTAGAATTGTATTGCTATAAACTTCCCTCTTAGAACTGCTTTTGCTGCATCCCATAGGTTTTGGGCCATTGTGTTTTCATTGTCATTTGTTTCTAGGGATTTTTTGATTTCCTCTTTGATTTCTTCAGTGATCTCTTGGTTATTTAGTAATGTATTGTTTAGCATCCATGTGTTTGTATTTTTTACAGATTTTTTCTTGTAATTGATATCTATCTCATAGCATTGTGGTCGGAAAAGATACTTGATACCATTTCAAATTTCTTAAATTTACCAAGGCTTAATTTGTGACCCAAGATATGATCTATCCTGGACAATGTTCCATGAGCACTTGAGAAGAAAGTGTATTCTTTTGTTTTAGGATGGAATGTCCTAAAAATATCAATAAAGTTCCCTTGTTAATGTATCATTTAAAGCTTGTGTATCCTTATTTATTTTCATTTTGGATGATCTGTCCTTGGTGAAAATGGGGTTTAAAGTCCCCTACTATGATTGTGTTACTGTCAATTTTCCCTTTTATGGTTGTTAGCATTTGCCTTATGTATTTAGGTTCTCCTATGTTGGGTGCATAAATATTTACAATTTTTATATCTTCTTCTTGGATTGATCCCTTGATCATTATGTAGTGTCCTTCTTTGTCTCTTGTAATAATCTTTATTTTAAAGTCAATTTTGTCTGATATGAGAATTGCTACTCCAGCTTTCTTTTGATTTCGACTTGCATGGAATATCTTTTACCATCCCCTCACTTTCAGTCTCTCTGTGTCCCTAAATCTGAAGTGGGTCTCCTATAGACAGCATATGTACGGGTCCTGTTTTTGTATCCATTCAGCCAGTCTATGTCTTTTGGTTGGAACATTTAATCCATTTACATTTAAGATAGTTATTGATATGTATGTTCCTATTACCATTTTCTTAACTTGAAGGGGTTTGTTATTGTAGGTCTTTTCCTTCTCTTGCATTTCCTGCCTGGAGAAGTTCCTTTAGCATTTGTTGTAAAGCTGGTTTGGTGGTGCTGAATTCTCTTAGCTTTTGCTTGTCTGTAAAGCTTTTAATTTCTCCGTCAAATCTGAATGAGATCCTCGCTGGGTAGAGTAATCTTGGTTGTAGGTTTTTCCCTTTCATCACTTTAAATATGTCCTATCACTCCCTTCTGGCTTACAGAGTTTCTGCTGAAAGATCTGCTGTTAACCTTATGGGGATTTCCTTGTATGTTATTTGCTGTTTTTCCCTTGCTGCATTTAATATTTTTTCTTTGTGTTTACTTTTTGATAGTTTGATTAATATATGTCTTGGCATGTTTCTCCATGGATTTATCCTGTATGTGACTCTTTGTGCTTCCTGGGCTTGACTGACTATTTCCTGTCCCATATTCGGGAAGTTTTCAACTATAATCTCTTCAAATATTTTCTCAGTCCCTTTCTTTTTCTCTTCTTCTTCTTGGACACTTATAATTCAACCGTTGGTTCATTTAATGTTGCCCCAGAGGTCTCTGAGACTGTCCTAAATTCTTTTCATTCTTTTTTCTTTATTCTGCTCTGCAGTAATTATTTCCACTATTTTATCTTCCAGGTCACTTATCCGTTCTTCTGCCTCAGTTATTCTGCTATTGCTTCCTTTTAGAGAATTTTAAATTTCATTTATTGTGTTGTTCATCATTGTTTGCTCTTTAGTTCTTCTAGGTCCTTATTAAACGTTTCTTGTATTTTCTCCATTCAATTCCCAGATTTTGTATCATCTTTACTATCATTACTCTGAATTCTTTTCAGGTACACTGCCTATTTCCTCTTCATTTGTTTGATCTGGTGGGTTTTTGCCTTGCTCCTTCATCTGCTGTGTGTTTCTCTGTCTTCTCATTTTGTTTAACGTAATGTGTTTGAGGTCTCTCTTGAGCAGGCTGCAGGTTCGTAGTTCCCATCATTTTTGGTGTCTGCCCCCAGTGGCTAAGGTTTTTTCAGTGAGTTTTGTAGGCTTCCTTGTGGAGGTGATGGGTGTCTGTGTTCTGGTGGATGAGGCTTGATATTTTCTTTCTAGTGGGCAGGACCACGTCTGGTGGTGTGTATTGGGTTGTCTGTGACCTGATTATGATTTTAGGCAGCCCCTCTGCTAATGGGCAGGTTTGTGTTCCTGTCTTGCTAGTTGTTTTGCATAGGGTGTCCAGCACTGTAGCTTGCTCGTCATTGAGTTGAGCTGGGTCTAATCATTGAGACGGAGATCTCTGTGAGAGCTTTTACTGTTTGATATTACGTGGTGCCGCCATAAAAAGGGAGCTGGGAGGTCTCTTTTGGACCAGTGTTCTGAACTCGGCTCTCCCACCTCAGAGGCACAGTTTTGACACCTGGCCGGAGCACCAATACCCTGTCAGCCACATGGCTCAGTAGAAAAGGAAGAAAAAAGAAAGAAAGAAAGAAAAAATAAATAAAATAAAATGTTATTAAAATAAAAAATAATATTAAAAATAAAAAAAATTTTAAGTAATAAAAAAGAGAGTATAACCAAACCAAAAAACAAATCTACCAGTGATAACAAGTGCTAAAAACTATACTAAAAAAATAACCCTAAGACAAATGGTAAAAGCAAATCTATACAGACAAAATCACACAAAGAAGCATATACCTACACACTCACAAAAAGAGGAAAAGGAAAAAATATATATATATCTATGTATAAAAAAAAGGAAAAAGGAAGAGAGCGACCAAATCAGTAAACAAATCTACCAATGATAATAAACTCCAAGTACTAAACTAAGATAAACATAAAACCAGAAACAAATTAGATGCAGAAAGCAAACCCCAAGTCTACAGTTGCTCCCAAAGTCCACCACCTCAATTTTGGGATGATTTGTTGTCTATTCAGGTATTCCAGAGATGCAGGGTACATCAAGTTGATTGTGGAGATTTAATCCACTGCTCCTGAGGCTGCTGGCAGAAATTTCCCTTGCTCTTCTTTTGCACAGCCCCTGGGGTTCAGCTTTGGATTTGGCCCTGCCTTTGCATATAGGTCACCTGAGGGCATGTATTCCCTGCTCAGACAGGACGAGATTAAGGAAGCAGCTGATCAGGGGGCTCTGGCTCACTCAGGCTGGGGGGAGGGAGGGGTACAGAATGTGGCACAAGCCTGCAGTGGCCGAGGCTAGCGTGATGTTGCAACAGCCTGAGGAATGCCATGTGTTCTCCTTGGATGCTGTCCCCGGATCACGGGACCCTGGCAGTGGCGGGCTGCACAGGCTCCCAGGAGGGGAGGTGTGGGTAGGGACCTGTGCTTGCACACAGGCTTCTTGGTGGCTGCAGCAGCAGCGTTAGTGTCTCATGCCTGTCTCTGGGGTCCGTGCTGATAGCCACAGCTCATGCCCATCTCTGGAGCTCATTTAGGTGGTGCTCTGAATCACCTCTCCCCTCGTCACCCTGAAACCATGGTCTCTTGCCTCTTAGGCAGATTCAGACTTTTTTCCCGGACTCCCTTCTGGCTAGCTGTGGTACACTAGCCCCCTTCAGGCTGTGTTCACACAGCCAACCCCAGTCCTCTCCCGGGATCTGACCTCCGAAGCCAGAACCTCAGCTCTCAGCCCCCACCCATCCTGGCGGGTGAGCAGACAAGCCTCTCAGGCTGGTGAGTGCTGGTCAGCACCTATCCTCTGTGCAGCAATCTCTCCACTTTGCCCTCTGCACCCCTGTTGCTGCGCTCTCCTCTGTGGCTCTGAAGCTTCCTCCCCACCACCCAGCTCCCGTCTCCACCAGTGAAGGGGCTTCCTAGTGTATGGACATTTTTCCTCCTTCACAGCTCTCTCCCAGTGGTGCAGGTCCCATCCCTATTCTTTTGTCTCTGTTTTTTCTTTTTTCTTTTGCCCTTCCCAGGTATGTGGGGAGTTTCTTGCATTTTGGGAAGTCTGAGGTCTTCTGCCAGCATTCAGTATGTGTTCTGTAGGAGTTGTTCCACATGTAGATGTATTTCTGATGTATTTGTGGGAAGGAAGGTGATCTCCACGTCTTACTCTTCTGCCATCTTGAAGGTCTCCCTGTCACAGGCATTTTAAGCATCTTTTTTTGTTTTTTAATTAGGTGGTTGACCACAACAGTTTCTGATCATTAGCAACAGAACCCAAGCCAAGACCAATCAAGATTAACCTAGAACAGCCAAGTCAACAAGGTGGATTTAAACTCTTAAAAATATAATAAATGCCTGTTGTTATGTTTTTAAGACTGAAACTGTTTGTTGCACAATGGCTTACTGATACATTGTACTTTAAATTCTGGCCCATCTCCTACTGATTCTCAGCAGAGTTCCCTAATTCTCCTGGTTCAGAGTAATTTCTTCTTCTTTTGAATGTCTATGGCATACAACATTTCCACCATGAATTGACAGTCAATACCTTGGAGCGCATGCATATATTTTTATATCCCTAATCTGGTAGTACTTGCCTTGTTTAAGAATTCTAGTCCTCTTTCAATCCATAGTTCCTAACTCAAGACCTTATGCAGCTCAGGGAATATATAAATATTTATTCCTTTGATTAATACACTCTTTTTAAAAACCCCATCTGATTTTTTAGAATAAAGTGGCATTATATTCATTCTACAGCACTAGTTCTCAACAATTCTGACTTAATTAAATTAGGGTGAGTCCTGGGCATTGGTATTTCAAAAGTTTTCCAGGAGATTATAATATATATCCAGGATTAAGAATCACAGTGTTCAGCTTGGCTCGGAATGGATTAAGTCTTTAGGGTCCTTTATTAAAGGCAAAGGGGACTTCCCTGGCAGTCCAGTGGTTAAGGCTCTGCACGTCCACTGCATGGGATGCGGATTTGATCCCTGGTTGGGGAGCTAAGGTCCCACATGCCTAGCAGCCAAAAAAAGCCATTTATCCGGTCATGTTCACTTACTCCAGGTAGTAATCATTGACTGCCCCTTACAAATCTGTTCAGTCTTTTTGTTCATTAACATCCTCTTGCCCCAACCAGTTCCCCTGTCCCATTCATGCTCCCAAGCAGAGCTATATGAACTCCTTGGTTCTCTTTATACTTTAAATGCAAACAAATCCTTTAAAACCAGATTGATTCAGCAGAGAGGAAGAGATAGCACCGAGTGGTATGTTGGTATTTTTATAACTTCTAAGTGAACAATCCATTTTAAATGATTAATTCCATTACACTGCAATTTATGTCTAGTGCCAGCTAATGAAATAAATTAGTTTTAACATCAATTCAACACTCTTCCGTTTCTCACATGCTCTCATTAACTTCATCCTGAATGTTTTGCTACAACAATTTCTCTGCCACACCAGCTGCAACATTACTGGACTTTTCTTATTGATTCCTGAAAAGTCAGATGTAAGAAAGACAATTGAGCAGGGAGTTGGTTACCATGATCAGTTTACAGTCTAGGGGGGAAAAAGTCATCAACAAGGTATTTATTTTCTTGCCTATTTATTTTCTAGAGGAAATGGTATATTTCTGACCCTACGTATGTTAAGAGGCTCTGATAGATTTGTAGGTTCTATAACAGTTTTCAGGAATGATTTATTGATTTATTCCATTAAATAATAATGTTACAAATGTTGCAATACATTTCTGTTTTTATAGTGCTTTCTCATCCACTACTTTGAATCTTCACGGAAAACCTAATAAATCAGAAAAGTAGACATTTTAGCCACATTCTATTAATGAAGAAACTATAAGTTAGAAGGCTTATGCAAGTGACCTTAGGCCCCTTAGTGGCAGAGTTGGAACCAGACTTTTCCTTTTCCCCATTATCCTTCAAAGTCAAGAATCATAAGTTAAGAAGGTGGGTTTGGAGAATCTTACTGGTAAGTTGTGTAGTAAGGAGAGATAATTCTGTGTAGAAAAGAGCTATATCCTACACACTCTTAAATGTTAGAAAGGGAAAATTGACCCTAAATGCTCCACTGAATGACCACAGTATCAGAAATGCGAACATATAGGGTACACGTTGTCTGACACCTCAAGCAATGTTTTGAATACATAATCCATTTACTTTCATGGAGACACCATTTAAATCCAATTGACCCCAGATGCAGCACATCATATTAAATTAATGTATCTATAAAATCAGTCAACAAGTCCCCCAGTAAAAGCCAGTGAGACTGTAGTCTAGAATGAATACATTTTGATAGTCAAGTGAGGGGTGGATTCAAAGACCCTTTAGGAGAGAAGAGCCAGAGGGATATTGAAACGAGCATCCTTGGAGTTGGTATTCAGAGAAGCAGGATGGAAAGAAGGTGATGTACCAAGCACTTCGAGGAGGATGTGGGGCCAGTGTTTCCTGTTCCATTAGTTTGCAGAGGGTCATATCTCAATAGCATGGAGTAATGTAAAGGATGTCAACCTTGCAACCAGAGAGGCAAAATTCCTTTCATCATTGTACCAGCTGAGAGATCTTGAAAAGTTGTTTCATATTTCTGAGTCTCTGGGTCATCGTTTCAGAAAAATATGTCACCATTGATGAAATTAACTAAGAGATTTAAAACTTCCCCAGAATATAATGTGTGCTCAAAAAATGTTTTCTCCCTTCATCTCTTCCCCTTAGTAACTATTACAATCCCCAAAACTTCTAAGTTTTAAAATATTTATCTTTGTAGTGGTTAAAAGTTCAGAATATGCAGTCATATATACAAGGGGGCAAATCTTGTCTTTATCACTTACAACTGTAATCTTGGACAAGCAATTTAATCACACTATTTAAGTAATGTCTGAATTCCTTATTTATAAAATAGTGCCTACTTCATATTGTTATAGTAAAGAATACATGAGGAAATATAGGAAAGGTCTCAGTGCATGGCTTACAGCAAGCCCTCAGTAAGCCCTCCTCATTCCCTGCATTATTTTATACTATCTTCGGGATCTTGACCTTCACTCTATCTCCCTCACAAGCCTCTCCTTGGCAGTGTGATAGTCACCACCTGTGGACAACCTAGGTTTGGCTGGTGTCCCTTTTTTGAGGCAGAGTACCTTTGTCTCTGTCTGCTAGCATCTCTTTCCTTCAATTTCCCCTGGATGGACACACTGGCCACCTACTGACTGAAGCACAGCTGTATCTTCCCACTGAGCATATTTGCTCCAGGCAAGCTCAGCCAGGTGCTTTTAGGCTTTTGGCATGTTTCTAGGTAATGGCTACCCGCATAGCAGTTTGCAAGTTGAAGTTGCATGCTTCATCGTTCTGTGATTTGCATACGTAAGATGAACTGGCTCATTTCAGCTTTACAAGTATTGTGATGGTCATATTTTAAAGTGAAAAGAATTCGACTTGAAATATAATATTGATATTTTTCTCTTTGGTGTGTATTCTCAAATGGAATATCTGTTACTTAGATATTCATGATTGAGATAGAATCAGCATGTGAAAACTGTTCAAAGTCAGATAATATATTGGAATATATTGGATCTGTTTTACTTTAAAGTCTAGATGATTAAAACAAAAAGACGTTTAGCTATTCAATTTTTAAGCTAAACCAATTTGGAGGAGTCTGGCAAAATTGCAGATAGCTGGTTTTATTGCTAACATTCTAATAGTCAATCAATCCCTTGATGACAATGGTTTTCTTGTCTCCTACCTGCATTTTGTTCTGGTTTCAAGCACACTTCAGCATATTAAGTGTTTGGAAATTTTCAATACTCATTCATCCGCATCTTAAATTTTTAGAAAACTCTTGTCTCACATCAATTTAAAAAGGTTTTCATCTTTGATCTTATTCCTGGATTCCTGGAGGAACTGGAGTTTAGAGACTGAATTAGAGGAAAGAGTAGATGGTTCACCTCTCTGCTCCTTTCCTTGCTCACTCTTTGACCTTGGGTGCATTGTGGAATCTCCCTGAGGCACAGATCTCTCCAACAGCTGGCTCTGAGCTTTGGGTGGGACACAGTGTATGGGAGCTAGCCCTCACATGAGGCCCTTGGAAAACACAAGAGAGAAGAGACCATAATATATGCTTGTTTGTGAGTGGGGAGGGATTCTTGGTCCTCAGCCTCTTCTCTCAGTATTTAGCAATAACCCCAAAGAAATAATTTGTCACTAAATAATACTACAAAAGTTAACTAGTTGCTTTTACATTCTCCTGGAGTAAGAATTACTAAACATGTTCACACTGATTTTTCATTAAAGCCAGAAGTTCAGGACTGGTAGTCATATGTGCGTTTGATAAATAAAGTTATTTTATGTTTGAAAGCTGTCATGATGTCTAAATCATGAAAGTCCTAGAGGGAAAATAATAAAAGGGAACCTTAATGCTAAAATATAAACTACTGACCTGAACCTATAGGTTGAACTTAATCATTTTAATTTGTATTTCAATTACTTCTCATTCTTCTCATCAATAGAGAAAAAATAAGTGGTTTATAGGAGAGTTACCTCTACCCACGTCACAGAGACAATGCTACCCAATGCTATTTTCCCCTATTTCAAATCTCTCAAACACACATTATCTCATTGAATTCTTTTTTTAAAATTTATTTTTCTGAAACATAGTTGATTTACAAGGTTGTGTTACTTTTTGCTGTACAACAAAGTGATCCAGTTACACATGTATATATATATATATATATATATATATATATATATATATATATATATATATATATATACATATATATATATATATATACATACATTCTTTTTCATATTCTTTTCCATTATGGTTTATCGCAGGATATTGAATAGAGTTCCCTGTGCTCTCAGGGTAGGACCTTGTTGTTTATCCATTCTCTATATGATAGTTTGCATCTGCCAATCCCAAACTCCCAATCCGTCCCTCCCCCACCTCCCCTTGGCAACCACAGGTCTGTTCTCTATACCTGTGTATCTCATTGAATTCTCATAACACACTTGAGGGTTCTTACACAGGAATTGGGACAGATGAGGAAACTGAGACCCAGGAAGGCCAAGAGACCTTCATAAGATCAGAGAATTATGCAGTAACTGGCTTTGGGCTAGAGCTAGGGTTTTGATTTGCCAAAGAGCTGCAGTTCACACATGTGAACTCAGCATAAATTGGACTGATCCCATGATCCCCCTAGCCAGAAAACACCTCCCTTGAGTCTCTGTCCCATGCCTGTTCCCCTGCACCTAGCTGGGTTTAGATATGTCTGGTCCTTCAAGAAATTAACATCCCACCTCAGCCAGGACCATGTTTGCTGCTACAGAGCAGAGAGAAGAGGACCCCCAGGGGTGGTTACTGCCACCTCTGCACTTAAAAACCTTCTGTTTCCTGGTCAGCTTCCTCTATGGCAATGGCTCCTTTTCAAATTATTATCAAGAGTATTAATTTCTCAGACATCATGCTGAGTGATGTCCTGAAGTTTGTCTTATTTTTTCTATCAGTATTTCTCCTCAAAGCTGCGGTCCAGAAAAGTCTGACTCATTACTGCAATGATATAAAAAGATCAAAGAACTGACATTAATTTTTATCACTGGACAGTTTAAGAGTTCAATTGAATTCCTTTAAATTTTACTTCATTATTAACAAATATCAAATGTTTTCATCAAGTACTCAAAGAGTTTCATTTTGTCTTTGCGTTTCCTTTAAAATTTGAAGTTACATTTAGACCATCTGTTCCTTGTGAGCACAAAACAGCATGCTTATTGGTCCAGGCTGAAGGTTACAAGTTGCACATGAGATCATGGGTCTTATTCACATCAGGCTCTTGGGCGTATAGAGCAAACAGTGACCATGGGAAATGGAGCCAAGCAAACCCGTCTTCAGTTCTGTTAGAAAAGTGAAGTACAACTTCTTACATTTGGACAAACTCTTCATGTGTTTTGTATTTGTTTGAGTCTCCTAACATCTTTGAAATATAAACAGTGCAGGTGCTACCAAAACTCTTTAGCTACACGGATCAGGCTCTAGTTCTCTGGTCAACCTGACGAGCCAGTTCACCCAAAGACCATATAAAAAGAGAGCCAGGGAATGCCCATGGTGCATGGGTGTGGATTGAACCTGCCCTGTGACTCTTCCAGTTCGAGGCTAATGGATCCCTGTGACACTTAAGAGGCAGTTCAGGTGAGGCAGTCAGCACCCAGGTTGGCACTGGACAGCATGCAGTATGGAATAGATCTTTTTATTATCAACAGTCGTTAGGAGACCAGCCCGACATTGGGAGCCATCCAGGCAGGGACGGGTGAATAAGAGGAAGTACAAAGGACACACGACCGATGTGACCTGGAGCTGGCAGGACAGCAGGCTGGCAAGATGGAAGAGGACCATTTATCAGGATGCTTATCTCCCGGAAAAGTTGGAAGAAGCACAGTGGGAAAGGATGCACAGGACCCCGGGGACACTGACCCGGGCTACGGCAGCAGCACAGGCAAGCCAGGACCAGCAGCGACAGACTGAGGTCCTCCTGACACCGAGTCCCTGAATCCTGCAGGTCCCAGTGCCCAGGATTCTGCACCATGGCAGACCTCATGTCCAGGGACTTACCCTCTGCTTCCAGACACCAGCTGGTCTGCAGAGACAAGACACTAATTAGAATCATTAGGACAAATCATCACAGTGAATTAATGACTCACCAGCCTTCCCCTGAGCGCCATGGTGTGTTTAACAAAGAGGGCAACTCCTAGAATTGCCACAGACAATAAACCTTCCTGAACTTCTGCAACACTGCACGTGTCCAGGCGACAGTTCATCCGGAGAAAAACAACTTTCCCTGTTCCAGTTTTGGCTGATCTGGTCAATAAAGACACTTGTTTAACTGATTTTTTTTTTTTTTTTTCAGATAAGATCTTGGAGGTTAGATGGTATGACAGCACGAAAGCATTACACACACCATTACTGCAATTGAACCACACACAAATGTTCTCTTCCTCAAAAGAAAGACAGAAAAAGAAAAAAAAAATACTACAGTGTTCTTTCTCCTTCACTCTTGTTCCAGAACTACAGGGAGGATTCTGGTATTTTGACAGACATTATATTTGCAAAGCAGTGAGAATACGAAACTCATACCTATGATACTGACACCATGTTAGGTATGTCCTATTTTTTTTTTAATTTTTAAAAAAAATTTTATGGGAATATAGTTGATTTACAATGTTGTGTTAGTTTCAGGTGTACAGCAAAGCGAATCATTTATACATATACATATATCCACTCTTTTTTTTAGGTTATTTTCTCATATTGGCCATTACAGAGTATTGAGTATAATTCCCTGTGTTGTACAGTAGGTCCTTATTAGTTATCTATTTATATACAGTAGTGTGTATATCTGGTCAGAATGACCATTGTCAAAAAATCTACAAACAGTAAATGCTGGTGAGGAGGTGGAGAAAAGGGAACCCTCCTGCACTGTTGGTGGGAATGTAAATTGGTGCAGCCACTATGGAGAACAGTATAGAGGTTCCTTAAAAAAATAAAAATAGAACTACCATATGACCCAGCAATCCCACTCCTGGGCATATATCCAGAGAAAACCAAAATTCGAAAAGATACATGCACCCCAATGTTCATTGCAGAGCTATTTTTTTAATACAATAATCATATAAAGTAAATATTATCTCCAGATGATGTAAGAGAAAAGTCAGCAGGGGATCAATTATGAACCTTGCCAGTAATTATACAGAGAGGGAATGACAGAACTGGAGTCAAGGGCGCCTAACTTCACAGCCTATGTGCTTTCCAATGTGAATCCACATGTCCGTCTTACTAGCTCCATCTTGTTAAGAACTGACAGCCCATGCGCCTCTGTTCTGAGACATTTGCCTGAAAATTAAAGGCTGATTAGCTATGAATTGAGACGTGCAGTAAAACATTCAATATTCTGCATTTGGAAGATAAGCTAAAATTCCCACCTCAAATTCTTCCTGCCCTCTGAATTCTGGAAAGTCAAAACACTCTTGAGTTGCTGACTTTCAATCCAGAAAATTAATTCTGAAGAAACAAATAAGAAACCCCTATTTTTTCCAGGTGTGTACAGTGTCATCAATTACATCCCAGACCGACATCCGTCGACAAGGTTGGAAGTCCAGTGTAGAAAAAAGAGCTTCCAGAAAACCTCAGGTCAGTGGGGTCGTGCCTGTGGCCTTTTCAGTGTCAGCAAATAACCCACATTTGTAAGGTGGTGATAAAGTCATCTAAAAGGCATTGAAAAAGGCTGGCATAGATTACACTCTTCATGAGGGTGAGCCCATGGCTATGATCTAGCCAACACAGGTGCGTGAAAAGCTAGTTAAAAAATAACTTCAAGTTCCTAATGGCTTTGGGGAAATAACATAATTATCCATCACACTGTTTACACTCAAATTCCAATGATTTTGAGACCCGATGATGACACCCATGTGTTCTTATCTTTCAGGCTAGAAGAACTAGCATTATACACGTTTTCTCATTTAAATTCCATAATAAAGTTATAAAGTAGATAATATTTATTCCCCTTATGAAGAAAAAAAAGGAAAGAAAAATTGAGTTTTGCAGAGATTAGACAATACCAAGAAGGCCCAATTAAGACTATTAAACTATTAAAATTGAGATTCACAATTGGCTTTCATGATAGAATTTCAGGCCCCTGAAAATGACTGAGCGTGTGTGTATGTTTGCGTATGTACATGTCTGTGCACGTGTATATATAAACACACTTTGAAGACTGGAGTGATTTGAGTGCTTTTTAAATCACACCACATTACTATGAGTAACCTCCTAGCTATTATCTTGAAATGTGTTCTTTCTTAAGTGTCATTGATAGTGAGATTATAAACCTGTAAGGGGGCCCGGAGATCATATTAGCCAAGGCCCTTATTTTATAAAGAAGGACTCAAAGCCCCCAGGGTAGTGCTGAATTACTCATGACCCACATTCATCAAATCGAATGTGTTCCAAGCTCAGTGTTTATCCTGCTTTTAATACACTGCCTGATAGATGGCAAAGCATTCTCAGATACACGCACACACACACACACACACATGCACACGTGCGTGCGCACGTGCCAGTGAAAGAAAAGCTATTTTTCACCCCAGATTACGTTTCCTTTTACTGAAATCTCTCCTGATTCTTCTCCCTGAATGCCCAGGTGTTCACCCCATTAGCATCCTCACTGGGGAAAAAGAAAAGATGATTAGAAACAGAAAGTGGCAGAAAAGCCAGGGAAACTCCCACTCCTGCCTGCAGCTTTGAATGCCTACTACGATCTCCTTCACTGTCTTTCCTTCTTCCCCAGGACTCCTCCTTAAGAAAAACACTCATTGCTCGCCTCTTGCAGGCACTGAGGAATCCTGGCCCTCGCGGAGCATCCCGAAGGCGCTGTGAGACGCAGGCCTTCTCCCTGGGAGGGATGGAGGGAGAGGAGATGCCCAGCGGAGACTTCCACCACCCCCTTTCTTTTCTTCTGTCTTCAGAAGGAGAAAAGGAGTCAGGGAGGAATTCAGTGACAATTGAGCCAAACACAAAGGCAGTCACAATGTAGCAGCTGCCACAAGAAGATGGGATGAAGAGTGGTGCATCCTGCGGTGACCCCTCCTCTGCCCCGCCCACCAGCAAAGCAGCCAGCATCCGGATCATCCTTCCCTCGCAACAGCCTCTTTGAGAAGCCGCGCTTTGTGTGCCGCGCTTTGCAGAATTAGAGAAAGGGAAAGTCCACGGGCCGATGCCCCTCTCACCCTGGCGTTTGTGGAGCTGGTGGTTTTTACTGCCCCTGGAGGGTCAGGATTTGTGTCTGAACTGCAGCCAGGGGTGAACGGAGTGCTAGGTCCCTGAGGTGAAAGTTTTGTTAAAGCTGCTGGTTCATTTTGACTGAGGCTGGGGGCTCAGCCTTACCCAGTCAGGAAAATCTAGATCGCTTCGCAGGCCCACTGTGTCCCTTTCAGGGCCAAGGTCCTCCCCGGGACCAGGGATTTGACCGTAGTTCAGGAACAGAGAGGACGTCAGCCTGGGTCTTCCTTGGACACTAAGGCGCACAGGCATCCTTGACTAAGTTACTTCTCCCCTCTGGCGCTCACTTTCCAGCTGTGTTAAATGAATATTTGATCAAAGGAAGCATTTTTAGATACGAACCCCCATCTCCAAAGAAAAATTGATAGGAAAGCCCTATATGTGGAACAAACACAAACTACTCTGGTCGAAGCAGCAAGAAGACAGGATGGGTGCTGATGAAGGAGAGCCCTTAGAATCATGTCAGAAATGAAGAAGATGTCCAGAAAATATGCCATATTCTCTCTTCCCTCATTTTATGTTAGACTTACCCTAACATTTGGAAAACAGTCATTTGAAATATAACTCTTGGTTCTTGAAGCTGCCAATCAAAGAATATATATACCTTATGTAAAATACCCAGCCGTCACCCTCTATCCACTTAATTTGAATACATTTTTCTTCATAGTACTTACTGTTATCTGACATCATATTGTGACTTTATTTGCTCATGTGTTTATTGTACGTGTCTCGCATTAGATTCACTCTCCATGGGGATCTGGATTCCATCTGCTTTGCTAGTCACTATGTTTCTAGCACTTACAATAATGCCCGACACATAATAAATATGTATTGAATAGATGCCTGGATTTCCCAGAATTTGATTGGAATTCTTCTTTGCCCCCCTCACGTGTATCTATACACGGACAACTTAAAGTCTGAGCAGTGAGAGAAGCTCCCTTGCCTCTCTCAAAGGGTCGTTTTCTTTGAGGGATTAAAAAAAGTGAGATTTTAAAAAATTTCCAAACAATGCCAATTCTACACATTTTGTTGTACTCAAAAATAATCATCCTCTTCATCAAAATTTTAAAAACTCAAAGAGGAATCTGGGTGCAGGATCCAGTAGAAAGGCTGACAAAGGCAGAGCCGTAGCAACTGGCTGGCCAGCTGCCCACTGGCCTAGGGTGGGCATGAACATGAAGCATCCATGGATGAATGGAATTCAGGAAAGATGCAGCTCTGTAATCAGCAGCAAAGAGAGGCAGGCCACGGCTTTCAGGTTTCTGAGAGCTTTGCTTGCCTCCAAGTAGAGTCTGACAATTTGGAAAAGTATAAGTTACTGGATTATTAACACAGCTCTCCAAAAAGTTCTGGGTGCTCTCAGATGTCTTTCCCCTCCCAGGGGTGATGCTGGTCTTCCCCCTCGGAGGTTCGTTGTACCATAGAATGAGGCTAGGCTTGCCTTAGAGCTGTGTTCAGTCCCCGTTCAGTGCTACTACAGTTGTGCTGGGTACCTCTGCAAAATACTAAACCTCATCTGAAAGCAGGCGTAGCTCCCTGGTAGGAGTTTGTATCATTGGAAGTGATGTTTACAAGGTAACCAGAGCGTTATTATTTCCCACCAACTATTACCATTAGCATAGTTGATGTCAATTTAGGAGGTATGATTTATATATTAATTTCAACCAACATAAATAGGCGTTCCACATGATCCCAAGGCAACATAAACCAAGGATGAAATGTAAACCTTGTAAAAATGTAATATAGCTATATAGATGTCATTGCCCGCAATATATAAGGTAAGGAAAATATATTTTCTCTCTCTATCCCCTTCCTTCCTTCTTTCCTTTTGCTTCACTTTTCAAATTGACAGGAAACATCCTTTCCCATTTTTCTCATGATTCCATTCACAAATATTTATGATGTCTCAATAGATGACCAATAATGTTAACACATTTCAAATTTGTTTCAGATGTATTTTAAATAATGAAAATATGCCCAAGTGAAAAGTTTTCACTTAAAATTTTAAGATAGCAGCTGAATCACAAGGTATACCTCACAATCCTTTGGTAGTATTTTTACTTTCTCTCTAAGAAGGCAATATGCTTAGTGGCTAAAATCTTGGGGCCTGGGGAAGACCAGAACTGTTAACTTAAAAGCTGTGTGAATTTGGGCATGTTAATAATCTTTCAAAATTTGGTCTAACTGTAAAATTGTTCTAATAGCTCCTATCTCTTGGAGATCTTATAAAAATGAAATTAAATAATCCATGCAAATCATTTAATATAGAGCTTGACATAAGCCTTCAAGAATACTTATTGATGTTATTATTATTACTTTATTGTGGTTGTTCTATTTTTATCAAATACCACAAAGGACATGTTGAATAAACAATCATATCTTTAAAAAAATCTGGCAAAGATTTTAAAAAGTGAGTTTTTTTTTTGGTATGGAAGGTAAACAATGAGGACCTTTGATTCATGCCTTTTGGGCAAAATACTGTTCCAAACACTATTAAATTTCTCAAAGTTAATCCTCAAATAATTAAAGCAGAATGCTGTTTATATAATAATAAATATCTGGATACAAAGGAAAACATTAATGATGTATATAAATTTTCCCCAACATGAGTTCAGTCTCCTGAAGATAATTCTGTACTTTTTTAGTATGCAAAGACTTAGACATGTTAATTTCTTAGATCTAGTTATATAACAATCATCAATCTCAAGATGTATCTACCCAAAATACAAATTTGTCAAAAAAAGCCAAGAGTGATTTTTATCAGTCAAGATATTCATGGTTGGTTAAAGAAAGAGCCAAGAATATGAAACAAAGTTTGGGTCAGGATCAGAAAATCCTTCAGTGCCTTGATATTCTCATGATTGTCTTAGAATCACAGAGCGTGTGTTGCAGGAAGGGGGAGCCCTTCCAGGGCCCGAGAGCGGGCTCTTGTCTAACACTCAGAAATGAATTGTCCGAGGAGACACAAGTGCTGACAAAGCAAGAGACTTTATTGGGAAGGGGCCCCGGGTGGAGAGCAGGAGGGTAAGGGAACCCAGGAGAACTGCTCTGCCACATGGCTCACAGTCTCAGGCTTTATAGTAATGGGGGTTAGTATCCAAGTTGTCTCTGGCCAGTCATCTTGCTTGGCCCATAATTGGTCTGACTCAGGGTCCTTCCTTGTGGCATGCACATTGCTCAGTCAAGATGGATTCCAGCGAGAAGGGCCCTGGGAGGTTGGTAGGACATAAGGACTGGCATCTCCTCCCTCCTTTTGACCTTTCCCGAATTATTCTGCTTAGTGGTGGCTTGTTAGTTCCACGTTCCTTACTAGGACCTCCTGTGGTAAGATAACTCATGCAAGTGGTCACTATCATGCCTAGGCAGAGCAGACGGTTTTGGTTAGTGGTTCCCCTAACAGGTGGAGTGGGAAGTAATCCCACCCAGCAGGTATACAGTATAGGTGTTAAGTACACACACTATAAAAACCAATAGGCTTGGCTTCAGGGCTCACCTCAGCTATTGATGAACTTTCTCTGATGAATGGCCCAGCCCAGCCACTGATGGACGTTACCTAACACCATTAAGCTTCAGTGGCCTCACCCATAAAATGAAGCTAATTCCACCAAGCTCACAGGGTTGTTGGAGAGATTAAATGAAGAAAAAAAAAAAAAGAAAAAGAATGTAAAGTGCTTAGCACAATAGCAGAGCTGGGGCTAAAAATCTGATCTGATTTTTAGCTGGGGCTAAAAATCTGATCTGATCTGATATCTGAGTATCATCTGAAGATGATACTCATTCCAAAGTTGATAGGATTAGCATCAGAGGGTATGGGGTACAGTATTTTTCCAGGAAAATGATACGTTTTTGGAAATAGTAGATATTTAACAAAAGCTGAATAGAAGATAAATATTAATACTAAATATCACAGGCATTTCTAGTATGAATATGAAAAAAAGTCCATTTTTTCTCACAAGATCATGATCCTTGTGGTGGGTTTGGTTGTTTTGTTGGTGGGGGTAGAGGGTTTTCTTGTTCGTTTGTTTATTTGCTTATTTCAGTTTTTTTGGTTTGTTTATCTGCTTATTTGGGTTTTCTGGTTTGTTTTGTTTTGTTCTATAAAAGGTTTATCTATCCAAAGCAGCAAGATTTAACATTTCACTTACTTTGCCTTGCATTTTAGGCTCTGCTGAAGAACCCTTGAAACAAATTAGAGTCACAGTAACAGAAAATATAACTATAGTGGCAAAAGCAAATATCCAGATGCATTGGCAGTAATGGCTCCGGTTGCTAGTTGCTGGAAGTCCCTCATTTTCTGGCTTTTCTAGTCTGTCCTGTTGGCACCATCCTCCCAGGACTCCAGTGGAGAGAACATCAGCGACAGTCCCTACTGCTAAATTGAAACTCATTCTACTCTGCTGCTTTCCTAAATTGCCAAATGACATTTCACATTTGGAAGATGGATTATCCATTCCCAGAAAATTCCTAAATTCCCTGACCCTTTTATATGTTTGTCTTTCCATAAAGGATCTGGCATTCCTTTTTTGTTTATTCTCAAGAAAAGCCTTAAGTTTATGTTCTTGATATCACTTTCCTCAACCCAGATGCCTCTGTCTGCAGGAAAAATGCTTCCCTTCAATGCACAACTAGCAATAGCCAATTTCTCACCCCAAGAGGCAAGTGTTACCCTGGCAGGCCCTTCTGGCACAAATACGGCAAACAGAATATTTAACAGTAGTTTTTTGGGGTTTTTGTTTGTTTGTTTTCTATCTCAGAGTCAGGGTTTTTCACTGAAAAGGATCCCTTTTGGATCGTTGGCAGAACAAACCAATGTGGGAATGGCACTTCCAACTCCAGAGTCCAAAGCAAAAATGAGTCTACACCTTCATCTGTCATCTTTCAAAACTTTGCTCCATAACTGACTTGAATAATTTTTGAACAGGGGAGACACATTTCCCAAAAAGAAGCAACACCAGTTTTCAGAGACTGCACTCCAAATCCAATTTAGGTGAGAACACAAAACACATACAATAATTTTACCTGACTCTGCAGGGACACCATCTTGTTAATAAACTCAATTTGCATGACTAATGAAAACACTTAACCTCTTGGTTTCAAGCAGTTTTCTCATGCATTTGCATAACTAAAGTGACTCCCTAACGTGGCTCTTTTTCTGGACAAAGGGAAGATGCATTCCGAAGAAGACAAATACCCCTGTGTCCCCTAGGCAACCACCAATGACAGAGCTTCAGCAACCATCAGGTATAGTCCTAATGAACACCTCATCCACTTTATTTTATTTCAAAACCAGTAACCCTTGCTGTCCTATAACCATTACTGATACAAGATAAAGTTGAAATTCATTCAGCAATTCCTATCAGGCATTTATTGAGAACTGTAATCTACTGTTTTCTAATCCAGAGAGAGAAACATACATACACATGGCAGAGGTTTTGGCATTGGGGGCTCACAGGGTATAAGAGCAAAAAAAGAGGCACACAAATAACAGCAATTCAAAGTAAGAAACAATTGCCACAGTAGATATTAAAATAACTCTGAATGTTCAGAGGAGAAATAAATTACCTTGTTTGGAAAATCAGAAAATCTTCAAGAACAGGGGCTGTTTGAACTGGGCTTTGAAGCACTGGATAGATTTACAGACATCTTGATAGAAAAGGTAGATGAATATTCCTGATGGAAAATCTAACGTGATCAAAGTTATGAAGAGTGGAGAACATATAAAATGAACAGTATATACTAAATTAGCTTGTCAGTTACTGGTAAAGATTCAATGAATAACAGAAGTTAAAAAAAAAAAACCTTCAATATCTTATTTGAACACTCAAATGTCATTTAATTGCCTGTACAGAAATAATTTCATTTTTTCCTCATCAGTGCCTACACAAGAAAGGCAGATATTAATATCCCTACTTTTCTGAGGAAGCAACTGAGAGCAGAGAAATCAGATGACTTGTCTAAAATCACAAGTTATAGGCTTATCCTGACAATTCACTGATTTAATTCATATAGAGCTTTGAGCAGAGGACCTGATATTTAGTCAGTGCTCAGAAGATGGTGGCAACTATTGAAATTGTTAGTAGTGAGTAGCCCCAGAAATTGGTAATTCAAAATTCTTCTAAAGGCTGGGCTCTTCCCATAAATGTATGCTATTTCTTTTTTTAAAAAAATATTTATTTATTTATTTTTGGCTGTGTTGGGTCTTCGTTTCTGTGCGAGGGCTTTCTCTAGTTGCGGCGAGCGGGGGCCACTCTTCATCGCGGTGCGCGGGCCTCTCATTATCGCGGCCTCTCCTGTTGTGGAGCACAGGCTCCAGACGCGCAGGCTCAGTAGTTGTGGCTCACGGGCCTAGTTGCTCCGCGGCACGTGGGATCTTCACAGACCAGGGCTTGAACCCGTGTCCCCTGCATTGGCAGGCAGATTCTCAACCACTGCGCCACCAGGGAAGCCCTGTATGCTATTTCTGATTCAATAAATATATATTTGAACTAAATGTTAAATTCCAAGACCTAATTGAAGTATTTCATCAATGCAGAGCTTCTCTTAATTGAAACTGGACCTAAGGGATGCATTACAAAGTGAGAAAATACTTAAAATTAGTATTGGGAGTGGACTTCTCTTTAATAAAGACACCAGCTCCTCCTAGATGAAGGTCCAGGCAGGTGAAAAATACCAAAATGAAGTTAAGAGCTACAACAAGGATGCTCCCCTGGAAGGTCTGGGACAGGTGGAGTGGACATTCAGCCCCCATGTGCCCTGTGTGATGGGTGATTCTGCAGTCTACTGTGTTAGTTTCATCTGCTTGGGATGATGGATGACTTCCCTTTAAGCTTTAGCATTCTCAAATCCTAGGTGTCACACGTTACTGGTTACTGAATTTGTATTCAAAATTTGTGTTTAGGAAAATATGTTTTATATTAGATGTATGGGAGACAATGCTTGCAATCAATCACAATTTTGTGAATCGTATTTACCCACTTTTGTATTATGATCAGGCACTGCATGTGGCAGTGTGCCCAGGCCGACTTCGAGGAGTTCGTGCTGTGAGACCTAAAGTTCTTATGAGGTTGTCTAAAACGAAAAAACATGTTAGCCGGGCCTATGGCGGTTCCATGTGTGCTAAATGTGTCCGTGACAGGATCAAGCGCGCTTTCCTCATTGAGGAGCAGAAAATCGTTGTGAAAGTGTTGAAAGCACAAGCGCAGAGTCAGAAAAAAAAAAAAAAAAAAAGGTGAGTTCTTCCAGGCTTGAAATTTCAATGATCTGTGAAAGTATGCAAATCGCTCCTCATTTTTCCCTGAACAAGGATTAAATTAGTATGTATTGTAAATAACACCTCACAGAGCAAAACCAGGCTGAACAAATAGCTATATTTGGAAATAGAAACTAGAGATGATGAAATGAAATGCAGCATGAAAAAATGCTAAGAAACACAGCCGAGAAGAACATAAAACAGCAAATCAGCAACGTTTATAATACATCAAGGGAAATGAAAGAAAATCATGAGACTATTTGGGCATATTGGCCTAAAGAATCGAGATGGTTGAGTTCCTCTAGGCCTGCTCTTATAGTATTTAGAATCATACAGTATAAAGAGTGCAGGACCAGGATTAAAGAGACATAGGTGTTGGTTTATGACCTGTCTCTAACTACTTGTGAGTGATAGCAGTTCTCTCCTGGCATCAGTTTCCTCATCTGTAGAATGGGCAAACTACACCCACCTTTCAGGTTTCTATGGGAATGTTATCTATGTAAAGATACTTTGTAATTTGTAAATTGCATTATGAATTTCAGTCGTTAAAATTATCATATTATTTTATATAGAAAGGTACGTGATGCAATGTTATTATTGTATAACATAATACTCATTTTTCAGGTAAAGAAATTAAAACTCAGTAAGGTTACAGTCATAAAGTAAATATAACAAGTACAGTTTAATGATTGCTTAGTGAACTCCACGCACTGTGTCCCTTTATTCTTTATATAATTTTTACAATTATTCTACAAGGATTTTCTTATCTCTATATTACAAATGAAGAAAATGAGGCTTGAAGAAGTGAAGTAATTTTGCCAAAATCAAACAGCTTTTAAAGGGTGAAGATGAGATTTAAAACCAGTACATCTATTCTAAGGTTTATATTATTAGCCATTATATTTCAATGCAGCAACATCAATAATTAAGTGTCTTACTACATGCAGGAAACTATACCAGCCAAAAAAAGGCAGTGTGTGTTGGTTGGAGGGTGGGGGAGATACAAGTCAGAAAGGGTTTCACTGAGCTCATATATAATGCTGCACAAAGAGAATCTCATTGACTAAGCATGGGTCCTGGACCCCAAACTAGGAGCCCCTACCTGACAGCCATGGAAAGCAACTTGAAGTCAAGAGGCTAACAAGAAGTTAAAACCAAAGTCCTTAGAACACCAGAGATCAAAATCAGGAAAACCAGGTTCAGTCATCAAAGTCAAAGAGCTGATATAAACTTAGAAGTAAAACAGAAATTCTGTCAGAAATCACTATAACAAAACAATTATAATGAAAATACTAAAGGAGTGAATGGAAAGTATGGACAACATGGGTAAAGAAATGGGGAATTTCAGCAGAGAGATGGAAACAGTAAAAAAGGAGAGATGAAAATATTAGAAGTGAAAAATATAATAAAAGGAGAATTCATTTGTTGGAGTTAGCAGTAGACCAAACAGAGCAGAGGAGAAGTTCAATGACCTTGAAAACACTTCTATAGAAACTATCAAAACTGAAACACAAGGATAAAAAAGGGTGAAATAAAATAGACACAGTATTAGAGATCTGAGATATAACATCAAATATGTAACATATGTGTCATTGGAATTTCAGAAGGAAAGGGAGGAGAGAATGAGGCAGAAGAAATATTTGAAGAGATAATAAATAACCAAGAACTTTCTGATCTAAACATGAGCAAAATGGTAAACTAGGCAGTTCCATCCTCTCATCTCCCCACAGAAACACTGGAGAATACGCAGAAATTGTCAGAACACTGGAAAACAGTCAAAAGGTTGGCAGTAACCAAATACTGAATCAAGAAAAAGTCACTTCAAAATGGTAGGTATTTTTGTGACAATTTTATTGTCCCTTGCATCACCACCACTGCCCACCCCTGGTGCAGAAATGGACTTGGTCTTGAAGCAATGGTGGCCTGAATTCACAATGTGGTACTCTTTCTATGACTCCGGAGGGAAAAGAAAAAGTATCATGAGCAAATATCATGTATGTCAGTTCTAACTTGTCTGGGGTTACCTGAAAAACTGATGCAAGGTGTTCATCTCTGTTTCATCTAACTCAGAACTCATGCTGGAAAAGCAACGAGCTTTGGTTGAAAATACTGCAAGACAAACTAACAGCCCTCAAGATGCTTGTGGCAAAAGTATAGAGTCAAAGCATAAAATAGACTTCATGAAGTCTGGAGCAAAAGCTGGGAGAGTTTTTTAGAAAATTAAGGCATTCAGAAGTAGCCATGTATGCTGGGGAGTTTAGAAATCACATGTATAACCAGGGCAAGATGCCTGCAGGCTGAGAAGACTGAGCTTTCACCTGGTGTGGATGCCTCAAGTCAGTACAAACCTGGCTAAGTGTTCAAGGAGGGCACCAGTGTAGAGTCAGTCTTCAGACTTAGAGAGATCAGTTTTCTATCTATCTCTCATTTTAGTTTTAGTTTTTGTTTTTTCTTTTGTTTGTTTGTTTTTCTGCTTGTTTTCTTTGTTTTTTATTCTTTTAGGATCAGTGAAATAAATTTTTTGAAAAGATAAAAAAATTGGCAAATCTTACAAAGAAAGAAAGGAGACAAGACACAAATAACTAAAATCAGAAACAAAAGTAGGGACATTACTACCAACCTTACAGAAATAAAAAAGATTATAAAATAATAAAAGATATAAAATAAAATAAATAAAAGATTATAAAATAATACTATTTTATAATAATTATTATAAAATAATACTATGAACAATACTACCAACAAATTTTATAGCCGAGATGAAATGGACAAATCCTACTAACACACAGATTGGATAAGCTGATTCACGATGAAGTAGAAAATCTCAACAGACCTATAACAAATAAAGAGACTGAATCAGTAATTAAAAACCTCCCAACAAAGGAAGTCTAGGTGCAGGTGGCTTCACTATTAAGTTCTATCAAACATTTAAGGAATAATTAACAAAAATCCTTCTCTAATTCATAAAAAATAGAAGATGAGATAACTCTTCCTTATTCATTCTATGAGGCAAACTGATAACAAAGACAGATAAAAATATTGTAAGAAAATTACAGTCCAATATCCCATATGAATATAAGTGCAAAAATTCTCAACAAAATATCAACACTAGCAAATTGACTCCAGAAGCATATTAAAAAGACCAAGTGAAATTCATCTCAGAAAAGCAGGGTTGGTTCAACATAATAAAATCAATCACTGTAATACATCACATTAATAGTACATAGAAAAAAAACATTATTTCAATTTAGGCAGAACAGACATTTGAAAAATCCAAAACCTTTCATAATAAAAACACTTAGAAATGTATGAATAGAAGGTAACTCCCTCAACATGACAAAGGGTATTTATGAACAAACCACAGCTAGCATCATATTCAATAGTGAAAGACACAAAACTTTTCTTAATATGAAGAATAAGACAAGAATTCACACTTTCACCACTGTTATTCAATACAGTACTACAAGTTCTAGCCAGAGCAGTTAGGCAGGAAAAAAAATGAAAGGCATTCCAATTGGAAAGAAAGAGCTGAAACTATCTCTATTCACAAATTATATGATCCCATATATATAGAAAATTCAAAAAACTAACAAGAAAGCTACTAGAGCTAATAAATAAATTCAGCAAACTTGCAAGGTATAAGATCAACACAAAATTCAGCGGTGTTTCTATATATCTACAATGAGTAATCTGAAATTAAAAATTAAGAAAACACTTCCATTTATAATAGCATTAAAAACTATCTAAGAATAAATTTAACCAAGGAGATGAAAGATGTGTATACTAAAAACTTTTTAAAATGTTGCTGAAAGAAATTTAAAATGAGCTAAATAAATGGAAAGACATCCTATGTTAATGAATAGTAGGATTCAATATTTGTTAAGATATTAATATTACCCAAAGTGTCCACAGATTCAATGCAATCCTTATCAAAATTCCAAAATTCATTTTGCAGAAACAAAACAGTCAATCTTCAAATTTATTTTCAAAGGGAATTACAATGGGCCTTGAATAGCTAAAACTATCTTGAAAAAGAAGAACAAAATTTGAGGTTCACACTTCCCAATCTCAAAACTTACTACAAGTCTACATTAATCAAAAGAGTGTAGTACTGGCATAAGGATGGACATATAGACCTATATAACAGAATTTATAGTCCAGAAATAAGCCCATATATATATATGACCAATTAATTATTTTGACAAAGGTATCAAGTCCATTCAACAAGAAGAGTCTCTTCAATAAAAGGCACTAGCACATGAAAAAGAAAAATGAAGTTGGACCCTTACCTCATACCATATACAAAATTAACTCAAACTGGATCAGTGACCTAAACATAAGAGCTAAAACTATAAAACTCTCAGAAGAAAACATAGGGATAAATCTTTATGGCCTTGGATTTGGCAATGGATTCTTAGATATGACACCAAAAGTATGAGGAATAAAAAAAGAAATATAGATAAATTGGATGTCATCAAAATTAGTTTTTCTTTGTGTTTCAAAGGACATTATCAAGAAAATAAAAAGACAACCTATGGGAGCTGAATAAAAGATAATACTTGTAAATTATATATCTGTAAAAAAAAAATATATCAAGAACATAGAAAAAACTCTTACAACTCAAAAACAAAAAGACAACCAATCCAATTTAAAAATAAGAACAGTACTTGAATAGATGTTTCTCCAAAGAAGATTTACAAATGGTTTATAAGCACATGAAAAAAAAATGCTAAAATCATTAATCATTAGGGAAATGTAAATCAAAACTACAATGAAATACCAATTCATATCTACTAGGATGACTGTAATTTAAAAAAGAAAATAAAAGAAAAAAACTGAAAATATTGGCAAGGATGTAGAGAAATTGGGACCCTTATGCATTGCTGTTGAGAATGTAAACTGGTACAGCTACTGTGGAAAAAACTTCAGTGGTTCCTCAAAAATGTAAATGTAGAATTATCAAATGACTCAGCAATTCCACTCCTAGGTATATATTATAATGAATTAAAAACAAGGACCCAAATACTGTATGCCAGTATTCATTGCAGCACTATTCACAATAGCACAAAGGGAGAAACAACCCAAGTGTCAGTCAATGAATGAATAAACGAAATGTGGTATATATACACAATGAAATATTATTCAGCTATAAAAAGTAATGAACTTGAGTTAAAACACAGATGAACCTTGAAAACATGCTAAATGAAAAAGCCACATAGAAAAGGACAAATACAATAAGATTTGACTTATATAAAACATCCAGAATCAGCAAATTCATAGAGCAGAAAGTAGATTAAAGGTGACCAAGGACTGTGGAATAGGAGAAATGGGGGTTATTGCTTCATGGTTACACAGTTCCCATTTAAGAGGATGCATAGTTTTGGAAACAGATAGTGAATATAATGGTACAAAATTGTGAAGGTAATTAATGGCAGTGAACTATACATTTAAAAAATGGTTAAATGACCAACTTTAGGTTATATATATTTGCCCCAATGAAAAAAAAGTACCATACATGCTAGTGAAAAAAATAAAAAGTAAACTAGAGTTGCTCAACTAGACGCCTCCTTTTTCCTTTGGGAGCCAGATTCCTGCAGAGTGTTTTTGTTTTTCTGCTTTTCCTTGGTGTGACTTACCAGGTAGGGTCAAGCCCATGCCTGAGAAGGACTATCCCAGCAATATCCCCATCCATTTTTCCAGCTGATATTGCCTGGTACAGAGGGAGGGAACAGCTGCTAAATTAATTCAGCTAGCAGCCCCTTTTCTGCTAACAGAATTCTGCATCCTCTACCTTCCTCTTTATGAAGAATAAAGAAGAGGAACCTCCATACTGTTCTCCACAGTGGCTGCACCAGTTACATTCTCACCAACAGTGTACAAGGGTTCCCTCTTCTCCACATCCTTGCCAACATTTGTCATTTCTGGTCTTTTTGATGATAGCCATTATGACAGGTATTAGCTAAAATCTCATTGTCATATTGTTTTGCATTTCCTTGATGATTAGCGATGTTGAACATCTTTTCATATGCCTGTTGGCCATCTGCATTTCCTCTCAAAAACTAAAAATAGAACTACCATATGACCCAGCAATTCCATTCCTGGGTAAATATCTGGAAAAACAAAACCATTAATTTGAAAAGATACATCCACCCCAATGTTCATAGCAGCATTATTTATGATTGCCAAGATATGGAAGCAACCTAAGTGTCCATCAACAGATGAATGGATAAAGAAGATGTAGTATATCTATACCTATATCTATATCTATCTATATCTATATCCATATCTATATCTATACAATGACATACTACTCAGCCATAAAAAGAATGAAATTTTGCCATTTGCAGCAACATGGGTGGACTTGCAGAGCATTTTGCAAAGTGAAATAAGTCAGACAGAGAAAGACAAATACTTTATGCTATCACTTTAAAGTGGAACCTGAAAAATACAACAAACTAGTGAATATAACAAAAAAGAAGCAGACTCACAGATATAGAGAACAAACTAGTGGTTACCAATGGGGGCTGTGCAATTTTGTGTGGGGAAGCGGGAGGTATGAACTATTGGGTGTAAGAGAGGTTCAAGAATGTATTGTACAACACAGAGCATATTGCCAATATTTTGTAATAACTGTAAAGGGAAAGTAACATTTAAAAATTATGTAAAAATGTTTTAAAAAAAAAGGATAAAGGTGGTATTTTAGCTACCCTCCAAAAGAAGTCCCAAGAACTCCAAAATTGATGAAAGATATTAATCTAAAGCTACAAGAAATTGTGTGAACTATAAATAAGATAAATCTAAATGTCCCCAATCTAGGCACATCTTAGTAAAATTACTGATACCCAGGAGAAAAAGCAAATATTAAAACTAAACAAGGCAAAGGGACACAATTCATGCAGAAGAACATATATAAGAATTACAAATGACTTGCCATTGTAAACAATGGAGGCCAGAAGACAATACAACAATGTCTTTAAAGTTATATGAGAGAGGGAAAAAACGTCTAAAATCCTATATCCAACATGAATATGCCTCAAAACGAAAGTGAAATAAATATGTCTTCATTAAAACAAAGGTGAGAGGTGTTTACCTTCAGAAGACCTGCACTATGGAAAATGTTAAAGAAATCTTCACATCAGAGGGAAATAATTCTTAGACTTGCAAGGTAGAATAAAGAGCATCAATGAAGAAGTTATCTGTGTAAACATAAAAAATATTTTTAATGACTTTAATGACAGAGAAAGAGAGAGATTTTAAAGACTGTATAAACAAAAATAATGACAATGTAATATGGAAGAATAGATGGAATTAATCAGTAGTAAGATTTTCACACTATATAGGAAGTAGTGAGATTGTGAAACAGTATTATACAAAGGCAGACTATAATAATTTAAAGATGTATACTGTAATTTCTAGAGCAACTAGGAAAACAAAATGCAAAACTAAAGCTAAAAAGTTGATGTAAGCTATAAAATTGAATGCTAAAAAGAATCAACACAAAATAATCCGGGAAACAGGAACAGTCTAACATGGAAAAATTGGATAAATAAATACAAAACAAGCAAAAGATATTAGGGCTAAACCTAACCTTATTAATAATTATAATAAAATGCAAATGAACTAGACTTCCTCTGATGGCCAAGATGAAGTAACAGAGACCAATTTCCCTCTCAATGGAAAAAACTCACAAAAGTTAGACAAAAATGTATGAAACAGCAATATTCAACTGGACATCAAGCAATGATGGACAATGATCCTGACAGAAAGAAAACAAAAGAAATGAGTCCTAAGATTTGGTAACTACAAAGCGTTGTCAGGAGAAAATTAAGGGTACCTAAATAAATGCAGAGGTATACCATTTTCATGAATCAAAAGTATACAATATTGTTAAATGTCAATTCTCCTCAAATTAATCTACAAATTCAACACTGTCCCAATAAAAATGATAGAGGTTTTTATTGTAGATATTGCCAAGCTAATTATAAAATTTATATAGAAAAAAAGAAACAAACAAAAAAAACTAAGGGAAAAAAATGTTTGGGAACTAATGCTATCTAATTTCAAGACTCATAATAACCAAGACAGTGTGTATCCAAGTATTTGTAGACAAATAGATCAGTGAAACAGAACAGAGATTGCAGAAAGACTCACACATATAGCATCACTGATTTTCAATGAAGACGCAAAGGCTATTTAGTGGAAACAGTATGGTCTTTTTAACAAATGATGTTAGAACAATTAGATATCCATATGCAAAAAAAAAAGCAAAAATAAAAAATACAAATAAAACTCTAATACATTCTTTGTACCACATACAAAAACTAACTCAAATTGAGTCATAGGTCTTTTAAAAATAAAAACTAAAAAACCACTAGAAGAAAACATGAGGAAAAATATTTGTGCCTTGAGTTAGGCAAAAATATTTTAGATATGATACCAAAAGCCCAATCCATAAAAGAACAAATTGTTAAACTGGAATTTATCAAAATTAAAAACTCATGCTCTTTGAAAGATATGGTTGAGATAGTAAAAGACAACTTAAATACTGGTAGACAATATTAGCCATATAGATGATAAAGAACTTATATCCAGAATTACCTGAAAACAACAAACCTAATTTTCTTAAAAAATGCAAAAGATTTTAATAGACTCTTCTGCTCATCAAAAGCAATCATTAAGATAACTAATAGTCATACACATACTCAGAAAATAGTTTTAAATACATATATCTGACAAAGCATTAATATCTAGGATATACAAAGATGTCTAGCTTATGTACAATAAAATGATGATTATCCCAATAAAAATGGCTGAAAATACTTGAACATCTCACAAAAGAAGATATATGAATAGACAATAACCACAAGAAAAGGTCCAGAATATCAGTGATCACCAGAGGAATGCAAATTATAATGCCCGTGAGACACCATTTCATATCCACTCGAACGCCACCCCTGCTCTTCATAAAAAGATTACTTACCAAGCCAAATACCAGTGAAACTGTGGAGCAACCAGAACACTATGATGTGGCTGGTGAAGATGTGAAATGGTAAAAACCATTTTGGCTGTTGTTCATAGAGTCAAACATATACCTACCCTATGACTCAGCATTTCTACTCCTAAGTATTTCTCTAAAGGAAATAAAAACATATGTCCACAAAGACTTCTATGAGATTAATAGCAGCTTTATTCACAATAGCCCAAACTGGAAATGACCCCAAGCATTCATAGCAGGAGTATGAGCCAACATATTGCACTATTATATACCCGTTAGATGGAAAATCACTTAACGATAAAAATTTCTTAACTAATGATGCATGCAAGACCATGAATATACAAGATGCAGACATTATGCTGAAAAGGGGCCAACAAATGAGAGTTCATATTTTATAATCCTATTTAAAACTGAATTTCTAGACTAGGCAAAATTAACTCATAGTAGAAGGGGTTGCCTGGGAAAGGATTGACTGGAAAGAGACAAAAGGGCATGTCTGTTGATGATGGGAAATATTCTAGATGTTGTTTTAGGTGGTGGTAACATAGATGTATGCTATTGTAAAAACTCATTGATCTGAGCACAAAATATCCATTTTATGATATGTAAATTATACCTCAACAAAAATGAATAAAAAAGATGCAGATAAGAATTTGCTAGTTTTATAGTAGTGTTGATCAGAGCAATTATTTCTTATCTCCACTGGTAAAAAATAAAGTTGAGAACTGCTTTGAGCTGCACTACGATATGAGCAAGAATCAACCTTTAATGCTGTAAACCAATGATATTTTGAAATTGTTTGTTCCTAAGGCATAACCAAGCAGAAGGTGATTAATAAACTGATCAAGTCTTACTTGTTCTAAGGCAAATCACCTTCCTATTTCTGCCATTTTGAGATCTCACCATCTTTAAATGTTTAAATGAAATGTATCAATTACCTATAATGTCTTTTTTCTTTTTAAATTGTTGTGTACTGTATTGTTCTTTCCAGTGAAACTATAAAATTCTACACAGGGGAGACCAAGTGACAGGAAGTGTGGAAATTGATATTAGAGGCTGGAAATATGGTATTCAATGGCTTATGCTTTTTAAGCAATAATAACTTGTAAGAGTGATCATGGCTAAAAATGGCATTTTTTTATATTTGGCAGGGGCGCGTGGACACCAATTTCTTTCTTTTCTGGATTACTGAAGATTAGAAAAAGAAAGAAGTTTCCCTACATATAATCCCTTCTCCTAACCTTCTTCACTCCCAGGAAAATGTTGAGAGTTAAGATTGGGAGAAGAGAAGGGATTTATTAGCACCACGCTCTAACCAACTGAGCTAACCGGCCACCAAGAGAAGGGATTTAAAACTAGCATATTCACTGAACATTATATACTTGGCATTTGCAAGATACTTTGCATACATTATGTCATTTACTCTCCATTAATCTTCATTTAAACCTACAAATTAGGTATTATCTTGCCTGTTTTGGAGATGAAGAAACTGGGGTTCATGAATTAAATAACTTGCCTGTTTTTCAAATACTACACTTTAAGAGCTCAAACTCAGCTGAGTGATGCTGAATCATGTCCTGCCATGTTTCCTGTCCTTATTTTTCCCAGAACCATTTCCAGGAGCTCTCTTCCCTGAGTTATGGCAGCCTTCTGACCCCCAAACCACAGTCCTAGGAACAGGAAGAAAAAGTGTGACTTGATTTGTGGTCAAGACAATATATCAGATTGTTTAATTGCTTCTTCATTATTTAGCTCTCAGAAACACTCTCTATTAATCACCTGAGAGTTAATCATACTAAATTTCATCCATTGAAGGCAGAAGCCATTAGTCTGAGAGCCAACAGCAAAGACAGAGCATACAAGAAGCAATCATTACCTTGGGTGTGGGCCAACATTTACTCAGCTGCCTGTTGGAAGGAAGTGGCAAACAGGAGTAAGAAATTTTATTTGTTTGCCAAAGAAACCAAAGAGTAAAAAGGGAAAATGGTACTTTGGTGAAGTTTTTTTAAAAACTGTTCTTCTGAAATTTCTAATCACCTCTGAGTTTGTCGTGGCCCACCAAAGATTAAAAAGGCATCAGATGTGATCTGCAAGCTATAAACAGATGGATTATCATGAAGAAGAAACTCTAGGGGATGAATGAGTAAAAAATGAAAACTGGAAGATAGAAGACAAACCAGTTTTCCTCTTATTCAGCAGCATTAGAGGGACAAGAATTACATTTCTAAGGAGAAGATTTACATTGATTTTTAAAAACATTTCATCCAGTATTATAAGATGTATAATAGTATATCACTCAAACCTATCCCTACCCCTTCCTTCAAAAATCTAATTGATTTTGAAAGAGTTAAGAGTACTTCTCTAGAATACTGTTAATAAATATATTTAGGCAACCTTAAAAAGAGCAATTCTATGCACAATTAGCAAATGCCATTCTTGGGTTCTCCGTTACCTAGTAGTCTGTGCGGAGTTATGTGAGGGGCTCCAGAACACCCTTCACCTACAAGAAATCTATTTCACAGAATGTTCTCAAACTATAAGCTTCTACCACTCAAGTCACAGTTTTAAGGTCACAGTTTTAAGGTGTGCTGTTAATCTTGAAAATATACTTTAGAGCTGGGTTTTTCAAAGTCTGATACTGGAACCCACTGATGCTGAATTTTGTGGAAGTGGAATCCAGGGATTTCTATGAATAACATCATACCAAGCTTCCCTGACGATTCATGGGTACACTCATGTCTGAGAACAACTACTTACACCTTCAGTATCTTCATTTCTATCCATCATATTCAGCTTAGCTTGTGTGATTTTTTTTCAGGATCTTTCCTCAGAAATGCTCTAAGTGATGTGCTCCAGCAAAAATAGATGGAGCTCAGTAAAGGGAGAAAAGGAAACAATAATTTTTTTCTAATATTTCAACTTTTCCTGGTTATTCCCATGCTGTATGTCTATAAAGATGTTCTGATTTAGCCTTATACACAGTTATATAATGAAAGAAAATGGAAATTTAGGAGGATAAATATTTATTGAGCTTTTATATAATGTATCAAAAATTTACACATTATCTTATTTAATCTTATCAACAATTGTGTATATGTTCTTCCCCTAAAGAAGTAATCTGAAGATCAGCTAGGTTACCTATTTTGCCTAAATGCATGTTGAACTTTAATTCAGCCACTTTTTATTAACAAATTCTCATGTCTTTGCAGGCATACCTTCTCATTATTTTATAAAGGTGTAAGCTCTGCCCCCAAGGAGGTACTGAAGATATTCAGAATATCTAAACATTGGTAACAGCTTCATACATGCTCATCAATGGAAAGACACACAATAAGCAATACTCATATCAGCTTTGTCAGGTTGCCATTTGAAGTTATGGCCTGAATTCTTGAGTGTGGTGATGCCATGCCAAACCAGCTCATTGAAAGAGGAGAAATTGGTAAACGTGGTGACCACAGGACTTGTCACTTAGCGCAAGTCCCAGGCCTGCCTGCCCTTGGCAGATGGACAGCACAGCATGTCAAATAGCTTCACTATTCAGATTTCACTATTTTTATTTTTAAAAAATTAAATTGGAATGTAAGATCCCTCCTCTTCCAGATTGGTTTTCTAGTAGCTTCTGTTATTTTTCTCTGGATTCCACTAGACTCCATTCTTTCTATTGGAGAATAGACTGTACAGCATCTTTCTGATTTCAGGAAGAAGGTCCCTGACTTCTAAACATCCAATAGTCCCCTTAGGTACCACCAATGCCATCCCCTTACCAGACAACACATAGCCTTTATTGTACAAATAACCTTTTGAAGCAAGTTTGTTACTTATATATTATTGAAACCCCAAAGCACAGAACAGAGTCTGGACCCTAGTAAGTACTTGCTCTATATGTGCTGTTTTCCATTCACGCAATAGATATGTATTAAGAATCTTGATATCAGGAGCTATGGTGTCCGTGGGGGCACAGAGATGAACAGGCAAGACAGATATCAAGGTGAGAATGTGGACATCTATATAACAAGGTCATGATTAAAAGGATACCTTGGAGTACTTGTGAAATGTGAAATGCACATTTCCAGATCCACTTCACCTGACTCTTCCTTGGACCAACCTGAATGAGGCAATCAAGTTAATTCTTGCATCAGACTAGACTGGGACATAGGGTAGAATTTTGAAGGTTAACAAGTGGAAAGAGGGGAATCAAAAGAACAGTTGGAGACAGCTGCCCTTTAACCAGGCAATTGCTCAGAAATATTCTCCACTTATTTTCCTTCCTGGGATTCCAATTCATGAAACATTCACCCCTAAGATAAGAGGTGGAATCTTGTTCTAGCCTGTCTATTTTTTTAAATTTTATTTATTTTTTATTTATTTCTGGCTGCATTGGGTCTTTGTTGCTACGCTCGGGCTTTCTCTAGTTGCAGTGAGCGGGGTCTACTCTGAATTCATTGTGGTGCGTGGGCTTTTCATTGTGGTGGCTTCTCTTGTTGCGGAGCATGGGCTCTTGGTGCGTGGGCTTCAGTAGTTGTAGCACACGAGCTCAGTAGTTGTGGCTCATGGACTCTAGAGCGCAAGCTCAGTAGTTGTGGTGCATGGGCTTCATTGATCCGCGGTATGTGGGATCTTCCCAGACCAGGGCTTGAACCCGTGTCCCCTGCATTGACAGGCAGATTCTTAATCACTGCGCCACCAGAGAAGCCCTTGCCTGTCAATTTTGACAACCTTGACAATCATCAGATGGCCCTCTCTAGTGCAGTCAGCTCAATGTCTGGCTCCACTCAGAACTCTGAATGCTGTTTTGTTGCTGGAGTCTCCTGATACTTCAAATGAGATATGTCTTCCAGGAGACCTACCAGATGTGCTAATGATGATTCCTTATAAGACAGAAGAGACACCAGTTCAGGAAAGAATAGCAAAAAAAGCAGATGATGGCAGGCTTCATCTCAGGATCCAAGCCCTGCTAGCTGGGCCAGCTGGGAGTCACATATCAGGGGAAAGAGATTTCAACTACATCCATTGTATTCAATAAGGAAAAAAATATTAGGTATGTATTTATGTTGATCCATTTTAGAGGAAGATCCAGGTAAAGATGTTCCTGAAGAAAGGGAAATTGTGTTAAGAGAGAAGAGGTCAAGGATGGAGAAAGGAGAGAGAGAGAGAAACTTTCCACCAAGCGTTCCTGTTCAGTGAGAGTAGCTAAAACAAGGCCTTGTCTCTGCCACACACAATGAAATGACCTGTAAATAAGTGCAAGTTTTTGAACTGTTAGTTCAAGAAGAATAATTATGATGTAAACTAATTCTTTTCCGCAACTGCAAAGTAAAGCCAGTCTCTTTACAGATGCACTCCCATCTTCAAGATGCAGTCGTGTGCAGCAGTCAAGTGAAGGCAATCTCTCAGACGTGGAATCACATTTTGACTGCAGGCATGTAATCAACTTCACCAGGCACTCAGGAAACAAAATCAGCAGACTCTCTTTCTCTCCTTTTCCCTTCCTAGACCTAGTACTTCCTTCTCTCAGATGATAAATTCCTGCTTTCATCTACATAAAGACAATATTACAGGTTTTGCAAGTACTTACAAGTATTCCAGCTCTGATTCTCCTCTGCTTCCATCTCCTGGGCAACTAACAGACCCAATCCATCTCTGTTCAAATTCTGTTTTGACCCAAATCTTTAGTCCTTACTCCAAGAAAGATTAGAATAAGTATCAGAAATGAAAGAGAAGCAATAAAAATAAATATTCCACTTTGATCTGTCCATTTTGAATATTTTGTGGTGCAAACAGAGAACAGCAGAGAAAGAAGTGGATCTCTTCAAAGCAGCATTCTAAACAGCGTATGACAGCCAATTACTGAATTTAGCTGGGACTTTCACACTTTTACTTCAAATGAGAATTAAAAAAAAGCAGCATGCCTATCCATAGATAACTTCTTTGCTGAGAATGTTTAACCATTAGAAGAAAAAGAATAGGATTATAATGGAATTACACAAATCACTGTACTGCCTTTACAGAAACCATCTGGTTTAGGTGTTATTAAATATTGCAATTGTGTTGACATATATTAAACCACTTGACTTAAAATAATCTAGGGATTTCCACGGTGGTCCAGCAGTTAAGACTTTGCCTTCCAATGCAGGAGTGTGGGTTCGATCCCTGGTTGGGGAGCTAAGGTCCCACATGCCTCGCAGCCAAAAAGCCAAAACATAAAACAGAAGCAATATTGTAACAAATTCAATAAAGACTTTTAAAAAAGGTCCACATCAAAAAAATCTCTAAAAAAATAATAATCTAAAGCCACTGGTTGGGTGTATTAAATATTTGAAAAAGTACCTAGGTGAATATCAGGAAGAGATCATTTACATTGAAACAGAGACAAAATAACGAAAGGATAGCTTTTCCAAAAATCTATTTTGGAAGATTTTTCTTTAAGAAAATAATTGATTGTCACTTTGCAGTAGAAGTTAAAACCTTTGAAACAACAGTGAAGAGAAGACAAAAGATGAATAAATAGTACTCCATGAGAAAATGCAAAGAGAAAAAAAGAGAAAAGAAGGAGGGATGGAGAAGGAAAAAGGAAGAAAACAGAACCCAGGACATGGTCTGAAGCTGTGGATAAAATGGCATGCAAAATTTTCCCCAGTGGGATGGTCAAAGGACTCTAAAGAACAGGGTCTATCAACCATTTAGTGGATTTGGGTTATCTTCTATGAGAACACCACTTCCTCTCTCTCCTCTTAACCAGGTTTCTAGTAAGAGTGTCAAAATACAAATGCCTGTGAATGAGAACCTTTTGCCCATATTATTAAACAGGCTGAATTTTACATCTGGGTTTACTAGCACAAAACTCAAAACATCACAAAGAGAAGGGAATAACATCAATTAATAAATTAAACTTTGCAGAAGCCAGATTGCAATCCAAAGCTCACCATAAAGACACAATTCACTCCTCACTCCACCTCCCACACATACTTCGGTTGCTATTAAAAACCATCCAACAAGAAAACAAAACATGGGGAAATACCACTGACTATTGAATGTTAAAATATTTTAATACTGCTCTGAAGGGCTGAGAGGTACCAGAAGTCCTCTGGGTTATGCTGTCTTGAATCTGACCCAGGTAGACATAATTTAAACTCTTTATATGCTCTTGACTTGGCTACATGCACTGGCTCCTGGCATCTAAGGTCGCTGACTGGACACTTCTCAAGCATTCATGAACTAGGGTGGAGAGTCTAGCATGGGCAAAACCATGCCTTGTCTGGCAAGATGCTTAACTCTTGACCTAAGCCTGAAATGATTTCCTGAATGAGAAGATATATGTGGACCCTAATATACCACACACGACCCTGACCTTGACTTTGAGAGAAATATTGGTAAAGACTGTTAAGGACATAGATACATGTACCCATAGATATAGATATAAAAGTAACTTCCTCAAGTGGTTTCATTCCATATTTATTGAGCTCTGTGCACCAAACACTGAAGCAGGTTTATGAAGTTAAATGTTTGAGAAACTATTTTAACTGGATGACAATCTAGAGAAAACATAGCTTTAGTGTCACCTTCATTTTATAAGTCAGTATTTATGTTATCTGCCTAAAATTGGAATGGTAAAACTGAAACTCAAAACTTTACCTCTCTGACCATAAAGTCTACAATCTTTCCATTATTGTACACTTTCCATGTTTCATACGTACAGTAGTTTGTAGGACATGTTCAATCTTTTCCTTAATCAGAATTGTTTCTCAAGTCTATTTGGGATGCACATCTGTAGTCTGTATATGCACATTAATCCATAAAATGTAGCAATTCTCATCTTAGTGCAGAAAAAGGCAACTGATGCTTTGATGTTTTCAAAGGCAGCATGATAAATGAAAAGCAAACGTGGCCTTTAGAGTTAGACTTGGATTTGTGTCCACATCCCGCTACTTCATAACTGAGTGTCTCCTTGAATGTGTCACTGGACTTCTCTTAGCCTGTTTCCTTTTTTGTAAATGGGACTTAAAGTACTTATTCTTCATGTGGGTAAACATTTCACATGGATGTATTATAATTTGTTACCGACATTTTGATGGAGACGTTTGGACAGGAGACATTTTAATTCAGCCTAAATAAATAAAGCCAATTAAAAAAAAAAACTGATCCGTGTACACAGATGGTTTATTTGTTTACTTATTTGCCCATGAGGAGTATTTGATTCTGTCCACCAGCGTGACTTAGTGGCACTTTAACCTCCTCTGATCCCCTAGATGGTAAACCTTGCTTCCTGCCTGCACTGCCCAAAGGTACAGTCTTTCCTTCTCTGCATTACTCCCCTGCCTGGATTTAACACTTTGTTTGTCTGAGCCTGCTGTGTCAGCCAAGTGCCTTCCCATATCCTCAGCTCTCTGGGTTTCACTTTCCCATAGGATATAACTTGTGAGCCAACCCTGGCTATATCATCTGGTACTTCTTGATGCTGAATTAGAGCTGCAAGTTGTATCTACTTGGACTTTATTCCTCACAAATAAACATTGCCAAGGAACTGCAATTTGAAACTTTGCCCCATTTCTCTAATGCATTTGCAAAAATAAGCTCCTGTGTTCTTACATTCAAAAAAGAGGGGATATATGTATACTTATGGCTGATTCACTTTGCCGTACAGCAGAAACTTACACAGCAGTGTAAAACAACTATACCCCAATAAAAAAAAATAATAAAAAAACAAAAATAAACTCCTATGTTTTTAATAAATAGCCAAAAACTTTAGTTCATGGATACTTCTATGCATAAGAACTAAACATGCACAAAAACATAACAGTTTGGAAATCAAAATACACTCGTTTATTTGTCAGTCAGTCTGGACAATTTTCGTCCAGGAATATTCATTCTATATTCCCACATTTTACTAGTCACTACTGATCAGATGAAAAAACCCTTTAACTAACAGACTTCTTGGGTTGTCTCTAATCATTGGTTAATACTTTCTCTCCAATGAAACATGTTAGAAATGTTATTTTATTCATAGTGACAGTTAGATATTCCTGATTACTTTAATGTCTGACATAAAGATTTTATTTTTGTCTAATACAGCATAAAACATCTGGATGAAAGCTTAGCATTTAAGTAATTTAGCTCTATATTTTTAATTATCCTCATGTTTGACATCATATGGAGCAAACATCCAGATGTGTCACTGGAGATTTCAGTTTTCAACCAAGTGTTTTAGTATCTACCAGACATTTTTCAAATGAAAAAAAATAGATTTTTTAAACTTTTCTTAATAAACGACACTTTCTCAGCTTTTTAGGTTATAATTGATCGATTCTGTACTCAACAGAAAACCTAATTTCCTTGAAGCTTGTTTAAAAAAAAAAAATTCACCCTCTTCTCACTGTACCTTTTCTTTCCTAACCGTGATAACGACTCTTACCAACTGATGTAATAGGAAAATCCCCTTAGTTGTGTGTTGCAAAGAAATTGACTTAGGAAGATGGCTGCTACATAGAAGTGTAGTCTACTTTACATTTGGTAGTGTACCAAACGTAAAATAGAGAGCTAGTGGGAAGCAGCCACATAGCACAGGGAGATCAGCTCGGTGCTTTGTGTCCACCTAGAGGGGTGGGATAGGGAAGGTGCAAGGGAGACACAAGAAGAAGGGGATATGGGGATATATGTATAAGTATAGCTGATTCACTTTTTGATACAGTAGAAACTAACACACCATTGTAAAGCAATTATACTCCAATAAAGATGTTAAAAAAAATCCGTAAAAAAAAAAAATAAATAAGTAGTGTAGTCTAAATCATTTCAGAGCACATTTCTTCTGAGTATTCAGAAGAATGCTGAGTATTCAAATCAAATATTTGTTGGGAATCTACTCAGGTCAGGGTTCAGTGACAAAAAGGGAGGAACTTCTACAAGTATGTAGCATCTTTTCTCTCCATCACTGAATTTAAAAGACAGCCATAAGTTTAATTGTCGACCAAAAGACTGTCTTCGCATCATGATCCTTCAGTTGCAAAGACATAAACCAATTCAAATTGAACCCAAAATGAGGATTCGTTGGAGAGATTTACTGAAATGTCAAGATAATATGGGGCAGAAATTTCAGCTGTGTCTAGTGAGAACTGAAGCTTCCTGGCTCTCTCCTTCCCCATCTCTCTTTTCTCTGTGGAGGTACAAGGTTCCTCTTGACCTGCACATGTCTTGTCAAATCTGCTCAATCTCAGTTCCTCAGAATGACTTTTCCTGAGTCTCTAAGCCACCCTCCTGTAACCTACCTGTATTGGCAGCTTTCACTCATGTTTCTATCAACTATACTCATTTATTTCTATATGATGTTGCAACCCAATGAATATATCTAACCCACTTTCCTAAGAAAGATTGTCTAAAAGGCTCAGTGCCTGCTGTGCATTATTTCCACTCTCTTTGAGGTTCCCATCCTGGGGCCAGCAGTCATGACCAAAGGATTGGGTTTATATGGTACAGATATAGGAAGCCTCCAAGAATATACAAGGTGGAAGAAATTTTTAAGAAAGGGGCATGATTGGACAGTCAATAATAGATAGATTCCCCCTCCCCAAAATATTTTAACAAAGAGGGACAAGATTAAATACAAACTTAGAGACCAAATATCCAAAACGTCTCTTTTACATTTAGGAAAAAGGACTTGCAAGAAGAAATAACTATAAATCAATTTAATTACTGTCTTTGCTTAATATGTGTTACTTACAGATTAAATAATATATAAAGTATATTTAATATAATACATAGATTGTGAGTATAATCAAAAATCCCCTTCTATTCACATAACTTAGTTTCCTGAATCTGTTTTTCAACACTTTATTTTGGAAAGAGAATTGTTAGCTTTATCCAATGCAAAGAGCTAGTCCACATAATCAAACATCCAACTGTAACCAAGAGTTAATATTCCCTAAATTCTGTATTATTTTTAACATAACCTGCATTAAACATGACTAAGGTCAGGATAAAGAAAATATTAGCCTATGAGACCAAGAGTCAGACCTCACTTTTGTCCTGCTAGTATTGACCTTGAGCAAGTCAGTTACTTCTCTAAGTTTTAGTTTCCTCATCCATCATGGTTAATGATTAATGGCTGGTTTGTTTCAGCTGCATTGAAACATCTCCCGTCAAATCAGCTCCTTCAAAATGGTGAGCACAAAATACGATATATCCAATGTGTGCATTCAATAATGTATTTGAAATTGTGTCCCAAATGATTCCATACCGCACAAATGTCCTAGGCTAGTTACTTAGCGGCCAATCTCTATTGAAGAGTAATCATTATTAACCCCATTTGAACAGCAGGAAACTGAGACTCAGAAAGGCCCAGTAATATGTCCCAGAAAAACATTCAACTATGAAGTGATAAAATATGAAATTAAATGCAGATTTGGCCAACACCAAAGACTGCAATTTTTCGCCTGCCATGTTGCCTCTGAAAACATCTTAAGCTTGTCTTATCTACCTTATTCCAGACTGAGACAAGTATTAGTCTAACATCAGGTAGAAGACAAAAAGCAACTTATTTGCTATCCCTGTGGGTGAAATAATCTCAGAGAATCAGCCAAAATAATGTTGTTTGTAAATGTTGATTAGATTTCCTTCTATTGATTTATATGAGAAATGTCCCTTGTGCCAAAGGAACCACATTTTATCTCCATTAAATACCTTTTTTTCATTTATAAGATTTTAACTAAAAGAGTAGGGCAAAATAAATGCAGGCATAAAATAAATTTTTTTTTCAGCAGGCCAAGTTGAAAAAGCAATAATCAAAGTATATACTCAGAGTTCCTACATCTAATCATTTTTATTTATAGTTTCAGCCATAAATGAATGATTAGATGATAAATTACTTGATGCATCCTGATGTTCATTCCTAAAAAAATAACTACTTAACAAGAGAGAAAGAGAGATAGAAAAGCCACTTAGATTAAAATAACCAGACGGTGGTCATTCCTAAATCTGAAAAATTATAAAGATCAATGCTTTTCTTATGGTTTTCTTTTAATTTACTTATGACAAGAATGAATGTCCTTGTTCTTCATTCCATTAATATTGTTAGAATACTGGTGTTATCCTTTATGTTAACATGTTTAGAAACTATACGGAGAGCTTCCAAACATAATCAATAGTGGATAAGAAGTAGCAAGCAAAATTTCATTTAGTGTTGAGAATATAATCTTTTTTCAATAATGTTTAGGAGAGGATTTGGTACCTATCAACATCTAGAAAAATCATTTGTGACCAGTTAACTAATGCCAATGAGCAGGCATGGGAGACATGCCTTGCTGAATAGAACTGAATGACGCTGAGCTCAAGGCCATCTGAGATTCAGAAAACCTGTATAGTGATTGAAGAAAAGCCATAGTTTTTTCTTTTTTCTTTTTTTTATTGGAGTATAGTTGATTGACAATGTTGTGTTAGTTTCAGGTGCACAGCAAAGTGAATCAGTTATACATATACATATATCCATTCTTTTTCAGATTCTTTTCCTAGAGTATTGAGTAGAGTTCCCTGTGCTATACACACACAGAGTTAGTTATCTATTTTATATACAATAGTGTGTATATGTCAATCCCAATCTCCCAATTTATTCCTCTCCCCCTTACCTCCTGGTAACCATAAGTTTGTTTTCTACATCTGTGACTCTATTTCTGCTTTGTAGATAAGTTCATTTGTTCCTTTTTTTTAGATTCCACATATAAGCGATATCATGTGATATTTGTATTTCTCTGTCTGATTTACTTCACTTAGTATTATAATCTTACTTCACTTAGTATTATAATCTCTAGGTCCATCCATGTTGCTGCAAATGGCATTATTTCATTCTTTGAAAAGCCATAGTTTAAAGCTGGAAATCAGTTATGAAAGGGGAAGGAAGACCAAAGCCTGAAATTTGAGAAAGAATAATGATTTAGGAAGTTGGGGGCACATGTAGTACAAGTCAGAGGTATGATGTGTTGAAACAAACAGTTCAAAACAAAGAACATAAATGAAAAGATGGAAGTACAATTTTCCTTTAACATCAGACCATGTGTATGACACTCTTGGGATGGGGGTAGCTTATAGGAATACTATGGGAAAAGACAAACTGTGAAACAATATTTATTTATTAAACATTTGCACATTACAAATGTTGAGAGAGAGAGAGAATCCTACTTCATTGCTCACGTGTGTCCTTACAGCTGCCAGGTATGCGGGGGTGGGGGGGGGCGGTCAGCCTTCTCTGATCCCTATTAATAGCCTCTGGCTCTTAGTACTTTTTGGCAGCAATGCAAGCTGGTAATATTATTTCCTTTTCTGAAGAAGGAAACTAATGCCAATTTAGTGAGGAAACTCAGAGTCATGGGCTCTAAGCATGACATGTTTTTATTTGTCCCAATATATACCACCAACTGCTTTATGTCAGTCTTCTGTCATCATGAGTAGCAGGATCCGCTAACAAAACTTCATCCTGAGTTCACACAGTTATGACTTTTTTCAATTATTAGCAGAGTTGTTGCATCTTAAGGCTCACTGTTGTTCACTTACAAACTTCCATCTCACTTCCCATTCAAAATCCCTAGATATACCAAGCCTGTAACTCTAGCTGCTTGGCATGGAGGGAGGAGGGTCTGCTTTTCCACACCCCTCTTCCTTTTCCTCATCTCCCAGCATCCTGGTGTGGAACAGAGGCTGCAGAGAGGACAGAGAGGTTCTTACCTCCTGGCCCGTGGTGCTGGCAAACTCCTCTCCCTTTCTGCAGTAGCACTGTCTATCCCTTGGGGTACAAGCATTTGTATTTATTGTCCTCTTCATGACAGTCCATTAGCAAAGAACACCCAACATCTCCCTGTGCACACCTCAGCCCCTTATTGTTAGTTTCATGCAGAAACCAATGCCATGGACACCAGCAAAACAGCTCAAGCCTCCAACCCAACTCCTTCCCATAGCATACAACGACCACATCAAACAATGGGCTTGCAGGTTGTGCACCCAACTCTCACACCTTGACTCCTAGCCCCACCTTTTCTCCACACACCAGGAGCAGGAATTCGGATGGTCTAGTGGCTCAGAACATTCCAGTAAGAGACTAACGAGGGCCCACTAGAATCATGAGCTTGTCATGTTTCCACTCTGGGATGCTAATTTAAAGAATCACTGCAAAGAAGGGACACACAAAGAAAAACGATATGCAAAAACGAAATCCTTGTTTTCTTAGAATGGTTGCTTACAAATCATATTTTTAAAATATTATGTGAAAAATAGTAATTTACATATGAAATATCACATTGAAGTATATGAGGTCAGTGTGGGCTGAAGGCAGGGTTATTGATTGTAGGAAGTGGGAATTATGTTGACCCTTGAAAGACGGGGCGGTGTATAGATAGTGAAAAAAAAAAGGAAAAGGGTATTGGTGCATAGAGATTGGATATTTGGGGGAAGATATCAGAGGGGTAAGTGCCTACTATGAATTTATTTGGGAAAGAATAAACAGCTCTAGCCAGAGAGAATTTTGGAAGTTATTTTTAAGTCCTGATACTTATTAAAAACACAGTAGGAGGATAAAAGTAAATAGTACACTTCAGGAAGTTGTTTCCATTGATTTCCATCAAAGGCTTAAAAACTGTCAGGCATTTAAGTACAATATTTGACCTGATCAAGGACAATTGTCAGCTATTACTTCCGAAAAGTTAATGAAAAAAATAAAATTGAACTATTTGCACATTCATATTTTAAATGACATGCTATTGGTTAGAATTAACTCTGTGATACAGTTGCCATAAATTATTTATTTCTAGGATCCTTCTTTTAAAATCAAAGTACAACAGAAGTCAATATGGACATCATTTCAGCTGATATGATACAAAGGTTTGGTTTAAGTAGAAAAATATGAAAACCTAAATTATCATTTTATTCTGGTATTGCACTGTTTTGATAAAGATTTCTCAGCATTGAAGATCAGGGGAAAGAAGACACTATCACCACCAATGAGAATCAGATTTCCTAAATGTCATGGCTGACGATATTTACCACTTCAATTGTTGGCAACGAACATTTCCAGTCTCAAGTCAAAAACTTCGGAATCACCCTTGAGTCTTTCTCTCATACTCCACCTCTGATCCATCTGCAAGTCCTCTCGGCTCTACCTTCAAAATATATCCAGTATCTTATCACTTTTCAGCACCATGGACCAAGCTGCCATCACTCCATATAGGGTTTATTGCAGTCTCCAGGACTCGGAGCTCTGACAGCCTTTGCTCAGCTGTAGCAATGGCCATGTCCCCGCCATGCTGGTTCTGTGGTGTCTATTGGCCGTGGTTCCCTTTTCCTGCCTTGTATCTAACCCTGGTCAGCTAGCAATTTCTACAGTTTCAGTAACCTGTTTGCAGATTAAACAAACTGTAGTCAATTTCTGTTATTGCTTGCTTTTCTTTTATTTCTTTCTATGAAGTATCCTATCTGATGAAAATACTCTGTGTATGTGTGTGTGTTTATAGGTATACAACTCCATATAAAATATTAAAATTAGAAAATGCTAAAATGATTAGGATATACTAGAATATAAACTTCATGAAAGCAGGACTTTATGAGTTGATGTCTCTGTTGTACCAGGTATTCAATAAATACTTGTAGAATGAAGGAGTGAAAGAATGAATCTTTGTTGTTTGAATATCTGGATGCACATATCTTGTGTTACACTTTTCCACAATTGGTGGATTTATACCCGAAGAGAAATTTCACATGAACTGCGTAATCTTCATGTTTTAAATAGCGTCATGGCTGTCTGCCTTAAAATATCCCAGAAACATGCAAGAACTTGACATTACTAAGGCTGTCTTGCAGAATCACACTGATAGCTCGTAATGCCTGAGGGAAATGCCAACGTCCTCCACCTGGTCTTCCCTCCAGCCTACCCTCTCCCCCCACCCCCAATCCTCCTCTCTCTGTGGGGCAAACACAAACCTCAAGGTAAATCTTATAGAAGTTCCCCACATTTCTGAGATGGAATGCTATAGGTTTGACTGTCAATGTTCAAGGGAGAAGGGAACAGATTTCTGCTACATAATTTGTCATGCCCTTAACATTACCATTCTCTTCCTCTTTTCCTTACTCACATGGTGGGGAGGTACAGGAACACACAGGGTGCTGCACTGATTCCATTGCTTTTGTTTTGCACACATTGTGCTGAGAAAAGGTCCTCAACACAAGCTGAGTTATGAATGCGCAGCCTGCTTGTTCAAAGCCCGATGGGATGGTACCCACTGCAGCCCTCACCTGCTACATGCTTGCCCACACATCGAAGCAGAGATGTTAGGTGAGCCTTGCTTCCACCCACCAGTAGAAACGCACCTACCGACTTACTTCCCAGAAGGTCAGCATCATTAATGAGAACTTCATGCAATTTCTGAATAGTAATTGTAGAACAAGCTGGCAAGTCTGAATTTTCAAGAAAAATCCATGGTTAAAAAAAAATAGCTAGCCTATGATTTCAGTTAAAATAACAATTAATAGCAGTACAACTGAAGATGTCTCCTTTCTCTGACCATCCAACCCATTGTATGGATATAATGACTGAGATCTGCCTTTCCCTTGACCAGCAAGCAGCCAAACCTGCATTTGGTAACAATGTGATTAAAAGAACTCAATTTCTTCCTGGAAAATCTGAAGTCAGTGACAATACTGTGTACCAAAATCATGCTTCCTTTCATATTGAGGCCATTATTCCTTAGGTCAATGTTGATACCTCCTCTGTTGCAGGCCCTGCATTGCTTCCTGGGTATCACCAAGATGAATGAGACATAGTTCCTGCCTTCAAGGGCCTCACAGTATAAAGTGAATGATGTGCATGTAAAAGGTAATTACAACAGTGTGAAGAGCACTTATCCTTGGAAACCATGGACCTGGACACCAATGTCAAAGAGGTATGGTGTCAGAGAAGACTTTTTCCAGCAGGTCAAGCTTGAAATAAATCTTACAAACAATAGAAGTAGATGTGAGACAGTTAAAGATGCCTGAGACATCTTTGGATCTTCAGAAAGCATCCAACACAATGTCCAACAAAAATTTGGTGATTGAATGAAGGATGAATATATATACGCTCCTAACCTTCCATTTCTACTATATTAGTTCAAATATGAGTTTACACCTCACAGTTATATTTCTGTAGTGCTCTTTCTGCCTTTAGTATCTCTTCCTACCCCTCTCCACCATCCATCCTCTGGACTGGCATCATTAATCTCAGCAAACCATCATGTTTTTCATGTGGAGCCCCAGGGCCTATTTAATAAGCTCCAAACTTCACAGCCAAACATTTGAGGCCCCCATACTAAGACTCCAATCTACTTCTTCAACATTACTTTTCTGTGCAAACCATCTGCAGGAGTCAATTTGGTCTACATCTTTCCCCTGAGAGGCATTGGGCAGTCCTTCAGAGGGTGCAAAGCTCATTTAAGAAGTTTATAAACCAGAAAAATACATCAGTAGCAACAAGAAACAGTGGGTTCCAGGGAAGATTTTCAGGAATACAAGGGCCAGGATGTGACCAGAAGAAATAATGGGGGAACTAGAAAGGTTAGCAAAAATTTTTCTCCTTTGTTTACTCAAATTATGTGGAACCCCTGGGTTTGCAAAACTGATCAAGGACAAAGTTTTGCAAAATTTTCAGCCCTTTTCATCTCTTAGCTTTTCCAAAATGCTGCAAAAAGATATTTTTCCTTTTTATATTTGTAGCTGTACTCTCTGTGACTGAAAGAGCAAAGGCAGCATGAAAACACAAATTAATAGAGGAAAAATATGTCAACTATTTTCAACCACGCCAGGAATCATTGGAATTGAAAGTAGGGGCTTCAAGTGTTATCGGCTTTGACGATTCATTCTGTCCTAGTGCCTGCTTTCTTGCTTTGCTCCTAACCCCTCCGTACTGTTTCTTGCACCTTCACCTCTGTGAGCACTGGCATCTGAAAGAGCCTGAATTTTTATTCCAGTTGCATCAACTCATTTGCAAATGTGAAACTTCAGACTTTATTAGTTCCCTCTTTTTGTTTTTTTTAACATCTTTATTGGAGTTTAATTGCTTTACAATGGTGTGTTAGTTTCTCCTTTATAACAAAGTGAATCAGTTATACATATACATATGTCCCCATATCTCTTCCCTCTTGCGTCTCCCTCCCTCCGACACTCCCTATCCCACCCCTCTAGGCAGTCACAAAGCACCCAGCTGATCTCCCTGTGCTATGCAGCTGCTTCCCACTAGCTATCTATTTTACGTTTGGTAGTGTATATATGTCCATGCCACTCTCTCATTTTCTCCCAGCTTACCCTTCCCCCTCCCCATATCCTCAAGTCTTTCTCTAGTAGATCTGCATTTTTATTCCCATCTTGCCCCTAGGTTCTTCATGACCACTTTTTTTTTTTTTTTTAGATTCCATATATATGTGTTAGCATACGGTATTTGTTTTTCTCTTTCTGACTTACTTCACTCTGTATGACAGACTCTAACTCCATCCACCTCATTACAAATACCTCCATTTCATTTCTTTTTATGGCTGAGTAATATTCCATTGTATATATGTGTCACATCTTCTTTATCCATTCATCCGATGATGGACACTTAGGTTGCTTCCATGTCCTGGCTATTGTAAATAGAGCTGCAATGAACATTTTGGTACATGACCCTTTTTGAATTATGGTTTTCTCAGGATATATGCCCAGTGGTGGGATTGCTGGGTTGTATGGTAGTTGTCCTTTTAGTTTTTTAAGGAACCTCCATACTGTTCTCCATAGTGGCTGTATCAATTTCATTTCAACCAACAGTTAAAGAGGGTTCCCTTTTCTCCACACCCTCTCCAGCATTTATTGTTTGTAGATTTTTTGATGATTGCCATTCTGACTGGTGTGAGGTGACACCTCATTGTAGTTTTGATTTGGATTTCTCTAATGATTAATGATGTTGAGCATTCTTTCATGTGTCTGTTGGCAATCTGTATATCTTCTTTGGAGAAATGTCTATTTAGGTCTTCTGCCCATTTTTGGATTGGGCTGTTTGTTTTTTTTAATGTTGAGCTGCATGAGCTGCTTGTAAATTTTGGAGATTAATATTTTGTCAGTTGCTTCATTTGCAAACATTTTCTCCCATTTTGAGGGTTGTATTTTCATCTTGTTTATGGTTTCCTTTGCTGTGCAAAAGCTTTTCAGTTTCATTTGGTCCCATTTGGTTTTTTTTTTGTTTTGTTTTTATTTCCATTTCTCTAGGAGGTGGGTCAAAAAGGATCTTGCGGTGATTTATGTCATAGAGTGTTCTGCCTATGCTTTCCTCTAAGAGTTTGATGGTGTCTGGCCTTACATTTAGGTCTTTAATCCATTTTGAGTTTATTTTTGTGTATGGTGTTAGGGAGTGTTCTAATTTCATTCTTTTACATGTAGCTGTCCAGTTTTCGCAGCACCACTTATTGAAGAGGCTGTCTTTTCTCCACTGTATATTCTTCTAGTTTTTTTTTTTTAATAGTTTTTAATACTTTATTTATTTTATTTATTTATTTATTTATGACTGTGTTGGGTCTCTTAGTTTTCGTGTGTGGGCTTTCTCTAGTTGCGGCAAGTGGGGGCCACTCTTCATCGCGGTGCGGGGGCCGCTCTTCATCGCGGTGCGCGGGCCTTTTCACTATCGCGGCCCCTCCCGTTGCGGGGCACAGGCTCCAGACGCGCAGGCTCAGTAGTTGTGGCTCACGGGCCCAGTTGCTCCGCGGCATGTGGGATCTTCCCAGAGCAGGGCTCGAACCCGTGTCCCCTGCATTGGCAGGCAGATTCTCAGCCACTGCGCCACCAGGGAAGCCCTCTCCACTGTATATTCTTGACTCATTTATCAAAGATAAGGTGACCATATGTGCATAGGTTTATTTCTGGGCTTTCTATCCTGTTCCATTGATCTATATTTCTGTTTCTGTGCCAGTACCATACTGTCTTGATTACTGTAGCTTTGTAGTATAGTCTGAAGTCAGGGAGCCTGATTCCTCCAGTTCCGCTTTTCTTTCTCAAGATTGCTTTGGCTATTCGGGGTCTTTTGTGTTTCCATACAAATTGTGAAATTTTTTGTTCTAGTTCTGTGAAAAATGCCATTGGTAGTTTGATAGGGATTGCATTGAATCTGTAGATTGCTTTGGGTAGTGGAGTCATTTTCACAATGTTGATTCTTCCAATCCAAGAACATGGTATATCTCTCCATCTGTTTGTATCATCTTTAATTTCTTTCATCAGTGTCTTATAATTTTCTGCATACAGGTCTTTTGTCTCCTTAGGTAGGTTTATTCCTAGATATTTTATTCTTTTTGTTGCAGTGGTAAATGGGAGTGTTTTCTTAATTTCACTTTCAGATTTTTCGTCATTAGTGTATAGGAATGCAAGAGATTTCTGGTCATTAATTTTGTATCCTGCTATTTTAACAAATTCATTGATTAGCTCTAGTTGTTTTCTGGTATCATCTTTAGGATTTTCTATGTATAGTATCATGTCATCTGCAGTTACAGCTTTACTTCTTCTTTTCCTATTTGGATTCCTTTTATTTCTTTTTCTTCTCTGAGTGTCATGGCTAAAACTTCCAAAACTATGTTGAATAATAGTGGTGAGACTGGACCACCTTGTCTTGTTCCTGATCTTAGTGGAAATGGTTTCAGTTTTTCACCATTGAGGACGAGGTTGGCTGTGGGTTTCTCATATATGGCCTTTATTATGTTGAGGAAAGTTCCCTCTATGCCTACTTTCTGGAGGGCTTTTGTCATAAATGGGTGTTGAATTTTGTCAAAAGCTTTCTCTGCATCTATTGAGATGATCATATGGTTTTTCTCCTTCAATTTTTAAATATAGTGTATCATGTTGATTGATTTGCGTATATTGAAGAATCCTTGCATTCCATGGATAAGCCCCACTTGATCATAGTCTATGATCCTTTTAATGTGCTGTTGAATTCTGTTTGCTAGTATTTTGTTGAGGATTTTTGCATCTATGTTCATCAGTGATATTGGCCTGTAGTTTTCTTTCTTTGTGACATCTTTGTCTGGTTTTGGTATCAGAGTGATGGTGGCCTCGTAGAATGAGTTTTGGAGTGTTCCTCCCTCTGCTATATTTTGGAAGAGCTTGAGAAGGATAGGTGTTAACTGTTCTCTAAATGTTTGATAGAAATCGTCTGTGAGGCCATCTAGTCCTGGGCTTTTGTTTGTTGGAAGATTTTTAATCACAGTCTCAATTTCAGTGCTTGTGATTGGTCTGTTCATATTTTCTATTTCTTCCTGGTTCAGTCTCGGAAGTTGTCCATTTCTAAGAATCTGTCCATTTCTTCCAGGTTGTCCATTTTATTGCCATAGAGTTGCTTGTAGTAATCTCACATGATCCTTTGTATTTCTGCAGTGTCAGTTGTTTCTTCTCCTTTTTCATCTCTAATTCTATTGATTTGAGTCTTCTCCCTTTTTTTTCTTGATAAGTCTGGCTAATGGTTTATCAATTCTGTTTATCTTCTCAAAGAATCAGCTTTTAGTTTTATTGATCTTTGCTATCATTTCCTTCATTTCTTTATCATTTATTTCTGATATGATCTTTATGATTTCTTCCTTCTGCTAACTTTGGGGTTTTTTTGTGCTGCTTTCTCTAATTGTTTTAGGTGTAAGGTTAGGTTGTTTATTTGAGATGTTTCTTGTTTCTTAAGGTGGGATTGTATTGCTATAAACTTCCCTCTTAGAACTGCTTTTGATGCATCCCATAGGATTTGGGTCATTGTGTTTTCATTGTCATTTGTTTCTGGTATTTTTAAATTTCCTCTTTGATTTCTTCAGTCATCTCTTGGTTAATAAGTAGTGTGTTGTTTAGCCTCCCTGTGTTTGTATTTCTTACAGATCTTTTCCTGTAATTGATATCTAGTCTCCTAGTGTTGTGGTCGGAAAAGATACTTGATACGATTTCAATTTTCTTAAATTTACCAAGGCTTGATTTGTGACCCAAGATATGATCTATCCTGGAGAATGTTCCATGAGCACTTGAGAAGACTGTGTATTCTGTTGCTTTTGGATGGAATGTCCTATAAATATCAAAAGTCCATCTTGTTTAATGTATCATTTAAAGCTTGTGTTTCCTTATTTATTTTCATTTTGGATGATCTGTCCATTGGTGAAAGTGGGGTGTTAAAGTCCCCTACTATGATTGTGTTACTGTTGATTTCCCCTTTTATAGCTGTTAGAATTTGTCTTATATATTGAGGTGCTCCTATGTAGGGTACATAAATATTTACAATTGTTATATCTTCTTCTTGGATTGATGCCTTGATCATTATGTAGTGTCCTTCTTTGTCTCTTGTAATAGTCTTTGTTTTAAAGTCAATTTTGTCTGATATGAGAATTGCTACTCCAGCTTTCTTTTGATTTCATTTGTATGGAATATCTTTGTCCATCCCCTCACTTTCAGTCTGCATGTGTCCCTAGGTCTGAAGTGGGTCTCTTGTAGACAGCATATATACGGGTCTTGTTTTTGTACCCATTCAGCCAGTCTATGTCTTTTGGTTGGAGAATTTAATCTATTTACATTTAAGGTAATTATCAATATGTATGTTCCTATTACCATTTTCTTAATGGTTTTGGGTTTATTATTGTAGGTCTTTTCCTCCTCTTGTGTTTCCTGCCTAGAAAAGTTCCTTTAGCATTTGTTGTAAAGCTGGTTTGGTGGTGCCGAATTCTCGTAGATTTTGCTTGTCTGTAAAGTTTTTAATTTTTTCATCAAATCTGAATGAGATCCTTGCTGGGTAGAGTAATCGTGGTTGTAGGTTTTTCTGCTTCATCACTTTAAATATGTCCTGCCACTCCCTTCTGGCTTGCAGAGTTTCTGCTGAAAGATCAGCTGTTAACCTTATGGGGATTCCCTTGTGTGTTATTTGTTACTTTTCCCTTGCTGCTTTTAATATTTGTTCTTTGTATTTCATTTTTGATAGTTTGATTAATATGGGTCTCAGCGTGTTTCTCCTTGGATTTATCCTGTATGGGACTCTCTGTGCTTCCTGGACTTGATTGACTCTTCCCTTTTCCATATTAGGGAAGTTTTCAACTATAATCTCGTCAAATATTTTCTCAGTCCCTTTCTTTTTCTCTTCTTCTTCTGGGACCCCTATAATTCGAATGTTGGTGTGTTTAATGTTGTCCCAGAGGTCTCTCAGACTGTCTTCTTTTAATTCTTTTTTCCTTATTCTGCTCTGCAGTAGTTATTTCCACTATTTTATCTTCCAGGTCACTTATCCGTTCTTCTGCCTCAGTTATTCTGCTATTTATCCCTTCTAGAGAATTTTTAGTTTCATTTATTGTGTTTTTCATCACTGTTTGTTTGCTCTTTAATTCTTCTAGGTCCTTGTTAAACGTTTGTTGTATTTTCTCCATTCTATTTCCAAGATTGTGGATCATCTTTACTATCATTATTCTGAATTCTTTTTCAGGTCGACTGCCTATTTCCTCTTCATTTGTTAGGTCTGGTGGGTTTTTGCCTTGCTCCTTCATCTGCTGTGTATTTCTCTGTCTTCTCATTTTGCTTAACTTACTGTGTTTGGGTTCTCCTTTTTGCAGTCTGCAGGTTTGTAGTTCCCGTTGTTTTTGGTGTCTGTCCGCAGTGGCTAAGATTGGTTCAGTGGGTTGTGTAGGCTTCCTGGTGGAGGGGACTAGTGCCTGTTTTCTAGTGGATGAGCCTGGATCTTGTCTTTCTGGTGGGCAGGTCCATGTTTGGTGGTGTGTTTTGGAGTGTCTGTGGCCTTATTATGATTTTAGGCAGTCTCTGTGCTAATGGATGGGGTTGTGTTACCATCTTGCTAGTTGTTTGGCATAGGTTGTCCAGCACTGTAGCTTGCTGGTCGTTGAGTGGAGCTGGGTCTTGGTGTTGAGATGGAGATCTCTGGGAGATTTTTGCTGTTTGATATTACATGGAGCTGCAAGGTCTCTTGTGGACCAGTGTCCTGAACTTGTCTCTCCCACCTCAGAGGCACAGCCCTGATGCCTGGCTGGAGCACCAAGAGCCTGTCCTTCACATGGCTCAGCATAAAAGGGAGAAAAAAATGAAAGAAAGAAAGAATAAAATAAAATAAAATAAAGTTATTAAAATAAAAACAATTATTAAGAAAAAAAAAATTTTAAGTAAAAAAAAAAAAAACAAAAACAGACCCCTAGGACAAATTGTGAAAGCAATGTTATACAGACAAAATCACACACAGAAGCATACACATACACACTCACAAAAAGAGAAAAAGGGAAAAAATATATATATGTCATTGCTCCCAAAGTCCACCTCCTCAATTTGGGATGATTCCTTGTCTGTTCAGGTATTCCACAGATGCAGGTACATCAAGTTGATGGTGGAGATTTAATCCACTGCTCCTGAGGCTGCTGGGAGAGATTTCCCTTTCTCTTCTTTGTTCGTACAGCTCCCGGGGTTCAGCTTTGGATTCGGACCCGCCTCTGTGTGTAGGTGGCCTGAGGGCATCTGTTCTTTGCTCAGACAGAACGGGGTTAAAGGAGAAGCTGCTTCGGGGGCTCTGGTTAACTCAGGCCGAGAGGAGGGAAGGTTACGGATGCAGGGCGAGCCTCTGGCAGCAGAGGCCAGCGTGATGTTGCACCAGCCCGAGGCGCACCCTGTGTTCTCCCAGGGAAGTTGTCCCCGGATCACGGGACCCTGGCAGTGGCGGGCTGCACCGGCTCCCGGGAGGGGCGGTGTGGAGAGTGACCTGTGCTCACACACAGGCTTCTTGGTGGCAGCAGCAGCAGCCTTAGTGTTTCATGCACGTCTCTGGTGTCTGCGCTGATAGCCGCGGCTCGCGCCCATCTCTGGAGCTGGTTTAGGCGGCGCTCTGAATCCCCTCTCCTCGCGCACCAGGAAACAAAGAGGGAAGAAAAAGTATCTTGCCTGTTCGGCAGCTGCAGACTTTTTCCCGGACTCCCTCCTGGCCAGCTGTGGCGCACTAGCCCCTTCAGGCTGTGTTCACACCGCCAACCCCAGTCCTCTCCCTGCGATCCGACTGAAGCCCGAACCTCAGCTCCCATCCCCGCCCGCCCCGGCGGGGGAGCAGACAAGCCTCTCGGGCTGGTGAGTGCTGGTCGGCGCCAATCCTCAGTGCGGGAATCTCTCCGCTTTGCCCTCCGCACCCCTGTGGCTGCGCTCTCCTTAATGGCTCCGAAGCTTCCCCCCTCCGCCACCTGCAGTCTCCGCCCGTGAAGGGGCTCCTAGTGTGTGGACACCTTTCCTCCTTCACAGCTCCCTCCCACTGGTGCAGGTCCCGTCCCTTTTTTGGTCTCTGTTTTTTCTTTTTCCTTTTGCCCTACCCAGGTATTGGGGAGTTTCTTACCTTTTGAGAGGTCTGAGGTCTTCTGCCAGCGTTCAGTAGGTGTTCTGTGGGAGTTGTTCCACATGTAGATGTATTTCTGATGTATTTGTGGTGAGGAAGGTGATCTCCACGTCTTACTCTTCCGCCATCTTGAAGCTCTCTCTAGTTCCCTCTTTTTTCTGTTGTTCCGTAATTAAGTTACAGTCTGGTCTGTAATCTGTCTCTTCATTTTCTGGCTTTCAGTGTGGTGCAATTGTATTAAAATTGTTGGGCAGGAGTTGGCCATGTATTTTGTAGACCAGTGAATTCAATAAAGGTGTAGGTAGAACGTACCGACGCATGTGCACATACACATGCACACACACACACAGCAAATTTCTTTCCAGAGAGCTTTTATAGCTCTTATGAAGACAGACCCCAAACATTCTCATACCCTGGGTCCCCACTGCACTCAATATTTACTGGTTCTAAAATACTCAGTTCACTGTATGATGCTTATGTCTTTACTTTTCACCTCCTCCTCCTCTGGAGTGTGAGCTCCTGGAAAGTAGGGAATAAAACTTTCATTTCTGTATACCAATACCAGCCTAGTTGTGGTATGTCCCAAATGTTTAATGACTCTGGACTGAATACCAATTGAGTTGTGAACTATTTTTTGGAATTGAGAACTAGATATGATTTCCTATGAAAGAATTTCTCTAAAGAAGAAACTCTAAGCCCTTACTTTATAATAACCTTTTCCTCACATTCTTTAGAGTGTCTCTAAATTATTTTTAGATATTTTGAGAAATTCTCAAATAAAAGTTGCTTAAATAGTAAAATAAAAAAATAGTAAAAGAAAAAAAGACCTATGATTAATTTATTTCATTTAGGCAAATACGTGTTTTTGCAGGGATGAATACCAGAGCAAACACCAGGAACGTGTCCACATGGCCTTGCTGGTCCATAGCAGGTGTTACAACACACACACACACACACACACACACACACACACACATGCTTGGCCTTGCACACGTCTGGTCCCCTGGTTGCCTGTGATCAGAGATACTGGCTTTCTACATGTCTGGCTGAGTTCAGGAGTATAGGCATGGATTAGAGAAAAGCTCACTCTGTAGTAGATTCATTTCCTAGCCAGAAAGATATTAAATATATATTCAAGTTCATTAGTAATTGAGAAAACATAAATCTTAATAAAATGAAATGCCATTTTTACTTGTCAGACTGAAAATTAAAAAAAGAAAACAGAAACCACCCAGAGCTGGCAAGGATGAGAGGAGGGGACACTTTCACATCCTGCTAGTGGGAATGCGGATGTGGAAGGGCAATTTGTGCACACCCTTTACCCAGTAACTACTCCAAAGAATTGTTCTCCACATAACAATGTATCTGCAAAAATATCCATTGCAGGGTAGCTGGACAAAGCTAAAGAACAAACACAAATGAGTCTGGATGTACTCTGGATGTACTGTATTGAATACAATAGTATTCAAATAATTCATAATGTACCCATATGATGAACACTATGCAGCCAATAAAAAGAATTAAAAGGCCTTTATGTATTAATTTGTTCACATGTATTATTAAGCAAAACTCAAGTGACAGAACAATATGTCCAAAATGATATCCCTCTGTGTATGTGTGTGCATATACATTGACATTTCCTCATATACATTTCTAGAGGGGTACACTCAATATTTTGCAGTTGTGAATTGTAAGTATTACTGCAATATAGGTTTGAAGTAGAGAGAGGCAATGAAAGCACTTTTACGAATTTTCTTTATATGCTTAAAACCAGTGAAAACATGGAGGAAAAGTTTCTGGAGGTTTCTTATTTTATATATGTGTATATATATATATATATATATATATATATATATATATATATATGTGTGTGTGTGTGTGTGTCTATAATACTTTCTGAATGGTAAACCAATTTATTAATCAGTTCAAAATTAGGGGTACTTTACAACCATTATGGAGAACAGTATGCAGGTTCCTTAAAAAACTAAAAATAGAGCTACTATGTGATACAACAATCCCATTCCTGAGCATATATATGGAGAAAACTCTAATACAAAAAGATACATGCACCCCAATGTTCTTAGAGGCACTATTTACAATAGCTAAGATATGGAAGCAACCTAAATGTCCATCGACAGATGAATGGATAAAGACGTGGTACTTATATACAATGGAATATTACTCAGCCATAAAACAGAGTGAAATAATGCCATTTGCAGCAACATGGATGGACCTAGAGATGATCATACTGAGTGAAGTAAGTCAGACAGAGAAAGATGAATATCATATGATATCGCTTATATGTGGAATCTAAAAAAATGTTACAAATGAACTTACAAAACAGAAATAGAGTCACAGATGTAGAAAACAAACTTATGGTTACCGGGGATGGGGGGAAGGGGAGGGGAGGGATAAATTGGGAGATTGGGATTGACATATACACACTACTATATATAAAATAGATAGCTAATAAGGACCTACTGTATAGCACAGAGAACTCCACACAATACTCTATAATGACCTATATGGGGAAAGAATCTAAAAAAGAGTGGATATATGTATAACTGAATCACTTTGCTGTACAGCAGAAACGAACACAACATTTGTAAATCAACTATACACCAATAGTTTTTTTTTTAATTAGGAGTACTTTAATTTTTTAAAAAATTTGAATAATAACGTTCTTTGAGCATCAGAAAATTATATCTCCTCTTCTCAATGCAGGTGTGGCTTAAATCAATATGCCAGCACCTCCCATCTTCCAGAGAAGAGAGTCTGGGAACAGCATGCCAGGCTGCTGGCCTGTGTTCCCACTTTTCCTATTTCTGTAGCTGTGATTTAGGCCCAGCTATAACTTTAGGGTTGAAAGAAAATCAATCCCATTCAGAATCCCCCACAGGGACTTATTAGCTGGTCCAAGGGCCAGAACATGGAGATATATACATCTCTTCATCTCTCACAGTCTTGGCAACTCTCACTGATGGTGCAAGCTACAAATCTTTAGAGGATGCATGATCCTCCAAATAAATTACATTTAGCTAATGTAAAGTTCAGATGACTATAATCTCAAATGGTGATGATTCTTCAGTTCAATCAAGAATTCAGACAGATCATATGGACAAAAAAAAAAACAGAGTTTAGAGACAAAATCCTATGTCTAGGTAAATACTACATAAATATTATTTTCTTTCCTTACCCTAACTGGAGAAATTAGGTGTATATTCCCAATTATATAAAGGGGGAAGTTGAGGCTGAGAAAGATCAAGTGACTCAAAGGTACACAGTTATAAAAACCAGGATTGGAACTTAGGTTTGTCCAACTCTGAAACCTGTATAGTTGCCCCTGGAAAGTGTTGCCTTCCAAAGCATTAAGATTTAGTGTAGAAGGTTAGCGAACTTGCCTTTTCACTCTCCTGGCATTTTTTTTAGAGCCAACTATTTTAATTTCAGTTGTCTGTGTGGTTAGTAATTGGATAGAGATCCACCTGTCCCAGTTGTACTAGGCTGGGATCCTTCTCATACTGATGTTGCTACTGAACTCAGGTTCGGTTGCTCACCACTCAAAAGCCAATAATTAGAGAGGCAAGTGTCAGTAGAAAGGAAAGTTGCTTTAATCAGAAAAGCCAGCAATCTAGCACAACCTTCCAAGACTGAACCAGGAAGAAATAGAAAATATAAACAGACGAATCACAATCACTGAAATTGAGACTGTGATTAAAAATCTTCCAACGAACAAAAGTCCAGGACCAGATGGCTTCACAGGTGAATTCTATGAAACATTAGGGAAGAGCTAACACCTATCCTTCTCAAACTCTTCCAAAATATAGCAGAGGGAGGAACACTCCCAAACTCATTCTACGAGGCCACCATCACCCTGATACCAAAACCAGACAAAGATGTTACTAAAAAAGAAAACCACAGGCCAATATCACTGATGAACATAGATGCAAAAATCCTCAACAAAATACTAGCAAACAGAATTCAACAGCACATTAAAAGGATCATACACCATGATCAAGTAGGGTTTATCTCAGGAATGCAAGGATTCTTCAGTATACGCAATTCAATCAGTGTGATACACCATATTAACAAATTGAAGGAGAAAACCATATGATCATCTCAATAGATGCAGAGAAAGCTTTTGACAAAATTCAACACCCATTTATGATAAAAACCCTCCAGAAAGTAAGCCTAGCAGGAACTTACCTCAACACAATAAAGGCCATATATGACAAACCCACAGCCAACATTGTTCTCAATGGTGAAAAATTGAAAACATTTCCACTAAGATCAGGAACAAGACAAGGTTGTCCAGTCTCACCACTATTATTCAACATAGTTTTGGAAGTTTTAGCCACAGTAATCAGAGAAGAAAAAGAAATAAAAGGAATCCAAATAGGAAAAGAAGAAGTAAAGCTGTCACTGTTTGCAGATGACATGATACTATACATAGGGAATCCTAAAGATGCCACTAGAAAACTACTAGAGCTAATCAATGAATTTGGTAAAGTAGCAGGATACAAAATTAATGCACAGAAATCTCTTGCATTCCTATACACTAATGATGAAAAATCTGAAAGAGAAATTAAGGAAACACTCTCATTTACCATTGCAACAAAAAGAATAAAATAGCTAGGAATAAACCTACCTAAGGAGACAAAAGACCTGTATGCAGAAAACTATAAGACACTAATGAAAGAAATTAAAGATTATACAAATAGATGGAGAGATATACCATGTTCTTGGATTGGAAGAATCAACATTGTGAAAATGACTCCACTATCCAAAGCAATCTACAGATTCAATGCAATCCCTATCAAACTACAGATGGCATTTTTCAAAGAACTAGACAAAAAATTTCACAATTTGTACGGAAATACAAAAGACCCTGAATAGCCAAAGCAAACTTGGGAAATAAAAACAGAGCTGGAGGAATCAGGCTCTTGGACCTCCAACCATACTACAAAGCTACAGTAATCAAGACAGTATGGTACTGGTACAAAAACAGAAATATAGATCAATGGAACAGGATAGAAAACCCACAGATAAACCTACCCACACATGGCCACCTTATTTTTGATAAAGAAGGCAAGACTATACAATGGAGAAAAGACAGCTTCTTCAATAAGTGGTGCTGAGAAAACTGGACAGCTACATGTAAAAGAATGAAATTAGAACACTCCCTAACACCATACCCAAAAATAAACTCAAAATGGATTAAAGATCTAATGTAAGGCCAGACACTATAAAACTCTTAGAGGAAAACATAGGCAAAACACTCTATGACATAAATCACAGAAAGATCTTTTTTGATCCACCTCCTAGAGTAATGGAAATAAAAACAAAAGTAAACAAATAGAACCTAATGAAACTTAAAAGCTTTTGCACAGCAAAGGAAACCATAAACAAGATGAGAAGACAACCCTCAGAATCGGAGAAAATATTTGCAAATGAAGCAGCTGACAAAGGATTAACCTCCAAAATTTACAAGCAGCTCGTGCAACTCAATATCAAAAAAACAAAGAACACAATCCAAAAATGAGCAGAAGACTTAAATAGACATTTCTCCAAAGAAGATATACAGATTGCCGACAAACACATGAAAGTATGCTCAACATCACTAATCATTAGAGAAATGCAAATCAAAACTACAATGAGGTATCCCCACACACCAGTCAGAATGGCCATCATCAAAAACATCTACAAACAATAAATGCTGGAGAGGGTGTGGAGAAAAGGGAACCCTCTTGCACTGTTGCTGGGAATGTAAATTGATACAGCCATTATGGAGAACAGTATAGAGGTTCCTTAAAAAACTAAAAATTGAACTACCATACGACCCAGCAATCCCACTACTGGACATATACCCTGAGAAAACCATAATTCAAAAAGAGTCATGCACCACAATGTTCATTGCAGCTCTATTTACAATAACCAGGACATGGGAGCAACCTAAGTGTCCATTGACAGATGAAAGGATAAAGAAGATGTGGCACATATATAAAATGGAATATTACTCAGCCATAAAAAGAAATGAAATTGAGTTATTTGTAGTGAGGTGGATGGACATAGAGTCTGTCATACAGAGTGAAGTAAGTCAGAAAGAGAAAAATACCGTATGCTAACACATATATATGGATCTAAGAAAAAAAAAAGTGGTTCTGAAGAACCTAGGGGCAGGACAGGCATAAAGATGCAGACATAGAGAATGGACTTGAGGACACAGGGAGGGGGAAGGGTAAGATGGGACGAAGTGAGAGAGTGGCATGGACTAATATATACTACCAAATGTAAAATAGATAACTTGTGGGAAACAGCTGCATAGCACAGGGAGATCAGTTCAGTGCTTTGTGACCACCTAGAGGGGTGGGATAGGGAGGGTGGGAGGGAGATGCAAGAGGGAGGAGATATGGGGATATATTTATATGTATAGCTGGTTCACTTTGTTATAAAGCAGAAACTAACACACCATTGTAAAGCAATTATACTCCAGTAAAGATGTTAAAAAATAAATAAATAAAAAGAAAAAAGAAAAAGAAAAGCCAGCAATCTGGGAAGAAGATGGACTTGTGTCCCGAGACCAACTCTGAAGATTCTGCTCAGCCATGAGAGTTTTTAAAGGGAATAATGAGAGAGAGAGAATCTCAGTGAATCATCAAGGCAGGAGGTTGGGGTCTGTATACCTCTTTATAGTTAGATTTTTAAGGTTAGAGGGGAACAGAAATAGGCAAACAGGAAAGGGGCAAAAGAGCTGCTTTCATTGTTACTCTGTAAGCCCTAGAGTTTCCAAACCTGGTCTATAGAATCTGAACTCTCTGGCCCTCTTTTTGCCTGAGAGTTCAGATTCTCATTAATTAAACAGCAGTTAATGAGAACACAACTAATCACAACCTCAGCTAACCAAAAGTATTTGCTAAAAAACAATTTAAAAGCAGACAAAAGATTATCCTAATGTGGAAACAGGCACACATCTTTCAGAGGTTGACCCAAACCCATGAAATCCCTCTAGTTCTTGAGTTTCCTGCAATCCAGGCCAGTGAGCCTGTTCTGGCAGATGGAGCTGCATCATGGTTTGAGCACTGGAAACAACCCAGGTTGGATTTTTAAAATGTGGCTTGGAACCCAATTTCCTTACTTTTGTCTCAGTGTTACAATGTCTAAATGACTTAGACTCCTTGAGTCTCAGTTGTTCACCTGTAAAATGGGGTGATAATTAATGCTGCCACAAACAGTTTGCAGCGGGTTGGAGATGTTTACTGTAAAAGCCTTACACAATATATTGGAAAGCAGCTCTTCTGCCCCTTTCTTGTTTGCCCATTTCTGTCCCCCTCTAACCTTGAAAGAACCTAATTAAAGGAATGAGATCACTAGGCAGTTGAACCTAACTCCTGACTTATGCTCTCCTGTACACACAACATGCCTTGCCTAACCTGTTGATTCTTTTCCTAGATAAAAAGAAGAATGAAGAATTAAGCAGTTAAAAAAATGACTAACTCTCTACCCCCAACACCCAACCCCCGCCCCAAGGAATCCTGCAGACAGATCATGTGGGCAAGATAACACCTGAAGAGAGAGTCAGCCAGTCTGCACGCAATGGAGAAAGATGCAGAACCCAATATCCTGCCTCGATGATTCACTGAGATTCTTACCACCTCCCCCCATTACTTTCTTTTAAAAACTGTCATGGCTGAGCAGAATTTTTGTAGTTGGTCTTAGAACACGAGCCTACCTTCTCCCCAGATTGCCAGACTTTCTGATTAAAGCACCTTTCCTTTCTACTGACACTTGTCTCTCAAAGTATTGGCTTTTGAGCAGCGAGCAGCTGAAGCTGAGTTCAGTAACATGTTCATTGACAAATGACTTCACAAAATCGTTCACAATTAGTTCTGAGTTCCTCTTAAGTGCCTGGCACATACTTGCAGAGGTTCATTCCTGGATTCCTGGGGGGCGGGGGTTGAGAGAAGGGGTTGGGGACAAGCAACTGAAAATATGTTTGGCATATAGTACCTGATCATTAGATAATGGCTATTATGACTTCCTTCATATCACACAAAATCCTTAGTGAGACAGATAAAGATCTAGTATCATAACGGCTTTGTTGCATTTCTCTGTGGGGCATGGAGCCATGGGGGCTTGATTTAAATATTTTAACAAGATTTTCAAAGAGGAATTATTTTTAATGTGGTTTAGCTTAAAGCTTTAACTGAGAAAGTCAGCTAACTGAAACCCTCACTTATATTCACCGAGATTATACCAGAATGATTTCTCTGATTTTGGTGAAAAAACAATTGAAGAAAAAATGGTCCCAATGACACAGGGCCACTTTTCTTAAGTAAAAATTAGATCCAATCTCCATCCTACACAAAATAGATGCTATGCTCGTAATATTCTTTTACCTATGGTGGGTTTATAGAAAAAGTAAACAAGATATTTTATAATCCATATTTAGCAACGTGTTTATATAATTAGAGACGTTTATGAATCATCTTCATTATGCATTTAAACAGTTCATAAAAGTTATGAGTCCAATGTACTTACAGCTTTTTGTTGTTGTAAACCTTTAACTACAAATGCAGTAAGAACAAAGGAACCAAAATGTGCATATTCTGGAGGCTTCACACCAGCCCCTGCTTCAATCGTGCATGAATTAACAGAAGTGAATTTGCAGCATTTTATTTCTTGGTGTAATGGAGCTCAAGTATTTCATAAAGCGTAACTATACAGCAAATTCCGAGCTCATTTTAGAATAATTAGCACATTGATGTTACTTGTGTAGTTAAAAGGAAATGTTAAAATTTTCCCCTGGTAAGCACTTTTTTTTTTTTTTTTTTTTAGCGTCTTTATTGGAATATAATTGCTTTACATGGTAAGCACTTTTTGAAGGCTCACTCTGTTCTCCAAAGTGAGCAATCTTTCACTCAGAAGAAAGCTGGAAGCTATGTTTTTCCTGCATTTCATCTTCTTCCTCTTGTACCTCGATTACTATACTAGTGTATATTCAGACAAGTCTTAATTACAGCCTGGAGCAAGTGAAAGAACCCCTGCAGATTAAGCAGATAACTTTTTTAAATGATGCATTTACTCCAGTTCCTCCAGCTCAGTCCTCTGAATAATTAAGGCCGAACTACAGGAGACCTAACATCTGCACAAGAAGATGCCTTCATTTAACATTCTCACCACAATTTGACAGTCTCATATCTCTTTCCCCCACCCCTTCCATAAAAGGAAAGTCATCCTCCTGGGAGGAAGAAGAAACTAACACTTACAGAGTTTCTACTATATGTCAGGCAGTACTGTGTGAGGTCTATCACCTTCCACACTCTTTGAATGTTCACACAATTCTATGAGGTCAGCAAGGAGCTTAGTCATTCCTGTTTTGCAAATGAGGATAGTAACGCTCAAGAATGTTAAGTAAACGTCTCAAAGTCACACATCCCGGGGACAAAGGGAGGATTTAATTCAAATTGGTCAAAATCTGGACTCTGTTCTTGCTACATTCTATGCCAGCCCAAGGTGACTGACAGCTTAAGGGAACAGAGGCTACTTGAGCATGGTCAACAAAAATCTCAACAGAAATTCATTTACTTTTATTTAATTCACTAAAATTATACATTGCATAGAAAGTTGTTAGAAAAGCTAATAAAATTGCAACCTCCTAACTCTAGGAAATATGAGCACGAGATGGTGGAGGGCTTTACTGCCAAAAACCAGAGGGGTGGCCAAGGGGAACTTGGCAAAGTCCAGGAGCTTCTCTCCATTATTGCAGAGATCTGACTAAGAGATTTGCACTATAAATTATTTTGATCTCCTAGAGATAGCTTCCCAGATAAGATTTTGATATTTGAAACTATGGCAAACAAAAGGAAAAATGAATAAGAAATGGTCTGATTGTTTCTCATAGCCATTGACTAGCACTTACTGCATGACTACAACATCATAAAAGTGATGCTGGGTTTTGGGAATAAAACTGAAAGAATTGGATGGATCTTGTTCTTACACAGAGTAAGCATGAGAGATAGATAGACAAAAAATGTAGATACTCGACAATCTAATGAGGTGTATGTTAGGCAGGCATCTAGGGAGATAGATGCTAAGATCAGATGCTTTGTTCTGTTCACTGATGTAACCCAAGACCCTGGCACAAAATAGAGTCTCAATAAATACCTACTTAACAAAAGAAAGCTAGGGAGCACCTAAGAGGGACACTGCATGCAGATTTGGTAGTGAGTGGGTGATGTGAAGTTTCCTGAGAGGGAGTGATATCTTAAAAAAAAAAGAGAGAGAGAGAGTAGGAGTTAATCTGGTAGTAGGTGATGGCTGAGAGAATGATATATGCAAAAGTCAACAAGAGATAAATGACATCTACTTCTCTGGGAAAGAAAATGCTTCCACAATCTTGGTGCATAGGCTCTCAGGGCCAAGTTCAGGGGCTGAACAGGGAGGTAAAGAGTGCAGTGAATGCTTTTAGCAATGAGTGTGAGGAGCTGGAAACCCTCTGGGTTAGATTGCTGGGTCTCATCTGCTGATTACAGCAGGACTTTTCAAAATACATTTCAAGGATTCCTTTCTTAAGGAAATTTAGAAAATGCTGGGATAAACAAAGCTTGTTTGTTTGTTTTAACTTACTATAAAAGTTTAATAAATCCATCAGAGGGAAATTTTGCATATATCATTTTTAAGCTTATTTGACCACAAGAAGTAACTTAGGAAATCAGTTTAGAAAACACTAAACCTTAAGATGTTGTTCAAAGTCAACTACAAAGCTCAAATCTGCCCTATCCATTGGTCAGTTCTGAGATTTGTTGGGTAGTGTCAACTGAAAAAAACGCACAACCTAAAACTTGAGAATTATATATTACTTGGTAGACAAGACTGAGGACCTAAGCCCAGGAGACAGCATCTCAGATGCTCTGAGGGACTGCTTCGAAGAGGCAAGGGAGGGGCCAGGATCTATGGGAGTTTTTGTAACAAAGACCAGGTAGTCAGAACATCAAAAGATTACTGTTAATTACAGAAAACCAGACATCTCAGGTTAAGGAATTTAGCACTTTTCTATGTATGGGAAGATGCAAGAGTCTGGGCTCACTGAAATCATTCTTTTGATATGCACCTCAGCTCTCTGGGGCCAGGGTCCTGTGCTTTCTCATCCTGAGTCTCCTCAGGGTGCATGGTTGGGGGTGGCTGTAGTGGCTGACTGCTAGACGGGGGACATCCTGTCTCCATCATGAGTTCCCTCAGGGCTCACCTTTAGGAGCAGCTGTAATGTGATGGCTTGATGGCTACAACATCCTTTGTTTATGGATATGGAAGCACAATTTTCTCATTTCATGTGTTTGGGGTGACCTCTGGACACACATTTGCCCATGAATCACTGGTCTTTTGGGCATTCTGCCATATGGCCAAATCTCTACACCTTGGTTTGAGCTTCAGATTTGTACTTACCCACTCCTACTGGTTTCACATTCTTGCTGGGAATAGATTTTTGGCCAATCCTTCTCCATACTTTTGGAATCCCATCACTGTTCCTAATTCTAACAAAGTATCCTTTTGTTCCCAGTGAAAGGCTCTTGTCTTGTCACATAAAGAATTCAGAAATGCGACAGGGATAAGAAAGTAAAGTGAGGATTTATGCCCTGAGTTTCTTTGGCAAGCTGGTTATGTGAGGCATAGAATGAAACGGCAGAATATTCACTGGGGAAGGAGGGGTTTGGGGTTGTATTCCCTGACTTTCATCTCAGCTCCACCTTCACAAGGGGAGGAGGGATTTTTGTCCTTATTTAGTCTTTTTTTTTTTTTAATTAATTTATTTATTTTTGTCTGTGTTGGGTCTTTGCTGCTGTGCGCAGGCTTTCTCTAGTTGTGGCGAGCAGGGACTACTCTTTGTTGTGGTGTATGGGCTTCTCATTGCAGTGGCTTCTCTTGTTGTGGAGCACGGGCTCTAGGCTCAGGGGCTTCAGTAGTTGTGGCACATGGGCTTAGTTGCTCCGTGGCATGTGGAATCTTCCTGGACCAGGGCTCAAACCCGTGTCCCCTGCATTGGCAGGCAGATTCTTAACCACCGTGCCACCAGGGAAGCCCCTGTCCTTATTTAGTCTTTATTGGAAGGGTCATGGTCTTGGTGCATGATGGGAACTTCCTATCTGCAAGGCTAATTTTATTGTAATGAGAGCATAATGAGCAAAAATTACATTAAGATGCCAGAGATTCCCTCCTTTTCCCATCTTTCTTTGTCTGCCTTCAGGACACTGATCACCCCAACATGTGTGGTTTCCTGCCACCTGGCCTGTGCCCTCCTTTCTCTGCTCATATCTAGCTACCTGCCTGCTTTAGCACTTTCAAATGACTGGAACTTGCTTCTCTATGTTCTTGTGATGTACTTATCACCAGAGATTCCCCACTCCTGGCTTACACGGATTATGGTTCCATCGTGAATACTCTTTGTATGCTGACTGAGTCTCTAATAGAATTGAAGCTCCTTACATATCAAAAGTCCATGCATCACAACCAGACCTACCACCAACCTTTGAATGATACTGCTTACAAAACTGCTGATCATCCACCTTGGAGTCTGGCCCCTCAGTGAAGTCAGAGACCTCAGCTCTGGTCTTCCTGGTCTGGGCACATTCTCTCCAACCTCCAACCCCCACCATGCTGTCAAAAGCTGTCATGCTTTGAAACAAAAACACCCTGAACAATACAAGAGAAAAAATAGGCACAAATAGTTACTAACATTGCAACATTTGTTTTCACAAATGTAATGTGTTTTAAAAATGCAGCTTGTTTTATAAAACTACGACATTTGCTCTTATGCATTTGTTGACTCTGGTTTATTTTGCTCCTTCTAGATCATTGCTACTCAGTGGGGCTAATTTCCACAGGAGGCGATGACAACCCCATTGTCTTCAAATTCAAATTTCCTTTTCCGTGGTGCTTCCATAGTAGCTGACTCTGCCTTCTTCAGTCACAGGTGATGATCTTCATTTCTTATCTTCCCAATTGAAGGTCTTTATACTTCTTATCCATCAGAGTTCTTTGAATAGATTTTAGATAAGCTTCAATGACATGTTTTGGGCATCTGATAAAAATGTCCACAATGGTGGTTGTTTATTGCTAAATTCCTCTTACACCTCTTATAAATATTGAGATTATTGTTCTAAAAACACTTAACTTGAGGAATATTGCAATGGTGCTATAGACAGAAAGCCAATAATTTCCCCAAATCTAACCTAAAATTTCCCATACATTTTTCCAAAACTGTGACAAAAGTTCTCAAAAGAAATAGCAAGTTTTTCACTAAAATATTAATATCTGTACAATTCTATGAAGAATTCTGATAAAATGCTAAATTGAGGTAACCCATATTCAAGGCCTAAAAAGGGCCTGCCCTTCTGCCTGTGTGTCTATAGAGAGAGCCAGCCAAGGCCAAGAAGGATGCTGAATCCACTTATAACCAAGCTGCAGGGACCAGGAAGAGAAAGAGAAAGGGAGGTGACAATTCCAAGAAAGGCTGCATTCAACCTCAAGTTAAAAAGAGTCAGGGAGGGCTTCCCTGGTGGCGCAGTGGTTGAGAATCTGCCTGCCAATGCAGGGGACACGGGTTCGAGCCCTGGTCTGGGAAGATCCCACATGCCGCGGAGCAACTGGGCCCGTGAGCCACAACTACTGAGCCTGCGCGTCTGGAGCCTGTGCTCCGCAACAAGAGAGGCCGCGACAGTGAGAGGCCCGCGCACCGTGATGAAGAGTGGCCCCCGCTCGCCACAACTAGAGAAAGCCCTTGCACAGAAACGAAGACCCAACACAGCCATAAATAAATAAATAAATAAAAATTTAAAAATAAAAAAAGAGTCAGGGAACCCAGGCACCAGGTCCCATGGCTGTTTGGGCTGATCTCACATTGATGGTTTGAGTTATCAAGTGTGGTTCTAACTACTAGTGTTAGTAACAAAGAGAACCAAATTGTGGGTGAGAGAAAGTCTGTTTATGATCCTAAACAAAGCAAACTATAATCTGGCCTTGGCTTGAAGAGGAATTTGGTGGGGAGACAGGAAAGATGTTATTGGAGACTTTGGACAGCCAAGGCAATCTTTCTTATCTTAGAGCCCCATCTGCAGAGGCCAAAGCAGAGGCTCAACACAAAAGGGCAGAACTCTGGAGTAAACATGTGGCTACCCCCAGATTCTGTTTTCTCTGCCAGCACTGAGGAGTCTCAAATCAAAATCCTACTGCAGCAGGAAATTTTGAGATGGAAAGATAATGTTTATGATATTAGTGTAGTAGTTAAGATAAAACAAAACCAAAGGAATAAGAAAAGTTGTGTATGATTGAGATGTGACAAAAGTAGAGGCAGCATGTGGCTTAAGAAAACTTTGGCCTTCTCCCCAGTTTGGGGGAGAATCACATGCCAAAGTCATTGCTCATCTCAAGGCCTCTGAAGACAGTCTGAGGGAAGGTCTGTACTAGCAGGAAAGGCCTAAGAAGTTCTTGAGTCTCTCTTCAGTTTAGGAAAAACCTTTGACAGAAAACCATGTGATGGGGGACTTATCCCCACTTGGTTTGGGATCATGATCCTCCAGACAATTTGCCTCAGATGCTGGGCATCCTGAGATAAAATGGTACATAAAATGTAGAATAGTCTTTTCAAGAATTGGTTCAGGAACAACTGGATATCCACCTACAAAAAAATGAAGCTGAACCCCTACCTCACACCATACACAAAAGTCAATTCAATGTGAGGTGGTTGAATCAGTAACCAAAAACCTCCCCACCAAAAAAGTCCAGGGCTATTCTATCAAATATTTTAAAAAGAATTAAGACCAATCCTCTAGGGACTTCACTGGTGGTGCAGTGGTTAAGACTCCATGCTCCCAATGCAGGGGATCCTGGTTTGATCCCTGGTCATGAAACTAGATACCATGTGCCTGCTGCAACTAAGAGTTCGCATGCCACAACTAAGGATCCAGGGAGTCACAACTAAGGAGCTCGTCTGCTGCAATTAAAGACCCAGCACAACCAAATAAATAAATATTTTTTAAAAATTCAAAAAAAGAAGACCAATCCTCTAAAATTCTCCTATAAATAGAGTAAGGGCTACCATTTCTAACTCATTCTATGATGTCAACGTAATTCTGATACCAAAGCTAGTCAAACACATCAAAAGAAAACAAAATTACAGTCCAATGTCCCTTATCCAAATAGATGATAATGTGCTTTAAATATACTAGCAAACTGAGTCTAACAACATATTAAAAGGATTGTATCATGAACAAGTGAGATTGATCCTAGGAATACAAAGAGTGTTCAATATATGAAAATGAATAAAAGTAATATACAAAATTATTGAAATGAATGAAGAAAAAACACATGATCTTCTTAATTAATGTATAAAATGTATTTGAAAAAAATCCATCACCTTTTTTTTTTTTCCCATCACCTTTTATAATTAAAAAAAATGAGTAGAAGTTAACTTCTTCAACATGATAAAGGCCATTTATGAAAAACTCAGAGCTCATATCATTCTCAATGGTAAAAAAGTGAAAGCTTTTTTCCTAAAATCAGGGAAAAGAAAAGTATGCCTGTTTTGTCATTCTATTCAGCATTATCCTGAACATTTTAGATAGAGCAATTAAGCAAGAAAAAGAAATAAAGCAATCCACATTGGAAAGGAAGAAGAAAAAACTGTTTGCAAATGACATGGTCTTTCATATAGAAAATGCCCCAAAGTCACAAAAAATATTAGAGTTAGTAAATGAATTCAGCAAATTTGAAGAGTACAAGATCAACACTCAAAAATGAGCTGTGTTTTTATATACTAGAAATGAATAATCCAATAAGGAAATTAAGAAAACAATTTCATTTATCATAAAGAATAAAATGCCTAGGAATAAATTCAACTAAGGTTCAAGACTTGTACACTGAAAACTACAAACATTGCTAAAAGAAATCAATAAAGACTTAAATAAATAAAAAGACATCCCATATTTATGGATTGGAAAACAGAAGATTGTTATGATGCAATACTTCCCAAAGCAATCTACAGATTCAAAGCAATTCCTTTCAAAATCCCAATGACCCCTTTTGCAAAAATGGGAAAGCCAATCTTAGAATTTATATGGAATTGCAAGGGACTCTGAATAGTCAAAACAGTATTGGAAAAGAAGAACCATGTTGGAGGACTCACACTACCTAACTTCTAGACTTACTCTTAATGTACAATAATCAAATAGTGTAGTACTGGCATAAGCGTAGACCAATGGAATACAATCAACTTCCAATTTACCCTTCTATATACAGATGACCCTTGAACAACACTGGTTTGAAGTGTGCAGGTCCACTTATACATGGATTTTTTTCAATAAATACTTACTATAGTTCTTCATAATCCGAGGTTGTTTGAATTCCCAGATGTGGAACCACAGATACAGAGGGCCGACTGTAAAGTTACATGCAAATTTTCCGCTATGCAGAGGGTCAGTGTCCACTAATCCCTATGTTGTTCAAGGGTCAACTGTATTACCATTTGATTTTTGATGAGGGTGCCAAGGTGATTCAATGAATACAGAACAGCCTCTTTAACAAGCGATGCTTGGGTAACTGGATATCCACTTGCAAAAGAATAAAGTTGGACCCTTACTTCACATCATATGCAAAAATAACTGAAATTTGAGTAGAGAGCAAATGTAAAAGCTAAACCTAGAAAGCTTTATAACCTTGAACTTGACAATGATTTCTTAGATATGACATCAAAAGTGTAAGCAACAACAACAAAAAAAAGATGAATTGAGCCTCATAAAAACTTAAAACTTTTATGCATCAAAAGAAACTAACAGAAGACTGAAAAGACAACCGAAATCATGGGAGAGTATGTTTGCAAATCATATATTTGGTAAGGGACTTCTATCCAGAATATATAAAGAACTCAATGACAACAAAAAAGACAATCAAATTTTTAAATGGGTAAAGGACTGAGATAGACATTTTCCCAAAGAAGATGCGCTCTTATTTTTAATCTTTAGAGAAATGCAAATCAAAACCACAACAAAGTGTCACTTTACACCCACTAGGTTGGCCAGAGTCAGAACAAAGGAAAATAACAAGTATTGTCAAGGATGTGGAGAAATCAGAACCCTTGTTTACACAGCTACCGAAATCAACAGCTAACACACATCTCCAAAGCCTATTAAGTAAGAAATCTGTTAATCTTACATATAAATAAAATAAGCAAGCTCATAGAATTACGTGTGGTTGATTTATGTCAGTTGGGGCTAGAAGAGCCATAAGTTCAATAAACTCTGGGTTAATAATGAGAACGTCTATACGGCATTTCTAATTTCACCACTATGACCTCTGTAGCTATAATAGTCAATGAGGTAATGTATTAAACAACTGTTTTGACTTTTTCCCCTGTCGATGAATTGACAACTCCAAAGGGAGGAGAAGTTGCTCAGTAATAATACTTCTTTTAATTTATGCAATAGTACTATGAAATGCGTATCATATCCTCACTGCTTGAGGTTCAGATAATTTAAGTAGATTGTCTAATGTTACATAGTAAGTGTCCAGGAATGAAAGCCTTTGATATCTTGCTCTTCCTGAGAAAATATACTGCTCCCTGTAGCTCTCATGGAGTATTTGCAAAAGAACTACCCTTAAATTTTCTCTATCATGTTTCTTTCAGAAGATAAGCCCACTTATTCTCTCTCTGAGGGGAGGAAGCTGGAAAGGGGTATAGGTAATCTGGTTGGGGAGGGCCTGACATGCCCAGGACCCTGGTAAGTGTACATAGGATTTCTGTGCACAAGTTGCACCTCATCTTTTGTGCTTGTTTCATGGGTAAGTGGAGCTGCCATGGCCTTCTGAGCTTCTGGCCTATATTTAGGCTGGGGAGGGATCTGTTCTTTCTGGCCCAGCTTCTTCAGCTGCCTCTGCTTAGGCCTTTCTTTCAATGGGGAGGAACTAAAAACAGGCAGTGTGGACCTCAGGTTACAGTTATGCTCTGCAGTCATTTTATCTCAGTAAAGCTTATATTGCTAACCCCTATTTGGCCATCAGTTTTTTTAAAGTATCTTCTAATATTTTGAACTCTGGAGCAAAGAAAGGATGGGTCTTGGCATTTCAAGTTCCAAGAGATCAGACACCAGTCCTCAAAATGTTTGGTGCTTGAAGACCATCTGTAACTTGAAAACTATGCGTGTAAATTTGCTTGTATTTATAAAGAAATGTTTGAAATGTTTTGAAATGTTTACATTTCTGAAATCCTAGAGTTCCCTTCAAATACTTGTTACCCATGTATCAAAAGCATTAACAACAGTCTCTGACACATAATAGATACAATATATACATATATGTAAAAATGAATGAATGAGGAAGCAATCTGAAAAGCAGACCAAGATTTACACACAAAAATGTTTACGGGAACATTACGTGCTGAGATAAAAAACATTGGAAATAAGTGTCTGAAAAACAGAGCTCTGGTAGGCCTTATGATGAATACCTATCATTCAATAAAATATGCAGCCAAAGATTTGCACTTATTAAAATATAATGACATTTTAAAAATGGAACTGATACAATACAACCAAACAAAATAGGACACACAGTTACTTATCTGCATTTTAATTCCCTGTAACTTAAAAGTATCTGTAGGAAAGATGTAGATGTATTGGAGAGCATTCTAAGTTGGAAATCTGAGTTCACATCTCTCACTGTTCCTTCCCAAATCCCTCTGTGGAATAACACAGTAATCAAAAGTAACCACCTGTTAGCAGACAGAGATGCAGCGGATGGCCTGACAGGGTGCTCACTGCAATGGACTGCCCTGATGAGGGGATTAAAGGGCCAAAACCCAGCCCAGGTTCCTCTAAGTCATTCACCCTGAACAATACAGCAGTCACCTGGGGGAAACGCATCCTTACCAACACCATGTGGCTCTGTGTGGCAGAGCCTGATCCCAGCTCTCCTGAGATTGACTGCAATCGTAGGTCTTCTCTTTCCATACCACCTAGTGAGAGCTGATGGCTCAGTAATGGAAAAGAAGGTTAGCTTCTCCCAGACTACGCAACTCAAACACAATGCAACCTCCTTCTTTGATAGGCAGGAGGTTAATTTGTTGAAAGAGTAAATATATGATTTATCAAGCAGGAATACGATCAGAATTAACTAGTTGTGATATAGTTTGCCTCAAATAACCACCTGTAGGATTCATTTTGCACCTTCTGTCTGGAGTAAAGTTGAGGAAATGAGACACGGATGCTTGATGCTCGAATGGATTCTGGCCTCTGGTTAGTGAACCTCCAATGCCTAAAGGACTCCTGCAATATTTGTGCAGTTCAATTTTTTAGTCTCTTTAACATGTGAATTGATACCAAATAGTCTACTCAAAAGACCCCTACGTCTTGTCTGTTGTTCAATTCAAACAGACAGTAGGACTATGACCCAATAATCTTTATCAATCTTTCAAGGAGATTTGAAAGCAAATACCTCCTCTGGTACTGACTGCATTTTGTAGACTATCACAGGTGTGCATGGGACTATATATAGCAAATATTCAAGGAAGAAGGCCACGTAGCAAATCCCACCCCTTATTTCAGTAACAGGAAAAGCAAAGAGTAGCAAATAAAAACAATATATAGACTTTATAGGGTGCTATGACTTCAGTAGTTGCACCATTCAGACAGGGAAAAACCAAGGACAGCAGAGAACACAGTATCCCTTTCAGCTGGAAAATGTGACTTTTCTGCCAGGCTCTGAATGATGATCTGGAACCCGACTAGCTGGCAATTTGACAAGTACATGCAAATACTTGTCTAACATGGCATACAAAAGGCACAACCAGTTTGGAGAGACTTGGAACACTGTCTCCTAAATTTTAAGTACATACCTTACAATTCAGTAATACCACTATTAGTTAGCTATTTTAGACTCTTAAATACTTGCACAAGGAGACATGTAACACAGTGTTCTTTTCAGAACTGTTGATAATAGGAAATAATTACAGGAAATTAAAATGTCTACCAGAGGAGAAAAAATAATTAAGTTGTTGCTCTTCTTTCAATCCATCAGTTTAAAATAACAAATTAAATGAAGCACAGATAAATAAATTACATATACATGTATCAACATTGATATGTCACTAACATAACACTGTGAAAAGTTGCAAAAGGGCACATTGTACAATGTCAGATATGATAAACCACGTAAAATAGTACTAGACTTTTTTATAGACATAAATATATGTTGTAAAGAATAAAGCAGCTACAGAAGGCCACACACCAATCTCAGTAAAATGGTTACTTCTGGCAAAATGGAAGGTTGAGCAGCTACAACTGTACCTGAAGCTTTTATTCCTACAAACAAAAATAACATGAAACAAATACAGAAAAATGTTAACATTTCCTAAATCACAGTGGTAAACTTGGGTTATTTTTATATTAATGTCTGTCCTTTTTGTATGACTGAAATGATTCAAATGAAAACAAATTTAAATGTCATAGAAGTTAGCCATGGCATGGTTGTCCTCAAGAGTTTATCACTGGTCTCAACATTAAAGCCTACCTACTAGACACTTGCATTTGAAGTTTTCTTCCCAAAATGTAGACCGATTCAATAGCTCCATTGCTCAACCTCTTGGAAGGCAGTGTGCAATGGTGGAAGTTACATGGAAATCAGAGTCAGACAGATTTCATGGCACGAATTTCTTGGATTGATTTTAAATGTGAGAAAACAAATATTGCACAAGACAGAGATCTGTATCCTAACGGCTGTTAATTCCTTACCTTTCCCAAGACACACTTTCTAGATTGGCCAAGTAGATCTTGGTTGAGAACAAGCTACCCATACATTTTTATAGACTGTGGTATCCCTATTTTAAGTGCTTTCCTATATTTTTCTGTGCTGTGAAAGTTTAAGTGCTCTGCAATGTTAACTAGCCTTTAAATAATTCAAATCCTTTCCATTTCTGCCTTCTGTGTAATTGTTACCTACAGCACTCATTTCAGTATTTAATTCTTCATGTCCCCATTATGCTGCCTCATTATGTGACCCTGGAAAAGTCAATATACCTCACAAACCCTCAGTTTCTCGGTCTTTAAGTTGAGGTGTTGTAAATGATCATTCAGCTCCTAAGGGATTTTTGGCATTAATATTTTACAATTTCAGGATCTTATAAGTGTATAACTTGTCTCTGAAGTAGAAAGGGATGTTATAATGTTATGCTCCCATCATGTAGAGCTGCGGCTTATCTAGGGTGGCAGATGGGAAAGAGGAGTGAGAGGACCAGTATAATCCCCTAGAAACCTATCAAAGTTCTTTGATGGAGAAGGGTATTTTCCATTGAAACAAGCCTATTCTATATTGTAATGTAAATTTATTTGAGAATCACTGAAATATATACTTATATAAAAATACACTTATTGTTTGAGAACAAATATGATAAACACATGTGTGATGGTGAAGAAATAGAAAAAAATGAGTGAGGAATCATTCCAGTCCAAACCGACTGTTAACGAGGGGCATGATATGTCTGTTAACTCTGAGAGATGGTCTTAGTACACTACAGTTTAATTTTAGAATGCTGCTGTATATTACAAGTGTATATAAGGTTGTTTTTTTTTGTTTTTTGTCTGTAAGTATAGCTAAGTTAAAAGACAAACTATTTCTTGTTTGTGGGTCTTAATAACTACATTGGGTTTGAACTCTAAGAGATTATTTTTGTCACATTTTCCATTTTTAAAACTTTCTTCTTGAAATCTCTATGCTAGAAAGGAGGATTTTATCAAATAAAGGGCATTTTAATCTGCCTTTGGGCATCATTAAATTGAGTCGAGTGTTAAATGGCTGATCCTGGCTATAAAACTTTAAAAAAATCTTGTTTCTCAGGTTTCAGAAATGAGTAAACACTACAGATAGCCAAGCCAAGAACAATACCATTTATTTCTCCAAAAGGTAATTTATACAACCTTATTAATACTCCTCATATTTATGTTTTGGAAGAAGTAGGGATAAATAAAGTCTTTGGCAAGAATGAACATTTTACAATGTCCATAATAAGGTGCAGTGAATACATATTTTTGCCAAATTGTCAAAAAAGACCTAGTTTTTAAAACTAGCTGAACCTTGAAGCCAAAACTGATTATCTCTATCATAGAATCAACTTCTGAGATCAAGAATAAATCTGGAAGGGTGAGGTCAGCAAACTGATGGAGTAGGAAGCTCCAAACTCCTGTTCCTTTGCAAAAACATTAAAAATAAGCAGTACTTGTCAGAATCTACTTGGTCAGAACTCTGGGAAACAAAAGTTTACAGCAACCAAGTGAATGCTGAATCAATATGAAGAAAACTTAAAAATGGTAGGAAAGTTTGTGGTGATTTCACTTGCCCTTGGCCACCCTCTTCAGCTTGATATTGTCTTAAAGATGGCACCCTGAAATCCCAGTGTGGAATCTTGGTTCCTGGTTCCAGATGGAGCTGAATAGACCTTATTTGCTATGACTGGTGTTTATATAAGAAAAAATAATTTGGACATGTTCAGAGGGAAGACCATGTGAAGAAACAGGGAGAAAAGCCTATCTAAATGCCAAGGAGAGTAACCTCAGAAGTAGTCAATCCTGCCAACACCTTGATCTTGGACTTCTAGCCTGTAGATCTACATCTGTGAGAAAATAAATTTCTGTTGTTTAAGCCACCTAATCTCTGGTAATTTATTATGGCAGCCCTAGCAAAATGATTCTAGTGACAAGACCATTCAATGGGGAGAGGATGTGTTAATAGAAAATTATTGTTTAATGGTACAGAGTTTAGGATTGAGGTTATTAAAAAGTTCAGAAAATGGACAGTGATGATTATTACCCAACAGTGTAAATACATTCAATGCCACTGAATTGTACCCTACATATGGTCAAAGTGTTAAATTTCATGCTATGTATATTTGGTCATAATTTAAGAAAGAATAAAATACATAGAAATTACTTAACCAAGGAGGCACAAGATTTACACATTAAACATTTTGAAACATTGCTGAAACAAACTAAAGAAGACTTAAATAAACAGTATGGCATCCCCTTGTCATGGATTGGAAGACTTAATATTGTTAAGATGTCAAAGTGATCTACAGATTTAATGGAATCTCTGTCCATACTCCAAGGGACTTTTTTGCAAAAATGGAAAATACAATGCTCAAATTTATGTAGAATTGAATTGGGCTCTGAATAGCCAACATCCTTGAAAAAGAAGAACAAAACCAGAGGATATACACTTCCCAATTTCAAAACTTTCTACAAAGCTATAGTAATCAAAATAGTGTGGCACTGGCACACATAAACATATAGATCAATGTACTAGAATTGAGAGTGCAGAAATAAACCCATACATCTATAATCAATTGATTTCTGACAGGGTCCAAGATCATTACGTGGGAAAGAATAGTCTCTTCCACAAATGGAGTTGGGAAAACTGGATATTCACATTCAAAAGAATAAAGTTAGACCCAACCTTTTACCATATAAAAAAATAATCTCAGAATGGATGAATGACCTAAATATAACAGCTAAAACTGTAAAACTCTTAGAAGAAACTATAGGGGAAAATCTTCATGACATTGGATTTGGAAATGGATTTTTAGAAATGACAAGGAAAGCAACAAAAGAATACAGAGATAAATTAGACTTAATCCAAATTAAAAGCTTTTATGCATCAAAAGACATCAAGAAAGTGAAAAGAAAACCTAGAGAATTGAAGAAAATTATATACCAATTACAATTCTGATAAAGTTCTAGTATCCAGAATATAAAAGAAATTTTACTAGTCAACAGCAACAAGACATATAACTCAATTTAAAAATGAGGAAGAGACTTGAACAGACATTTGCCCAAAGGAGATATGCGAATTGCCAAAAAGCCCATGAAAAAAATACTCATTATTGAGCAGTGTGCAAGTGTGGGCTCTCAGAGCTGCTAGCGCCCACGCACTGGGTCAAGGGTCAGCCTGCAAGGTGGCTGTGGCAGTGACCCTCCTCTGGCTGCTGGGGTTGAGGCGCGGTGGGGGGGGGGGACGCCAGGTGCTTTGGGGTGTTGACCTCGCAGATCACGGAGAAGGTCGCACACACACCGGCCAGGTTTATGATGATAAAGACAACAGGAAAGTTGGATTTGTAAGTCGTCAGAAAGAGGTGAATGAGAACTTCACCATCCATCTGATAGCAGAGCAGCCTGTGAGCCAAGTCAGCAGTCGAGTGATATCATGTGAGGGCGCTGGGGGACCCTTGCCCACCCCAAAGTGTACATAAACCTGGACAAAGATGGGCCGTGTGGCTACTGTGGACTCCAGGTTAGACAGCACCATCACTAGGGGGTGCACAGGAGTGTTGCAGGAAGGGTTACCCCTTCCAGGGCCTGAGAGTGGACTCTTGTCTAACACTCAGAAATGAATTGTCCAAGGAGACACACGTGCTGACAAAGCAAGAGACTTTATTGGGAAGGGGCCCCGGGAGGAGAGCAGCAGAGTAAGGGAACCCAGGAGAACTGTTCTGCCACGTGGCTCACAGTCTCTGGTTTTATGGTGATGGGGTTAGTTTCCTGGTTGTCTCTGGCCAATCTCTGGCTTGGCCCATAGTTAGTCTGACTCAGGGTCCTTCCTGGTGGCACGTGCGTTGCTCAGCTGAGATGGATTCCAGTGAGAAGGGCTCTGGGAGGCTGGTCATTTCCTCCTTCTTTGGGCCCCTTCCGAATTCTCCTGGTTAGTTTTCAGTGGCAGCACCATGTTCCTTATTGGGACCTCCTGTTGTGAGACAACTCAGGCAAGTGGGCCTGGCCAAGGCGGGTGGTTTCAGTCAACTGTTCACTAACAGTAACACTTCCATGATGATGTGACTCATGAGACCCTCGTGCTGTAAGTATCCCATCACTAGTGCTGAAGGAAAGGTGTTCTCAAGGAGAAAACAAAACAAAACAAAACAAAAAAACTCAATATCATTCATCATTAGGGAAATGCAAATTAAAATCACAACGAAGTACCACTTCAGTCACAGTAGGGTGATTAAAGCCAAAACACCATAAAATGACAAGTTTGGCAAGGGTATGGAGACATAGAGCCCTCATAAAGTGCTGGTGGGATCCTGTAAAATGGTTCAACCATTGTGTAAACCGTTTTGGCAGTTCCTGAATAAATTAAACATCCAACAGCCATATGAGCCCATAATTACACTCTTGTATGTCCAAAACAACTGAAAACAGCTATCCAAACTAGTATACCTACGTGCATGTTTATAGCAGCAATATTCACAGTAGCCAAAAGATGGTAACAGACTGAATGTCCATCAAAAGATGAATGTATAGGCAAATTTTGATATATATACAATGGAATATTACTTAGCCATCAAAATAAATGAAGTACTGATGCATGCTACAGTGTGAATAAATCTCAAAAGCATTATGCTAAGTAAAAGAAGCCAGATACAAAAGTTCACATTGTAGGACTCCATTTATATGAAATATCGAGGATAGTTAAATCTATAGAGACAGAAATCAAACAGGTTGATGGTTTCTAGGGTCAGAGGGGAGCAGGGAAAACTATAATGGTAGTGAGTTCTACTTTGGCACGATGGAAATGTTTTGGAACTACATAAAGGCTGTGGTTGTAGAATATTTTGTGAATGTATCAATACCCACTGAATTGTTCACTTTAAAAGGGTTAATTTTATGTTATATGAATTTCACCTCAATATATTATTTTCTAAAAAAAAGAATAATCCAGAATTTTGTTTTTAAAGTATTATTAAAATATAATACAACTTTTAATAATTTTCAATCTTTTCTAAATTTTGTTAAATCAAAAAGAAAATATTATATCTAAATTAACTACTTAATGCACTCTTTTTTTTTACATCTTTATTGGAGTATAATTGCTTTACAATGTTGTGATAGTTTCTACTGTACAACAAAGTGAATCAGCTATATGCATACATATATTCCCATATCCCCTCCCTCTTGAGCCTACCTCCCACCCTCATTAACCCACCCCTCTAGGTCATCATAAAGCATCAAGTTGATCTCCCTGAATTCACTCTTTCTTAATATTTATGTCACAACCAATTTATGTTGCTATTTAATTATCTGAGAGTTCTCATTGGTTTTTTTTTGTTTGTTTTTTTATTGTGGTAAAAGTCACATAATATAAAACATACTATTTTAGCCATATTTAACTGTACAGTTCAGTGGCACTAAGTATATTCACATTGTTGTGCAACTCTCACCATCATTCATCTCCCAAAATTTTCACCTTCCTAAACTGAAACTGTCATACAGAGTGAAGTAAGTCAGAAAGAGAAAAAAACAAATATATTAATGCATACATGTGCAATTTAGAAAAATGGCACAGATGAACCTATTTGCAAAGCAGAAGTAGAAACACAGACATAGAGAACACATGTATGGACACCAAGGGGGGAAGGGGAGGTGGGATGGATTGGGAGATTGGGATTGACATATGTACACTACTATGTATGAAGTAGATGGCTGGTGAGGACGTACTGTATAGCACAGGAAAAAAAAAAAAAGACGGTACAATCTGTTTGCAGGACATAGGAATGGATAAAGAAGATGTGGTACATATATACAATGGAATCTTCATTCGTTTTTAATTTTTATTTATTCTTTATTATTTTTAACAGTGTTAAGAACACAACATGGACTCTACCATCTTAGCAAATTTTTAAGCACACAATACAGTATTGCTAGCTATAGGCACAATGTTGTACAGCAGAGCTCTATAACTGAATCATCTTGTATAACTGAAACTTTATATCTGAACTGAAACTTCCCATTACCCTCCCACAAGCCCCTGATAATCACCATTCTACTCTCTCTCACTACAAATTTGACTCTTTTAGATACATCATATAAGTGCAATAATACAGTATTTCTTCTTCTGAGTCTGGCTTATTTCACTTAGCATAATGCCCTCAAGGTACAGCCACTTGTCACTAATGGCAAGATTTCCTTCCTTCTCATGGCTGAATAATAATCCGTTTATATACAAATACGACATCTTCTTTATCCATTCATCACTTAGGTTGCGTCCACATCTTGGCTATTGTGAATAATGCTGCAATGAACATAGGAGTACAGATATTGCTTTGAGACTCTGCTTTCCATTCTTTTGAGTATATACTCAGAAGGGGAATTACTGGATCATATGGTAGTTCTATTTTTAATTTTTTGAGGAATCTTCATACTGTTTTCCATAGCGGTTACACCATCTCACATTACCACAACAGCATACAAGAGTTCCAGTTTCTCCATATTGTCACCAGTACTTTTTACTTAAAAAAAAAAAAAAGTCATTCTAACAGATATGAGGTGATAGCTCATTTTGGTTTTGACTTGCATTTCTCTGAGGATTAGTGATGTTGAGTATCTTTTTATGAACCTGTGAGCCATTTGTGTGTCATTTTGGGGAAAGATGTCTAGTCAAGTTCTTTGCCCATTTTTAAGTTGGATTATTTGGGGTTTTTGCTAGTGAGTTGTAGGAGATCCTTAAGTATTAAGGATCTTAATCACCTACCAGATATATGGTTTGCAAATATTTTCTCCCATGGGTCTCCTTTTTATTCTGTTGATTATTTCCTTTGCTGTATTGATGCTTTTTAGCTTGCTGTAAACCCCCTTATCTGATTTTGCTTTTGTTGCTTGGGCTTTTGGTGTCATATCCAATTAGTCATTCCTAGACTGGTGTCATGAAGATTTTCCCCTATGTTTTCTTCTAAGAGTTTTACAGTTTTAGGTCTTATGTTTAAATCTCTAATCCATTTTTATTTTATTTTTTGTAGTTATAAGTATACAATTTTATTCTTTTGCACGTGGATATCCAGTTTGTGAACACCATTTGTTGAAGAGACTATTTCATTGTGTATTCTAAGCATCCTTGTCAAAAATTAGTTGACATTACGTGTATGTGTTTATTTCTGGGCTTGCTATTCTATTAGTCTGTATGTTTGGTTTTATACGAATATCATACTGATTTAATTACTGCAGGCTTATATATATTTTGAAATCAGGAAGTGTGATGTTTCTAGCTTTGTGCTTTTTCAAGGTTGCTTTGGTTATTCAGGAACTTTTGTGATTTCATGTGAATTTTAGGATGGGTTTTTCTATTTCTATAAAAAATGCCATTAGGATTTTGATAGGGATTACTTTCAATCTAGATCACTCTACGTAGTATAGACATTTTAACATTATTAAGTCTTCCAATCCATGAACAGAGGATGTCTTTCCTATTATTACTGTCTTCTTTAATTTCTTTCATCAGTTGTTTGTAGTTTTCAGAGTGCAAATCTTTAAACACCTTAGCTGAGTTTATTATTAAGTATTTTATTTTTTATGCTATTGTAAATGAGATTTTTTTTAAATTTTCTTTTTGGCTAGTTTGTCATTAAGGTATAGAAATGCAATTGATTTTCATATGCCAATTTTGTATTCAGCTACTTTACTGAATATATTTATTAGCTCTCACAGTTTTTTGTGTGTGTAGCCATTAGAGTTTTCTACAATAAGATCATTTCATCTGCAAAGATAATTTTACTTCTTCTTTTCTGATTTGGACACCTCTTATTTCTTTCTCTTATCTAATTGCTCTGACTAAAAGTTCTAGTACTGTGTTTAATTGGAGTGGTAAGAGTGGTCATCTTTGATCTTAGGGGGAAAGTTTTTGGTTTTTCTACCATTAATTATGATGTTAGCTGTGGGCTTTTCATAAATGGCTTTTATTATGTTGAGGTAAATTTCTTGTATACATAATTTATTGAGAGTTTTTTATCATGAAACAATGTTGAATTTTGTCAAATGCTTTTTTTGCATCAGTTGAGATGATCATGTGACTTTTATCCTTCATTCTGTTGTGATGTATCACATTAATTGATTTTATATGTTGAACTATCCTTGCAACCCAGGGATAAATTCTGCGTAGTAATTATGTATGATCTTTTAAATGTGCTGTTGAATTCAGTTTGCTAGTATTTTATTGAAGATTTTTGTATTTATGTTCATCAGGGATATTGGCCTGTAGTTTTTTGTACAATCTTTGTCTGGCTTTGGCATCAGGATAGTAGCAGGTCTCATAAAATGAAGTTGGAAGTGTCCACTCTTCCTACATTTTTTGGAAGAGTTTAAGAAGATCAGTGTTAATTCTTCTTGAATAACATATAGACCAAATGTACCTACAGATATACAGAGCATTTTACCCAAAAGCAATAGAATACAGATTTTTCACAAGAGACTGTGGTACATTTTCCAGGGTAGATGACATTTTAGTTCACAAAATAACCCTTAATAAATTTTGAAAATTTTAAATGATACCAAGCATCTTTTCCAACCACAAGAGTATTAAAGTAGAATCAATAATAGAAGGAAAACTGGAAAATTCACAAATGTGTGAAAATCAAATAACTAACTCCTGAAGAACAAATGGGTCAAAGAAGAAATCACAGGAAAATTAGAAAATATTTTGAGAAAAATGAACATGAAAACACAACATATCAAAACTTAAGGGATGCAGCAAAAGGAGTACTAAGAGGGAGGTTTATAGCTATAAATGCTAATATTAAAAAAGAAGAAAGATCTTAAATAAATAATATTTCATACCTCAAAAAACTAAAAAAGGAAGAAAAAAACTAAACCTTAAGTTAGCAGAAGGAAGGAAATCATAAAGATTCAAGAAGAAATAAAGCATAGAATAGACAAACAATATGTAAAAAAAATCAACAAAATTGAGTTGGTTTTTTTGGAAAGATAAATAAATAAACAAACTTTAAGCTAGATTAACTAAGAAAAAAAGAAGACTCAAAATTAGAAATGAAAGAGGAAAAACTATAAATGATACCATAAAAATAGGATTATAAGAGACAATTAGGAACAATTATATAACAATAGATAGGATAATCTAGAGAAATGGATAAATTTCTAGAAACATACAACCTATCAAGAATGAATCAAGAAGAAATATAATATCTGAACAGACCAATAATGAATAAGGAAATTGGATCTATAATCAAAAGCCTCCTAACAAAGAAAAGCCCAGGACCAAATGGTTTCAATGATGAATTTTTTATTGGTTTTTAACATAAATTTAGCAGGCTTCACATCAACTTTGATGATTTTACAGCATCTTATAGTTGCAACAGTAAGGTACATTTATACTTTAAGTAAGTAGAAACTTTTCTATGTATAAAGTAGGCAGAAAATTGTTTACTTCAACTTATAGGTAGAAGTCTTTCTATATCTGAAAAAGAATATTTAGGCATTAACAAATCCAAATGGTATGTGTTATTTAGAGTACTAATGACATTACTGTGTTTAAATTGATGGTAATGTATCTGATCACAGAATCAAAATTACATTGAAGTAGACATTCAGCCTTTTGAAGACCAGAGTAGAAGCTAAATACCTGATTTTGGTCAAATATCAAGGTCAATGCCAAGCTTTAGTGCTTTCCTAGTTTGTATTTATTATATACATTGCAAGAACTACTGTAGAAATTTTTCTGTGTTGTATATCTTAAACTTGACCCAAGCCCTCTTGTCTTAAAATGATTTGAATAAAAAATGTTTGCATATTATATTTTTAAATTTTTTACAAAGCATTTTTCCTACACATGAAGCAAGGCAGTACTGGACTAATTAATAGCAGGAATCTACAGACTCAGAAAATTTTTATGAAATAAGAGAGACTATTTAAAAAACTTAAGTCATATCATTGGAGAACTTATAAAATTTGCAAACTAACTGCTTTGGAAAATATTTCTTGGATTCTAAATTTTAAAAGAAATTTTAGTTAAGTGCCAAAATTGCAATATAGCCAAAGAGATCAACAATATTTTTCAAACGTATGGCTGTCACTCTCTTTTGTTTTTAGTTTTAATGCCTCCACTGACAACATGAATTGTGCTCAACTGTGTGCAGAAGAATTGATGCTTTCTGTAGCCTAGGATACTACGTTTTTAAAAGCTGATTTTTTTTTTCTTTAATGTTGTGTCAAATGTCCTGGAGTGAATGGGTTGAGTTTGAAATTAATGAAGAGTTCATGTTCTAACCAAATCAGTCATGCCTTAATAGGGTGGTCAGAATTTCCAAAAGAAAAACAAAAAGAAAGAAAAAGAAAAGAAAAACAAAGCACTTTAAATGCACACTCACAGGTGTACTTTAATTTTTAAAAGTCCCCCGCCATTATTCTCTACCCCACTGTGACCACAAAAACTCTGCCTGCTAATTCACAAGAGGCCTTCAGCCTTGCTGTGACAGCTGTAAATCAACGACCTTGAAGACAAATATATTAAAGATAAGAATGTTTGCCCTTCTCTGTGCAGATTTGATAACCAATCCCAAAGTCCCTCTAGTATACGGTCATTAGTGGTCAATGGGAACTAAGCTATTTTGGGCTAACTTAAAACCATCATTTGCTCTAAACTACCCGGAATTATATTTTATAGCTATGTTAAGCAAATAAAACCATATTTTTGAAGTTTGAATACACTGAACATAAAAACCTTGGGGATGAATACCAATAACTTTGCTCATTATGATATACTTCAACCATTTATAGCCAAAATATACCTATGGACATCGAGAATTTGTACTAAAACATGTCTTCATCTTCTCAGACTGATGAGATGCTCAAGGACACAACTCTTTAAAATGATTTGAAGGAAAGTACCCAATTTCACTTACTCTGTCTGCAGAAGATATTTTCCTGACTTTGGAGTGAAAATTTTCTGCTAAACACTTGAAGGAAACCCTCTTCTAAGCTACAATAATAGGTGATATCGACTGAGAATTTAGTATGTGTCAGACATGGGTTTTTGTCATTAGCCATCTTGATCTTCAAAACCCCTAAATGTCTTACATGTATTATCTCAATTCCCACAGCGTCATAATGATGGAAAGACTAGCATTCCTTTTTCCATGTGAGGAAATGAGACACAGAAAGATTAGGGAACTTGCCGGAAATAACTCAGCCTAGCAGTGGTGGAGCCAGGACTTGAACAAAGGTAGTTTTATTCCAGGGCCCTCTAGCTCCCCCTCTGCATCCACCTCTGAGCTGAATTAACCACTGCACAGTCTTTGGCAGAAGAACTCAAGGGGAGCTTTGTGAAAGATTCGATCCCATTGTCCTGCATTCTTCCACATGCATTTCTGAGGCCATTATTTGCACTAATAAGTGCACCCCAGACTTGAATAGAAAAGTAATCTTTGTTTAGGTAACTCACTAAAGATTCCTCTCTCGCTCCCTCTCTTTCTCTTAGAATCTCTCCCCACTCCCAACAACTTCTCTGACCATCACTCCTTTCACTCTGGCTGACACTCACCCTACCCGCTCCAGGTTGACAGGACATCTTGCTATTCCTCTACTCACCTGGCCCACTCCTGCCTTTCCTGCTGGCTGTTTGCTGTGCTTGGAATGCTCCTCCCTTGATATCCCCATAGGTATCTCCTTGAACCTTTTCAAGTCTTTGCTCGATTGTTACCTTCTCAATAAAGCCAGTGTGGACCTCCCTTTTTAAAACTGCAACCCCATCCAACCCCACCCTCCCGTCTCCCTTAACCTTTTCTATTTTTTCCGTAGTACTTCTCACATTAAAATATATTATACATTTAGTTATTCATTATGTGTATGTGTATTATCTGTCTGAACCTTCTAGAACAGAAATTCCACTTCATTTTTTTTGTTGTTGTTCTCATTGGTACATCCCAAACAGGGCCAGTGCTCCGCACACACTTGATATTTGATAAATATTTGTTAAATGAATACATAATTTTAGCATAATTTTCACAAACAAGCAGATTCATTCTTGTCTTTCTATCATCATTATATGAGCCAAAAATGTCCCTTGTGCCTCCCTAGGACAAAATTAATTTGCTCTATGAGTACTTTTATTTCATTAAATACTTTTGTTTTTAATTTAACAAAAATTTGAAATTTCAATTGATATTAAAGGAAAGGATGATGTTAATGTCCAGTCAAAGAAAATATGAATATAAGAGGTTGAGAAACATTGCTGTAAAGCACCTGGCCCAGTTCCAACCATGTAGCAGTGCTCAATAAATTCTGATTGAATGAGTGCTCATTAAGTACTATGGGGTGCATAGGAGATTAGAGACCACATGTTGAATAGTAATCACTGACAATAGTTCACATTAAATTCCATGTAGGAATATTGTGTTTATTGGAGCAAGTCCTAAATAAAATAAGCTAAGGCTTCAAAATGACTGATGAGGAGCATTTGGGACCCAGACGTGGTGAAGCAGAACTCCAACGTACTAGTAGGTCTGTAGAAGCTGTTAATATAGATGACGTTATTTGGAGGCTCACTAAGAAATATGGAGTTACTGAAAAGTGAGAAAGCCACAGTGTTCTGAATTATATGATGTCACCATTTTCTAGCCAAAATTCATCCTCTCCAGGCTTTTTTCTCATCACTCTCACCCTCCCATCTTATAGATACTTTACAGGTATTTATTCTAAATACTCAAATGCAGCTTCCTCCCTCGGATCTGTGCATTAACTCTCATAGGACATTCTACTTTACTCAGATAAGTTCGTAGGCAGTGTCTCCTGTAAGACTGAGCTCAAAGTTTACTTGTTCTATGCTTTCCATGACCTCTTACCTGATCTAGGTTAGGTATCTTTCTTCTTTGTTCCCACAGCCCCCATCATATCATTTATCATAAGAAACTGTAATTGTCTTTTAACCTACATGTCCAACCCTGGGCATACATTGTGGGTTTTATCTCTGGGCCCTTAAAGCAGAATATAGGATCAGACACATAGTCTGTGCTCTATAAATCAACTTGATTTTTTTCTCTCTGCAAATACATCATAAGGATCTTGAAGACTGGACTGTATTTCTTGTACCTTTGTATGAACTGCATCTTAACACAACATCTGGCACACTTAAGTACTCAAAAAATCATCTTGTCATTATTAGCACTTGACTGGAGTAAGATATTTTTTATGAGGATCACACACTATAGATCTGTTAAGGATTAGTTGAGGAGGAACAGGATACAAAATGCTTAAAAATATTAACTAATATGTTGAGTCCTCTCTTACTTTTCCAGGAAAACTCTTACTCGTTGTTTAAGATTCAAGCCTAGCATCGCTTCTTCCAGGAAGCCTTCAGAGACTCCCCTTCACATTGTTTCCAGGATATGTTGCTCGTCTGTATTCCCTAGCACTCTAAAGCATGCTATTAAAACTGTTCTCATCAAGGTCAACAATGAACCATGGATACTGATTCCTTGTGAACTGAATTCCTCCTCCTCATTTGAGATTGTAAACAATTTCTAAATTCTTAGAATTCTTTATTCTTTTGGCTTCCTAGATGCTGCCCTATCTTGGTTCTACCCCATTAACTGTATTTCTTCTCAGATTTCTGCTCAGGTTTGTTTCTCTTCCTCTCAACTACATCTTATTTATTCCATTCTTTCATTAACTGGTTAAAGAGTTAATGGAGACCTGCCATGTGACAGACATTAACCCTATTGGAACATTTCTCTGTGTCTATCATTTTAATAGTTAAATAAGAAGGTATTTGCTTTATAGAAGAACCCAGGTTTGTGCCCTGCTCTCTTTTCTCTGGGCATGTTTCTCTCTTGGAAAACGTGACCACTTGCATGGTTTTAAAGCTCACTGTTTTTATATGGAAGACACCTGAAATCATATTTCCAGTCTTGATTGTGTTCTTAAACTTTGACGCTGCATCTCATATTTTTAAAAAATTTTCCCATTAAGATGATCCTCTGTCATACCAAATTTAAACAGTTATTAGATGCTGACCTGATGCCAGGACACAATAGCATCAAGATCTCTTTGAAAAACTTTTGGCCTCAATGTTTCTTAGTATAGAATCTCAGGAAGAAGACTTTATAATGAAAAAAATTACCCATTTTAAATATATTTCTTAATCACAATGTGTCACTCATATCCAAACAGTTCATAATACAATATACATAAACATAAACACACACATACACACACGTCACTAAAGATTAGTAAGTTGACCCAATGTCCCAATGTGATTGGAAGAGAACCAAAAGACAGTTTCAATTTAATACTAATAAAGTTTTTACTGGCCCTTGATACCATCTTATGGGTGCTGTGCAAAGGAAGGATACTTTGTGTTGCAGCAAGACTTTTTGTTTTGCAAATTTGAAGACTTTTCCAGCCTCTTTGTTATCTCTCCATGTCAGCATGGAAATTTTATCCTTCACTTACTCCCTAGTTTAGCTCATTCTAATTTATGGTTTTAAACACCGAATTCCAGCTTCAATCTTCCTCCTAAGCATCAGATTCATATTTCTCTCTGCCTACACAATGTTTTCTCTAATCATCTGAGATACATTGTAAATTTAAATACCTAAAAATGGAACTATTTGTTTCTCACCTTCTCTCTCAATATGATTCTTTTTTTGTCTTCCTTATCCCAATAAACGTACAATATACACCCAATTCTTCAGTCAAAAGCCTAGGAGAAAACTTTGATTTCTCTTTTTTTTCCCCACATCCCACTTTTTAATCCACCAGCACATCCTGTTGACTCTACTACCCTCAAATACACCTTGAATCAACTTGCTTTCCAGCACTTTCTTCATTACCATCCTAGTCTTTCATCTCTCTTTCTTAGCTATTGAGAAACCCTCCCAAGTTGTTTCCCAGAGTTCACTCTGGCTTCTTATTGTCTCTTCTCTACCCCAAGGCCATTGTGATACTTTAAAAACAGAAATCAGTTGATGTGGCCTTACTCACTGTTCTACCCCCATTAAAACCATAGCACTTGGGACTTCCCTGGTGGTCCAGTGGTAAAGAATCAGCCTTCCAATGCAGGGGACGTGGGTTCAATCCCTGGTCAGGGAACTAAGATCCCTCATGCCATGGGGCAACTAAGCCCACACACTGCAACTACTGAGCCCATGTGCCTCAACTAGAGAGCGCACATGCTGAAAACTACAGAGCCCACACACTCTGGAGCCCACATGCCACAGCTAGAGAGAGAAAACACACACGCCATATCTAGAGAGAAGCCCAAGTGCTGCAATGAAGATCCCGCATGCAGCAACAAAGATCCCACTTAACACAACTAAGATCTGATGCAGCCAAAAATATAAATAAATAAATTAATTAAATATTAAAAAAAAAACAAAACATAGCACTTGATAAAACCCAGTCTCTCTATCCCCATCTCTGCCCCTGGTTCCATAAACAGCATCTTCCCTGGTCTTTCTGCTGTCACTCAGATATGCCAAGTTCATTCCATCTAAGGGATTTTCACATGCTCTTATCTCTACCTAGAATATTCTTCCCCATATGCATTGTAATGTATGTCTATGCTCTAATGTCACTCATTCAGAATTTGTCTCTTGCCACCCTATCAGAAATAGCATGCCTTTTATCTCTTTCCCTACATAGCTTTATTTCCTAAAATCGCATTCATGTACTCATGTGTTGCCTTTCTCATCCACTGAATATATGCTTTATGAAGTATTTTCCATATCTTTAGCAATGTTTGTGGGAGAGTAAGAGGTCCAAAATTTGCCAAAAGAATGTACAAGCGAATAATGCAACTCTCCATCACCAGCATGGAGAAGCCAGAGGAAGTACCTGCCAGGTGGGCAAGACCAGGCTGACACTGGGAAATTAGTGCTACACCAGGTGGGGCAGAAACATGCAGAGCCAGAGACCAATGACATCTGTCCCAGAGGATCAAAATTAAGGAAGCTTATTCATGTCCTAGAGGAAAACACGGGAAACTACCAGAATAATTATAAAGACAAAAGAACCAAAAGAAAAGGTCCAAGAGGATTTCTGTAGACTCCTATTATTTTGTCCTCTGTGGTATTTGTGGGGAGCAGTTTCTAAATCAAGGCACAAAGTCAGGTCAGACCAAAATGCCTTGTCACTCAACACCCTAAGACATCTCAGTCAGTTGACTCTTGCTGGTCTCACGAGGAAAGAGTCCTACCAGCTCCAGAGAATTGTCCTTGAGTTAGATCTTCTACTGAAATATTTGTCATGTTCTCTTTCACACACAATTTTTTTCCTTATTCAACTCATTCCTGCCAATCTCTTTCTTCATTCACTAACATAAAATCATTTCTAACACAGTATTGTAATAACATTCAGTATTTCAATTAAGATCTGCTTTTATCAGCTAAATAAACACTTCTAGGCTGAAGAAATCCCAGGCTGGTCACAAATCTCTTTGAGGATTGACTGCTTGAAAAGTCTAAAAAGCCATGTGTGTTCATGTATGTGACACTATCATTCTTTACATAGGCACCTGTATTCATTTCCTAGGACTTCCATAACAAATGACCACAAATTTGGTGGCTTAAGACAACAGAAGTTTATTTTCTCACAATTCTGAAGGCTAGAATATCAAAGTGTTTGGTTGGTTCCTTCTGGAGACTCTGCCAGAAAATCCGTTCCGTGACTTTCTCCTAACTTCAGGTGGCTGCTGGCAACACTTGGTGTTCCTTGACTTGTAGCTGCATCACTTCAGTCTCTGCCTGTCTTCACATAGCCTCTTCTCTCTGCATCTGTGTCTGTTTTCCCTTCCTTCTTTTATTTTTTACAGACTTAACTGGTTTTAGGGCCCACACATACAGAAAGATCTCAACTCAAGATCCTTAACTTAATGACATCAGCAAAGATTTTTTTTTTCTAAACAAGGTCACATTGCCAGGATCTGTGATTAGGGCATGAACATATCATTTGGGGAGGAGGAGTCACCATTCAACTCACTGCAGCACCCTCATTTCAAAGACTGGTTCAAACCTCTCCCCATGACTTCAGCTCGCTGTCTCAGCCTCATTTCCTGGTGTCAACAATGTCCACAGCTGGATTTATGGGAAGCACACAGGGTCACCCTCCCTCCTTCCAACACTGCCTGCTACACCAGTGCAAATGACCCAAGTGACCTTTTCCAAGAAGTAGATGATCATTTGAACTGATGGTTGCCCCTCCCTAAGAGAACATTAGTACAGTCCCTTTTTGTGTCTCTTACGGCAATAGGTCTAAGATGTGTTCTTCCATTTACTATTGTGTAAGTCCCCTAATCAGATTCAAGCTCTAATTCCTACCAAACTCCTCAAAATATTTCCTCTGGAATTTAAACTCTCTAGGAAGAATAAAACCCCCATGTTATATATTCAACCGCTTCACTGAATATTCCCTTTGCCTTCTGTTCTACAAACCTGTCTCTCCCCTGAGGTCACACTTCCCTTGCAGCCCTCTCAAGAGATGAGTCTTCTTATCTTGCTGGGTCTGGGATAAATGTCCTCCTTGGTCTCTGTTGCCAGTTCCAGAAGATGGCTTCTTTCTCCTCCCTAAACCTCCCAGGTCTTTGATGCATATACTCTCAATTTTTTTTTTAGAAGCAATAAACAAGCTTTATTGAAACATAGATTTCTTTCTTTTTTTTTTAAATCAGGTGTCTTTTTAAAAAATTGAAGTATAGTAAATTTACTATGTGTTAGTTTCAAGTACACAGCAAAGTCATTCAGATATATATATATCTGAATATATATATATATTTATCAGATTCTTTTCCATTATACGTTATTATAAGAGTAGCGTTCCCTGTGCTATACAGTAGGGCCTTGTTGTTTACCTAGTTTATATACGGTAGTGTGTATATGTTAATCTCAAACTCCTAATTTATCTCTCCCTCCACATATAGTACTCTCAAATTATACCTCTCACTATTTTTCTTTGTCACAATTTTCTATCTTTCTGATCAATCCCTCTCATTTTTTAGTCTTTAGCACCCTAATTAACTCTTAACTTCTCCACTATACTCCTATTATCATTTTCAGTCCTCAAAATCCGTCTATTATTTGGCTTCTCAATAGCTTGTCTTCCTCTTCCAATCAACTTATAAGACACCCCATCTTTCTTCCTTTAACTGTTCATAACTCCCATATCGTTTTGTTTTGTTTGCTTTTGTTTTCAGATTTTATCTTTACCAGTAACTAAAGCATCACTAAGAGCTCCAATCCAGCATCCGCTCTTCTGGGTAGCGACACCTGCTCTTCCATTCAAGGACAACTTCACATCTATTAACACTGCCACCTTCCACTCCCTTCTTCCTTCAGTTCATCACTTCTTTTCTTATCCAGTTCAGAGTCTTTGGTCTATTGTTATTATCATCACTCCTTCCATTTGCCATTCTCTTCCTTGCCTATCATTCTCTCTATCATACTCCTTTGCAAAATCCCAACCCTGGTTTAAATCCAACTTTTGCTGTTCTCTCTTGCACCCATGCAGATGATTGAGGCTGGAGAAATCACAGTACCTGCCAGCTGGACTTACTTTAAATTTATGATCTAAACTCTGCTTAGGAAACCTATTAGCCCCGCCAGTTCACTCTCCCACTCTCCAAAACAACTATTTCTCACCTTTTCTTCACTCTTTAAAATACCAAATGCCTTCCTCCTTCTGATTATCAGCTGGTGGCCTTGCTTCTCATTTTTCTGAGAAAATAGACGAACAGAGACTATTTACAGTCTCATGGCACCAAATCTATTAACCCCATCTGCACTCTTATATCTGACCATTCTTCTCATACAGTGAATGAACTCCTCAGACCCCTATCTAAGTAGATCCCTCTACTTATGACCTGAATCTCATTTATTCTTTTCTCTAAAGTATTTTGCACCTACAATTTTCCCATTTTCCCTATTTCCTTTTAGGCAATCAACCATTCCTTCTCTATTGGGTCATTCTCATCAACTTGAAATTACACTTAATAAATACCCAATCAAAAAAATTTTTTTTTACCTTGCTTTCATATCTTCTCCAGTTACCATGCTTTTTTCTTCCTCTTTTTGTCAAAATTGACAGCAAATATTGTTGCTTATACTACCGGTTTTCATTTTATTACTCTGCAATCTCTCTTGAACTCAATCCAATTATGTCTTTATTCCCATCATTGCCCTAAACTACCTTTGTCAAGGGAGCTAATTCAGTGGTCAGTCTCCAGTACTGATCTTATTTAACTCTTCATAGCATTTGATGCAGTTGACCTCTCCCTCCATTTGGAAACAATTTCTGCACTTGGCTTCTGAAATATTCAATCATTCCTGCTTTTACTTCTACCTCCTCAAAGTGTTCATTTGTTAAATTCTCTTCTTCCCAACCACTAAATGTTGGGAGTTCCTCAGGGCTCAGTCTTCAGAAACCTCTAACTTACAATCACTTCCTATGTAAATTCACCATTCATGCTTGAAAAACCATTCAGATGAACTGATGACTCCTAAGTGTTTATTTCAGCTCTTATTTCACCTTTGCACTCCAAATTCATCTACTCAGCTACTTATTTGAATCTTTGCTTGGAGGCCTAATGTGCATCTCAAACATCACACATCCAAAATTCAAATTCTTGGTTTACCTCTCAAGTCTGCTGCTTCCAAAGTCTCCCTCAATTTCGTAAATGACACCACCAACCACCCAACTTCTCAAAACATTTTAGAAGCAGCTTTAATTTTTCTCTTCTTCCCTCATTCTGTCTGATGCATCAGCATGGCATGTTTCTTCCAAATACGTCCAAATCCTGACTATTTCTTACGAATGCCACCACTTCTGTCCTGCCCCTGGTAACCATCACCATTGATCTGCTCCACAGTAATAAGATTCCTAAATGCCCCTCTGCTTCCTCTCTGCCCTCTACCATCAACTATCCATGCAGCAGCAAACAAAATCTTAAGAATACATAAGGCAAATCAAGTAACATTGTTTTATTTCACTCTAAGTAAAATCCAAATCCTCCACTATGGCCTCTAAACTTTTGCATAATCTGGCTTCCTACCTCATCTTGTGACCTTCCTATCAGCTCACTGCACTCTGTCCAAACTTGCCTGTTTTCTGTTCTTTAAACACACCAAGGGTAGTTCAGAATGCCTCAAGGCCTTTGATGCATGCCATCTGCTGGCTGGCTCTTCCCACAGAAACTGGCATGCTCTTCCGTCTTCACTGCAGCCTTTTTACAACTATCACCTACTCATATTGGAGTCCCTTACAATCCCTTCCAAAAAACTCCTCTCTCCCCAATTTCTTTCTCCCCATTCTTTGCTTTACTTTGTTCTCACAGCATTTATCATCCATTGACGTTATATTTTGAAGAACAATTTTGAATTTATAGAAGAATTGCAAAGATGCTATAGAAAGTCTCCATATTCTCCACATCCTGTTTCCCTTGTTATTAACATCTCACCTTAGTACATTTGCCACAACGAATGAAACTATACTGGTTTCACCACTCTTATTATGCAAAGCCCATGCTTTACTCAGATTTCCTTAGTTTTCACTTAAGTGTCTAGGATCCCATCTAGGACACCACAGTACATTCACTTGTTATGTCTCCTTAGGTTCCTCTTAGCTGTGATAATTTCTTACATATTACTTGCTTTGGATGACTTTTAAAGTTTTCAAGAGTACTGGTAATGTACTTTGCGACATGTCTCTCTATGGGAATTTGTATGATTTTTTTTTCTCATTTTTAGCCTGGGGTGACATATTTTGGGGAAAAAAACAGCAGAGGTAAAGTGCCATTTTCATCCCATCATATCAAGGATATATACTATCAGCATATCACTGTTGATGTTGACCTTGACCACCTGGCTGAGGTTTCACCACTGTAAAGTTATTCTCTCCCCACCCTTTTTCATATTTTACTCTTTGGAAAGAAATCATTATGTGCAGTCCACACTAAAGGGGTGGGAAGTTATGCTTCACATCCTTGATGGCTGAGAAGGTATTATAGTTATATTTGTCAATCAGTGTATTTTCTCCCTCCCTCATATAATACATGCCCAGGTTGAGAAGCTGATTCCCATTGCCTAAGAGTTTCCAGTAGAACTCCTAACACACCCTGGTTCCCACTAAATATTAACTGACTGAATGACAATGTCCCACCGGATATGCCTATTCATATGTCTGAGGCTCTACACAGGCACTTTCATCTACCCCTTCATTTACCTCTCCTTGCCTTTTCCCATATTTGGGAGATAAATTCTCACCACTCTTATAACTCAGTTCTTTATATCTGCCTGCATTTAAAGACAAATTCACATATACACTGCAGTCTACTTAGCATATAACTATATTATTGTGCATATTACTCAACATTGCAATTAATTCTTCCCACCTCTGTCTGCTGACACTCTGATGAACTCCTTGAGGCTTGTTCACCTTTGTTCACTCGAATGCCTAGCAGTGAGCCTGGACTAGTGTGAGGTGTTTCTCAACATTTGTTGATCGCAGGAGGTGACACTAGACAAATAGCTTGAATCCCATTGTCACACGGTTCACTTTTTCTAGACTATTCCAGGCACCTGACCTGAGTCATCTGCTCACAACGCATCCAAATCCTTTTTTTGACTAGACAATCCTGATATGAAATGGCTCTTTCTCTTTCTGAAATCTACATCAGAGCTTTGTTGTGTCAAAATCAGCAGGACCCCTTTCATGACAGGAACCCTGGAAGGATTGGCTTATGAGCTGAGGCCACGGCAGAATTGAGACTGAAGAAATAAGAGAGAAGCTGAAATCCAAATCCACAAGCATAACAATCTAGTCAGCATTTTAGCCAGGGTTAGGACAAGTAACATGAGAGAAACAGGAAGAATATAGGGAAGTTTTGTGGGTTTTTTTTTTTTTTTTTAATCCCAACGTCCTTATATGCGCAGGCTGCATTCCCTGAACTCAGCCTCTGTGATTTTATGGTACACTGGTCTCAGCCTTCCTGCAGGTGGACTCTGGTACTAGATACTGAATGAGAATGAAGGGCAAAAGAAGCTTCCAGAAAAAAAGGATTGCTCATCAGAAATCATACATGACACTTTTCCATGTCTACCTACAACACAGATTCCAGGAATTTGGTAACATTCCAGATATCCAGAGTAGCATGAATATCAACTGTTCTCATGAGTTACAAAATATGATGTTTTTAAATTTACTTTCAATTTTAAATAATTTTTCTGGTTACAAAGCAAAAATATTTATTCTAGAAAATATGGAAACATAAAACAGTTGAAAAAAAATAAACTTTTACTCATATTTACTCACTTTGAAAAAATGAGTTGATATTTTAATGCATGTGCTTCTCTTTAGGTCTTCATAAGCACATTTAAAACAGCTGAAATACAATATATAATTACTGTGCTGTATACTGGGAAATTACATAGAGTTGGAAGGCAATTATACTTCAAAAAACAAATATGGGAACATATGTATATGTATAACTGATTCACTTTGTTATAAAGCACTAACTAACAACAACAAAAAAAAACCCAAAATAAACAAAATTATAGAAAAAGAGTTCAGGTATGTGGTTACCAGAGGTGGGGTACTTGAGGGAGAAAGAATCAGATGAAGGTGATCAAAAGGTCCGAACTTCCAGTTACAGGATAAATAATTCCTAGAGATGTGATGTATAACATGATAACTATAATTAGCACTGCTGTATATATCAATATTATATATGAAAGTTAGAACAAATCCTAAGAGTTCTCATCAAAAGAAAAAAATTCATTTTCTCTGTTTTAAACTTTATATCTCTATGAGATGATGGATGCTCATTAAAATTACTGTGATTATTTCATGACGTGTATAAGTCAAATCATTATGCTTACACTTATACAGTGCTGTGTGGCAGTTATATCTCAATAAAACTGGAAGAAAAAAATCAGTTTAAATACATTTATACGTACAACTTTGTACCTTGTTTTTTTAGATAACATTATAAAAAACAATTTTACATATTAAAGGAAAAACAACTTCTCAAGGACAAAATTTTAAATGACTCTGAGGTGTCTCATCACATGGATAACCCATGGTTTTTCAGTTCCCCCGTTGGGGGAGGTTACATTTTCTTGTCATGACAAATTACGTTGTAATTACATTTTTGCCCCAAGACTGGCCCCAGCAACAGCGATAAGCATGGAAGCCTGAGGGAAAACAGAAACACGGTGACTTTACCAGAGCCTCTTACCCAAAGAGGTGATAAGTTAGTTGGGTCTGAATATGAATTGGCAAGGTGACAAAGAGGGAGGAAGGTGTTGTAAAAAGAAGGAATAGCATCTGAGGAAATACAGAGGCTTAATAATTCCAGTGATTTGGAGTCACTACAAGGGCATTTTTCTATTTTTAAATAATTTTAATTGTTGGAGGGTCCCTTTTTTTAACTCTCGAGCAAATATTTTCTCAATATAACTCTCACGACTAGTTCTGCTTTCCAGGGCAGCACGGAGTAAGTCCGTATCTCCTACAATATGCCAACCCCTTAAACATCCGCCGGCAGCTACTCAGTTTATTCTTAGATTCTGGTAATTGTCAGAGTCGTGAATGAATGAATAAAAGGGAGTCTGTGATGCCGGCAGAGCACTAAGATGGAGCCAGGAGTCGCTGGAAAGACTATGCACGTCTCTACCTGGATGGAACATGCACTTTGAACTGGGCCAGACCCCAAAAGCATCCTGAGGGATGGCTTACCCAGCGAACTCTTGCCTAGTAACAGCCTCAGCAACCAATCATGTGTAGACAAGAATGGTTCTAGTCAGCCAGCACCAATCGGAATTCTTGCAAAACAATTTATGTAAATTTCCTCCTTTTGCCTTTAAAAACTCTTTGGTTTTCAATCCGCCTCAGAGCACATTTGAGTTCCAACCCAAATCTGAGTCTCCTGAATTGCAGTTTCTAAGGCCCCAGATAAATGCTTTTGTTGCCTTATAGCACTGGTCTTATATCTCAGTCCACAGAGTGAAAAAACAACCACAACCACCTCAAAGATCGTCCACTCCACTCTTCTGATTTTGTAAATCAAGAAAAATTACGTCCAGAATACGATGATCCCCGGTCCCCCACATTTGGTGGCAGAGCTGAGTGGATAAATCATATTCCCAGCCCCCAATCCACTTCTCTTTCCAACACGCTGCTGTCACTTCTCCGTGGTGAATCTTCCCACTTCCTCCAAGGACCCTTTTCCCAGCTCTTCTGGATCTCGGTGTCCTTCTCCCAATTAGCCCCAGTAATGTTTTATAGAAAAAAATTGAACCCTTAGTATTTTTCATAGGTGTTTTACGTTAACAGTGCTCAGTGGATTCTCACAATTTCTTGACCCAGCACATCATCCTCTCTCCACAGATGAGAAAACTGAGGCTCTGAAACACCAGGCCTTGCAAACTATTACGAAGATGGTAAGCAGTAAACATAGGATTTAATCTCAAATTTGTCTGTAGTTCCTTGAAGGGGAGCAGAATTTGTTGCACAAAAATATGCCTCTTTGGCCTAAGGATTATTTTAGACTGATTATTTTTTTAAATTTTATTGAAGTATAGTTGATTTACAATGTTGTGTTAATTTCTGCTGTAAGCAAGGTGATTCAGTTATATACGTATATATATACAATCTTTTTCATATTCTTTTCCATTATGGTTTATCACAGGATATTGAATATATTTCCTTGTGCTATACAGTAGGACCTTGTTGTTTATCTATTTTCTATATAGTCATGTGTATATGTTAATCCCAAACTCCTAATCCATCCCTACCCCACTGATTATTTTTTAAGAAAGTGTAAACACAGGGAAAGTTCTGAAAACCAAGCTGAAGTTACTTTTTGCAAGAAACGTTTACATTTATAAAGGAAGTCTCCATTTGTAAGGGTGTCTCCTTTTCTGTACCATGAAGAGAAGAAGGGCTCTCAACCTGGACTCTCAACCTCCAGAAACACTTATCAATGGGGAAGGCTAGGACTGAAATCTGCAAAACAGCCACACCCTGTTTTACTGTGTTTTTCCTGGTCACCTCTTATGACAGCCAACCTCCCAATCTTCTTTTGTCTTTAGCTGGAGATGGTGGCTTGGGCCACCTCAGAGTTACTCAGTTTTCCTGGGTATCTCCTATATATACGGGAGGTATACATGTTATTAACCTTGTTTGTTTTTCCTGTTAATCTGTCTTTTATTATGGGGTGGGGGGAGGGTCTCAGTCAAGAACCTAGAAGGGTAGAGGGAAAATTATTTTGCTTCCCCAACATCTTCTAATTCAAATGATATTTGTCCTATTTTGGTTTGGTTTTGTTTAAAATCCTCTAATTGTTATACAACTAATTTATAGTAAACAGTAACTAGAATCCAGATGTCCTGGTTTCTGTCATTGTTTTCCCCTTCTTAACCACATTATGACACCCTATAGAAGCAATCAGCCCCAAGTGAGATCTAGATCATTGTACATGGTCTGCTTACACAATCATTTAAATTCTTCCATCAGCCATCAGCATGGGCACCAGACTCTGGATACCTGTATCTCAGTGCTAAAAAGTCTCTGGTTTTAGCCTGCATTTGACTTTTCAGGGATCCCTGTGTTTTGCTAATGCCTTGTTGAATCAGGTAAAAGATAGCTCAGGTCTTCTTCTCAAGCCAGGTTCCTAAATACTCTCACCAGACGCAGCACAAAGGGTTAAGCAGCAGGGTTGTTTCACCACTGGATAAATGCTAGGTTTGTTTGACTTTTAAATTAAGAAGTATTGTCAGCCTTAACAGCAAGAGCATTGTGAGTTGTTTGGTAAAATGGTTAATGTACTACTATTTATTTTAATTCCAAAAAAGCCACAGCCTATAATTAAATGTTCTCTGCTCAACATGTTCTCTTGTTGTCTTGCTTCTTAAAAATAAACAAGGGGGAAAAAGTGGGTAAGGAGTTGGAGACCTTCCCAGAGACCACTGGGCAGGACTCCTGGAACCATCGCCAGCACTGCCCACTTGGGAACCTCCAAAACGTATGTGCCCTTCTTCCCCCCTCTCACAGGGACATCAGCACATTGAATCCACATTGGAAAAACTTGCTGAAGTCACAGAGTAAGAGACACTGATGCTTTGTAAATATAATGCAGGTGAGATATATATTATGTATGTACCCATTTAGCAGGAAGTGAAAATATGACCACAATTCATTTTAATCCAAATAAAGTTTCAAAATGGAATCTACTTTACATTGAATTTCCTTCTTTTGAGCTCTTCTGTTTAAAGAAACAGTTTGGTGCAATGGGGAAAACAGGAACCAGAATGAAGATCCTGGAGTGGTGATAATGAAGTCAATATTGTGGAATCAGGGTGCAGGTCACACACCAATTCTGCCTCAAGTTCTTTCAGGTAAGAGACGAGTTCATTCATTCCTTTCTCAAGAACTTTTTATTCAGTCTTTCAGCACTGCCAGCCCCACTTCTAGGGGCTGTGAACAGGAAGTCCCCATCCTGCCCTCAAGCGTCTAACATTCTAGAAGAGGGAAAATGAAGAAGAAATAAGAAGGCCAACAATAAAACAAGCCATTTCCAAATAGTGTCGCTTATTGTGAAGACCATACAACAGGCTAAGACAGAAAGTGATTTACGGTACATGAAAGGATTGATGCTAGGTTATGTCTCAATGGGGAGCTCTGGGAAATTTCATGGAAAAAGCACCATTTTAACTGCCCTTTTTTTTTTTTTAATAAATTTATTTATTTTATTTATTTATTTTTGGCTGCGTTGGGTCTTCGTTGCTGCGCACAGGCTTTCTCCAGTTGCGACGAGCGGGGGCTACTCTTCGTTGTGGTGTGCGGGCTTCTCATTGCAGTGGCTTCTCTTTTCTGTGGAGCACGGGCTCTAGGCGCGCGGGCTTCAGTAGTTGTGGCTTGCGGGCTCTAGAGCGCAGGCTCAGTCGTTGTGGCGCACGGGCTTAGTTGCTCCGCGGCATGTGGGATCTTCCCAGACCAGGACTCGAACCCGTGTCCCCTGCATTGGCAGGCAGACTCTTAACCACTGCGCCACCAGGGAAGCCCTTAATTGTCCTTTGAATAATGGATTTTTCATGCAGAAATAGGGGCAATATCATCTCAGATGGAGAAAATGGCAAAAGCAGTGGTGGATACAAGGAGGGAGCTGTTCTTATTATAAGTGTGTAAAATAGAAAGTCTGGTGGCTTTCCCTACCTCAGAGATGTCAGAGAAATGAACTTACTGTCCTTTCCATGGTCTTACAGATTCCAAAGCCCATCTTTTTTCACTTTTATTATTGGTTGTAATAATCCCTGCCTTCAACTACCTAAAATATCTTTCTAAAATGCTGCTTCTCAAATTATTTTGACCACAGCCCCCTTTAAGAAAAATTTATTTTGTGATCTAACACCCACAGTTCACAAAGCAATAGTTACTTATACTACTTACAATGCATTTTAATGTTTTCTTTTCCATTCGACTTGATTCTATTTCATTAAGAAAACATGGTCATCTGGAACATCTCATTTAATTTCATGGTCCTCATGGATTCGAAACCCCTGTGTACAGCCCCCGGCTATAAAGCAGCAATGTCCACAGGACTTCCCTGCTTTCAGGGGCTCCTTATTGTGTTCAGGATAAAGTCCAAAATTCCAAGCAGGGCTGAAGATCCTGACGATCCAACCCTTCCACTACCACCCGCAGATTATTTCTGCGCCTCCTGGTTTATTTATACTATACTTCAAGCCTGATGTCATATGCAATTCCTGCAAAAAAAAGCTTCCTCCACAGCTGCTAGTCTGAGCTTGGTTTCCAGCCCATACCCTCTCATATTTCTCTGAGTGTACTTCCAGGGAAGTGCTCAGGTTATTGCATTATATATTTGTTGCCTCTTCTGTGCCTCTCTGCAGCCAAGACAGGGTCTGAGTCTTTAATTTCTGTATCCTTGATTCATGGAGCCCAGTAGGCATTCAAGTAATGTTTGATTATCGAATAAATAAAAAAAGTTTCAATTAATAGGCAAACGAACATAATAAACTCTTCCCAAGGTACCTATTAGTTCCATATATCCATATATAGTTTCCTAGATAGTTGTGAATCATCTAGAGATTTTGTTTCCCTTAGTATACTCTCTGCTTCCTGAGAGGTGACATTCTCAGACACATAAATGAAGAATTTGCCAATCAGTGTGTTTTAGTTGAGTACAATCTTTGATTCTGTGGCTGGTTGGTAAGGCTCTGGAAGCCCTTCTTTACTAACAATCTCAGAGGTAGGAGAATCTATGTTGCCTCCTCCTGCGTTAAAGGGTGGAGAAGGTTAACTGGAATATCCTTGTTTCAAAGTATCTTAGAAGGTTTATGTATCACTGACAATTACCAGAAGAGTATAGTTTTCCAATCCTTTATACGGCTAAGAGTTAGGCTTATTCCTGCACATTTAATGATTGATAGGAGGCATCCTATAGGATTTTTGAATGGGTAGTTCTGAGATAAGGAAGGTTGTGTAACAGTAGGGCATGTGGGTTTATCACATTTCTGTAGCTGGGAAATATGTATGCTGAATTTTTCTAAACGTGGATAAAAATCACACAGAGTTTATATCAAAATACAAGTCACTGCTTTCTCAGAAAATAAGACAATGCAAAATAGCACCCTTATTTTCAGGTGTGCATGGTCCTACATACTAATATGCTAATTAATAGATGAAATTGTGGCCTTCTTTTATTATGAACCCAGTGGGAATTCCATTAGTGACTTTCCTGGGTGAAGAGGTTGATAAAATTGTGGTGAGACACATGGTAAATTCTTTACAAATTATGAAAAGCAAGGGAATTTGACTGTTTGTCCTTTGAGTTTGGCTTACTTGGGAACATTAAAAAAAAATAAAGCCATAAAATGCAAAAGATACCACTCTTGTCTGTGTAGGAGAAAAAGAAAGAAAATTCTAGGGATGAAAATGACTTTAAGCTGAGCTCCATTTTTTGCTCATCAAAGCTGGTAATAACAACAGTAACGTCTTACCATCACTCAACTACCATCAGCAGCTCAGCCGCAGAGAGACAATGTCCTTTGACACTGGGATACTTGCTCTTCCGGCAGCAGATGACTAAGTAGAGCCTCAGCAACCATGAAAGGGAAAGGAGAGGTGAGCGTGAATGAGGAAGAAAAAATGGGGAAAAATGTTACATTCTCTTATGCCACCTCTCCTAGTCTCTATTTGTGAGACTTCACAATTCTAGGTTTCTCTTTTCACAAAAGAATGTTTCTCAATCTTTTTAGATTAAAAAGTTATGGCAGCAGTAAAAAATCTCATTAGCTTTAAATTTATAGATGCAGACCAAATGTGTCTGTGCACACGAAATGTAGGGAAAATGTCAGTGGATTTGTATATTGCCACTGCTTCTTTGTCCATGCGGATGAAGCTACACTCCTATATCATCAAAACCATGCTTAGCGATCTGCTTGTACTTTTCTTGTAGTAACTAAGACAACTCAGGGGATCAGAGATGGCTTTTTGTGCATAGTGGATCGTGGTGACCCTGTCAGGTATTGCGCTCTAGCCCCCTTCAAAGGCTCACAGCCAGTGATGGGCTGCTGTAGGAGAACAAAGGCCTGGCCATCTTGGCCCAACTCTACTCAGCCATTCAAGCTCCCAAGCTTCCTGGGAGGTCAGTCAAGGCTGTCACTGGGGCTGCATCGGGGTTAACTTCCCCTCTGCCCACTCACCTGTCTGTCGCCTACTTTTCACAAGGGTTGTTCTCAAAGGCCTTTCCAGAGAACCCAATTTACAAGATGGAAACACAACAAATGTTTGTTGGATGGTGATGATATGGCAAACGACGACAGAACTTATTTTCTCAGTTGAAGGTAAATGCACTTTCTATTATCTGGGAGAGTGTTAAGATATTTTACCAACTTACCCTTTGACAGCAGTAGGTTTTGACTTGTATGTGCAGAACTTTTCATCTAGTTTGATGCTACAAAATCAAATAGAAGCCATTGAGTTGGGAATCAGGATGATGCTATGAATCAATGCACAAGAGTCAGACAGCTTAGAAGCAGTCCTCATAACTTAACATCGGTGTGCCCTTGGGTGGATTAATCAATGTCTTTAAAACCACGTGTGCTCACTAATGAAACAGGGATACTAGTAATACTACCTTATACACAGAGTTTCCATGCGGACTAATAAACATATGAGCAGAAAGTGCTCAGCACACTGCACAGCATAACATGAGCATCCATTGTGTGTTCTCTCTTAAACCTGCTGAGTGATGCAGCGTAAAACCCCAAGTCCCCAGTGCCTACAAGGCCTTAAGTGACCTGGCCTCCTGTTGCTTCTCCAACTTCATTTTTCTTAGCACCCTCCCCTCACTTGCTGTTTCTACCGCATTGGACTCTTTGGTGTTCTGAAACATCTCACTAGCACAACCCTTTCTTATGATTTTGTATTAGTTGTTCCTTCCCTTGGAATGGCTCTCCCCCACATCTTTTCTAGGTTGTTGCTCAAAGGCCACCTTTTCAATGAGATTCAGCTTGACTATCCTATTTTAAAATCGCAACTGGTCCCCAAGCCCTGCCCCCCAAAATCCTGATACTCTATACCCAGCTTTACAGTTTCTTTTTCTCATTGCACATATACACTTTCTAACTTTGTGAAGCGAGCTGTAAAACAAATACAAGAAGAAATAAAGTACTTTTACTAAATATATATATATATATATATATATATATATATATATATGCACACATAGTTATACATGTGTTATACATGTCTTTGGTGTGTTTATATACATATATGTATATTGTTGTTTAGTTTTTGTTCATCTATGAAGGTGGGAGTCTGCCTGTTTTATATACTGTCTCATTCCAAGTATCTACAAGAGAGTCAGGTATATAATAAGTGGTCAGTAATTATTTGTTAAATAAAAGCCTAGTAATTGGGACCCTGAAACAAATACTTCCAGTGTATATTGTACTGATTATTAACAAACTAGAGATGTTTCAACCAGGTGAGTTTTCCAAAATTTGTCTTGCATACTCTGTCTGTGCTAGGCACAATGCTAGCTGAAGGGAATATGGAAATGAAGAAGATGCAGTCCCTGCACTTAAAAAGCTCACAGTGGAGCATCATATGCTGTACAACCAGGAACATGTTCCCTGTTACCCTCAGCTGAGAGTCCAGTCTAAGAATAACATTTCCTTGAAGAAAGTCACCTTGTCCAAGGCCATGTGCGCTTCCTGGAGGCAGCCTGCATCCAATGACTGGTCAAGGAGGGACTATGCAGAGGGACTGGTCCACTGTGAAGGACCATCCCAGTGTCCAAGCTCCTGATGAAAGGGATTGAGGTCTTCATCGTGGCTGCAGCACAGCCCAACCCCTCCCTCTACTCAGTCCTGCTCCCTTTAATCCTCCTGTGGTGTTCATGTTGAATACTTCCCCAGCAAGCTTTCTGCATCCTAATCTCCATTTCAGAATCTGCCTAATCTCAGGTCCCAAGCAACCGAAACTGCAACACTCATATTTTGTTCATTTTTCTATTGCTGTGTAGCAAATCACCACAAACATAAACAGCTTGAAGCAAGACAAATTGATAATCTTCTGCCTGATGTTCTTCTGCACGATAAGAGTCTAGCATGTCTCACCTTGGTCCTCCACACTGGGTGTCCCAAGGCTGACGTCAGAGTGTTGACCTTACATCCTCATCTGGAGGCTTTACTAGAAAGGATATCCACTTACAAACTTTCTCAGGATGTCAGCAGAATTCATTTCCTTGTGGTTGCAGGACCGAGGTCCCCCTGTCTTGCTAGCTGCCCATCAGGGACTGCTCTTGGCTCATAGGGGCCACTCTGAGGTCCTTGTTCCATGGCTTTCTCCATCAGCCCTCTCACATTCTCACTTTGGAATCTCTGACTTCAGAAAGCTCTCAGTCCTTCTTAAGGACTTCCCTGATGAAGTCAAACCCACTCAAGAAATCTCCTTCTTAATTAACCCAAAGTCATCTTATTGTAACCTAATCATTGGAGTAATAGCCATCATATTCTCAGATCTCTCCCACATTTAAAGGGAGAAGGTTATATATCAAGGGTGGGAATCTTGGTAGCCATCTGAGGATTCTATATACCATACACATTCTAGGGAAGGGAGAGAGAGATGCAAATGATTACAGTGTGATCTTTGCTCTATTTAAGGAAAATTCATAGTACAGACGTAGTGCAGAGGGTCACTGAAAGTCAAGAAATTTCCTCTCTAAGGAAAGATGGTATTTGATTAAGAAAGTGAAAGCAAGAGGAGTATTCCAGGCAAGGGAGAGAGCCTGAACCAAAGCCTAGAGATAGATGAAAGCATGATGTGCCCAGAGCACTACAAAGAATTCAGAATCCATTGAACATCTGTGTCCATGGCCTGGAGTTATATATCATGAAATGTACAAAAATGGAAGGCCTCAAGAGGCTTCAAATTTAAATGTCAGGTAATTCCTTAAAAAAATGATCAAACTTGTAATCAACAAATGTGACCCAATCAGTATGAATTTACAGATGGGTATTAATTACTTGGGGAATCCCAGAAGTCAGAGAAAAATTATTCTTTAAACTTTAAATATAGAGAAGATTTGTGTAATGGTGAATTGAAGGTGGGAAGTCTGCATTTCAGGCTGAGAAAATAACATGAGCAAATTCAGGAGGCAAAGGGATCTTCATACTGAGAAGACAAGGGTGACAGAATTGAATGAAGGTTGGACCATATCATAGAAGACTCTGAACATCAAACAGAGGAGCTAACATTGGATGGAAGGATATACAGAAAGCTAGTGTAAATTCTTATAAAGGGAAGTTATAGGATAAAAAACTACATTTTTCTGGGGGTAATAGACAAGGTCATTCAGAAACTCTTGTTTTTTGTGGTCATCTAACTTCATGGGCTTTTAAAATTTCTAAAATTTTTATACTAGTTTGGTATGCTGGAGGCTCTCTTCCCAGCTATATATCACCGCCACATTGCTTGTGATTTATTGCTATTATTGTATTCCTTACATCATTTCAGTGAGATTTTTGGGTGAGGGAGAGGTAAACACATATGTTTAGTTAGGCTTCATGAGCCATAAACTCTATATGTTTTACACAGTTAAGGTTATTTTCTATATGTATTTTTTCACATGTCACATTTAAATTTAAGAATTACCTATGCTATTTTTAAAAATCTCCAAAAATATGTTTTGATGATTGTATGGCACTTCATAATATAGTTATATTACAATTTACTTAGCTTATCATGGAATATTTAAGGTGTTTCATCTATCTGTCTGTCTATTAATTTACTTATTTGCTTTCATATATAAAACTCCATCTCATGGGGAAACATTGAAGAATGAAACTTTCACAGAAAATTTTCCCAATATAAAATAAACTTTAGAAAAAGGTCACCAGAAAAAAATTAACTAGGAAAAAGTCTACAATATTATTTTTTAAACTTTGAGATTTTATGAACAAAGAAAGAGGTGAAAGCGGGGCTTAGGACAGATCTTGGTACCACCTCCACTTCTGGAAGATTACTATGGAAAGAAGAAACTTCTGCCAAAGCCTGAAAGCTATGACTACTAATTTGGAGAGAACTAAACTGAAAACATAAGAAAAAATATCAGAGAGAATTGGAAATTGTTTTTCTTAATACTATAAAACCCTCCTAATTGGCTTAGTGTCTCATCAAAAGTGGGGAAAATGAGATTTTTTTTCTAGAGCTGCATGCTGGACTGAGGGAACCAAGGAAGGGCCAGGTTATAACCTTACTGCACACGCTTATATAGACACACACACCCATTCATGCACATATGCACACATATACATGCACATGCACACTCCTAGGCACAGAGTATCATGGTGCAGACATTTAGTGAAACTTAAATGAGCAAAGACCAAATTCTCCAGTGAACCTGGATTAAACCACAGCTGCATTCTCCCTCTCCTACCTGTACTGCAACCTCCCGATGAATTTTACAACAAAACTGTATATGATGGATATGAATTACAGCGCAGAATGAAAACAAATGGGTGAGAAAAGAATTCAAAAAGGAGAATAAAAGGAACATAGGATACAAAAATAAATGACATTGAACAAAGATGGTGGAGTAGAAGGACGTCCTCTCACTCCCTCTTGTGAGAACACCAGAATCACAACTAGCTGCTGGACAGTCATCGACAGGAAGACACTGGAACTCACCAAAAAAGATACCCCACATCCAAAGACAAAGGAGAAGCCACAGTGAGATGGTAGGAGGGGCGCAATCACAGCAAAATCAAATCCCAGAACTGCTGGGTAGGTGACTCACAGACTGGAGAACACTTATACCACAGAAGTACACCCACTGGAGTGAAGGTTCTGAGCCCCATGTCAGGCTTCCGAACCTGGGGATCCGGCAACAGGAGGAGGAATTCCTAGAGAATCAGACTTTGAAGGCTAGTGAGATTTGATTGCAGGACTTTGACAGGGCTGGGGGAAACAGAGACTCCACTCCTGGAGGGCACACACAAAGTAGTGTGCACATCGGGACCCAGGGGAAGGAGCAGTGAACCCAGAGGAGACTGAACCAGACCTACCTGCTAGTGTTGGAGGGTCTCCTGCAGAAGCGGGGGATGGCTGTGGCTCACCGTGGGGACAAGGACACTGGCAGCAGAAGTTCTGGAAAGTACTCCTTGGCGTGAGCCCTCCCAGAGTCTGCCATTAGCCCCACCAAAGGGCCCAGGTAGGCTCCAGTATTAGGTTACCTCAGGCCAAACAACCAACAGGGAGGGAACCCAGCCCCACCGATCAACAGACAAGCAGATTAAAGTTTTACTGAGCTCTGCCCACCAGAGCAACACCCAGCTCTATCCACCACCAGTCCCTCCCATCAGGAAACCTGCACAAGCCTCTTAGATAGCCTCATCCGCCAGAGGGCAGACAGCAGAAGCAAGAAGAACTACAATCCTGCAGCCTGTGGAACAAAAACCACATTCACAGAAAGATAGAAAAGATGAAAAGGCAGAGGGCTATGTACCAGATGAAGGAAAAAGATAAAACCCCAGAAAAACAACTAAATGAAGTGGAGATAGGCAATCTTCCAGAAAAAGAATTCAGAATAATGATAGTGAAGATGATCCAGGACCTCAGAAAAACAATTGAGGCAAAGATCAAGAAGATGCAAGAAATGTTTAACAAAGACCTAGAAGAATTAAAGAAACAACAAAGAGAGATGAACAATACAATAACTGAAATGAAAACTACACTAGAAGGAACCAACAGCATAATAACTGAGGCAGAAGAACGGATAAGTGACCTGGAAGACAGAATGGTGGCATTCACTGCTGCAGCACAGAATAAAGAAAAAAGAATGAAAAGAAATGAAGACAGCCTAAGAGACCTCTGGGACAACATTAAACACAACAACATTCCCATTATAGGGGTCCCAGAAGGAGAAGAGAAAGAGAGAGGACCCAAGAAAATATTTGAAGAGATTATACTCGAAAAATTCCCAAACATGGGAAAGGAAATAGCCACCCAAGTCCAGGAAGCATAGTGAGTCCCATACAGGATAAACCCAAGGAGAAACACGCCGAGACACATAGTAATCAAACTGGCAAAAGTTAAAGACAAAGAAAAATTATTGAAAGGAGCAAGCAAAAAATGACAAATAACATGCAAGGGAACTCCCATAAGGTTAACAGCTGATTTCTCAGCAGAAAGTCTACAAGCCAGAAGGGAGTGGCATATATATAAAGTGATGAAAAGGAAGAACCTACAACCAAGATTTCTCTACCCGGCAAGGATCTCATTCAGATTTGACAGAGAAATCAAAAGCTTTACAGACAAGCAAAAGCTAAGAGAATTCAACACCACCAAATCAGCTCTACAACAAATGCTAAAGGAACTTCTCTAGGCAGGAAACACAAGAGAAGAAAAGGACCTAAAAAAACAAACACAAAACAATTAAGAACATGGTCATAGGAACATACATATCGATAATTTCCTTAAACGTGAATGGATTAAATGCTCCAACCAAAAGACACAGGCTTGCTGAATGGATTCAGAAACAAGACCCATATATATGCTGTCTACAATAGACACACTGCAGACCTAGGGACACCTACAGACTGAAAGTGAGGGGATGGAAAAAGATATTCCATGTAACTGGAAATCAAAAGAAAGCTGGAGTAGCAATACTCATATCAAATAAAATAGACTTTAAAACAAAGAATGCTACAAGAGACAAGGAAGGGCACTACATAATGATCAAGGGATCAATCCAAGAAGAAGATATAACAATTATAAATATATATGCATGCAACATAGGAGCACCTCAATACATAAGGCAACTGCTAACAGCTATAAAAGAGGAAATCAACAGTAATACAATAATAGTGGGAGACTTTAACACCTCACTTGCATCAATGCACAGAAAATCCAAAATGAAAATAAATAAGGAAACAGAAGCTTTAAGTGACACAATAGACCAGATAGATTTAATTGATATTTATAGGACATTCCATCCAAAAACAGCAGATTACACTTCCTTCTCAAGTGCGCACAGAACATTCTCCAGGATAGATCACATCTAGGGTCACAAATCAAGCCTCAGTAAATTTAAGAAAATTGACATCATATCAAGCATCTTTTCTGACCACAATATTATGAGATTAGAAATGAATTACAGGGGAGAAAACGTAAAAAACACAAACACATGGAGGCTAAACACTATGTTACTAAATAACCAAGAGATCACTGAAGAAATCAAAGAGGAAATCAAAAAATACCTACAGACAAATGACAATGAAAACACGACGATCCAAAACCTATGGGATGCAGCAAAAGCAGTTCTAAGAGGGAAGGTTATAGCTATACAAGCCTATCTCAAGAAACAAGAAAAATCTCAGATAAATAATCTAACCTTACACCTAAAGGAACTAGAGAAAGAAGAACAAACAAAACCCAAAATTAGCAGAAGGAAAGAAATCATAAAGATCAGAGCAGAAGTAACTGAAATAGAAACAAACAAAACAATAGCAAAGATCAATAAAACTAAAAGCTGGTTCTTTGAGAAGATAAAGAAAATTGATAAACCATTAGCCAGACTCATCAAGAAAAAGAGGGAGAGGACTCAAATCAATAAAATTTGAAATGAAAAAGGAGAAGTTACAACAGACATGGCAGAAATACAAAGTGTCCTAAGAGACTACTACAAGCAACTCTATGCCAATAAAATGGACAACCTGCAAGAAATGGACAATTCTTAGAAAGGTATAACCTTCCAAGACTGAACCAGGAAGAAATAGGAAATATGAACAGACCAATCACAAGAAATGAAATTGAAACTGTGATTAAAAATCTTCCAAAAAACAAAAGTCCAAGATCAGATGGCTTCACAGGTGAATTCTATCAAACATTTAGAGAAGAGCTAAACCCATCTTTCTCAAACTCTTCCAAAAAATTGCAGAGGAAGGAACACTCCCAAACTCATTCTATGAGGCCACCATCACCCTGATACCAAAACCAGACAAAGATAGTACAAAAAAAGAAAATTACAGACCAATATCACTGATGAATATAGATGCAAAAATCCTCAAAAAAATACTAGCAAACTGAATCCAACAACACATTAAAAGGATCATACACCACGATCAAGTGGGATTTATCCTAGGGATGCAGGATATTTCTTCAATATATGCAAATCAATCAATGTGATACACCGAATTAACAAATAGAAGAATAAAATCCATATGATCATCTCAATAGATGCAGAAAAAGCTTTTGACAAAATTCAACACGTATTTATGATAAAAACTCTCCAGAAAGTAAGCATAGAGAGAACCTACCTTAACATAATAAAGGCCATATACGGCAAACCCACAGCAAACATCATTCTCAATGGTGAAAAGCTGAAAGCATTTCCTCTAAGATCAGGAACAAGACAAGGATGTCCACTCTCACCACTATTAGTCAACATAGTTTTGAAAGCCCTAGGCATCGCAATCAGAGAAGAAAAAGAAATAAAAGGAATACAAATTGGAAAAGAAGAAGTAAAACTGTCACTGCTTGCAGATGACATGATACTATACAAAGGGAATCCTAAAGATGCCACTAGAAAACTACTAGAGCTAATCAATGAATTTGGTAAAGTTGCAGGATACAAAATTAATGCACAGAAATCTCTTGTGTTCCTATACACTAATGATGAAAAATGTGAAGGAGAAATTAAGGAAACACTCCCATTTACCATTACAACTAAAAGAATAAAATACCTAGGAATAAACCTACCTAGGGAGACAAAAGACCTGTATGCACAAAACTATAAGACACTGATGAAAGAAATTCAAGATGATACCAACAGATGGAGAGATATACCATGTTCCTGGATTGGAAGAATCAATATTGTGAAAATGACTATACTACCCAAAACAGTCTTCAGATTCAATTCAATCCCTATCAAATTACCAATGACATTTTTTACGGAACTAGAATAAAAAATCTTAAAATTTGTATGGAGACACAAAAGACCCTGAAGAGCCAAAGCAGACTTGAGGGGAAAAAACGGAGCTGGAGGAATCAGACTCCCTGACTTCAGACTATACTACAAAGCTACAGTAATCAAGACAATATGGTACTGGCACAAAAACAGGAACATAGATCAATGGAGCAAGATAGGAAGCCCAGAGATAAATCCACACACCTATGGTCAACTAATCTATGACAAAAGAGGCAAGGATATGCAATGGAGAAAAGACAGTCTCTTCAATAAGTGGTGCTGGGAAAACTGGACAGCTACATGTAAAAGAATGAAATTAGAACACTCCCTAACACCTTACACAAAAACAAACTCAAAATGGATTTCAGACCTAAATGTAAGACTGGACACTATAAAACTCTTAGAGGAAAACATAGGAAGAACTCTCTTTGGCATAAATCACAGCAAGATCTTTTTTGATCCACCTCCTAGAGTAATGGAAATAAAAACAAAAGTAAAGAAATGGAACCTAATGAAACTTCAAAGCTTTTGCACAGCAAAGGAAACCATAAACAAGACGAAAAGACAACCCTCAGAATGGGAGAAAATATTTTTAAATGAATCAATGGACAAAGGATAAAACTCCAAAATATATAAACAGCTCATGCAGCTCGATATTAAAAAAAAACAAACAACCCAATACAAAAACGGGCAGAAGACCTAAATAGACATTTTTCCAGAGAAGACATACGGACGGCCAAGAAGCACATGAAAAGCTGCTCAACATCACTAATTATTAGAGAAGTGCAAATCAAAACTACAATGAGGTATCACCTCACACCAGTTAGAATGGGCTTCATCAGAAAATCTACAAACTGCAAATGCTGGAGAGGGTGGGGAGATAAGGGAACCCTCTTGCACTGTTGGTGGGAATGTAAACTGATACAGCCACTATGGAGAACAGTATGGCGTTTCCTTAAAAAACTAAAAATAGAATTACCATATGATCCAGCAATCCCACTACTGGGCATATACCCAGAGAAAACCACAGTTCAAAAAGACACATGCATCCCAATATTCATTGCAGCACTATTTACAATAGCCCGGTCATGGAAGCAACCTAAATGCCCATCAACAGATGAATGGATAAAGGAGTTGTGATACATATATACAATAGAATATTACTCAGCCATAAAAAGGAACGAAATTGGGTCATTTGTTGAGACGTGGATGGATCTAGAGACTGTCATACAGAGTGAAGTAAGTCAGAAAGAGAAAAACAAATATCATATATTAATGCATATATGTGGAACCTAGAAAAATGGTACAGATGAACCAGTTTGCAGGGCAGAAATTGAGACACAGATGTATAGAACAAACGTATGGACACCAAGGGGGGAAAGTTGTGGGGGGTGTGGGGGTGGAGGTGTGATGATTTGGGAGATTGGGATTGAAATGTATACACTGATGTGTATAAAATTGATGACTAATAAGAACCTGCTGTATAAAAATAAAAGTCATTATGTTTCTAAGAAATATGTGTAAACAAAATTGCCTGAGGTTATCAAAGTTTATGTCTCTACAATTTTGGAAATATGTTGGGATTTAAGATAAACACAGAATAAAACTGTAATGGTTATATTAAAAAATTAAAAAAATAAAATAAATGACAGACCCAATCTAGATGGAAGCATCGTATAATGAATTAAAGAAAATTTCCAAGTAAGGCTTTAAGCTAGAAATAAACTTTATAACGATATGAAATAATGAATAATACTCTTTGCTCTGCCCTTGTATTATTGAATTATGTCTGCTATTCTCTTTTCCTCATTACCTCATACACCATGCATAAGCCAACAACAGTAAGAAACAAACGTGTATAAACAGTGCATAGCATAAGCGAAAAAGAAATGCTCTCTTCAAAATATGTCAAAGAAACAAAAGTATGAACATGTATATTTTAATGAATCTGCATCCTACAATTATTACCAAATAGAACATCTATCTGCATTTGGTGAATAGTGACTTTTGAGCTTTCCTTGAGTAAAATAGTGTTTGACTTCTTTTTCTATCTAAAGGGCACTTTCTGTGGGTTTTCTACAGCAAAAAAAAACAAAAGGAATGTTGAAGCCTCTGCATCCCTGAAAATGAGACTGCTTGTAGTTACAGATGGAGACTTTCCCAGACTCTGTCCACTGAAGTTTCATGATACCCAGAACCAAATTTCATCCATGGCTCGCCGTTACAGCTTCGTTATATAATCAAGACCAACATTATGAATTAGACGTTAATACTCCATTTCCCTTGATAAAACTAACATACCAAAAGGTTAAGCAACTTACTCAAGTTTAAATAGCAGATAAGAAAAGATCTAAGCCCTGAAACCAAGTCTGTCTGATTCCTGAGTCCACGTTCTTCCTAATCAATGAAGTCAACTTGATTTGCTTTTCTCTCCTGGTCTTCTGACGATAAATATACTGGTTTCGAGTTCACACTCCTGTTAGTGGCAATTGCTCTCAGGCAGCTCACATGTGTCCTGATGGTGTGATGTGTAACCATTAGCCAAACACGTAGGAAAGCTAAGCAGGTGCAAAAATCACATGAAGTGTGTTACAGGGACACCAGAAGGGTTTCCATATTTACTCCTGGAATTCCCTCTGTTACTCTTCTGGGTTTTCCATCCTTTGTCCTCATTTTATAAGGGGGGAGGTCCTGATAAATAAGTTAATAGAAATACTATTTGCCAAGTTTCATTAATGGCTTTACATGTAATGGCATAGATTCTGGAGCCAGATGGCCCAGCTTGCATCCACTGGACACAGCCTTAAAGGAGGTCTTGGATTAAAATACTGGATTTTAAAACACACCTCCCCGTTTTCCCTTATATTTAATTTTTGTGACTTAATATCCAAAACATGTTTTGATGGTCTTAATACCTGGGGGTCTCAGCTCAGGGATTTTAAAAGACTCAACTTTGTATTATAGTGGAAAACAATAATGGGGCAATAACAATAATGAGATAGGACTAGTTTTATGCCTTGGATACCTTATCATTTGCTATGAACTTGTGTTTCCACAAAGAATAATACTACATTAAATGTGTGCCTTAGTAATTAAATTACTTAATACATTCTATGACTCTAAATGTTAGTTTTCCTTCTCTTTGCTCCCAAATTTCATGGCAGAATTCTTATAGAATTCTAGAGCTCCTGGCAAATGGGCCTACAAGAACCTGCTGCTTATTACTCTTTCCATGTTTCAGAATCATTGATTTATTTTTCCCCTAACCTATGGGTTAGGTAAATCAACAGTATCTTTCTCTTTGCCTGTCACAAAAGAGTACTTATTTGGAGGCAAGTTACAAATAGCAAGTCATCCTAATATACTGAGTCCAAAGATCTGCTCTAAGTTGTGTACTTGTCACAAATTCTGGGATTTCTAGCATGCCTAAAGAACAGTGGGGCAAGCCATTGGAGACCTACTTGCAGGAGAAAACAAGACTCACCCTGGAAAAGAACTCAGCCAGTGTGGAGTGAGAGTTCGGATATACAGACTTGACTGTGGGTCTGGGTTAGTGGGGAAACTTAATGTACAATATGATGTCTGTAAACCATCCTGGACTCTGTCCCAGCTTCTACAGATCACTACCAGAGTACAGATCCCTATAGTGAGAGGAACGCAATGAAGCTACGTGGTAACTGGAAAGTCCTTTTGTCACAAAACTTTATAAAGCTCTAAGAAAACATAACATATAAAAGAATTTGAAAAAAATAGATATATATGTATGTATAACTGAATCACCTTGCTGTACACCTGCAACTAACACAGTATTGTAAGCCAACTATACTTCAATAATAAAAAGAACACATGATTGTGTTGCATATAAAACAAGATGGTATCCCAAGTGGAGATGACAACTTTTTCCCACAAATGGGTTTTTTTTACAGTATGTGGACATACAGAATAGGATCAGAAATCTAGTTATATATTGATGGCAGAAGACACCTGGCATTCGAGTATCAGTGCATGGGCTAGATTTGGAAGGATGTAGGGTAAGACAGCAGAGTAGCTGCTGGAACAAAAGAGGGAAAATATGGGAAATGCATGGTTAAGTGAACCACACTCACAAACCCACATGTGATACCCCTTGAGGATGTCTGCAACCAGAGGAGCTTGAGAGGCTACAATATGAATGAAGATAGATACCTAGTTCTGTCTGTTACCATTTTTTTGATCCTGTTTATCCCCACATGAAAGCAGCCATAGAAATAAGTTTTCAAGAATTTATTGCCATCCATTTCCTTTGTGTGTGACCTTGACCTTTGAAACTAAATTGATTCCTTAATAAAAAAAACTGCAGGACATTTTTCTACCTGAAGCAGGGCCTTAAATGGTTTGGAGCGTGGGAGATATTTGGTCTTCTGAAGAGGTTCCTCATTTAATCTCTTTATGAAAGACATTTCGAAACACCTTTAATCCAATCCCACATTGGCACATAAGAAATGTGACCTCAACCCAAACATTGTGCTGGGTTCCCCATGCTGGCAACTCTGAGAGTCCACATCTGCTAAACCCAACCACATCCTTGGGGAAAAAGTTCCACAGAGACAACATCTCCTTCCTTGGATCAGGATGTAGAAAACAATCACCCATTTTCATTGCTAAGCTAGAGGGACATAAAGGGAAAATGGGCCAATCTATTAATGCAGAACATAGATAAATGTATCTCCATAGTCATTAGGAGGCCTGGGATTGCCTCTGGCTATGACATCATCTTTGGACCATCCTGACCCGGATTGCCTGGCTCTCATAGGGACACTATTAGCCCTTCCTTGTTCCAGCTCTGACCCTGACTACATCCATCATCTGTCTCCAGAACTGTTCTCCTTATTTGACTGTAAACTCCTCTGCATGAAGGACTATACTTCACTTATCACTTGTTCAAGAATAAATTGTGATTCATCATTAATAATACTAATGAATGGGCTTCAGCCTTAGTGTCAATGTAAAGATGAGCAAACTCCTAATTATAGATTTTGTACAAAAGCCTAAGAGGACTTAAATATGGGCCAGCTGTTCCTCTGTGGTTCTATCCACTTACTTAGAACACATGGTTGATCTGGCCTCTTCAAATTCTAACTTGTATCAAACTTTGTGTTCAAAACTTTTTAATTATCACTCTGAATCCTTCTGTTTTCCACTTAATGTTCAACAATGGAACTTGGAATGTGGAATGCCCCTGCCAGCTTCTCTCAAATTTTCTTCAGCTTTCAGTATTCACAGCTGCAGAGAACCCAGAGCTGTTCTATTAGCATGTCAATGACATCAAACAAAGAACTTCCTAAGTAGACGCTTAGGGGAGATTTCTAGTGAAGGGGAAATTGCCATAATGTTGGTAAGTGGGTGAGCTCCCACTGTCGAGGGGAAGGAAGTACGGGTGAGAGGATATGCCTGACAAAATGCAAAGCCCATTAAGGCACATTGCAATTAAAGTTTATTCTGTAAAGACCACCCCTGGAAAATGAGCCTCCTGGGGGACCAAGCCAAGCACCCCATCGTGTCCCTGGATGGGTGGGATGGACCACTGCTATGTGGGGCTGCAGAGAGAGGAGAGTGAAATTCTAGACTGGCTTCTCTTCTCTCTCCTTTCCACTAGGGCCCCTTTCTCCACTTTACTTACTTCAGACCAGTACAATCTGTTCCGACACTCAGCTCAACCTCCTCAATGTGGGGAGAAGGTATACATTCTCACTTGTGTTCACTCCACCTGATATAGGTTTTAAACTCCAGACCATCCTACTTATGTGTTGTTGGTTTCTATCCCTGTATAGTTTCTGGGCTCAAACTTGTATTCTTGAAGCAAAGTTAGTGAAGAGAGTGGCAGTCATGTCTATTGATCACCTACTCTGTGACTGATATTAAGGTAAATGATGTATGTGCAATCACGTTTAATTCCAGAAAGAAATTTATCTACCTCCTCTAGAGAAAGTAAAGCTATTGATTTTAGGCCTCATATATGTCTACCATTTGCTCCCAAATGCACCCTTTAGTGGTCTTTTCTATAATCCAGTTATTTTTTCTGCGGGAGGTTCTTCATCCTCTCACATTTTATTCAGCATCCTGCAACATCCCCAGTCTCCCCTTCAGCTTTTGACCCCACTTCCAGTCTTAGTGTTGTTTTTTTGTTCCTATCTGGAGCATAACTATGTGGAAACTCCACTTTCTTTCCAATAGCCATCAATTAGATTTTCAATCAACAAAAATATATTGAACGACTGCCAGATCTTATTACATTAGGTGCTGGGAATATTAGGGATAATTAGATTTAGTCCTTACCACCCAGGAGGTAACAGAGACACGTAATCAAGTAAAAGATGATACAGTGGAGTATATACAGTGAAAGAAGCAAAAGCAGATGGAGGTTTTGTGGGGTCAGAAGCTTAACAGTTTGGGATGTACTCGCCAAGAAAAAGAATACAAAACTCCAAACTAAAAAATCACTTTGAATGTCAATGATAAAAACATTCAAATACAAATTACTTTAAAAATGAACAAATGTGGGCTTCCCTGGTGGCACAGTGGTTGAGAATCTGCCTGCCAGTGCAGGGGACACGGGTTCGAGCCCTGGTCTGGGAAGATCCCACATGCCACGGAGCAACTAGGCCCGTGAGCCACAGTTGCTGAGCCTGCGCGTCTGGAGCCTGTGCTCCACAACAAGAGAGGCCGCAGCAGTGAGAGGCCTGCGCACCGCGATGAAGAGTGGCCCCCGCTTGCCGCAACTAGAGAAAGCCCTCGCACAGAAACGCAGACCCAACACAGCCAAAAGTAAATAAATAAATAAATAAATTTTTTTAAAAAAATGAACAAATATCATAAAAATCACAAAATCTAGAAAACAGCATAGCTTTAATTAACAAACTGACATAACTCTATAATACATACCTTTTGTCTACATTTATAGCTGTAAATTTTTTTATTCCCTTTTTGTATGACATCAATTTTGTAACATTATGAAGGGAATAGAAAGATTATTCAATATTTCTTCTAGCAGCTTGATTCAAGTAACTTTTTAAATTTTCTGATAGTTTAGAAAAGTTTTTTTTTATATATTTCTTTCATCTACCAAATTTTTATTGATAATGCCACATACATTTTTAGTATGGCTTTCAAATTTAGGGAAAAATATATCAACCTTATTTGTTATATGAACTATGAGATTTGGGAGAACTTCCCTAGACTAGCCTCCTGCTCCTCATGGATCAAACCTGGTTCCCACTTAGCTGCATACATACTTCTTTTCTGGCACTAAAAGACACATCTATTTTGTGACATCCCTTGGGCCCTGTGCCTTTTTTGTCACTTTGTCAATTGATCTAACATGGCGACTGTCTGGGCTACTCATAGCTGCTGTTTCTTTGCAGTATATTAAAGTGACAGTTGAATGATTCTAAACATACCAAACTAAATGCATTTCTGACTCAACTTCCCCTTAGCTGGATCCTAAAAATGCCCATGCCATTCCAATAAGTGGGGAAAAATGTCAGGGGAAATTGGAATGCAAAGATACATAAGACCATGGTTAAAACACCTCTTTCCTGTAAAATGTGTTCATTGCCTGCAGTGCTGGGCTTCTGGCTTGGCGGGGCTCCTCCTTTTTTGTTCCCAGCATCACCCTCCAAGGGCACAAGGGCATCATGTATTAGAGCAGGGGAGGGTACCCTCTAAAGAGATGCAGGCAAGTGCATCAGTCACCCTGCTACTGCAGGAGAAGGGCGATGCTCTTAGATTCAGGCTGTGCTGGGGTTAAAGCTGAGACCCAGGACTAGGAGCCTCTGTTGTTCATCTCAGCCTTCTCTCCATCCCCACCAGCCCCTCCACAGGCTGTAATTTCTTGTTCGATCTCTTGGGAAGTTTACAAAGCAAGACTTCTGGCTTGTGTGTCCAACAAAAAGGAAAACCTACAGTTCCCCAGCTCCCTTCTACTGTCTTGCTATGATTCTTTCTTATTATTGTAGCTTTTTCTAATATTGCTCTTTGATTTGTGGCCTCGCTCCGACTTCCCTCTGAGGATTACTGCTGCTTTTGCTAGTTCTCTCAGTTTGGGTTTTAATTCTTGCTGTATTGGGAGGAATTTCTCTAAGGATCAGTTTCTGGAGCCGGTTTAGAGATTCGACAATTTTTTTTTTTTCAGGGTCTGTTCTTTCTTAACACTCACAGGAAATCAGGGCATTTCTGTGTCCCATTCTCCCTGGCAAGGTAGCCTTGCTGGTTGTATTCTAGGGTTACCCCACCTCCTGTCCCAGGCACCCAGCTCCACCGTGCACAAATGACTATTTTCCACTGAAAATCCAAATTCAGTATAATCGTGAAAAGAAGACTGTAGGAAAATAGAACAAAACAAAAGGGAGTAAGAAGATCATTCCAAAATCAATAAAAGCAATAACAGAAAGTCAGAAACTTAAAGATTCAGCTCATGGCCCACCTCTTCTTTGTTGCTTTGCTGATCCTTCATCCTTAAACTATCCTCTCTCCCCACCCCAGGCCTTTCCCCTGAGTGTCACTCTTAGATGAAGCAGGTGATGCTGTGAGGAGTGTTAGAACACTGCCAACTTTTCAGCTCATACATTCACTGAGATAAGGGAAGGAATTCTCACTCTTAGCTCTAACATGTGTTGAGAGGAAGCCACTGCATCTGTTCAGATTGAAAAGACAGAACTCAGACCAACCAGTAGATTAATGAAAAATGCTCTGGGCCATCTCTGCAAGTGAGACACTCCCAGTCACTGGAGGGGATCAGGCAGAGCCTGGGCGCTACTTGTCAGGAATACCATGGAGGGAATTTCTGTGGGTGGAAGTCTGGACTAGATGATAGATATGGTCTATTTCAATGCACAAATATTCTTTTATTTTTCAAGGTGCCTTGAAATCCAATAGAAATATGAAAAAAGTTTCAGTGGAATGCTCTAATTTGCCAAACTACAATCAAACCCTAATATGTATGTTTTATTCAATTATTTGAAAAATTCAATGGTAAACACACACATTGTAGATAAACTAAATACTGAGTTGGAATTAGGACCAAACTTCATCTTTTCTTAAATAATTGAATTAAACAACATAAATAACTACATTAAAATAAAAATCTTAATATTCACTAAGCTGAATCTGAATTAAACCAACGTCCTTAATTGGATCCTCAGTTTACTGTAAAAGAAAAAAGAAACTAAGACCTAGGTGACATTGTTGGTGTGCTTATTAAGTGGGATAAAGTATGTGAAAATTGTGACAAAGGGTCAGGTGCAAGGAAAGAGCATAATTAAGATTACTTCCCATCTCCTTTCCCTTCCTTGATTGCTTTCTTTGGATATGGGGTCTTTATGACCTCAGTCAATGGGTAAAGTATTTCTATAGTGTCCATCTGGTCTACGTTGGAATGGCGTTTCTCCTATTCACAGATAATGTCTCCTCAGAGATTTGAACTTTTCCTGTATAAAATATGTCCTGAAAATGCTACTTATTATTTGATAAAAATATCTTCTACACTTACCCTATGTATAGTCAGAACTTGTGAGCGTATTTCGCTGGTTTTCATGTAGCTCACATAGTTGGAAGTCCGTTGAGACCCTGTTGAGAGAGAGAGAGGTGTTTGGGCAGAAATGAGTAGGTTATATACATAAATGGTTGGACAAAGAGGAAAAATAAATCTCTGTACAGCAGCAGCCTGAAACAACCACAAAAGGGAAGTCTAGACACCATGGCTGCACAGTCCTATCTGCCCTTTGACTCACCCATAGTGCCTGTCTTCAGACCTGAGCTCCATGTGGTGCCCAGTGAAGACTGGCTGGTGTCTCCTACACAGAGAGTGAAGTGGTTGCCTGAGCATTGCTTCAGCACAGGCATTGATGATGCGCCAGGGTGACTGATGTTACAGAGGACAGAGGATGTCTCAGTTGGCATGTGATTCACTCAGAGTAGTTGCCAAGGCTACTGCAGCCACATGGGTTGGTAGTAAGAGTAATAGTTAATATGTATCAGGGACAGTGGTACTCAGCTACTTACAAGCATCGCATCATTCCCATCATACTTGGCCCCATTGTTGTCCTATTTACAGATGAGCTCTCTAAGGCTTAGGTACCTCAGAGGATTTGTCTGAATATAGCATTAAAGGCAGAAGCAGATGTCAGATTCAGGTCACTATGTCTCAAAACTTCTGCTCTGTTCTATTAGACTGTGTTGTCCATGGGAAAATTAATACAGTATAATCATTCAGCCTAAGCATTGAGAGTCCCTTACTGGAATTCTGCAATGCTGATTTACCTTCAGTGAACTTTTCCCCACATTGGAAACAACATTATTTGTGCATATCACAAACCACCCTAAAATTGCATTTAGAAGGCCACTTTCTCAGCTGACTGGTTGTCCCTTAGCTAAGAGAAGGTAACCTCGGGGTCTCTCTTCTATAAAGCAACAGGAGTTGGCCAATTTGCTTAGATGCAGCTAATTACCCAAAGTCTTTTCTTTTTATTATTATTTTTTCTTTTTTTTTTAAGTCTTTATTGAATTTGTTACAATATTGCTTCTGTTTCATGTTTTGTTTTTTTGGCCACGAGGCATATGGGATCTTAGCTCCCCAACCAGGGATCGAACCCACATCCCCTGCATTGGAAGGTGAAGTCTTAACCACTGGACTGCCAGGGAAGTCCTTTGCATTCTTCTTTCAAATAGTCTATGAAAAATTATTGTATGAGAAAATGATTGGAACAGCAGCAGAGATAATCTTGAAGTATGTCTTGGAATTAAGTTTTGGTAAATAATGATAATGATAATACTACTAACTAAGCAAACACTTGAATGCTTACTAAATGGAAATTTTTTATGGGTGAACACATATCCATTGAACTATGATGTCATTTCACTTAAACACACTGTTTTTATAGCTTTATTTTAGTAAATGGAAAATAATGTAAAGTCCAGGGTTTTCATTACTTCATTTCCAGCTTTCCTTTTTTTCCTCCATTTTGTCAACCATAAATTTCTCCTATGACAAATATCCACAGATTCATCATACAATCCAAGGGTGGGGAGCCAGGAAAATTGGGCTATATATTGACTGTACTATTCACTTAGACTTCTGAACTATTGAAATCACATAATCTCTGTGCCATAGTTATTCTTTTACACAATGGAGACATATGTCCTGTCCTAACACAACCAGGGCTATTATGAGAATCAGCTGAAATGAAAGTGATTTTACAATTTAAAGGAATTATGCTAATATGAGGTGCTGTTCTTAAGCAAAATAAATGAGCAAAGACAAAGGACAGGGTCATATACTTCTAACCTCTGTTCTCTAGCTACATATAATGGCTATTAATAATTCAAAAGCCCAGAATTGTTATATTCTTTACTTCAGTATAATAGAATGTAGAATAAGAATAAGGTCATCTTTTATTTGTTCTTGTAAATAAATGGAATTCATGGTTACAGTTGATTATTTCTGGTGAGTACTCCATTAAATGTCTGCAAGACCACGAATCCATTCAGACCTCAAGCAATGTAACAGGTTTATCACTTTAAAATCAACCTCATTTGAATAATTAGAAACTATATGGAAGGTTAAATGAAACATCAAGGTTTGAACATTTCTTTTCTATCAGTGGGACTATCTGTTATTATAAAGTATTTAATCCTCAAATGGGAATAGATGGGAATCTACTATGTGTCACACCTTAGAGCAGGTACTAGGGCAAATAATGATGAGCAAAAATTGCTCCTGACCTCATGGGGCTTATGATCTAGTGTACAACATAGACGTGAATCCTGTACTCTTACCAATTAAGGTAAAAATTACAATAGAAAATCTGCTACAGACAGAGGTGCATAGTATTATGAGAAAGACCACTTAATTGGAAGATTTGGCTCAGTTGGGAGGGCCAAAGAGTCCACCTCTGAAGAAGCGACAGCTGATTCAAGCTCTGAAGAAAGGGTTAGTGTGAACTAGTTGTAGAAGGGGGACGGGAACAGCACACGCTAAGCTCAGGTAACAGGTGAGGGCAGTGGGTGTGAAAATTCCCAGGAAGTAAAAGTCAGTATGTCTGGAATAAAGAGATTAAGTGAGAGAGACTAGTGGTTACAATGAGGCTAGAGATAAAGCAGGAGGCCAGATTACGCAGAGCTTTGTGGTTATACTAGGAACTTGGACTTTATCCTACACATAATGGGAAGTCATTGAGGTCAGTAAAGGGCTATACTCTGAGAGATGGCATGATCAGATTTGCAGTTTTTAAAGTACATATCTGGCAGGATGACTACTGGATTAGAGGAGAACCAGTGTGTGTATGGAAGACCAATTTGGAGACTGTCGTAGCTGTCTGAACCTAAGATGATGGTTCTTTGGAGTAGAGGATTGTACCAGTTAAGACAGGTTTATGCTGAAATAAAAAACAACCCCCAAATTCAAGGACATAAAAAAATCAGACAGATGTGTATCAGTCATTTATTTAGTATCTGCCATGAACCAGAAAACTGCCCAGGGATGCTCTCCCCCAGGCACAATACTTCAGGTTGCTCCGACCTCACGGCAACTACTAGTGCTTCCACAAATCCTAGATAGAAGAGAAAGCCTGGAGAACCATATACTGACTTTTAAGTACTTCCTCAAGGAAGTGACTATGTAACTCCTGCTCATGTTTCATTAGAAAAAAAAATAAGTCACTTGCACCATGCTTTACATCAAGTAGGTAGGGAAAGCTCCATGCAGGAAGCAATAAACTACAGCCAGCCTGTAGCCTTTCCTTGAACCCAGTGGTTCTCAACTGGGTGTGATTTTGCCCCCAAGGAGACATTTTGCAATGTCTAGAAACAGTTTGAGTTTTTACAACTGGGTGGTTGGTACTAAACATCCTACAATACACAGGAAAGCCCCCTATCTGGCCAAATATCAGTAGTGCTAAGATTGAGAAATCCTGCTCTAGCCTCATGCATAACTGAAAATGTAATGCATAGTTGTATCTTCCTTGCCATTCTAAATCAAGGAATATGTAGAAGTGTATGGTACCCTGCTGAACTTGCTAAGTACTAAAGCATCTGTATCTAAGGTTGTTCAGTGAGGAACCTATATTAATGAGATGCAGCTGCACTGGGTCCTGGGTGCTAGTCACTTATTCCCGAAAGAGCTATATGCTTTTCAAGAGATAAAATGTTAAAAATGCCACAGTTGATGGCTTCCCTGAGATGAGGGTGTCCATCCACGCCTTCTCAGTACGATCTCTCATGAAACATTCATGCCAAGTGCAAAGCAACATTGAGAAATGGGAAACTTCCTGGAGGTTATGATCCCTTTGTTGTTGCTATACATGCTGTATTTTTCTTGTCTTATATCCTTTCTAAATGCTATGTATATTTTGTGTTGGGTGAAGCCTATTGTATCTTGTGAGTGTGGTTATCAATCCAGGCCCAGGACCACTGCTCCCTTTTGGAGAGGGCACACTGTACTAGAACTCCAACTCTTGGTAAGCAGCTATAGCGTCTACCTTAAGTGTTTGGAATTAAGATGAAAAGAATGAACAGTTTGAGACATATTTAGGAAGTGATACAGATACTGTTGTTCTCTCCCAGAATCTATTTTGCATCATCTTCTTTGCCAGCGAAGACTGGATTTTGTTCAGGTAACTTCCCTCCCCTCCATGCTTCAGGGTAAGCTGGTTCCAGATCCCTTGACAGTAATTGATTTAGGTATGGGCATGTAGTGTAATTCAAACAAATGATATGTATGGGAGAAGCCAGAGAGGCTTCTGGGAAAATGTTTCTGCATTCTTAAAAAGAGGTGCTTAAGAAGAGATGGCCTTTTTTTCCACTGGGCATTGTTGAATTTATATGTGAAACTGAGATGTGCTTCAGCAATCTTGCAGCTATAATAGAAATAGTCTGAGGACAAGGCAGACATGTTAATGACAGCAGAGAGAAAAGTGAAGAAAAATATTGGTTCCTGATGAATTACCTCTGACATAACCAACCCTGGAGCTCTCTTACGCTAGGGCTTATTATTATCTGACATTTTAAAAAGTTTAATTTTAAATAAATTTAAATTGACATATTTTTCTGTTAGGTGTAGCTAAAGCATCTGAAGTGATACAGAATTTAAAATCTATAGGAATATAATGGAATAGACATGAGGAGTGAAGAACAGAATATTTAGATTTCTGGGTGGCGGTGGGAGATACAGCAGTCTCAGTAGATATGTAAGGGAGATGCAAGGTTTACTTAGGAACGTCAGGAATTTACTTTTGGATATGTTGAGTTTTAGCTGCCCTAAATGATATTAGAAGAGATTTCTAGTGGACAGTTGAATATTTATGCCTGTAGTTAAGAGATCTGGGGTGGAGATATCCATTTGTAAGTTATCTGGGCAAAGGTGATGATTCGTGGGTATGGGCGCCTAGCCTAGAGAAAATGTACCAAGACAGTAACCTAAGATGAAACCTTCAAAACTTCAGCCTATATCAGCATCCACCTAGAAAAGGATGAGCTTGTGACAGTGGCTAAGAGGAGTAATGAAAAAAAAAAAAAACAGAATGAAACCAGAAATATACTGTGTCACAGAAATCCAGAGAAGAGAGTGTTTCAAGGAAGGGGGAGAGGTTGACAATAGCAAATGTTATAAGAAATAAAAAAGGCTAAGAGTCAAACATTTCTTTTTAATTTTAAAAATATTGAAAATGAGAATTAGATTTATAAGACATCATATTTGTGTAGCATAATTTTTTCACAAGTATTGTCTCTTTTGAGTCTCCTGACAACTGTTAGAAATGGTTAGAATAATTATTATTGAATCAGTTCTGCACAGGGACAGCGATACTTAGATATGCTAAGTGATTTGACCCATGTAGTAACGGAGTAGTCAGACTGGAATTCAGATTCACAGCTGACTAACTCTTGGTCCAGGTCTTTTTCCATACTGCCCCAAAATCCTACTACAATTTACCCCTTTGCCTGCAAGAGTGAATTAATTCTGAGTTCCCCAGGAGGAAAAGAAGAGACAGACAGACAGATAGACAGATATACAGACAGGCAGCCAAAGTAGATATACATTAAACACATAATAGTTCAGGCACTCTGCAACCTGCATCATAGGAAGAACAAATGTCCTGAGACACCTTTCAACCATACATCAGCCATGTAAGGACAAAGCCAGCAGTCTGACAGGATAGGATTCTGAGAGACTGAGAGCTGAGGACAGGGACAGATGGAGTGAGATGTGTTCACCATTTGCAGTGGGGGGTAGGACTTTTATTGTTTAGTGAACCACATTATTCCCTTTGGAAACATTGTTTACATATGCTCAAAACAACTATGTAAAATAAGTATTGATAAATGTATTAGTGTGCTAAGGCTGTCCTAACAAAGTACCACAAACTAGGTAGCTTAAGTAAGAGAAATGTCTTGTCTCACAGATCTAGGCGATTGGAAGGGTTGGTTTCTTCTGAAGACTTCAAGAGAGAAAATCTGTTCCATGGCTCTCTCCTACCTTCTAGTAGTTTGCTGGCAATCTTTGACATTTCCTGGCATGTAGAAGCATCATTCTAATTTCTGTCTTTATCTCTACATGGCATTCTCCTTCTGTGTGTTTCTCTGTCCAAATTTTCCCTTTTTATAGGACACCAGTCATATTGAATTAGTGTCCATGCTTATGACTGCATCTTAACTAATTGTATCTGCAATAACTCTTTCCAAATAAAGTCACATTCTGAGGTACTGGGGCTTAGGACTTCAGCATATGATTTTTTTTTTTTGAGGACACAGTTCAGTCCATGATAAACTTCTCTTAACAATGAGTAAAAATGAAGTCTATGGTTATCTGATGATATGTATACACACACACACACACACATATATACACACACATACACACAGATACACACACACATACACACATGCACACACATATATACACACACATACACACATATATACACACATACACACATACACACACATGCACACACACACATATACACACACACATATATACACACATACACACATACACACTCATGCACACACATATATACACACTCATGCACACACATATATACACACACATACACACAGATACACATACATACACACATGCACACACATATATACACACACATACACACAGATACACATACACACACATGCACACACATATATATACACACACATACACACAGATACACATACATACACACATGCACACACATATATACACACATACACACTCACGCACACACACATATACACACATATATACACACATATATACACACATATATACACACACATACTCATGCACACACACATATACACACATATATACACACATACACATGCACACACACACATATACACACATACACACATACACACACATGCACACATACACACTCATGCACACACATATATACACACATACACACATATATACACACACACACACAGGTGTGTATATGTGTGAGACCTCAAGTCTCCCAGGTCAGAGGTACCCTGAAACACATGGTGTTATTATTCACATGGAAAACAGTAGCCAGAGCATTATCGTGCTGCTGCCATGCCCTGATCTCCTCACGGACGTACTAAAGTCAGGTTTTTAGCTGCACACGCATACACCTCAGAAAGGAACCATAAAATTTGGAGACTCTGAACTGTGATGGCTCTCCTTGCACATCTGCCCATCCCACCCCCTGGAGAAAGATTACTAATTATCCTGAAACGTAAGAAATTCTTCTCTAAGGGAGAAGGCAAAGGCATCTCTAGGCTTCTTGTCCTGGAACATAGGCCAGTGTCCCTAGAGAGGGGAAGAAGAAGGTTTTACCTTCACTGCCCTAGGGCTTTTTGAGGCTCAGAGAGCCTCTGCATCTCTCTGGAGGGATACATTATCTCTAGCTTCCAAGGGTATTTACTATTCAGACATGTCTTTTGTTCAGAAGGGCTGGACCATGCAGGAACATGAGAAATCCAATGAGAATTTTCTCCCAACAGTTCATTATAAGAGGTCAATTGTGAAGGTGATGAAATTGATAACTAGGATAATGTTCGTATTGAATTTTACATACATCTTTTAAAGGACTTAACATATTACATTTTAGTAGCTTGTTTACACATGTGTCTCTTATTAGATTAGAAAATTCTTAAGATCCTAGGCCAAGAATTCTATTTAAATATTGTCAATGACTAGCAGAGCACTTGTTAGCTTATAAGCATTCATTTAATTATTGTTTAATCAATACATAAAACAGAACTTTTCACATATTTTGCTCTGTAACATGTATATTTACTGTCACCCTTTGACCTTTCTAACTTGGAAGGTTAAATGTAATAATGTACCCATTATTTGCCTTCCTTCAATGGCTTTATCATTGCACTGATTCAAATATAACTAAGACTTTTTAATCTTCAAGTTTCTTTCTTTATTTACTTTCCTTCCTGTACTGGGTCTGCCTCTGTCTTCATTTTATCCCTCTTTAATCTCCTAGGCCAAACATTCATGTTTTTAGTACAAATGTTCTAGGTACTTAAAATTAAGTGAATTATTTTTGATTGAAGAAAATGGTATTTTGCAAAATCCAATTAACCTGCTTGTTTAAATGGTTCTTGCATATGAAGAGACGTGTTTCTTTACCAAATGAAAAAGGATTGAAATTTTATTTCAACTCTATCACAAGTTATAAATACCACCCTGAAGCAATCTCATTTTTATCCATATTTTGGCCATTTCTAAAGCATTTGTGGGTTGTAATCCTCAATAGTATTTCATGTATACAGAGGTGCATATGGAAGTAACTCACTTGACAAAGTGAGTGACTTTTGGACACAGCTGCTTGGGTTGTATCTACCAACCCATTTGCAGGTGATATCCAACCTCTGCTGATTTTCTTTGTATCATTAAGGTGTGTTGCATGGAAATATAGAATGGAGGAATGAATCTTCACTCTTGCAAATGAAACTCCAAAATGCTAGTGTGCTTATTTATTTAGAAAACATCGTTTTATATATTTCAGGTTTTGGACTGGGGCCCTTAAATAACCTAAATACTGCTCATTTAAAAAATTTATAATGGCACTCTGTAACAAATCTAAGAACAAATATAGAGCCACTGAGGGCTACTATAGAGTGGCTTACAAGTTAGCTAAAAGATGAGTGAAATAAATGAAGAAGGTTTACAAGAGATATATGCTTGTGGATATTTTGCCAATGCCTCAAACTCAAAGAGCATATCTGAAGGAAAAAATAAATTTAAAAAGATATATTGTTTTGGGGTCCAATTTAATAAGCTTTTAAATTTACAGTTATTCATTTAGTTTGACTGAAAACATTGTATTAGTTCACACATAATACAGATTTTTTGTTTCCTAACCATAGCTGGAGAAGGACAAAATATTATATATTCTCTCCTGTATAGAGTCAGCAATTTTAACTCTGGTTATAGAGTAAACCTGTGTTTAACTCTCATGTCTTACTTGGAGAGGGGCCATGGAATATTACATTTAACATCTCTAAGAGTCAGATTATGTTTCAATCAAATGGCAATAGAATAAAATAAAATAGAAGTTATTAGATTATACTACAAAGCTACAGTAATCAAGACAATATGGTACTGGCACAAAAACAGAAACATAGATCAATGGAACAAGATAAAAAGCCCAGAGATAAACCCACACACCTATGGTCAACTAATCTATGACAAAGGAGGCAAAGATATACAATGGAGAAAAGACAGTCTCTTCAATAAGTGGTGCTGGGAAAACTGGACAGCTACATGTAAAAGAATGAAATTAGAACACTCCCTAACACCTTACATAAAAATAAACTCAAAATGGATTAGAGACCTAAATGTAAGAATGGACACTATAAACCTCTTAGAGGAAAACATAGGAAGAACACTCTTTGACATAAATCACAGCAAGATCTTTTTTGATCCACCTCCTAGAGTAATGGAAATAAAGACAAAAATAAACAAATGGGACCTAATGAAACTTCAAAGCTTTTGCACAGCAAAGGAAACCATAAACAAGACTAAAAGACAACCCTCAGATTGGGAGAAAATATTTGCAAACAAATCAACGGACAAAGTGTTAATCTCCAAAATATATAAACAGCTCATGCATCTCAATATTAAAGAAACAAACAACCCAATCCAAAAATGGGCAGAAGACCTAAATAGACATTTCTCCAAAGAAGACATACAGATGGCCAAGATGCACATGAAAAGCTGCTCAACATCATTAATTATTAGAGAAATGCAAATCAAAACTACAATGAGGTATCACCTCACACCAGTTAGAATGGGCATCATCAGAAAATCTACAAACAACAAATGCTGGAGAGGGTGTGGAGAAAAGGGAACCCTCTTGCACTATTGGTGGGAATGTAAATTGATACAGCCACTATGGAGAACAGTATGGAGGTTCCTTAAAAAACTAAAAATAGAATTACCATATGATCCAACAATCCCACTACCTGGCATATACCCAGAGAAAACCATATTTCAAAAAGACACATGCCCCCCAATGTTCATTGCAGCACTATTTACAATAGCCAGGTCACGGAAGCAACCTAAATGCCCATCAACAGATGAATGGATAAAGAAGTTGTGGTACATATATACAATGGAATATTACTTAGCCATAAAAAGTAACGAAATTGAGTCATTTGTTGAGATGTGGATGGATCTAGAGACTGTCATACAGAGTGAAGTAAGTCAGAAAGAGAAAAACAAATATCGTATATTAACGCATGTATGTGGGACCTAGAAAAATGGTACAGATGAACTGGTTTGCAGGGAGGAAGTTGAGACACAGATGTAGAGAACAAACGTATGGACACCAAGAGGGGAAAACCACAGTGGGGTGGGGATGGTGGTGTGCTGAATTGGGCGACTGAGATTGAGGTGTATACACTGATGTGTAAAAAATTGATGAGTAATAAGAACCAGCAGAAAAAAAAAGTTATTAGAGTTCTATACATGCAGTAAGCAAGTATTATTTTATGTATTATATACACACACACCCTTGAATATGTATGTATATATATATATATATATATATATATATATATATATATATATATATATACACACATATATATGTAGCTGAACCATGATTTAAAATGTATTCATTCTCTGGATGTGTTTATCAAAGAGTTTGAAAGCCACTCTTCTGAAGGGCTTAATTAATGCAGAGCAAAAGTTTTTGAGTAATTTGAAGTTATTTTCTGTTGGTGGTTGTGGTTTTGGTTTTGATTTATAAGACATGGAACAATGGGCACTGGAGCTACTTGGAAATGTGATCTTAAAACACTGGATAAGTTTGTAGCCAGAAGGTTAGCACTTCCAAAAGGTTTCATATTTTTCCAATGGAAATACTGGTCCCTTTAGCAAGGATTATTGGCTCATTCTGAAAACAGACAACATTCTTCTGCTTTAATGACACATAGCACTTAGCAAGTGTTTGCCTACGAAAAAGCCATGTTGATTGGAGAGACTGCTTGACTGAAAACACACAGTTGGAACCACCTACAATTTTACTGCTTTACTTCAAGGAGCCCTGGATTACTTGGGACACACTTGGAAATAATTTTATTTCTTTCCTTGACACTTATTCAGAGGTGAATTTGCCACGCAACTAATAAGCTTAATCTTCAAGGTCCCTCACATGATGGGCTTCATTTAAAGTCTTAAACCTAATTGTGATCTTATGATTTTGTATTATTTTCATTAAAAGAGAGTCCCAGATTTGAACAAGCTTCAGGTCTTGCAAAAACTAGATCCATCTCTGTACTAATTATAGACTAACTGGCAGTATTAAAGTTATAAAGATCTTGCCTTCTATGTATTTGAAAGCCCCAAAGTTTATACAGTTAGGGAGTTGTTTGGATATATAGTAAAGAGAAGATTTTTTGGAAATGGATCGACCTTGTTGATCTTGAGCAAGTCATTGACTTTTCTGAAAATCTATCAACATTTCCTTAACAGCAAAACAGAAATAGTAACTCATAGGGCCATTTTGAGGATGAAATGTAACCTCCCACAAATATGGTGGTGACAAAATGTCGACATTTCCCTCCAACCTCAGGCCGGAAAAGATCCTGTGTAGAACTGAGTTGATTCACTGCTCCTCAACCTTCTTTTGTTAAAGACCCCAGTCCAGTAAAAAGTAGAACTGAGTGAGAGAAAAAAGAAAGGAAGCGGTGGGGGGTCGGGGTGGGGCAGAGAAAGCAGGCAGAGAGGGAGGAAGAGAGGAAAAGAAAGAAACCAAAGGAACATGAATCACATTCCCCCCCCCCCTTAAATGCTGTCCTCAAAGCTCCTAATCCAGTGCTCTGTTCTCTGCTAACATGAAGGCATCAGTAAATTTTAATAAATCTCTGACATACAGGTATGTAAAAGCGTTGTAGTGCCTGAAATTACAAGTGTTCCACTGGCTGCATCCAATGACACCAACACCATTTTAATCAACTCAGAAGGAAAAGCAGATACTTGCTATACCACTATATAAAATCGATGTTTGCCACCATGAAGCTAAAACAATCACATGAATGACTGAAGTTCTCGCTCCTCACATATTTGTTTTGCTATCATATCAATCTCAACTCCATCCTTTCTATTGCCAACATAAAAAAGACCTCCTCAAAAACATTGGAACATCTTTCCCTGCAAAATTGGTTTCATAACATTAAGAAAATAGAAAGCAACAAAAAAAATGAATTTTATTGTGATAGATTCTGTAGGGCAGGCTTTCTCTCTCATTTTTCCAAATTCATCCCCCAAACCATGAAATACTAACAGTTAAGGAAGGCAGGTTAATGGAGGACTGCTAAATGTTTAGAGAGTGATCATTGATTTCCCATTATTGGCAGACAAGTTCCGTGAGAGCCATGTCATAAATTCTCCCGCTCCCAGCAGCCTGAAGAAAACTGCTCCTGGACAACAGTATAGCTCGAGAGCTATGAGGAGCCTGCCCCACCCTTTGTCACTGCTCAGGGAGTTGGCACGACAAAAGAATAATTGAATTGGCAATGCAACAGTACATGACATAGACCACCATTTTGAAACAGGAATGTTTAAGTCATGGATAATGAAGTGATTCCTTCCAGGGTAATTTACGGCACAGGTACATTAGCAGAGCAGGCTTCCCTAGGTGTGTCAATGCACCACACCTCTGACCCGGGAGAGCTCAGTCAGGTCTTGCAGCTCATTTAAATCCCTTCCTTTGTGGCTTCCACTTACTGCGGTAGCAGGGGTGAGGGGGAAATCTTTTTTGTAAATTTTTGAATTTTATTTTATTTTTTATACAGCAGGTTCTTATTAGTCATCCATTTTATACATATTAGTGTATATATGTCAATCCCAATCTCCCAATTCATCCCACCACCACCAACCCCCCACCACTTTCGCCCTTTGGTGTCCATACGTTTGTTTTCTACATCTGTGTCTCTATTTCTGCCTTGCAAACCGGTTCATCTGTGCCATGTTTTTAGGTTCCACATATATGCATTAATATATGATATTTGTTTTTGTCTTTCTGACTTACTTCACTTAGTATGACAGTCTCTCGATCCGTTGACGTCTATGCAAATGACCCAGTTTCATTCCTTTTTATGGCTGAGTAATATTCCATTGTATATATGTACTACATCTTCTTTATCCATTCATCTGTCAATGGGCATTTAGGTTGCTTCCATGACCTGGCTATTGTAAATTGTACTGCAATGAATATTGGGGTGCATGTGTCTTTTTGAATTATGGTTTTCTCTGAGTATATGCTCAGTAGTGGGATCACTGGGTCATATGGTAATTCTATTTTTAGTTTTTTAAGGAACCTCCATACTGTTCTCCATAGTGGCTCTATCAATTTATATTCCCACCAACAGTGCAAGAGGGTTCCCTATTCTCCACACTCTCTCCAGCATATGTTGTTTGTAGATTTTCTGATGATGCCCATTCTAACTGGTGTGAAGTGATACCTCATTGTAGTTTTGATTTGCATTTCTCTAATAATTAGTGATGTTGAGCAGCTTTTCATGTGCTTCTTGGCCATCTGTATGTCTTCTTTGGAGACATGTCTATTTAGGTCTCCTGCCCATTTTTGGATTGGGTTGTTTGGTTTTTTAATATTGAGCTGCATAAGCCGTTTATATATTTTAATCCTTTGTCCATTGATTCCTTTGCAAATATTTTCTCCCATTCTGAGGGTTGTCTTTTCATCTTGTTTGTAGTTTCCTTTGCTTTGCAAAAGGTTTTAAGTTTCATTAGGTCCCACTTGTTTATTTTTGTTTTTATTTGCATTACTCTAGGAGGTGGATCAAAAAAGATCTTCTTGTGATTTATATCAAAGGGTGTTCTTCTTATGTTTTCCTTTAAGAGTTTTATAGTGTCCAGTCTTAAATTTAGGTCTCTAATCCATTTTGAGTTTATTTTTGTGTAAGGTGTTAGGGAGTGTTCTAATTTCATTCTTTTACATGTAGCTGTCCAGTTTTCCCAGCACCACTTATTGAAGAGACTGTCTTTTCTCCATTGTATATCCTTGCCTCCTTTGTCATAGATTAGTTGACCATAGGTGCCTGGGTTTATCTCTGGGCTTTCTATCCTGTTCCATTGATGTATATTTCTGTTTTTGTGCCAGTACTATACTGTCTTGATTACTGTAGCTTTGTTGTGTAGTCTGAAGTCAGGGAGTCTGATTCGTCCAGCTCCGTTTTTTTTCCTTCAAGACTGCTTTGGCTATTCGGGGTCTTTTGTGTCTCCAGACATATTTTAAGATTTTTTGTTCTAGTTCTATAAAAAAACTGCCATTAGTTATTTCATAGGGATTGCACTGAATCTGTAGATTGCTTTGGGTAGTATAGTCATTTTCACAACATTGATTCTTCCTATCCAAGAACATGGTATATCTCTCCATCTGTTTATATCTTTAATTTCTTTCATCAGTGTCTTATAGTTTTCTGCCTACAGGTCTTTTTTCTCCCTAGGTAGATTTATTCCTAGGTATTTTATTCTTTTTGTTGCAATGGTAAATGAGAGTGTTTCCTTAATTTCTCTTTCACAGTTTTCATCATTAGTGTATAGGAACACAAGAGATTTCTGTGCCTTAATTTTGTATCCTGCAACTTTACCAAATTCATTGATTATCTCTAGCAGTTTTCTAATGGCATCTTTAGGATTCCCTATGTATAGTATCATGTCATCTGCAAACAGTGACAGTTTTACTTCTTCTTTTCCAATTTGTATTCCTTTTATTTCTTTTTCTTCTCTGATTGCCATGCCTAGGACTTCCAAAACTATGTTAGAATAATAGTGGTTAGACTGGACATCCTTGTCTTGTTCCTGATCTTAGAGGAAATGCTTTCAGTTTATCACCATTGAGAATGATGTTTGCAGTGGGTTTGCCTTATATGGCCTTTATTATGTTGAGGTAGGTTCCCTCTATTCCCACTTTCTGGGGAGTTTTTATCATAAATGGTGCTGAATTATCTCAAAAGCTTTTTTCTACATCTATTCAGATGATCATATGGTTTTTATTCTTCAATTTTTAATATGGTGTACCACATTGATTGATTTCCATATGTTGAGAATCCTTGCATCCCTGGGATACATCCCACTTGATCATGGTGTATGATCCTTTTAATGTGTTGTTGGATTCTGCTTGCTAGTATTTTGTTGAGGATTTTTGCATCTATATTCATCAGTGATATTGGTCTGTAATTTTCTTTTCTTGTAGTATCTTTGTCTCGTTTTGCTATCAGGGTGATGGTGGTCCCATAGAATGAGTTTAGGAGTGCTCTTTCCTCTGCAATTTTTTCGAAGTGTTTGAGAAGGATGGGTGTTAGCTCTTCTCTAAATGTTTGATATAATTCACCTGTGAAGCCATCTGGCCCTGGACTTTTGTTTATTGGAAGAGTTTTAATCACAGTTTCAATTTCATTACTTGTGATTGGTCTGTTCATATTTTCTATTTCTTCCTGGTTCAGTCTTGGAAGGTTATACCTTTCTAAGAATTTGTGCATTTCTTCAGTTTGTCCATTTTATTGGCATAGAGTTGCTTGTAGTAGTCTCTTAGGATGTTTTGTATTTCTGCAGTGTCTGTTGTAACTTCTCCTTTTTCATTTCTAATTTTACTGATTTGAGTCCTCTTTCTCCTTTTCTTGATGCGTCTTGCTAAAGGTTGATCAATTTTATTAATCTTCTGAAAGAACCAGCTCTTAGTTTTATTGATCTTTGTTATTTTTTTCTTTGTTTCTATTTCATTCATTTCTGCTCTGATCTTTATGATTTCTTTCCTTCTACTAACTTTGAGTTTTGTTTGTTCTTCTTTCTCTAGTTCCTTTAGGTGAAAGGTTAGATTGTTTACTTGAGATTTTTCTTGTTTCTTGAGATAGGCTTGTATAGCTATAAACTTCCCTCTTAGAACTGCTTTTGCTGCATCCCATAGGTTTTGGATCGTCTTGTTTTCATTGTCATTTATCTCTAGGTATTTTTTGATTTCCTCTTTGATTTCTTCAGTGATCTCTTGGTTATTTAGTAATGCAGTGTTTAGCCTCCATGTGTTTGTGTTTTTTACGTTTTTTCCCCTGTAATTCATTTCTAATCTCATAGCATTGTGGTCAGAAAAGATGCTTGATATGATTTCAATTTTCTTAAATTTACTGAGGCTTTATTTGTGACCCTAGATGTGATCTATCCTGGAGAATGTTCCATGCACACTTGAGAAGAAAGTGTAATCTGTTGTTTTTGGATGGAATGTCCTATAAATATCAATTAAATCTATCTGGTCTGTTGTGTCATTTAAAGCTGTGTTTCCTTGTTAATTTTCTGTTTGGATGATCTGTCCATTGATGTAAGAGGGGTGTTAAAGTCCCCCACTATTATTGTGTTACTGTCGACTAACTATTTTATAGGTGATAGCAGTTGCCTTATGTATGGATGTGCTCTTATGTTGGGTGCATATATATTTATAATTGTTATATCTACTTCTTGCATTGAACACTTCATCATTATGTAGTGTCCTTCCTTGTCTCTTGTAACATTCTTTATTTTAAAGTCTATTTTATTTGATGAGTATTGGTACTCCAGCTTTCTTTTGATTTCCATTTGTATGGAATATGTTTCTCCATCCCCTCACTTTCAGTCTGTATGTGTCCCTAGGTCTGAAGTGGGTGTCTTGTAGACAGCATATATATGGGTCTTGTTTTTTTATCCATTCAGCCAGTCTGTGTCTTTTGGTTGGATCATTTAATCCATTCACGTTTAAGGTAATTATCGATATGTATGTTCCTATTACCATTTTCTTAATTGTTATGGGTTTTTTTTTAAGGTCCTTTTCTTCTCTTGTGTTTCCCACTTAGAGAAGTTCCTTTATCATTTGTTGTAGAGCTGGTTTGGTGGTGCTGAATTCTCTTAGCTTTTGCTTGTCTGTAAAGCTTTTGATTTCTCTGTCAAATCTGAATGAGACCCTTGCCGGGTAGAGTAATCTTGGTTGTAGGTTCTTCCCTTTCATCACTTTATATATATGCCACTCCCTTCTGGCTTGTAGAGTTTCTGCTGAGAAATCAGCTCTTAACCTTATGGGAGTTCCCTTGTATGTTATTTGTAATTTTTCCCTTGTTTTCCCTTGTTTCAGAGGTCCCAGATCATCTTCACTCTCATTATTCTGAATCCTTTTTCTGGAAGGTTTCCTATCTCCACTTCATTTAGTGTGTTTCTGGGGTTTTATCTTGTTCCTTCATCTGGTACATAAACCTCTGCCTTTTCATCTTGTCTGTCTTTCTGTGATTGTGGTTTTTGTTCCACAGGCTGTAGGATTGTAGTTCTTCTTGCTTCTGCTGTCTTCCCTCTGGTGGATGAGGCTATCTAAGAGGCTTGTGCAAGTTTCCTGATGGGAGGGAGTGTTGGTGGGTAGAGCTGACTGTTGCTCTGGTGGGCAGAGCTCAGTAAAACTTTAATCCACTTGACTGCTGATGGGTGGGGCTGGGTTCCCTCCCTGTTGGTTGTTTGGTCTGAGGCAACCCAACACTGGAACCTACCTGGGCTCTTTGGTGGCGCTAATGAGAGTCTCTGGAGGGCTCATGCCAAGGAGTACTTCCCAGAACTTCTGCTGCAGTGTCCTTGTCTGAGCCACGGTGAGCCATAGACACCCCCTGCCTCTGCAGGACACCCTCCAACACTAGCAGGTAGGTTTGGTTCTGTCTCCTAGGGGGGTCACTGCTCCTCCCCCTGGGTCCCGATGCACACACTACTTTGTGTGTGCCCTCCAAGAGTGGAGTCTCTGTTTCCCCCAGTCCTGTCAAATCCTGCAATCAAGTCCTGCTAGCCTTCAAAGTCTGATTTTCTAGGAATTCCTCCTCCTGTTGCTGGACCCCCAGGTTTGGAAGCCTGACGTGAGGCTCAGAACCTTCACTCCAGTGGGTGGACTTCTGTGGTTTAAGTGTCCTCCAGTTTGTGAGTCACCCACCCAGCAGTTATGGGATTTGATTTTATTGTGATTGCGCCCCTCCTACCGTCTCATTGTGGCTTCCCCTTTGTCTTTGGATGTGGGGTATCTTTTTTGATGAGTTCCAGTGTTTTCCTGTTGATGATTGTTCAGCAGTTAGTTGTGATTCTGGTGCTCTTGCAAGAGGGAGTAAGCACATGTCCTTTTACTCTGCCATCTTGCACCAATCTCAATTTTTTTTATAATGTTTTATTTTTTCATGCTCCATGGCATCTGGCTGCAAGAATAAGGGGATGTTTGCTAAAACAGCTCAATGTTGAGCTTCAAGCAGCTGAAAAGTAATCATAACGTTTGATCATTTCTGAGCCCTATTGAAATGGGGTCATCACTTCTGGTCACATTGCTGAATCTGACCCACTCAACAGTGAGAGTTGCCAACAGGTTAGGAAATCTTGAAAATATTTTTTTTTCTCATTTACTAAATCTACACCTATGAACTATTTATAACAGAGATTTTATCTGAGGAATAAAAGAATTCTTACTTATGATGAAAAAAGTCCTAAGGAATTGCTAGTTACTTTTACATCAGTAAAGAAGAGTGTGCCAACAATATAGAAGAAAACGGGAGGGGATGAGGGAAAAGGCATTGTCTTAGGAAGAGAAGATAATGATTAAATACAGACAAGAATGTTGGGGAGAATGCCCATTGGATTCTCTTGTCAACTAGGCTGTGTTGATATCAATGGTTACAGAAAACAAAAGTGGATTAAAATAAAGGCTCACAATTCTTATACCACAGTGACAGTAATAGCAGTTGCTGTTTACCTAGTTCTCACTGTGTATCAGGTACTGCCCTAAGCATTTTGTATATATTTTCTTATTTTATCTTACTGATAACTCTGCAGGGTTGGTCATATTTTTGACCTCATTTTATAGATAAGGAACTAGAAGATCAGAAAAGTTAATTAACTTGATGAATGTCTACCACTGTCTGAGCTGGAAAGCAAGCCCAGTTGGGTTTTATTCCAAAGGATCAAAACATTATTTTTATCAAGCCAAAAAAAAAAAATCAAATTAAATACACCAAGGAGAAAATAATTTATTCTTTTAGCAAGCCTAAAGGGAGACTCTATCTATACCAAGCACTAGTCCAATCACCAGCAATAAAGAAAGAACAAACATTGTCCCTGGGTTCAAATTGCTCACAGCCTAGTGAAGGAAGCAGAGTCATAAACAAATAATCATAGGTGTGCTCTAATTTTGGTGTACAATGGTTGATGTATTATCAATCTAGTTTCTTTTGGTACTAGCAAAAGAAATTGACTGTGGTAACTAAAGCAGAAAATAATTTAACTAGAAAATAGAGAGTTATATTGATTGGAGTAATCAGCTCTCGATACTGCAAGAACAACTACCCCTAAATCACAGTGGCTGAACCCAAGGAAGATTTGACTATTGCTTATGTCTTAGTCTGATACAGGTGGGGTATCTGCCAAACAGTGACCCAGGGATTTAGACTTTTTTTAAATTACAGTACAGTTGATTTACAACGTTGTGTTAGTTTCAGGTGTAGAGCAAAGTGATTCAGTTATATATATATATTCTTTTTCAGATTCTTTTCCTTTATAGGTTATTACAAGATACTGAATATAGTTCTCTGTGTTATACAATAGTTCCTGTTGTTTATCTATTTTTTAAATAGTAGTGTGTATCTGTTAATCCCACACTCCTAATTTATCCCTCCTCCTCTCATTTCCCCTTTGGTAACCACAAGTTTGTTTTCTGTGTCTGTGAGTGAGTTTCTGTTTTGTAAATAAATTCATTTGTATCATTTTTTTAGATTCCACACATAAGTGATATCATATGATATTTGTCTTTCTCTGTCTGGCTTACTTCACTTACTATGATAATCTCTAGGTCCATCCATGCTGCTGTAAATGGCATCATTTCATTCTTCTTTGTCTATGACTCAGTAATATTACATTGAAGGATATAGGAGGCACACTGGTTCTTAACTGCTTGGCCCAGAAGCTAAAAACATCACTTCTTCTCACAGTCCATTGGCCAAAACAAGGCATACAGCTCTGAAGTAACTGCAATGAAGTATGGAAAATGTGGAGGAGCATGTGGAAGACTTGGTGAGCACTAAGTCTCTCTGGTTTATATAGAACAGTTGGGAAGGCGAGGGTGGCAGGCATGGAACACTCTGGGGAGCTTGGCTGTCTCATCAGGAAACCACTGCTGTGGTGAATGATCTCCAGTGGTTTTCCTTTCTTTATACTCCTCCACTCAAAAAATCTCAGTTCTTGCCTAGACGAAGATAGATCACCTTGATTTACAGCCCTCCATGAAGTAAGAGTGAAGTAAGAGTTAATCCTGATAGGAAAACAAGGAGGAATAGGAATTATGAGAGGAATAAGAATTATTAAGTGAACAGAAGGAAAGGGGAAAATACCAAGGCAGGGAAAGACACAGCAGAAATGTGTGGCAGGCACAGGAAGTTCCCAGCAATTTTTGGCAATGCCAGAGTATTGAGTCCTAGGGAAGGGAGGTGTCTGGAGAAAATGGGCAGTGGCTGATCCTAGTGAGTGTCCTTTGAGCATTTAACTCAATCAGCTAGTAAGAAAATGGGTGCAAACTGATGTTGGGGGCCCCAGGTCAGTGCTATGCCCGCTGCACAAACTAGTACCACTTTGTCGTTCTCACAATCTGAGGATTGGACAGAAATCCAAGGAGAGCAACACCTCTGCCCATTCTTTGCCAAAACACATCACACATTTACACACACACACATACACACATTCACACACTCACATCTGCCACATACATACTTACATATGTCCCTCACTGGTACATCCACATATGTGCACACACACTCATCCATGCTCCTCACACACTCACATACACGCTCACTTATGTCCACACAAACACACACTCAGATGTGCCACACACACTCCCATATGCTTCCACACACATGTTCACATACACACTTCATCTGCTCATACACACATAAGCATTCACACAGTTACACACTCACATGTACCCACACACAAATTCTTGCGTGGAAAAGTGGAAGCAAAATAGACATGAGTCTCCAATTTTGTCACTACATTCATAACTTGATATGGACAGTTGTGGAGACTTTGGAGAGATTTAAAAGGAGATGCAGATGATTGATTAAATTAACTCAAAGTGAAATGACTCTGGAATCAGCATTTAATGATGTATGGAGGGTGGGGGGAAGCCCTGGACTAGAGTTGACCTACATGGGTTCATTTTTGTCTGTCACTACTCATGGTGTCACCTCTGATGAATTGCTGGGATTTTCCTAGACTCAGTTTCCTCACTGTTATCAATATGTGAACAATATTATCTTTTTCTAGTTGTGGACTCTAAATGTGATTGTGTGAAAATGATTGAAAAATAATGTGCATTCCACAGAAGTTCACAATTTAAGGAGAATGCTCATCCATTTGTCCTGAAACCTAAAATAAATTTGAACCTCTAGTCTAATAGACATGGTTCTGAGATAAGATGTGGGAGGGAAGGAGCAGCCTTGAGAAGACAGAGTTCCTGTGTCTACTTCCGGGCTGCACTTGCTTACTACCTAGCAGTGCCAATCACATAAGGTACTGGTAATTGGCATGATGTCCTCAGACTCATCAGTAATAACTCATTGAAACTAGAGTGAATCAATTTGTAAACATATCATTTTTGAAACGAAACTTCAAAGTGCTATAATGGCCCTTACTAATGGCAAAGGTGTTGTTAATTCAAATTAATTTCAACTAGATATTATGCACAGGAAAAGATAAAAATGAATAAGACTGTTTAGCCCAAGGGAAATAATATAAAGTGTCAGTTATACATTATCACTAGGTAAAGGATCTATCTCTATGTTAAGGGAAGAACAAGGCAAAATAAAAACATAGCTTCGTTTTACTTAAAAAAATAACTCAAGTTAGACAGAAGGAGGAATTGTAAACACTTGCTAATCAGAATAAATGCTAAAGAGAAAAAAGGTGTCAAGCAGAAAATACTGTGGACTGGGGGAAAGGAGGTTATGTTCTTGCCTCACTAGAGGAAAGTGTGTCTTTGGATAAGTCATTTGATTGTGCATGGTCTCAACTCCCTAAATAATTAAATATAAGGACTATATGAATATCATATTTCTTCTCACAACCTAGTCTTCATCCTGCGTTATTAATTTTCACTAACTGCATGTCATCTACACAGTCAGCCAGATTCAGATGTCAGAGCCACTCTACCTCCAGTCTCTTCCTCATTCCAGCCAAGCTGATGATCGTCAAGCCCTCTCTCTCTTCCTCTTTTTAATTTTTAACTTCTCAATTTTAAATTGAGATACAATATTATATTAGTTTCAGGTGTACAACATAGTGGTTTGATACTTTTACATATTAGGAAATGATCACCACAGTAATCTACTTACCATCTGTCACCATGCAAAGTTATCACAATATTATCAACTGTATCACCTGTGCTGTACAGCAGGGGTCCCCGACCCCCAGGAACCGGGCTGCACAGCAGGAGGTAAGAGGTGTGTGAGCGAGCAAAGCTTCATCTGTATTTACAGCCGCTCCCCATCTCTCACATTACAACCTGAGCTCCACCTTCTGTCAGATCAGAGGTGGCATTAGATTCTCAGAGGAGCATGAACCCTACTGTGAACTGCACATGCGAGGGATCCAGGTTGCACACTCCTTATGAGAATCTAATGCCTGATGATCTGAGGTGGAGCTGAGGCGGTGATGCTAGTGCTGGGGAGTGGCTGCAAATACAGATTATCATTAGCAGAGAGGTTTGACAGCACAGAGACCATAATAAATCATTTGCTTGCAGATTCATATCAAAACCCTATCAGTGAGTGACAAGTGACAATTAAGCTGCATCTGGTGGCAGGCTTTAAGTCAGAATCCAACACTTACTTTAGTCCACATGTGGCCCACCCATTATTTTATTTACCACTTCCATCTTCTCCTCTTTCCTGTGCTGTGCACTTGTCTCAGTCACAGTTTTGGTAAGCCCACAGGCTAACCCTAGCCAAAATGAGTGAAAAACAAATGTCACTGGAGAGTTTCTTTGAAAAGGGGGAAAGACCCAATGATGAGACAGCAGAAGACTCTAAGACTGCCAACAAAAAGAAAGCTGCATTTAAAAGAAAATACCAAGAGTCCTACTTAAATCAAAGGTTCATCGCAACAGGTGCTTCACATTCTCCAAGCCCACTTTGTATAATATGTGGCGACTGGCTATCCAACGAAACCTTCAAAACTGCTTCGCCACATGGAAACCAAGCACCCTGAATTAAAAGGCAAGGCTTTGGAGTTTTTCAAAAGAAAGAAACATGAACACAAAGAACAAAAGCAATTATTGAAGGCCACCACTTCATCAAATGTGTCTGCACGGTGAGCATAATTTTTAGTGGCTAACCACATTGCTAAAGCTAAGAAGCCCTTGGCTATTGGTGAAAAGTTGATCCTGCCTGCTGCTAAGGACGTTTGTTGTGAACCTTTAGGAGAGGCTGCAGTTCAAAAGGTGGTACGTGTTCCTCTTTTGGCTAGCACCATAACTAGCCAAATTGATGAAATAGCAGAGGATATTGAGGTTCAGTTGTTCGAGAGGATTAATGAGTCACCGTGGTACGCAGTCCAGGTTGAGAGTCTACCGATGTTGACAACAAGGCAACAATGCTTGTTTTTGTGTGATACACTTTTCAGGAGGATGTTCATGAAGCTATGTTATGTGCACTTTTGTTGCCAACCAACACCACAGCTGCAGAACTATTCAAGTCTTTGAATGACTACATATCAGGAAAACTGAATTGGTCACTTTGTGTCGGTATATGCACAGACGGAGTGGCTGCCATGACTGGATGGTTTTCTGGTTTCCCTACTCGGGTCAAAGAGGTCGCTTCTGAATGTGAGTCTACGCACTGTGTCATCCCTAGAGAAGTGCTGGCTAGACGAAAATGTCGACTGAACTTAACAACATTTTGCAGGATGTGATTAAAATGATCAACCATATTAAAGTACACGCCCTTAACTCACGTCTGTTCCCGCAGCTCTGTGAGGAGATGGACTCAGAGCACACACGTCTTCTCTTACACACAGAGTGAGATGGCTTTCTAAAGGTAGATCACTGGCAAGAGTTTCTGAGTTACGAGAGCTGCTCCAGAGATTTCTTTTAGAAGAACAGTCACCACTGGCAGAACATTTCAGTGACACAGAATGGGTCGCAAAACTTGCTTATTTGTGTGACATATTCAACCTGCTCAACGACATCAATCTGTCACTTCAGGGGAGAACGACAACCGTGTTCAAGTCAGCAGATAGAGTGGCTGCATTCAAAGCCAAACTGGAATTATGGGGGCGACGAGTGAACACTGGGAGTTTTGACATGTTTCAAACACTAGCAGAGATTTTGAAAGAGACTGAGCCAGGGCCTTCTTTTCCCAGCTGGTGCATGATCACCTATCTCAACTTTCAAAAGAGTTGAGCATTACTTCCCAACCACAAAAGACCCCCAAACTGGGAAGGAATGGATCCATGACCCATTTGTGGATAAGCCAGGTGAATCAACTTTCTCCATGCTAGAAGAGGATCAACTGCTTGAGATCACAAATGATGGTGACCTTAAAAGTATATCTGAGACAACTTCAAATCTCCATACATTCTGGATTAAAGTCAAGGCAGAATATCCTGAGATTGCCACAAAAGCACTGAAAAGCCTGCTTCCATTTCCAACAACCTATCTCTGTGAAGCAGGGTTCTCTGCAATGACAGCAACCAAAACAAGATTACAGAGTAGACTGGACATAAGCAAAACATTTCGGGTGTCACTGTCCCCCATCCCCCCCAGATGGGACCATCTAGTTGCAGGAAAACAAGCTCAGGGGTCCCACTAATTCTGCATTATGGTGAGTTGTATAATTATTTCATTATATATTGTAATGTAAGAATAATAAAAATAAAGTGCACAGTAAATGTAATGCACTTGAATCATCCCCAAACCATCCCCCACCAACCCCTGCCCAGTCTGTGGAAAAACTGTCTTCCATGAAACCGGTCCCTGGTGTCAAAAAGGTTGGGGACCACTGCTGTACAGTACATCCCTGTGATTTATTTATTTTATAACTGGAAGTTTGTACCTCTTAATCCCCTTCACCTAATTCACCCATTCCCTTACCCCTTCCCTCTGGCAACCATCAGTTTGTTCTCTGCATCTGAGTCTGTTTCAGTTTTTTTTTTTGTTCCTTTCTTTTAATTTTTAGATTCCACATATAAGTGAAATCATACAGTGCTTGTCTTTCTCTGCCTGACTTACTTCACCTAGTGTAATATCATCTAGGTCCAACCATGCAGTCGAAAACTGCAAGATTTCATTCTTTTTATGGCTAGTTAACATTCCATGGTATATATACCACAATTTGTTTATCTATTTATCTATCAAAGGACACTTAGGTTGCTTCCATATCTTGGCTACTGTAAATAACACTGCAGTGAACATAGGGGTACAAATAAGTTTTCAAATTAGTGTTTTCATATTCTTCAGATAAAAACTCAGATGTGGAACTTCTGGATGGTATAGTAGTTCTAATTTTAATTTTTTGAGAAACTTCCATACTGTTTCCCATAGTGGCTGCACCAATTTACAGTCCCACCAACAGTGTAGAAGTGTTCCTTTTTCTCCACACCTTTGCCAATGCATGTCTTTGTTGTCTTTTTGATTATAGCATTCTGACAGGCGTGAGGTGTTATCTCATTGTGGTTTTGATTTGCATTTCCTGGATGATTAGTGATGGTGAGCATATTTTCATGTGCCTGTTGACCATCTGTGTATCTTCCTTGGAAAAATGTCTATTCAAATCCTTTGTCCATTTTTTAATCTAGTTGCTTGTTTGTTTCATGTTGAGTTGTATGAGTTCTTTATATATTTTGGATATTAAAACTTTATCAGATGTATTGTTTACAAAGATCTTCTCCCCTTCAGGAGGCTGCCTTTTCATTTTATTGATGGTTTCCTTCACTGTGCAAAAGCTTTTTACTTTGATGTAATCCCATTTGTTTATTTTTTGCTTTTGTTTCCCTTGCCTGAGGAGACAGATCCAAAAAAGTATGTCAAAGAGCATACTACCTCTGATTTATTCTAGGTGTTTTATGGTTTCAGCTCTCACATTTAAGTCTTTTATCCATTTTGAGTTTATTTTTTGTATACAGTGTGAAAACGGAGTCCAGTTTTATTCTTTGGCATGAAACTGTCCACTTTTCCTAACACAATTTATTGAAGAGACTGTCTTTTCCCTCATTTGTCATACATTAATTGACCATATCATATAAGTGTGGGTTTATTTCCGGGCTCTCTATTTGGTTCTATTGATCTATGTATCTGTTCTTGTGCCAGTACCACACTGCTTTGTTTTGTTTTTTATTAATTAATTAATTAATTTATTTATTTATTTTTGGCTGTTTTGGGTCTTCATTTCTGTGTGAGGGCTTTCTCCAGTTGCAGCGAGTGGGGGCCACTCTTCATTGTGGTGCGCGGGCCTCTCACTGTCGTGGCCTCTCTTGTTGCGGAGCACAAGCTCCAGACGTGCAGGCTCAGTAGTTGTGGCTCATGGGCCCAGTTGCTCCGTGGCATGTGGGATCCCCCCAGACCAGGGCTCGAACCCATGTCCCCTGCATTGGCAGGCAGACTCTCAACCACTGCGCCACCAGGGAAGCCCCACACTATTTTGATGACCATAGTTTGGTAGTATAATTTGAAATCAGGGACTGTGATACCTCCAGCTTTGTTCATTCTCAATATTGCTTTTGCTATTCATTGTCTTTTGTGGTTCTGTACAAATTTTAGGGTTATTTGTTCTAGTTTTGTGAAAAATGCTATGGGTATTTTGATAAAGATTTCATTGAATCTGTAGATTGCCTTGGGTATTACAGTCATTTTAACAATATTAATTATTCTAACCCAAGAGCACAGTGTACCTTTCCATTTGTCTGTGTCCCCTTCAATTTCTTTCAGAAGTGTCTTACAGTTTTCTGAGTACAGATCTTTTACCTCCTTAGGTAGATTCATTCCTAGATATTTTACTGTTTTAGATGGGATTGTAAATCAGATTATTTTCTTAATTTCTCTTTCTGCTTGTTTATTAGTGTATAGAAATGCAACAGGTTTCTGTATATTAATTTTGTTTTCAGTATCTTACTGTATTTTTTGATGAGTTCTAGTAGTTTTATGGTGCCATCTTTAGGATTTTCTGTGTATAGTATCATGTCAGCTGCAAAAAGTGACAGTTTTACTTCTTCCTTTCCAGTTTGGAGTCTCTTTTTCTTATCTCATTGCTGTGGCTAGGACTTCCAATACTATCTTGAATAATAGTGGTGAGGGTGGACATCCTTCTCTTGTTTCTGATCTTAGAAAACATGCATTTAGGTTTTCACTGTTGAGTATGATATTAGCTGTGGGCTTGTCATATATGGCCTTTATTATCTTCAGGTATGTTTCTTTTATACACGTTTTGTTGAGAGTTTTTTTAAATCATAAATGGATGTTGAACACTACCTTTACTATTTGTTTACCGTTTCTGGTGAGATTTTCACTTATTTTTTTTTTTTATTATTAATTAGTGCCTTTTCTTTTTAGCTTAGGATGTCCCTTTAACATTTCTTGTAAAGCCAGTTTAGTGATGATGAGCTCCTTTAGCTTTTGCTTATCTAGAAAACTCAATCTTTCCCTCAATTCTAAATGAAAACCTTGCAAAGGTAGACTTCTTGGTTGGAAAATTTTTCCTTTCTGCACTTTGAATATGTCATATCCTTCCTTCTGGCATGGACAGTTTCTGCTGAAAAATCTGCTTATAGCTTTTTGGAGTTTCTCTTGTACATAATATGTTGCTTTTCTCTTGCTGCTTTTAAAATTCTCTCTTTAACTTTAACTTTTCTCATTTTAGTTATAGTGTGTCTCAGTGTGCATCTCTTTGGGTTCATCTTATTTCAAACTCTCTGGGCTTCCTGGACCTGGATGTCTGTTTCTTTCCCCAGATTAGGAAAGTATTCAGCCATTATTTCTTCAAACAGTTTTCTTCTGGCCCTTTCTCTTTCTTTTCTCCTTCTGGGACCCTTATAATGTGATGTTATTTCACTTGATGTTGTCCTAGAGGTCCCTGAAGGTATTCTCACTTCTTTTAATTCTTTTCTCATTTTGCTGTTTTGTCTGCGTATTTTCCATTGTTTGTCTTTTGGCTCTCTGATTTGTGTTTCTGTTTTATACACTCTGCTGTTGAACCTCTCTAGTGTATTTTTCAGTTCACTTATAACTTCTGTTTGGTACTTTCTTGTATTTTCTATTTCTTCTTTGAACTTCTCACTGTGTTCACCCTTTCTTCTCTGAGATTGATAGCATCTTTATGACCATTCAATTGAATTCTTTATCAGGTACTCTGCTTATCACCATTTCATTAAATAAAGATCTTTATCTGAGGGTTTGCCTTGTTCTTTGGTTTGGAACATATTCCTCTGTCTCCTCATTTTGCCTGTTTCTCTGTGTTTATCTGTAAGTATTAGGTGAAATGGTGACCTCCCTCAGTCTCCAAGGAGTGGTCTCATGTAGGAACTGTTCTGTGTGGCCCAGAGTGCAATCTCCACAGGCCACCAGTGCCAGGGACACTATGGGCATAGTGTGGGCTGTGTGGGCGGTATGTGCCCACCATTTGTAATCGGGCCATGGCTGCTGCATGAGAAGGGTGGGATTTGAGTCACTTACCCATCCCAGTTGCAGCTTGGTCTCTGTGCAGGTCAGGCAGGGGTCAGGGCACCCAGTCCTGGCCAACCAGGGCTCAGCTGCTTCCTGGGGAGAGCAGGGTGCAGGTGCAGCTCAGCTGCTTTGCAGGGAGGGTGCAGCTCAGGGCACTGGCCCAGGCAGTTGCCGCTTCAGTTCTGCCAAGTGATGGGGTGCGGAGCACTCGACCAGCCTGGCTGTGGTCCAGGGTTGGCAGAGCACACCCTCCAGTGCAGGCTGGGGGGAGGGCACTAAAACTCATGTCCATTGGCTCCATCTCCTGAAGTTAGGATGAGATTGCAAAAATGCTGTCTGGCAGTGCTCCCATCTCTGGATAAAGTCCCTGCAGCAACTGCTTTAAAATTAGTAAGTGGGTCTCCCTCATTTATGCTATAGTAGGTTTTCAATCTATCACTTCTACACTGGGTCTCAGGGAGAGTAGGTTTGCAAGCAAGGCCTTTAAGAGTGGGATCTCTGTTTCCTACATTTCTGTGTTTCTCCTGGTCTGTTCCCCTTTGATTTTCAAAACCAGACATCTGGGGGGCCCGTCTTTCCAATGCTGTCCCTCAGAGTCAGGAAGCCTGATGTGTGGTATAATCCCTTCACTCCTCAAGGGTTCCAGATTTGGGGAATCCCTCCAGTTGTGGGGTCACCACACCTGGGGTGGGGTCCTGGGCAAGGCTGTGTCTCCACCTGTCAAATCCTTCTCAATGCTTTTATTTGGTCTTTTGTTGTGGAGAGGCTGTTCCTCCAGTTCTCAGGTCCTTTTCAGAGGAAAATTATTTGTAGCTGTAGATTTACTGTGTCCATGGGAAGAGGTTTTCTATTGTGTTCAGGGTCTTCCTGTGTTGCCATCCTGAACTGCACTCTTAGCTCCCTCTCTTGATTCCTCTCCCACATTCCTGCATTCTCACCTCGACTTACGGTCTTTATAACCTCTTTCTGGGCTAGGGCCAATGTCTTGCAGGCAGGTCTCCCTTCTGTGTTGTTCTGCAGTTCAGTCTCCCTCAATCACTGCTTTCTGGAAGTTTAATCTTCTACCACAGAGCTGCAGTTATATTCACTTACATGAGAGAAGCTTGCCCTGGCTTTACCAAATAAACACTGCTTTTTTACTGCTAACTTTGGGGATATTTGAAAAATTGTTCCATCGTATCTTTCTAGCAGCATATCTCAATTCAGCTGCTTTTCTTCACATTCTCTATGACTCAACAAAATTGATCTATTGATCGAAGGGAGGGAGGGAGGAAAGAAGGAAAAAGAGAGAAAGAAAGAAACAACTGAAAAAAAGGGATATAGAATTGATGAACTGTAGGAGAACTTCAAGCAGCCTAATATTATTGGAATCCCCAAAGAAGATGAGAAAGAGGGGGGACAGAAGAAAAATATTGGGAGAAACAATGGCTAAAAATGTCCCAAATTTAATGAAAACAAAAGCCCATAGATTCAGAAACTCAATGAACTCCAAGTAAAAGAAACATGATGAAAACTGCACAAAGTCATATCATAAGCAATTTGTTGAAAACTAGTAATAAATAGAGAAATCTTAAAAGCATCCAAAGGAAATTATACAGTATGTGCAAGGAACAGATATAAGACTGACTCCTCATCCTTTTCTTCTGAGAACCCTGATGTCTTACTTTAACTTCCAGTCATTTCCCTGCCAAATATGGTCCTTTCCTGTTCCCCCTCAGACACTAAAAGGTGAAGAGTAAAAATTAACATCACATTTAGGGGTCGAAATGAAGTCCAAACTGGTTTTCAAAGCATGGTTCATGATTTAAAGGAGTATGATGATGATTTCATGATTTTTATTTTAGCATGTCTTTTCTGCCCACCTGGGCATTTCCTTTTATTAGTGGTCTGTTTTCTCATCACAGTATGTCATTCACTCAATAGATGTTTTATGAATGTCTGTTCTGTGCAAGGGGCTCATCTAGGGCTTATTACAGTTTGCAGTTTAATCTGAGGCAAGACCAAAATGAGAGGGCAACAGAATGGGCACCAAATCTCAGCTTTACACTTGGTTCTGCCGGTCACTTAACTCACTTCCTACCCATGTGGTCAATGAGCAGAGTGGAGCTAAGTGGTATCTGAGGTCCTCCTGGTCATGAGTATTTTACATGTCCTGACTTATTCCTATTGCTTTACTTTACATTTTTCAGAGGTTTATAAATAAAAGCTAAATGCACATAAAAGAATAGTGGCAGTAATTTTAAAACCTTTTTCCAAAAATTGCTGGGCATCTGCATGTATAGGACATATGCTAAACAGTGGAATGCACAGATGAATAGAGCTAGGACCCTTCCTTCAAGGAGCTCAAAGTTTGGGGAAAGTGGTTTTCCAGTGTACAAAAGGAAATAAATAAAGCAGCTAGAAACTTGGGGAAAAATGGAAATGAATTAAAGTCAATTTTGGACTTGAATCAAAGGAGACGTGTTTGTGTTTGGGGCCAAAAAAAAAAAACAGGTTCAGGTTTATATTTAGAAAGAATACCCTACCTGCATGACCCTGAGCAGGAAAATAGAAGATTATCCAAACATGAGTCTCTGACTTCAAGTCATGGATTCAAGACAGTAAAAAGCAAAAGTCCAACATACAATGTTTGTCAAACCAGTTGATGTGATCATCTAAAAACCTGGTAAATTATGGAAGTCTATGAGGATTTCACATCCTTCAGCACTGTTGCTATGTAACATTAAAAATCTACAACATAGATTGGGGTTGAACTTCTAAAGGAATCAAAATGTGTATAAGATAATGATACGCATACCCTGAAATTCATCATAAGATGGTCCCTGGGAATCTAGTCTCAAAAATGGGGTACTGAAATTCATCTTCTTATGCCTGCTATATTCATGCTCCAGAGCCTAATTCCTTTGTCAGATACAGCAGGACACAAAAATCATTAATTGAGCATCTATTTTTCACAAGGTATTGGGGATACAAAGGTGAAGTAAGTCTCCTTTCCAGGAGCTCAGAATCTATAAGGATGACATGTAAGCATTACAATTCCATGGTTAAGTGCAGGCCCATAATCTATCTGAAACCTTCACATCAGATTTGTTTTGGAATCCAGAACTTTTCAATTTTAAGAAAAGGTCATACAGTGTTTATATGACCTAATGTATCATACTCTTTGTCTAAAGCGGCACTCAATAAGCAAACATGCTGACAATTCTTCAGGGAATCTATGAATATTCACACAAAATATGCTAAAGACTAAAAATAGACTCACATCTGTTCAGATCATATTGACTCCCAAATGAGTTCAGGTCAGCTTGAGTTTCACTACCCAGTCAAGAGCTTCGGGAGACTTTAGACATGAAGATAAAAGAATGAAGATCTGAATTGGAAAGGCCAGGGGGAGGGGCTGACTAACCCTGCTTGGGAATATTAAAGGTTTTTCCTTCTGGAAGCTCTCCTGGAATTTGGACGCTCATCTGTTCATCTGTATTGTATATTCAGGACTCTAAATTTCTTGACTTCCATTTTTCTTATCTCTTTCTCAGCATATAGATTGATTTGGAACATACTGGGTGCTTAATAATTTCTTAATTAACAAATCTAAGCACATACATGACACAGGCCCAAACGTAAATGCTTGTGAGAAACGGTTATTATATTAAGTGAATAAAGCAGAAATAATTCTACCTTTTATAGTATATTTAAAACAACTTTAAAATGCAGAGAAAGAAGTGTAGAGCCATGAAAATATTTCTACTTTTTTGGATGGTTTTCCCTAATTTCTTTAATAAACATGCATTTTTAAATAAACTTGGAAAAATTCTGGAGTCCTACTGAATTTGAAATGACTTTATTTTTGTATATCTCCACCCATGATTTTCTTTAGATTTATTTGATGCCAGAAATTTGTTTTTAGGAATCTCATATTTTCAATAAGGTGATTAACAGCCTCCAGAGCCTTATGCAAAATTCTGAGCTTCAAAATTCACAGAGTTTCTGATGCTGTACTCTGGCAAAGGGGAACACGTTTCCCATGTATTTTGTACAAGACAGAGTGATGAATGCTGTTTCTGGTAAGACTGAAATGTGTGGCAACATCCAAATCTTCTCACTCCACATATTTTATACAGTGAAATGGGAGTGAAGTCCATACTGCAGAGAAGTCCATACAGCTTCCTTATTGTGGTTGCTACTAGCCTTGAATTTGGTGTAAAGCAAATGTCTATCTTAACATGATTGTAGGAGTTATGCCAGACACATGTTTTAAACCCTGGTCTTATCACATGAAGGTTTTTTATGATGATATTTTTTGCTTTCTTATTGTGGTAAAATACACACAAATTTACTATCTTAACCATTTTAAAGTGTACAGTTCTGTAGTATTAAGTATGTTCCCACTGTTTTGAAACCATCACCACCATCCACCACCAGAACTATTTTTCATCTTGCAAAACTGAAACACTGTACCCATGAAACCATAACTCCTCATATTTATATTAATTTTTAAAATTTTATATGTGGTAACATACACATAACACAAAATTTGGCATCTCAACCATTTTTAAGTGTACGATTCATTGTTACTAAGTACATCCATGTTACTGTGTTCTGTGTACGTCTTTTACATCTAGTTGGTTTATTGTGTTGTTCAAGTCCTTATTTCCTTACTTACCTTATGTCTGGTTGTTCTGTCCATTATTGAAAGTGGGATGTTGAAATCTCCAATTATTATTGAAGAAATGTCTATTTTTCCCTTCAGTTCAGTCAGTTTTTGCTTCATATATATATATATTTTAAAATTAATTAATTTATTTGTTTAACTTTTTTTGGCTGTGTTGGGTCTTTGTTTCTGTGCGAGGGCTTTCTCTAGTTGCAGTGAGTGGTGGCCATTCTTCATTGCGGTGCACGGGCCTCTCACTGTCGCGGCCTCTCTTGTTGTGGAGCACAGGCTCCAGACACGCAGGCTCAGTAGTTGTGGCTCACGGGCCCAGTTGCTCCGCGGCATGTGGGATCTTCCCAGACCAGGGCTCGAACCGGTGTCCCCTGCATTGGCAGGCAGATTCTCAACCACTGCACCACCAGGGAAGCCCTGCTTCATATATTTTGATGATCTGTTACAAGGTGAGTAAATGTTTGCAATTGTTGTACCTTCTTGCTATACTGAATCTTTTTTTTTTTGTTTTAATGAAGTCTCTTTATTCTTTTTTTATTTTAATTAATTAATTTATTTATTTATGGTTGTGTTGGGTCTTCGCCTCCGTGCGAGGGCTTCCCCCAGCCGCGGCAAGTGGGGTCCACTCTCCATCGCGGTGCGCGGGCCTCTCACTATCGCGGCCTCTCTTGTTGGGGAGCACAGGCTCCAGACGCGCAGGCTCAGCAATTGTGGCTCACGGGCCCAGTCGCTCCACGGCATGTGGGATCTTCCCAGACCAGGGCTCGAACCCGTGTCCCCCGCATTGGCAGGCAGACTCCCAACCACTGCGCCACCAGGGAAGCCCTATACTGAATCTTTTATTAAGATATATTGTCCTATTTTGTCTCTTATGAATTTTTTATTTAAAGTCTATTTTGTCTGATATCAGTATAACTACCTCTGCTGTCTTTTGATTACTATTTGCATGGAATATCTTTTCCAGCATTTCACTTTCAACCTATTTTTATGTGCCAATCCAAATTGAATACCTTATAGATGGTATGTAACTGGATCATGTGTATTTTTTATCCATTCTGAAAATCTCTGTCTTTGATTGGAGAGTTTACACTCAAAATAATTACTGTTAAGGGAGGACCTACTTCTGCTTGATATAATATTCTAAGTGTGTGTACACATATGTGAATGAGAAAAAAAGAAGGAAAAATCACAAAAACTTTGATAAAATGTTTGCATTTAAAAAGTACTGAAAGTCTTTGTACTAGTAATTTCAGTAATGCTACTTGCATCGTCAACGTAATGTAGAACTTAAAAAACACACAGACCTTGATTTGCTAAAACAAAGTCATTGAATTCATTTCTAAATCACATTTATTTTAATATTTTACTTAAAGAACTGACTTTAAATATCAGCAATGAAGAGAATAAATTTTTCAAAGAAAACCAACAATGAGAACAGAAAATAGCAACACATTTTATGATTAGTATAACATTTTCTGGTATCATATGACTAGCATATTAACTCTTTTCACTGTAAATTTCAGTTCACCCTTATGACAAAAGCTTTTTGATGATCTCTGCTCTTGTCAGATGTTCTTCAAGGTTTATAAGAATATGTATCTTACTAATTTTATTTATTTATTTTTTACATGTCCAGTATAGAGAACAAGGGCAATTCTTACCTTGTATGTTATTATATGTTATAGAAGGATGATCTTACAAGTAAGTGAGTTAGGTATTCTTCCCTATTGTGAGACTTAGGAGCCACATTCACCCCATAATTAAAAAAAAAAACAAACATATATCTGGCTTGTTTTTGTACCTGAAATTCCCCACCATTATATAAATATTTTTTTCCTCTCTATGAGTAAAAAGTCTCTTTAAAAGTATCACCTCCCATGGAGTGATAAGGAATCAAACTCTTGCTATCCATCTTGTCAATTAGAGGAAAAGGTGTAAATGATAGGAGAGATTCCATTTTATCACAGAGGAATAAAGAAAGGCTTCCAGCTTAGATCTAGATGATAAATTATGCTCCAGCTTTCTGCATAGTCCCTCACACCAAGCCTGGAGGCACTGGAGAAAACACAGGGTGTCAGAATAGATGCCTGTAGGAACAAAACTTAAAGGAAAACTAGGAAGACTAAAGGTTGGATCTCACTGTAAGGAAGAATGGTGGCTGGAAGAGGGACAGAGATAGGGGCTTGAGCCCAGCTGAGTAGGGCACCTGTTAAAATTTGGAGCAACAAATTTTGTCTATGACAGAGCACTCTGGGCAAGAGCTGATTAGAACCCCTTTGGTGGCATGTAAGGACACAGGCTGGTGTTGCTGACCAGGGAAGCACTCAGAATAGGGGGACCTACAAACAGGTACATAAGTGTGCCAACACTTTAAGGTCCACCTTGTCCTGGTCCCTGGTGAGGGAGAAGTAGCAGGAAGACAACGGCAGGAAGGAGGAAGGAAGACAATGCCAAAATCATGCTGAGAACAGGTGCACATAGACCAGCTAGTGTGCATCTACACCCCTTCCCCTTGGACCAGGCTCTTGAAACTAAGGTTGAGTTCATCAGACAAGAGTGGTACCTTCAGACATGGGAGGAAGTTGACCTGGGTGCAAAAAAGGTCATGAAAAAAAGAGATGCTTGAGTCTGCACTACAGTACTGAGTTCAGACATCTGTTTTGCTTTCTCGCTGTAAATTTTACCAAAAGGAGAACAAGCCTAGACAGCTGACAGTCTAGAGAGAACAAACCTGAGCTTGGGGCAAAACAGTTAAAGTATTGATGAAGGTCAAACATTGGGAAAAAAGGCAAAAAGAGACCTATCTGTAACAGAAGAAACAAGTGCAATATGGCAGTTTGAGGAGGGATTTTAAACAACTATTGTTATTATTTCAGAAATTTTTTAAAAGGCATTTGCAAGCATGAAATAAGAACAAGATGGGTGCATGAGAAATGATTGGTGATATTGCCTTAAAAATAACATTTTCAAAAGAATTATAGCACCAATTGGTGGCCTCCCTAGATCACCACTCTCATTTCCCAATGGCCCATAATTTCCACTGGGACATGTGTGGTTCTCAAAGAGCCTATGGCCTTGAAAAACTGAACAATGTGTGTTGCTTCCCTGTCCACAGTGACTGATCTTTGTGTTGGCGTGTAACCTAAGATGGTCAAATTCAAGTGACTGTCAGGATTCAATGGGGAAGTTGTGGGACACAGATGTTTCTAGATTGCTCTGGATGATGTTGCTTGAAGCCTAAAACTGTCTTCCTATCATAATGGAAGTGAGTCTGAGCATCAAGTCTACATATAAAGATCAGAGCTAGGAGCCCTGTTCATACTATAGCTGAAGACATATTTGGTTGCATATGCCATTAAATTCCTTTCCATCTTTAAGATGAAACTGGATTTTTTTCTACCTGCAAATAAATTTCTCAAAATGATAACAATGATTTAAATGATAGAATAAATGGATTCAGAGAGCAAATTAATAAACCAAACATTAAGATGGAGGAGGTCTTTTCAAAAGTAATATCAAGAGATAGAGAATGAAAATTTTAAGTGATAAGCTAAGAAAAATGTGAAAGCAAAAGAGCCAATCTGTCTAAAGAGGAGAGGAAATAGGGACAAAGGAAAAACAAAACATTTTTAAATTAATATATGTGCTTTTAAATGACACTAGATTTCTGTTGAAAGAGTTTATAGAGTGCCAAGCTTTTCCCCTACAAAGTCATCAAACTCACCAAGAATATCTGCAACTATCTGAAAATCAACATGATGATTTGGGAAGGTTAAAGATAGGTGAGTGACAAAGCATGATAAAAACAATTGCTGGTTCCCATAAAAGAGTATACAGGTATTGATAATATTAAATAATTAGGGGAAATGTGGGTACATAAAGGCCTTAAAAATTAAGTGTTACTATAAAAAAAACTACATAGAGCTTACAAATCAGCAGTAGAAAAAGAAAAAAATCATCTGTGCAATAATAATTAGAAAAAGAAATCAAAACCAAAAAAAAATGATAATTACAAAATATGAAGGAAGATGGCAAAATAAGTTCATTTTTATCTATTATTATGTTATACACAAATGTATTTATTTATTTAAAGGATGCAGTCATATGTTTTAATAAAATAGAACTAATGATATGTATTTAAAAGATGAAGAAAAAATATCACAAGAAATTTGAATTAAAAGGATTAAAAAACAAAGGAATAGCTAACGAATGTTAAAATAATTCAAGCTGGCCATTTTAATATGAAAAAATAGCATTCAAATAAGGATGAAAGTGTGACAGAAAGGAACGTTGCATACTGATTAAAGGAAAAATCTATACTAAATGGAGACAATAATTAAAATCATATATCACATAAATATATAGCCTTGAACTACGTAATATATCATATGACAAAGTATTAGGAAAAATATGTAATTTACAAGTGTAATTGGAAGTTACACACACACCCCTCAAAACACAGTATCCTCAAAATTATCCTAGGTTATGGAGGACTTGACTAGCATGCTTAACAAGTACAATTTAATTGATGTGTTTCCATTTTTTTGTACTATTCATTAGGACTCTAGATTCCTCTCAAAAGCATGGGGAACAGTAAAATAAGCCACATGGGACATCTCAATACATTTCAACATCCAAACATTTTCTCTTACCACAATCCAATAAATTTGAAAATTAGTAGCAAATGGATAATTAAAACAGTTTATAAAACTTAAAAGCATACTCCCTTTAAACAATGGATTAAAGATGAAATGACAAAAAAACTCTAAAGTACTTAGTGCTAAATAGCAGTTAAATTTCAAAATATCAAAATGTTTACTTAGAGAGAAAAATAATAATTTTAAATGTGTCAGAAAAAAATGTCAAAAATGAATGAGCTTATATATTGGCCTCAAGAAATTAAATAAATTAAAAACATAAACTTAAAGAAATAAGGAAAGGAATCAAGAAAGATATCACAAATCCAAAAAACAGAGAACAACAAAACAATAAGAATGATTACAGACATACAATATGATAAAATTCTGAAAAGACAGATCAGTAAAACACAAGTAAACATTCACAACAGAGAGACAGAGAAGTTACAAAAACAAGAGAGAGGGGATGGGGAAATAACCACAAATATAGAAGAGATTCAAAAATATTAGAAGAACATTTTGGAAAAGAATAAGCCACAAACCGAAGCTCTATTTAACATGGATAAATACATAAGATCAAAGACACAGTAACTGCCAAAATTGGCACAATGATAGAAAAATTAAACAGAAAAGTAACTATTAAAACAGAAATTGTCAACAATTTCCCAACTCCCCACATTCCCAAGCCTAAATGGCTTACTGGTGGATTTTCCCACACATCAGAGGACAAAGGCACACTCACAAACAATTCATTATCAAAATTAGAGAAAGGGGAAAACTTCCCATATTTTTAAATAAAAATTTTATATCACTTTTATTTATTGGAGTAAAATTGCTTTACAATGTTGTATTAGTTTCTGCTGTAAAATGAAGTGAATCAGCTATATATATACTTATATTCCCTCCCTCGTGGACTTCCATCCCAGCCCTCCCCCCAATCCCACCCATCTAGGTCATCACAGAGCATGGAGCTGAGCTCCCTGTGCTATACAGCAAGTTCCCACTAGCTACCTATTTTACACATGGTAGTGTATTTATGTCAAGCCTAATCTCCAAATTCGTTCCACCTTCCCTTCCCCCAAAGGCGAAGATGTCCACGTGTCCATTCTCTATGTCTACATCTCTATTCCTGCCCTACAAAGAGGTTCACCTGTACCATTTTTATAGATTCCACATATGCGTTAATATACGATATTTGTTTTTCCCTTTCTGGCTTACATCACTCTGTATGACAGACTCTCATCCACATCTCTACAAATGACCCAGATTCATTCCTTTTTATGGCTGAGTAATATTCCACTGTATATATGTAACACATTGTCTTTATCCATTCATCTATCATTGGACAGTTATGTGTTTCCATGACCTGGCTACTGTAAGTAGTGCTGCAATGAAAAATGGACTACATGTGTCCTTTTGAATTATGGTTTTCTCAGGGTATATGACAAGTAGTGGGATTTCTGGGTCATATGGTAGTTCTATTTTTAGTTTTTTAAGGAACCTCCATACTGTTCTCCATAGTGACTATATCAATTTACATTCCCACCAACAGTGCAAGAGGGTTCCCTTTTCTCCACACCCTCTCTAGCATTTATTGTTTGTAGATGTTTTGATGATGGCCATTCTGACCAGTATAAGGTGATACCTCATTGTAGTTTTGATTTGTATTTCTCTGATAATTAGTGATGTTGAGAATCTTTTTATGTGCCTCTTGGCCATCTGTATGTCTTCTTTGGTGAAATGTTTATTTAGTTCTTCTACCCATTTTTTAATTGGGATTTTTGTTTTTTTTGATATTGAGCTCCATGAGCTGTTTGTATATTTTGGAGATTAATCCTTGCCCGTTGCTTCATTTGCAAATATTTTCTCCCATTCTGAGGGCTGTCTTTTTATCTTGTTTATGGTTTCCTTTGCTGTGCAAAAGCTTTTACGTTTAATTAAGTCTCATTTGTATTTTTGGAAGAGTTTGAGAAGGATTGGTGTTAGGTCTTCTCTAAATGTTTGATAGAATTCACCTGTGAAGCCATCTGGTCCTGGACTTTTGTTTGTTGGAAATTTTTAATTACGGTTTCAATTTCATTACTTGTGATAGCTCTGTTTATATTTTCTAATTCTTCCTGGCTCAGTCTTGGAAAATTGTACCTTTCCAAGAATTTGTCCATTTCTTCATGGTTGTCCATTTTATTGGCATAAAGTTACTTGTAGTAGTCTCTTATGATGCTTTGTATTTCTGCGGTGTCCATTGTAACTTCTCTGTTTTCATTTCTAATTTTATTGATTTGCGTCCTCTCCCTTTTTTTCTTGATGAGTCTGGTTAAAGGTTTATCAATTTTGTTTATCTTCTCAAAGAACCAACTTTTAGCTTTATTGATCTTTGCTATTGTTCTCTTTGTTTCTCTTTCACTTATTTCTGCTCTGATCTTTATGATTTCTTTCCTTCTACTGACCTTGGATTTTCTTTGTTCTTCTTTCTCTAGTGGCTTTAGGTGTAAGGTTAGATTGTTTATTTGAGATTTTTCTTGTTTCTTGAGATGAGATTAAATTGCTATCAATTTCCGTCTTAGAACTGCTTTTGCTGTGTCCCATAGGTTTTGGGTCATCGTGTTCTCATTGTCATTTGTTTCTATGTATTTTTTTATTTCTTCTTTGATTTCTTCAGTGATCTCTTGGTTATTTAGTAGTGTACTGTTTTGCCTCCATGTATTTGTGTTTTTTACAGTTTTTTCCCCCTGTAATTGATTTCCAATCTCATAGCATTGTGGTCAGAAAGGATGCTTGATATGATTTCAATTTTCTTGAATTTTCTGAGGCTTGTTTTGTGACACAAGATGTGATCTATTCTGCAGAATGTTCCATGTGCACTTGAGAAGAAAGTGTATTCTGCCAGTTTCGGGTGGAATGTTCTATAAATATCAATTAAATCTATCTGGTGTATTGTGTCATTTAAAGCTTGTGTTTCCTTATTTACTTTCTGTTTGGATGATATATCCATTGCTGTAACTGTGGTTTTAAAGTCCCCTACTATTATTGTGTTACTGTCAATGTCCTCTTTTATGGTTGTTAGCATTTGCCTTATGTATTGAGGTGCTCCTATGTTGGGTGTATAAACATTTACAATTGCTATATCTTCTTCTTGGATTGATCCCTTGATCATTATGTAGTGTCCTTCCTTGTCTCTTGTAACATTCTTTATTTTAAAGTCTATTTTATCTGATATGAGTATTGCACTCCAGCTTTCTTTTGATTTCCATTTGCATGGAATATCTTTTTTCATCCCTTCACTTTCAGTCTGTATGTGTCCCTAGGTCTGAAGTGAGTCTCTTGTAGACAGCATATATATATATGGGTCTTGTTTTTTGTATCCATTCAGCCAATCTGTGCCTTTTGGTTGGAGCATTTACTCCATCTACATTCAAGGTTATTATCAATATGTATGTTCCTATTACCATTCCCTTATTTGATTTGGCTTTCTTATTGTGGGTCTTTTTCTTCTCGTGTTTCCCGCCTAGAGAAGCTTCTTTAGCATGTGTTGTAAAGCTGGTTTGGTGCTGCTGAATTCTCTTAACTTTTGCTTTTCTGTAAAGCTTTTGATTTCTCTGTCAAATCTGAATGAGATCCTGGCTGGGTAGAGTCATCTTGGTTGTAGGTTTTTCTCTTTCATCATTTTAAGTATATCATGCCACTCCTTTCTGGCCTGCAGAGTTTCTGCTGAAAAATCAACTGATATCCTTATAGGGATTCCCTTGTATGTTAATTTTTGCTTTTCTCTTGCTGTTTTTAATATTTTTCTTTGAATTTAATTTTTGTTAGTGTGATTAATATGTGTCTTGGTGTGTTTCTCCTAGGGTTTATCCTGTTTGGGACTCTGTGCTTCCTGGACTTGGATGACTATTTCCTTTCTCATATTAGGGAAGTTTTCAACTATAATCTCTTCAAATATTGTCTCAGATTCTTTCTTTTTCTCTTCTTCTTCTGGAACCCCTATAATTTGAATGTTGGTGCATTTGATGCTGTCCCAGAGGTCTCTGAGATTGTCTTAAGTTCCTTTCATTCTTTTTTCCTTATTCCACTCTTTGGCATTTATTTCCACCAACCTTCTTCCAGCTCACTCATTCGTTCTTCTGCCTCAGTTATTCTGTTATTGCTTCCTTCTAGTGTATTTTTCATTTCAGTTATTGTGTTGTTCATCTCTGTATTTTTGTTGTTGTTGTTCTTTAGTTCTTCTAAATCTTTTAAAAACATGTCTTGCATTTTATCTGTCTGTGCCTCCATTCTATTTCTGAGATTCTGGATCATCTTTACTATCATTACTCTGAATTCTTTTTCAGGTAGGTTGGCTATTTTCTCTTCATTTATTTGGTCTTGTAGGTTTTCACCTTGCTTCTTCATCTGTGACATATTTTTTTTGTCATCTCATTTTTTTTTTTTTGATGGGTGAGGTTGTGTTCCTGTCTTACTTGTTGTTTGGACTGAGGCTTCCAGCACTGGAGTTTGTAAGCTGTTAGATAGAGCTGGGTCTTAGTGCCAAGAAGAGGACCTCCAGGAGAACTCACTCCAATGAATATTCCCTGGGGTCTGAGGTTCTCTGTTAGTCCAGTGGTTCAGACTCAGAGCCCCCAGCACAGGAGTTCTGGCCCAAACCCCAGCTTATGAACCAAGATCCCACAAGCTGCATCGGGCAGCAAATAAATAAATAAAGGAAAAAATGAGCAGAACAATAACAAGAGTAAAAAATAAAATAATTAGAAAACTAACAGATATGTTAGGAAGAATAAAAAAATAAACATATAGATGAAACAACAACTGAAAGTTAAAACAGACCCACAATAGTAAAAAAGAGGAGGAAAAAAAAAGCCAGAAAAGGCCTTGGCTGAGGGGGGCGGGGCTTAGGCACGGGTGGGATTTAGGCAGTGGGTGTGGCCTATGCCTGGGACCCAGTGGGCCGAAAAGGCCCTGGGGTGTCTGGGGCATGGGGCTTAGGCTCAACGCAGCAGGAGGGGCCCAGGAGTGCCTCTGGCCTTGGAGGGTGGAGAACCAGGTCCAGAACCCCAGCAGGCTCACTGGGCCTGAGTGGGTGGGGGAAATGCTAGGCCCATTCCCCCCAATCCTCTGATCCCAGAGGACCCCTCTCTGTTGGCCTCTCTTTTTCTTCCCCTCCTCCTTTCCTCTTATGCCCCTAAGACCCATGTGGCCAGAGGGGACCCCAGAATGCAGAGGACCAGACCCAGAAGCCCAACAGTCTCCCCAGGGCCATGAGTGGGGGAAAAGCCCACATCACTTCCCCTAATCCCCTGGCCCCAGAGGGTCCCCTCCATCTGCCTCTCCTCCTCTTCCCCCTCCTCCATCCATCCTATGTCCCTAGGACCCCTGTAGCCAGAGGGGGCCTCAGAGGACAAAGGATCAGGCCTGGGAGCCCAGCAGGCTTCCTGGGCTGAGTGGGTGGGGGAAACGCTAGGTGCACTCCGCCTTGATCCTCCGAGCCCCCAGGGCCCCTCCAGGCATGGGAACCCCTCCCCCCTCCCAGCCACCCCTCAGGGCACTGTCCAGCCTCCACTTCTCCTCCCTCCTCTCTCCCCCCTTGCTCCCTCCATGTCCAATCTGGTCACTCAGGGGTTCCTCCCATCTCCATAGGCGTCAAGGTCACCCACCAGCCTCTGGCAGGCATCCTAGTTGTGGGGAGACATGAACTCTCCGTCCTTCCCTGCCACCATCTTGATTCCACCCGAGAAATGATTATATCATTGACACAGGTCAAATAATGAAATTCAAAGAGATCAAAAATTGTGGACTCATTTTCCTTTTGAGCATAGATGCAAAAATCTTAAATAATATATTATAGTTGATGCAACACAAGAGTATTTTAAGCAAAACGTAATTTCAAATTCATATAGATTTATCTTAGGAATGCAAAACTAAAGAAATAATTACATGCCTGTCATTTATCTCACAAAATTAACAGATTTAAGGAGAAAAACAACATCCCAACATAGAGGGCAAAAGGCATTTGACAAAGTATATATATTATATATATATATATATATATATATATATATATATATATATATATATATTTGTTAATATATATTAACGAATTTAAAATACCTATAGGTAAGTAGGAATATAATAAAATTTCCTTAATCTGACAACTATATTTACAAAAACTTTACAGCAAACATCAAGCTTAATATAGAAACTGAAGAAGCATTTTATTTAAAGTAAGAAAACAAGAATTCCTGCAGTAAGAGAAAATAATTATTAAGATTGAAACAAAAGAAGTAAATTTCTGTAGGAGCAGATGATATGATCACTTACAGGAAAGCAAAACTGACAACATATTAAAACTAGTAAAATAAGTTCAGCCAAATTGCTATGTAATCTAACAACACATCAAATTCAGCAGTATTTCTCAACACCAATAATTTTTTAAAAAGGAAAAGTGTAATATCATGTACAATATCATGTACAGTATCAGCAACAAAATAAACAATATGGTATTGAGGAATTAACCTAAAAACAAGAAAAAAGTGGATAGAAACTCTATAAAGAAAAAAATGTAAATCTATTAACATAAATGAAAACCTGGATAACTAGAGAGATTACACTGTGTTTGTATATGAGAAGGCTTAATGTTGTAAAGATGTCAACTTTATTCCAAGTTAATCTATAAACTTAACATTCTTCCAATAAAAATCACAATGTGATACATTGTGGCTTTGAAACATTTAACTTTGAAATATATATGAAATAATTGAACACAAAAAATAAAAAAGTAATTTCTTCACACTGTCTCTATCAAATATAATCAGGCTCATTTTTAGGCCATGATAATTTAAACAATACATTTTTGGCACAGAAATTTTTTTTAAAAAAGACAAAATATCAGACATGTGTGTAGGCAAACTTGCTTTTTCCTTCCAGTTTTATTGAGATATAATATGCATACAGCATTGTATAAGTTTAAGGTGCACAGCATAATGATTTGACTTATATACATCATGAAATGATCACAATATATTTACTGAACATCCATCCTCTCATATAGTTACAAAATTAAAGAAATAGAACACAAAAATTTTCTTTGTGATGAGAATTCTTAGGATTTACTCTCTCAATAGCTTTCATATATAATATACACCAATGTTAATTATGTTTACATCACATCCCTAGGACCTATTCATCTTATAACTGGAAGTTTGTACCTTTTGACCACCTTCATCCAACTCCCCCTTTTCCCAACCACCATCTCTGGTAACCACAAGTCTGATCTCTTTTTCTGTGAGTTTCTTGGTTAGTTGGTTGGTTGGTGTCTGAATTATAACTGACCTACAACTCTGTGTAGTTTCTATTAAACAACATAGTGATTTGATATTTCTATACATTTCAAATTGATATATATACCACATCTTCTTTATCCATTCATCTATTGATGGGCAGTTAGGTGGCTTCCATATCTTGGCTATTATAAATAATGCTGCAATGAACATAAGGGTGCATATATCTTTTCAAATTAGTGTTTTCATTTTATTCAGCTATATACCCAAGAGTGAAATTGCTGGGTCATATGGTAGTTCTATTTTTAATGTTTTGAGGAATTTCCATACTGTTTTCTGTAGTCTCTGGCTGCAGGGCCCAGGGGTCCCAGAGCTGGTATTGGCCCACTGGTGAGTGGGGCTGCAGCCCAGGGTGTCCTGGGGCTAGTGCCAACTCACCAGTGGTTGGATCTGGATCCCAGAGTCTCTGGGGCTGCTGGGGCTGCTGTGGCTAGTGCCAGAAAACTGGTGTGTGGGGCCAGATCCTGCGCCCTCTTGTGGACGTGGCCAGGTCCCAGGACAGCTGTGGGCTCAGGGGGTCTTAAGACAGACTGCTTGCTAGTGTGTGGGGCTGTATTCAGTTTTATTCCTATGAATTGGAGAACGTAGATGAAATTGACAAATTCCAAAGAGACGAACTACTGAAACTGATTCAAGAAGAAATAGTCATTCTGAATAGAAAAGTTAAAAAATTTAAATAATAATCAAAATGGTACCCATAAAGAAATGCCTAGGTATAGGTAGCTTTACTGGTGATTTCTACCAAACACTTAAACAATCATTAACATCAATTCTTCACAAACTCTTCCAAAAATGTTGAAGAGAAGATAAAACTTCTCAACTCATTCTATGAGGCCAGCATTTTCCTGATTCCAAAAACTCATAAAGACATAATGAGAAAAGAAAACGACAAACCAATACCTCTTATAAAATATGGACCACAGAAATCTACAACAAGATACCAGAAAATCAATTTGGCATTGTATAAAAAAGAATTACATACTATCACCAAGTAAAATTTATCCCAGGGATGCAAGCACAGTTTATCATCCAGAATCATCTTAACAAAATAAAAATCAAAAAGCATATGATTACCTTAGTAAGCTCTGACACAACACAACAGACTTTCATGATAAAAGCACTAAACAAATTATGAATAGAAGGGAACTTTCCCAATCTGATAAAAGTCATCTATGAAAAGCTCACAATTAATATCCTACTTTATAGTGAAATTCTTGATGATTTCCCCAAAAGATCAGAAACAAGATAAGGAAGTCTATTCTTGATGCTTCTGTTCAACATTGTACTGTAGGTTCCAGCCAGAGCAGTTAGGCAAGAAAAATAATTAAAAAGCATCCAGACTGAAAAAGATGTAAAACTGTCTCCATTCACAGATCACATGATAATATATGCAGAAAATCCTAAGGAATCCAGTAAAAAAACAAACTATTAGAACTAATAAATAAGTTCATCAGTGTTGCAAGATACAAGATCAATATACACAAATTGACAGTATTTCTATAACTTGCAGGGAACAACCTAAAAACAATGTTAAGAAATTAATTCCATTTTAAATAGCATCAAAAAGAATAAAATACTTAGGAATAAATTTAACAACAAAAAAAATGCAAGATCTGTACACTGAAAAGTACAAATGTTTTTGATAGTAATTTTTAAAAGATCTAAATAAATGGGAAAGTATCTTATACTCATGAATTGGAAAACATATTATAGTAATACTCCCCACATTTACCTACATATTTAATGTAATTCCTCTCAGAATCCTAGTTATCTTCTTCGTAGAAATTGACAAGCTGATTCTAAAATTCATATGGAAATGCAAACGACCCATAATTGCCAAAACAACTTTGAAAAATAAGTAAGGCATTTCATAACGATAAATTAGTAATGGAAGAGAAAATGCAAATAAATCTCAAATATTCTTTGATTGTTTAGCAAGTGGAAAAGGCACTAACTGAAGGGAGACTTCAGTCAAGGATATGTACTGCAATCTTTACAGTGAATACTAAATATATATATTTATATGTTAGAATTACATTAGCTAAAATTATGGAATTAGCTAGATTTATAAAGCCAATTGGAAGATGATATGAAATAATAAAACATTATTTGATTCATCTGAAAAAGAAGGTAGGAACAAAGAAATAAATGCAGAAAATACAGATAGGACAAATAAAAGACAATTAGTAAGATGAAAGATTTAACCTCAAATATATAAGTAATTACACCAATGTAAATGTACTAAACATTGCAAATGAAAGAACAAGATGGCTGGCCTGGAATAACTAAAAGATACGCAACTCTATATTGTTTACAAGAGATCCACTTATATAAAGACAGAAGTATGTTAAAAGCAAAAGGATTGAAAACCATATACTGTGAAAACAGTAAGTTTATACTTCTGGTAAGAATGTAAAATGGTACACCCACTTTGGAAAATAGTTTAGCACTTTCTTGAAAGCTTAAACATTCATCAGCCATATTAACAAGCCATGTCACTTATCTATTTACTAAAAAAAAAAGCTTATATCAATACATATTTTACACATATATTTATAGAAGTTTTTTGGGTGATAAGCAAAAGCTGGAAACAACATAAATATACATAATAATCAGATGAATGAATATGTAAGTTGTGGTATATCGCTACAATGGAATACTACTTCTCAATAAACAGGAATGAACTATTGATACACGCAATGACATAAATAAATTGCAAACTAATTAAGCCAAATGAAAAAAGACAAAAAAATCATACATACTGCATACACATACTGTGTGGTTTATACATGCTATATGATTTCATTTATATAAATTTATATAATATTCTAAAAATGTTTTTAAAATATCTATAAAGACAGAAAGCACATCAGTGGTTGTGTGGGAATAGTGTGGGTGAAGGGAGGTGAGCAGGGAGACCCTGGAGGGCAGGATTTCAAAGGGGCTTGGGGACTTTTGAGTGTGATGGCTATATCAATTATCTTGATTGTGGTGTTAGTTTCATGGGTATGCATAGCACCCACTTCAGTAAGTCAACATTTACCAAATCACATAATTTAATTATGTGTAGTTTATTGATGTCAATTACACTTCAGTACTGCTGTTAAAGATTTCTGATTAAGAAACATAAACATAGTTAAAGGAGTAATAACTTATAAAAAGAATATATTTGTCATGCTTCCTGCTGACAAATCATAAAGAATATGTGTCAGGTGGGGCCATGTATGTATATGCGTGTATGTAGATCTTAAATTATTTAGGGAGAAAAGAGAAGGTAACCAATTTTTAAAAATTTGAGCAAAAAAGATGAATAGATATTTCAATAATGGTGAAACCCAACTGGCTACAAAGAATATGAATTAAAAAGTTCCACCTCACTAGCTAAGAGAAAAAATCTACTTAAAAGGAATAACAAGCAACCACTGTACAAGAAATCAGAAAGGTAAACATTTACAAGTAAAATAATTTCAAATGTTGACAATGTGGGAAACCCTCACCTATTGCTTATGGGAGTGAAGATTGGTGCAGCCATTTTGCAGATAAATTTGGAAGTATTTGCTTAAAATAAGATAAACTTTATCTTACAGAAATTTCACTCCTGATATATACTCTAGTAAAACCTCTCATTTGGTACAAAGAGAGTTATTTATGTGGATATTTATCACAGCCTGATTTGTAATGACTATAAGTGGAAAGCAAGTCAAATGGGAATGAGGGAATAATATTTTTAAACTATCATATGCAAATGGTGGAATATAATGCAACAGTCTAAGGAAAGAACTAGGTCTAAGTAAGTAACAGGGATGAATCGCAAAAACATTATAAGCAAAAAAATCAGAATTACAGTACTCCTTAAACAGATTAGTAAAATATGCCCCCCCAAACAAACCAATACTGTAAATAGCTCATAGATGCCTAAATGCAAATAATTTTATGAAAAGTGGAATGGAAGGAAGGACACACATTAAATACTAACTGCAGATGCCAGTGGAGAGGAGTAAAATGTGGAGGGTTTAGAATTGGAAATAAGAGGTAAAGAGAACCAAATTTTTTAAATAAATTCAAAGTAAATAAATAGAAGAGAGTATAAGCTTAGATCAGTGATGATGATGAATCATAATATGAGATGTATAAACTACTGTGAACCTGATATCCAAAATTAATACGTTAATTTGCTGAAAATATGATGATATATGTTTTCTTTCTTTTTCTTTAACGTGAAGTATTAGTTTTGTTACAGTATTACTATGTCAAGGGCACAGTGGGCATGAAGATGGTGGGTAAATCAACATGAGATGTAACAAGGCCATCAAAAGACTCCAATTTACTTAAAAGAGAACACTTTAAGTTTTTTTATTGAAGTATAGTTGATTTACAATGTTGTGCAGGTTTCAGGTGTACAGCAAAGTGATTCAGTTCTATATTTAGAATTCCTGAAAAAAAGAAAAAAGTGATAGAACCCAAAGTAAAGAGAAAGAGATTAGCCTTAGATAGGAGGATTATGCATTGTTTATGTTGCATGGTGACTTTTAACCATTTCTCCCAGGTTAATGAATACATTTTGAGACTATTCCCAATTATCACCATAAATCCACCAAGATATATTATTAGTTTTGCAGATGATGAAACCAAAGCCAAGAAAGTCTAACTAACCAACCCAGGTGACACACAGAGGAAAAGTAGAACAAAAATGTGTTTCTGGCCAAAAGCTCAGTATAAGTTCTCTAGACAAGGATTGGAAATACTTTTCTATAAAAGGTCAGACAGTAAATATTTTAGGCTTTGCAGGTCATGTGACCCTGTCACATCTATGCAATTCTGTTGCTGTAGCTATACACAAATATGGCTGTGTTCTAGTTCGATTTCAGTTATGGACACTGAAAATTGAAAATCACATAGTTATTATCACTGTGAAATATTCTTTTTTTGATTCTTTTCTGTCACCTAAAATTATTTCACTTATGCTTTACTTTTTTAAAATAATAAAAATAGTAACATACAGTTTAAACCTTAAAAAAATTAAAATATTAAAACCATTCATAGCTCCTGGGCCACACAAAAACAGGCAGTGGGGCAGAGTGACCCATGGTCATAGTTTGCTGACCCCTGCCCTGGACCATATTGTCATCGTGGTGACTTCAAATTGTTTGCTTCATCCTTTAGCAAATCCCTTTGGTCTTTCTAGATTCTAATCACCTATGCATTTTTGCAGTTATGTTTGTATTCATCCCTCGCACATATCTGTACTAATATTTTTGGCATTCTAAATCAACTCTTCTTTCTCTCTCCCTTCCGCTCTCTCTTTCCCTGTATTTTCCCTTATTCTCTGTCCCTCCCTTCTCAGGTCTTTCTTACATCTTTGCCTTTCTGAGCACATTCCACGATCCTCGGGGGTCCCATTGCACCCCATGCCAAAATGACTTCCGACTGTGCAAGAGTGTTGTGTGCTCATATGCTGTTTGAATGTCTTCCTCCTGCTCATAAGCTTCTTTTTTCAGGTATTAAGATAACTTTCCTTTGCGCATACCTAGTCCCAAAGTTCAAAGCAGGGGGAAATATGTAATTATAGCATGGCTCATGTCCCATCTCAGCAATATTTCTGATCTCAGGAGTTCCTTTGTCATGTTGCTGGCCAGGAGGGAAGGTGTGCTCCCTGGTACCAAGGCTTTGATAGATCTCAACAGACAATTATATTCCTGGGGCCCGTTTCATCTCAAGTGTATGACTGAATTAGTATCCAAACTCTCCCTTTGACACTTGGGTATAAATATTACAAGATACACATTAAAAAGAACTTTCCTTTAAGCTATGATATTTCTGAAAACTGACTTGATTCTGGATTTTCTTTCATCCAGAAGCATTTTAGGGAAACCTTTTGTTCAGGACTTAAGGGCTGAATGGATGCGCCTGTTTTTTGGGCTCTTGCCCTGAACTGGGTCTCTCTCTTAACTCTCTCTTAATTATCTTTCCACTGAGCTGCAGGCTCATTCAAAATTCACTAGTTTATGCAACCACTTAATTCCCTAAGGCTTTGATTCCTTGAAAACATACATTTAATACCATAAGTATAATGTCTGTAAAAGTAAATCGTGACGGGATGTGAAAAACAGCCATGAAATCAACTTTGATCCATCTGCATAAAGAACTTGTATCACATTTCAGATGAACAAGTCCACTGCAGTATTCTAAGAACTCAGATCTTTTTAAAAGATAATTTTATTTCTATCTCATATGCAAGTTTTGAGAAACTGCTACTCTCCGTACATTGAGACAGAGGAAATACAGAAAGAGAAAGACGGATGTTGAATGGGCACAGGAGACTGAACAGTGAGAACAGTTTTGTTCCCACATGACAGGTTGGAAACCCGTGGACTCCTGACATATTTTTAAGTTGACATCTGAAAATTTTTATTATAATTCTCATAATTACCAAAGATGTGTTTTCCAACCTATTACATGTTTTGTAATGCTTTAAATATATTTTGATTAAACTCTGCAGATGTAGTCCATTCATTCCCATCCTCACTGTCAAACCAATCAGCCTAAGAGGCTTAAATTCTGAGAGAAAAAGCCTAAGTTCATTTTTAAAATTTAAATAAACTTGTGAATACACATCCCCTCCATGAAATTCTCACTGCTGAGTTTTAATTCTAAGAGGCTAACTAGCTAGCTGTGGGATGTAGTGTTGCCTGGGTGCTTCCTGGCTGAAACAAAGCTCTCTTCCTTGAGAGGGGAACAGTTTTGAGGTGTCCTTTTGTTGAGTGCTCAGGAGGTTTTTACGCTGTGGATCACAGCACTTTAGTAAATTCCAGATAGCTGAGGGAGATGTTTCCTTATTTTCCCCAGAAACTGGAAAAAGCATTTGGTAAAGGGGAATGAAGAAAAGAACGGGCAGATGGGTTCCCAGGCAGAATAATCTTAGAGAAGGGTGCAAATGGAAGCTGAGTATCCAGAAATTGATTTTCTTTCATCTATACATGCTCCTTAGAAAATATTTCTATGTCCATAGGGATATGTGTGCCCAGTTTAAAGACTACTGATTATAAATCTCTAAAGAAGACAGCAAGAAATAATAAAAAGGCGAGGTAAGAGATAAAATGCCAATCACCAGAGAAGCCACCAAGTTCCTCAGCTCTCCAAGTACCATCAGAGAGCACCTACGTGATATGCAGGTCGCCCTATTCCACAGCAGATGGAATTTATAGTGGGGACTGAAGCTTCTCCTAAGAACCAAGCCACTGGGGGAATGAGGCTGGAACCAGCAGAGGGAGGAGTGAGAGAATGATCCTGAAGGATTCTTGGAGATAACAAGAATAATAATGCATACCTAGTGAAGAATTGGTGCTAAGTTAGCAGTGGCTTCAATTATCCAAGTGCCCTCCTTAAGTTGCCTGCAAGAACCTCCCATACACCAGTCAGGATGGTAGTTTTACTTTGGTCTGCTTACCAGAGAAAATCTTGGTTTGCTCTCGGTCCTGGTTCTGGATCCCTGCCTTGGGTGCCAGTAGAAGATAATGAGTGGGAAGGGATCTTGCAAACACAGAAAAAAGAATAAATAAACCTGTCAGGAGAAAAGAGTACACTCTATTAAAGGTGTTGATCATCCTCTTTGTCACAGAGAAATAACAGATGCATTAGTGCACACAGCACTTATAATTCAGAGATCATCGTTACATCAAGTGACAAATGATGGTACTATAATTTATCATTTGGCTTTTTTCACATAGCTAAAAAACCAAAATTACAAGAAATCATGATAACTTGCCAATTAAACAGACTCATTCACCCACAAATGAAGCATGTATCTTTGCATTTTACAAATTAAGCTGGGGTGTGGGGAAAGGATGAGGACCAAAGTATGCAGTACAGTGATTTATTAGCCTCAACAGGTGTGTGTTCAAAGTAGAACAACTTCCTCCTCTTTTCTAGAGCATCTAAGCCACTTGGAAAATATTCTCAGTTATAAAAAACAATGATCTTTCAGTTTTCTTCTTAAAGATTTTCAGACTTCACTACAATCCCACTTGTAAGGTTAATTCAATCTCATATTTCTTTCACTTTTATTGTGCTAGTGGACAAGCAAATCTCATATAAGTTAAAGGAATGGATTAGTCTTATACTACGTGAAGAAAACGTTGAATTGTAAATGTGTATAAAACTGCTAGGCACACCATTTTGGAAACAGGGAATGAGACAGAGCATCTCCTTATGGAAAAATGGGATAAATAGGGAGAAAACTTTCCAGGATATGGCAACAGAAAGCCAGTTTGGAGCATGAAAGGAGTGAGGGGAAAGACTAGTCAGGGCCAGTTGACATCTAGTCTTGATAAGAACAAAGGTAATAACAAGCTTGAAGGTGTCTCTGGTCTGGGAAATTTGGGGACCCAAGAGGATGAGGGAAGCCCTCTTAGCAGGTGGGGCTCAACTTTGTTCACATTTTCACAAGCTCTTATGGAGCCTGGAATATATGTCAATCACCAGAAGTAGAAGCTTCCATGTATCTGTAGACAGACGACTCATTTATTTGGAAGAAGCCACCCTTTGGGTACGCAATGTAAAATGAGGAGCCATTTCTTTTCCCATCTCTTAAGAAAATAAATGGTGAAGTAATCCTAATGCAAATATTTTATGTTTGTTTAGTAAGATAAATTGTGGTGTGCGTTAATTCTGGGCCCTAGTAGGGAGTGTGGTTAAGTGTACAGGTTGTGGAAAGAGCAGGTAGAGATCCCATTCCAGTTCCCACATTCTAGCTGCCGTTGTTGGACAACTTAAACTCTCGCTACTTACATGTTCTCGTCTTAAACTGAGGCTAATAACAGTACTAATTCATAGGGCTATTGTGAGGTTTCATGAGTTAAGACATGTAAGTGCATCGCACAGTCTCCACTCCACCCAGGGTTGATGCTTAGTGAGTGTTAGATGTTTTATTGCTGGGTTGGAAGGGATAGTTCTTCTCTTTGTGTTTAGACAGCAAAATGCTAAAGCTGGTGTCCGGTTTTTGGAGATGGATCTGATGTGCAAAAATAATTGCAAGATGGGTAGTTAGCGGAAATGCAGCCTTGCTATCTGCTGGAGTGTGAGATATGCCAGCTACAAGTATGAAAAGGCTAATTAATTTTAGAATGGTTGAAAACCAAAAAGCAGTCTTCCTTTGCAAAGAAAATTGTGTTACAGCTTAAGCACTGACACAGAAAAGTCCAAATACGACAAACCTATATTAGTATTTTGCTAGGACAGGATCATCATTGACAGCAAAATTATCTACTTCTTTGATGGTGGTGAAACTGTAAATGATCATTTAAGCGGAGAGCACCAGCATATAAGGCGGTAGAAGTTTCACTTGTACTAGCTATACTTCTCTTTACAGAGGTGTTTGAATTTCCTTTGGGGAGAGATGAAATACAGACCCACTTTGAAATTTGGGCTCCTTGGCCAAAATATGCATGTTTGTTTCTTTTTAGTTTGTCCAAATGTATCATCCCTGTGCAGTTGGAACTGGGCTAGTTAATTAGCAAGCATAAATAAATACATGATGGAAAATAAATTTGCTGTTTAGAAAGTGTTTTGCCATTTTTGGCAACATATATTCAAATATTCCATTTCTAAACAAGGGGAAGTCGATGTATGACATTGATGGACATATGATCCTAATCTACCATATTTCACCAAATCTTACTCAGTGCTGTAAGAGGAAATGCTACCTTGGCAGAACCTTAGTACTGTCCCAAAAGGAGAAGGTTGGGAGGATATTTATAGAGTTTTGGAGTTTCTGCTCAAGTGGTATTAGGCAGATCTTTCTAGGCAAGGAGTCGATCGTTACTGGATTTTGTTCCAGATAGCACCGTGAGGTGGGGTCTTGAAGTGAGTCTGAGGAATAAATTATGTAGGATCGGTGAACTAATGAGCAAACCATTTGCCCAGACATATTGGTTTGTAGAAATTTCCTGAAGCAACAGCAAAGTTATTTATTGGTTTACATCCTTGTCATTCCAAGTGATAATTTCCTGGAAGGTATAGTTAAATTGTGTGGACACAGGAGTCCCCAGTCCTTCTTCCTGATGGTGAAGCCCTGTGGACACAGGCTGTCTCCCTTCTCCCCGAATACCAAGTCAAATATCCGTTCCCTTGACCACCCTCTGCCTTCTTCAATATTATAATTCCCTGGAGAGCTTTTGTTTCCTCCTAGAACCCTCCATTTTAACATACTTTTCTAGGAGACAGGCACAGTCAGGGTTGTGAATCCCTAAAACAAGGAGCAGAATTGAGTAATAATTCAATGTTTCTGAACCTGGTTAAGGTCACAGAAGACCTAAACACCTCTCTGTTCTTTCCATGACACCATGAGAAATGTCAGAATGCAAATATTTGTATTTGAAATTACTCTATATGGAATCTGGGACTACATTTTTACTAGCAATAAGAAGTAGCATGTAAAAGAGATTTAAATGCAATTCATGATGTAATTTTTTTAATTAAGAAAAATTATTCCCGTTAACTTTTTCACATTGAAAGTTGAGAAGGAAAAAAAAAAAAAAAAAAGCTGTTTAAATCTGACTGTAGCTTTGGACCACCAGGCTTATGCAAAAACAGAGGATGAAAGCCACTGGGCTAGAAAGAAACACAGCTGGCAAACTCAATCTGTGTGGCTGCCTAATTAGCCGCTGTAGGGGATCGCATTTGCATTCTAACAGGAAGCATTTGGCCATAACTTAAAGGAGACAGAAGAAGCAGGGATTACTGGGTTTTTGTGACCACATGGTAGGGGAAATCATTTTTTAATTAAGGGGATTCTGAGACTCCCCTCATCCTTGTGGATAGGTAGGTATCCTCTTTGCCCTTCATTAGGCTGGTCCCTATTATAATTGGCATTTGTCTTATGATTCCAGTTCTGGCAGAATGGTCCAGGTTACACCTCAGTAACAAATAGCCCCAAAATCTCACACAAAATCTTAATGTATCAAAAATGCCTCTCGGGGCTTCCCTGGTGGCGCAGTGGTTGAGAATCCGCCTGCCAATGCAGGGGACATGGGTTCGAGCCCTGGTCTGGGAAGATCCCACATGCCACAGAGCAACTGGGCCCGTGAGCCACAACTACTGAGCCTGTGTGTCCGGAGCCTGTGCTCTGCAACAAGAGAGGCCACGACAGTGAGAGGCCTGCGCACCGCAATGAAGTGTGGCCCCCACTCACCGCAACTAGAGAGAGCCCACACACAGAAACGAAGACCCAACACAGCCAAAAATAAGTTAATTAAAAAAAAAATGCATCTCTCCCTCCCACAATGCCCAATACAGATTGGCCAGTAGTTTTGGTCACTAGAGACAGAGACTGAGGGCAGTTCCATTTTGGCACATGCTTGTATGTTTGTGATGGGAGAAGCGTCATGGAGAATCACACTCTGACTCTCAGCTTCCATCTGGAAGTAACACAGTCCACTCGCATTCAAATTTCATTCGCCAGAGTTAGTCACGTGGGCACACACAACACCAAAAGAAGAAAACTCAGTTCTACCATGTGCCCAGAAAGAAGGAAACAAGAGCACAGGATTTACCATTAGCCCTAATGCTTACTGCAACCCCCGAACACTAACTTAGGTTTGGGAAATAGACATTCATACACTCAAGTCTCAGCTCTAACAACTGGTAAGCAGCATGAAAAGTACTGAGACCCAGGGAACAGTTTGCATTACCCCTCTGATGGTTTTTACCCATGGGCTGGGTTTACGTAAAGGCGCCAAACCAGGAAAGACATCAGCATACCAATCTGTCCCCTCCTTTAGTCAATGCTCAATCTCTCTCTCCTCTGTGAAATGTCCTGTGGCTATTTCAGGCTACATTGTTCGCTCTGCTTTCTTCACTTATAGTCCAGTGCACAGCCATCCATCAATTGTCACTCTTTGATACATGAATCATGTTAAATCAATACATGTTAAATCAATATGCCAGAGCTCACTATTTTAATTCCCTGTTTAGTTAATAAATATAGTTTATTTCTTCCCAATTAGATGGTAAGTTTCTCAGAGGCTTAAAACAGCTCTCTACGGAGCTCCACAAAGTACCTAGGTTAAGGATGAGCATACAATAGAAGAACCAAAAGTCTCTGGCAGTTTACTGAATAATGAAAAGCAAATAAACTTTGTCTGTCAAAGAATAGCTGCTATTGCCATCAAGAGCACATAGCTTCACCTTCCCATTCAGCCTTGCCACACAGAGTGAGTTGGAAGACTACTGAATAGAAATAACATTTGGCTGGGCCCGTTTGAGGACAGTCATTAATATTGCTAACAGCCCATGTGTTAGACTTGGCCCAATATGGGCATCAGATGCATCCTCCCAGGCAATCTGTGGGCCCTTCCGATGGCTCCTCCAGGCCAGGCACTCTGCATCTGCTTCCATTCAGGCAGCCTGGCTGCTTGGCACAGGACAGAGCATCCATGGCAAGAATGAACACTCTCTCAGCGTGACTCCACTTCATGATAAATGAACGTAACTGGGGGTTGAGTCCTGCTGTCGGATATGGACAACAGATGGTACACTGCTGATGACAGGCGACAGCCAATAGAAAGATAACTTAGACCTACCTCTGCAGTCCCAGCTGAGTTACCTAAATTCAACAAGGATTTATATGTAGTTGTATGCCTACCTTGTGTCTAGCCCTGGGGTCAGGAAAATGGGAGAAGAAGTCAGGTCACTTTGGCAGACATCATATTAGAGTTGGGCAGTGTGTAATCAGATCAGGAAATAAATTCCCCTCCGGGGTCAAGAGTTAAGAATTTTTTTTAACTTTCTGCTAAGGGATTCACAGACATCATTTATTTTAATACTTGCAACCATCCTATAAGTAGATACTAATAACTACATTTTCCGGATGATGAAACCAAAGCTAAGAGGTTACATGACCCAAGGTCAGACAATTGATAAGATCAAGATTTAAGCCTTTGATTCTGAAGAACATGTTGTATTTGACATTAGATGTTGAGGGTTATTGAGTTCAGAAAATGCAGGCTTATTACTTGCAGGCTTATAGAGCTCACGGGTAATCTGACACCTTTCTAATAAGAACTCATCTAACCTTCATAGCAACTCCATAAATTATTAGGTACTAATATATTTTCACTTTACAAACAAGGTAACTAGTGTGCAGAGAGTTTAAGTAATTAGCCCAAAGTCCCACAACTACACTGGAGTGGGGATTTGAACCCAGACGAGGATAGTTCTTCTTGCCCACTATACTGTATTAAATAGTACTGGTAATATTCACTCCTCCTTTCCCCAAAATGTGGTTAGACCTTTGTTTGGGTGGATAATTAATTACTTTTATCTGTCTTGGTTCAAAGCAGAAGTTCCCAAACTTCTGATAATCCTCTCTGGCCTTTGTTTTCAAAATCTAGAAAGCTATATTTACACCTGATCCCCTAGATTTGAGGACAGGAGTGTGCATTGTGCTGTGCTAGGACATACCAGAGTCCCCAGGGAAAGGTGGGGAGACCAACTTTCCCCTGCTGGGAGCCAAGTCTTACTTAGGTGTGGTCAAAGTAGAGAGATGATAGATAGGTAGGTAGGTGGGTAGATAGATAGATACATAGATAGCTAGATAGATTGTAGATAGATAGATAGATAGTAGACAGATTGTAGATATACAGGTTGAGGACAGATAGGTAGATAGATAGATAGTAGATAGATGGATTGTAGATAGATGATAGATAGATAGATAGATAGATAGATAGATAGATAGATAGATAAATAGATAGTAGATGGTTAGATTGTAGATAGATATATAGATAGATAGATAGTAGGTGGTTAGACTGTAGATAGACAGATAAATAGTTAGATAGATAGGCAGATGATAGATGATAGATGATAATAGATAGATTTTTTTTTAACTTCTGCACAAACTAGAAAGACTCTGTAGAAGTGGGGGGAAATCCCATAGGTGAAAGAATCAATTACTCTGCTCCTAATTCAGCATGCGGGAAAGATGGTAGGACTTCGGAGAACAAGACTTCACAGTAGAAGGACAGGGAATGAGTAAAGGCTCTTAGACTCATGAATAGCCTCTTTGTACAAGTATGACACAAAAGTGTGCAGTGCTGTCAACTTCAGGGAATCAAGTAGATTTGGACACAATACATTCCTGCTGACCATTGTGGACTGACCAGAAAACCTGAACCACATGTTCTGGAATGTGGCAGGCCCTAAGAGCTCTGAAATGATTCCCAAGTGGGTAAGAGTTCTTCAAAACAAAAAGACATTACATTTCTTAACTACTTTGACAAATAAAGAGTTGGAGTCAGATTTAATTTAATTTGGAAGAAATAAAGCAATGAAATATTCTTGGATGTAAGTAAATTAAAACCCTTTCAGTGAACATATATAATCTTGAAAATATGCAATTTAAATATTTGGTACAGTATTAGCTTGAGTATCTGGAAAATATTTTCCTTCTCTTTTCTCTAATTCACACACACACACACACACACACACACACACACAGATAATGAAAGTAAAAAATACAGAGGAGGAAAAATAGCAAAGCTAAGAGATTTTCGGTGGCAGATGTAAAAATGAATACCAGCTAGTAACAGAATCAGATGTTTAGTTTAGCAGGAGTCTGTTGACCATCTAATTTTTCCATTAATATTTTCATGAACAGAGACATGATAATCACTTTTGCAGAGAATACTGACGAAGTGTACTTGCTTGGTTGAAGGGGAGGAAAATGAATATGTACATTTAAATTTTTTATGATTACATTTTTACTGGAGGGAGGAGGATGACTGTAGTTTCCTAACAACTTCAATGAAATCGGTTCCACTTAGAGGAGATGACATGTTCAAATGTGATGTGTAAAGATATGTAGAATGCTTCCCCAGTAATTGGATTCCAGCAACAATACTACTGGGCATTGTCAAATCCTTTACGGCTTTTTTCAAAAGGTCTCCTTCCTTCCTCTAGGAAAAAAAATACACATATTATAGAGCATCATGAACTTACCCAACAGTTAAAAGGGAAATTAAAAATTATTTCACCTAAGTGCATCTGCATTTGAATCAAGCATACGCTAAAATTTATGCAACTTCTAACTGTGCAGCGATTTCTCCTCACTTCCTCCTGTTATAAAAGCACAGGATTTTAGAGCTGAATGGTGTATTTTAGGAGTAGTTTTAGTGTAACATCCTCATTTTGGAGATGAGGAAATAAAGGCCTAGGGAAAGTAACTTACCTATGGGTGTACCATAAATTAATGGCAAAAACAGGACCAAGCTTCTTCTGTAGTCATAGGGAAGTGTGTATGTTGGTGGTGGGTGGCATGGGGGGAAGGAATAACAGAGGTCAAGTGAAGAGAGAGTGCTATGGTCTAAATGTTTACATTCCCCTAAACTTCACGTATTGAAATGCTAGCCCCCTGAAGGCAAGGTCTTTGGGAGATGATTAGGTCATGAGGGTGGAGGCCGCCTGATTGAGGTTAGTGCTCTTACAAAAAGAGATCCCACAGAGCTCACAAGCCCTTTCCACCCTGGTAGGATAAATTAAAAATCTGTGACCTGACCATGTTGTCTCCCTGATCTTGAACTTCCATCCCCCAGGACTGTAAGTGGTACACTTCTATTGTTTACTAGCTACCCAGTCTGTTGCATTTTGTTCTAGCAGCCCAACCAGACTAAGACAGAGGGCTTCAGGGAACCAGGGACCAATTATCCTTGGGAAATACCAAGAAGAGCTGAAGGAGAGTGATAGCTGATGAAAGGTCATTGGTTGTTGTAAGCAGATTGTTGATAATCTATTTAGTCAGGACTCTTTTGGTCACAAGGGGCAGAAAACTATCTAAAATGATCTCACGCTAAAGGAAAAATTATATCCTTATGTAACCAAGAGGCCTGAAATTAGAGGTGATTTAAAGTACACCTGGACTCAGATCACCAAATGACAATCTGTGCTTTCTCTCGAGCTCTGGATCTTAGCTCTCTGTGTTGGTCTCATTCTCTTCTATATGTAGTGTCTTCCCCTGTGATGAGGAAATGGCCCACCTGTAATCCTGTATTCATATCCTCTCAGTTTAGCAACCTCAGTTGAAAAAGAAGCCTCTCTTCCAATGTTCAGATGTTAATCATGGGACAAAACTTTAATTTACCCTGCCTGGGTCATACGTGAACCCTAGATTCAAGAAATTGATTAGTATGATTGGCCGTATTTAGGTCACATTTCAATCCTATAGTGGATGTGATACAGAGGGATTTTATGATTCATTGACTGATAGGAGCACAGAAAAAGATAATAGTATCTTAAAAGGAAGGGAACATGTAAATGGAAGAAACAGGGAAGAAACATGCTAAAATATAAAAACAATAGCTTGAGTTTTCCTTTACTGACCAGAAAGCACACACACACCCTTCTCAAACATTCATTTCCATTTCCACCTAACATATTACAAGTATCCACAGGCAGTTAAATCTTGCTCAACACTTCCCAAAGAGTTATAGCCTCAAGTCACTTCCAGACGTTACACAGTCTTGTCATGTCATGAGTCCATTGGGTTTACAATCCAAGGAATGTTCATTCTGCCTCTATGCCTGTTGAAATCCTATTTCAATATTCTGTGGTCTATGCATAGAACACATAATCAATTTAATCATTCCAAACATACCAATTTAAAAGTGAAAGGAAAATAAGTTAATAATCAAAAATGTTCTCATTCAGAATTCAGAGAAAAGGGAGTAATATAGAGAGGTTCTTGATCTATAGCACACATGAAATACTAGACAAGAAGAGTAGTATCTCTCTGTGCTAGTGGCAGAATGAGATCCTTGATAGTCAATCTGGCTGCGACAATTCTATTCTCTGGCATGTTTTCCTCTATGCTCATGCCTGACAGAGACACAGAAATAACTTACACTCTAGAAGTTCTATCACTTTAGAAGCCCACTTTCTATAGGTACAATTGTAGGGATCTAGAAGTTCTATCACTTTAGAAGCCCACTTTCTATAGGTACAATTGTAGAGATCTGGGGGTACCTTAGAAATTAATAAAATACATTTGACAAGATTGTATTTCTCTGCCAATACAACTACTTTAAAACCCCAGTCAACTGAAAGGCTATTACATTCCTATGAAGTCTTGTTAGTAACCTACACCAGAATATTTAAACAGACATGATCCATGAATGTTGATTTCAGCTGGTAGATTGTTTCTGATAGCAATAGACCTTGATGCTAGATTGTAGTGGATGCCATGGGGCACCTCCTAGAAGCCCTGTCCAAGACTGAAACCCTCATTTTCCTACTGCTGAGAGATTTAGCAGCTAATGACTTTCCACTGTCTTTCTCTAGAACTTTCCTTCAGGTAAAGAACGTTGCCTTGTTCTCAAGTTTTGCCACTTTTCTAGGTTTAGCCTACATCCAATGACTGGTCAGTGCAGAGATATAAATGTCCAGCTTCCTTTTCTAGCCTCAGACAACTCTGAAGAGGCAACCAGCTCCATAACTACAGATAGGATTGACTAAAGACTTATTGTTACTGTATCACTCTCTCCCATGTTTGCTCTGCCCACTTCTGGTTCCTTTATTCCCCCAGAGGTGTTGATTCAGAAAGCACCCCTCCCAACACACCCCCTGCTTGCAAATCCCCATCTCAGAGTCTGCTTACCAGGAAACCCAAGATATGATAGATGGCACCAGGAGTGGCCCAAGAGAAAAGACTCTAAACTGAAATTCTGTAGCTAAGCTAGATCACCTACAGGCTGTCAGGCAATGAGGACCCCAAAATGGTGGTTGGTGGAGCATGGATAGTCCTTGGCATGTAGGAGCAGTGTAATTGTTAACACATTCTCCAGTGATAAACTAGGATGGCATACCAGGAAAAGGGCACTAAAAGGATGTTGCTGTGGTCAATGAATGCTTTGAAGATAAAAATGAAATGAAAGAATGAGGTGATTAATCTCCAGCCATAGATTAAGGCTAGAGGGTCTCTTTAGCAGTATATAAAGAGAATCTCATCTCCTACAATGGGAGAGAAGAAAAAGCTGAGAGTGGGGCTCAAGGTTTAATTATAATAGCAACAGAGGTAGAGAGGATGTTGAATTTTCAAACTTAACAGGTCTGCTATGACAAAGATAAGGACTTTTATTAGAAAGAAATGGACTCTGGGACAACCAAAAGCTGCCAAATTTTAGTAGGACCTTCTATCAGTCAGGGTTCCACCTGCAAAGCAGATCAGTAAGATATACATACATACATACATTATTATGTGTGTGTGTGTATGCATATATAGACACATACATACATGCAAGTACATTCATATATATGAAATTTATTGCAAGGAATTGGCTTATGAAATTAAGGAAGCTGGCTAATCAAGTCTGACATCCATCTGGTAGGCAAGCCATCAGGAGGGACAGGCTGGAAACTCTCTCACATTTACAAAATGCCTTCATAACAATACCTTGATTCATGTTTTATTAAATAATTAGGGACTAATAACCTGGCAGAGTTGATACATATAACTGATCCTCACAGACCTAGAACAGGAAAGGACTCTACAGCAGCATCAGGTTGTTTTCATTACAATTTATTACCTCATAGTTTCTGTGGAGGAATCAGGACACAGTTTATATGGAACCTCTGCTTAGGGTCACTTGAGGTTACAATCAAGAACTTATCTATGGTGGGAAAATATGCCATGTGGAGTTTATGGTGTTGACCCAATAGAAGAGACACATCATAAATTTTGCCCTTAGGCCATCATACACTTTTCAAGAACAGCTCCTGATGTGCTGTTGGACTCTATCAGAGATGAAGTCCCTAACTATGGGACAAGTGACTATAGTCCCTAACTATGTGGTCAGAACCCATCATAAGGTAGGATCTGTTACACATCCAAATCAGAAGACCCGAGAATTTCAGGTAAGTGGAATCCAAAAACAGCCACACCAAGACACATTATAATTAAATTGTCAAAAGTTAAAGACAAGGATAGAATCTTAAAAGAAGCACGAAAAAAACAACTTGTTACATAAAAGGTAACCTCCATAAGACTATCAGCAGCTTTTTTAGCAGAAATTTTGTAGTCGAGAAGGGAGTGGCATGATACATTCAGAGTGCTGAAAGAAAAACAACAACAACAAAAGCTACCAATCAAGAATACTCTACCTGGCAAAGTTGTCCTTCAGAATTGAAGGAGTGATAAAGAGATTTCCAGACAAGCAAAAGCTGAAGGAGTTCATCCCCACTAATCTGGCCATACAAGAAATGTTAAATGGACTTCTTCAAACTGAAATGAAAAGATATTAATTACAAGAAAATATATGGAAGTACAAATCTCACTGACAAAGATAAATACATAATTAAGTTCAGAATACCCTAATTTTGTAACAGTATGGGATAAATCATTTATAAATCTAGCATGTAGACTAAAAGACAAAAGTATTAAAAATAACTATAACTATAATAATTTGTTAATGGATACACAAAATAAAAAGATATAAATTGTGACATCAAAAACAAAATGGGAAGGGGTAGTGTATAAATGTAGAGCTTTAGTATGTGTTTGAAGTTAAGTTGTTATCAGCTTAAAATAAGCAGTTATAAATATAGATATTTTATGTAAGCCTCCTGGTAACTACAAAGCAAAAACCTATAGTAGATACAAAAAAATAAATAAATAAAGAGAAAGGAATCTAAAGATACCACTACAAAAAAATCATCAAACCACAAAGGAAGAGAGCAAGAGAAGAAAGGAACAAAGGAATACCAAAAAAAAAAAAAAAGGCAATAGTAAGTACCTATCTAAAAATAACTACTTTAAATATAAATGGATTAAATTCTCTAATCAAAAGACATAGAATGACTGAATAACTTTAAAAAAATAAGACCCAACTATACGTTGCCTACAAGAGACGCAACTCAGCTTTAAGGAAACACACACAGAAAGTAAAAAGATGGAAAAAGAGATTCCATGCATATGGAAAACAAAAATAAACAGTGATAGCTACACTTACACTAGACAAAATAGATTTTAAGCCAATGACTATAAATAGAGAAAAAGGAGGGCATTATATAATAATAAAAGAGTCAATCAAACAAGAGGATATAACACGTGTAAAATTTATGCACCCAACATAGAAGCACCTAAATATATAATGCAAAATTTAACAGACCTGAAGGGAGAAATAGAAAGCAATAGAATAATATTATGGGACTTCACTACCCCACTTGCAGCAATGGTAGATCATGCAGACAAAAAATCAATAAGGAAACACTGGAGTTAAATGGAACATTGGACCAGATGGACTTAACAAACATTTACAGAATATTACATCCAACAAGCAGAATAATATATATCCTTCTCAAATGTACATGGGACATTCCTCAGGATAGATCATATTTTAGACCACAAAATAAGTTTTAAAATTTAAGAAGGTTCTCCACCAGAAGACTACTAGAGCTCATCAATGAATTCAGTAAAATTGTAGGATACGAAATTAGTATACAGAAATATGTTGCATTTCTACATACTAAAAACAAACTATCAGAATGAGAAATTAAGGAAACAATCAAATTTACCATCATATTAAAAAGAATAAAATACCTAGGAATAAATCTACCTAAGGATGTAAAAGACCTGTACTCAGAAAACTATAAGACACTGATGAAAGAAATAGAAGATGACACAAACAGATGAGGAGATATACCATGTATTTGGATTGAAAGAATTGATATTGTTAGAATTCATATTGTTAAAATGATCATATTACCCAATCTACAGATTCAATGCAACCCCTATCAAAATACTAATAATGTTTTTCACAGAACTAGAACAAATACTTTTAAAATTTGTATGGAAACAAAAAGACCCTGAATAGCCAAAAGCATCCTGAGAAAGAAGAACAGAGTTGGAGGAATCACACTCCCTGACTTCAGACTATACTACAAAGCTACAGGAATCACAACAGTATGATATTGGCACAAAACAGACACATAGATCAATGGAAGAGAATAGAGAGCCCAGAAATAAACCCACACACTTATGGTCTACAACAAAGGAGGCAAGAATATACAATGGAGAAAAGACAGTCTCTTCAATAAGTGGTGTTGGGAAAACTGGACAGCTACGTGTAAAAGAAAGAAATTAGAACATTTTTTAACACCATATACAAAAAAAAAAAAAACTCAAAATGGATTAAAGAGCTAAATGTAAGACCAGATACCGTAAAACTCTTAGAAGAAAACGTAGGCAGAGCACTCTTTGACATAAAACATAGCAATATTTATTTTGGATCTGTCTCCTAAAACAAAGGGAAAAAAAGCAACACTAAGCAAAGGGGACCTAATGAAACTTAAAAGCTTTTGCACAGCAAAGGAAACCACTGACAAAATGAAAAGACAACCTACTGAATGGGAGAAAATATTTGCAAATGATATGACCAATAACGGATTACTATCCAACATATATAAATAGCTCATACAACTCAACATCAAAAAAACAAAACACCTGATTAGAAAATAGGCAGAAGAACTGAATAGAAATTTAACAAAAGAGGATGTGCAGATGGCTAATAGGCACATGAAAAATAAAAATCAGTTACAAGAAGAAAACTAGAAAATTCACAAATATTTGAAGATTAAACAGCATGATCATGGATAACAAATGAGTCAAGAAGAAATCAAAAGGAAAATCAGAAAATATCTTGAGACAAATGATAATGGAAATACAATATACCAAAACTTATGGGATGCAACAAAAGCAGTTCTAGGAGGGATGTTCATAGTGATAGCTGCAAACATTAAAAAAAGAAAGTCTCAAAACCAACTTAATTTTACACATCAAGGAACTGGAAAAAGAACAAACTAAGCCCAAAATTAGTAGAAGGAAGGAAATAACAATAATCAGAAGGGAAATAAACAAACTAGAGTCTAAACAAAATAGACAAAACGCTGCCTAGAATTACCAAAGAGAGAGAGAGAGAACTTAAATAAATAACATTAGAAATAAAAGAGGAGATATTACAACTGATAATACAGGAATACAGAGGATCATAAGACTACTATGAACAATTAAATGCCAACAAGTTGGGCAACCTACAAGAAATGGATAAATTTGTTGACATATACAACCCACCAAGACTGAATCATGAAGAAATAGAAAATCTGAATAGACCAATTATCAGGAAGGAGATTGAATCAGTAATTAAAAACCGCCTACCATAGAAAAGTCAAGGACCAGATGGCTTCACAGTTGAATTCTACTAACCATTTAAAGAAGAATTAATTTCTCAAAAATTTGAAGAGGAGGAAACAATTCCAAACTCATTTTACAAGGCCAACAGTAAAAAAGCCAGACAAGGACACTACAAGAAAAGAAAATTACAAGTCAACATCCAAGATGAACATAGATGCAAAAATCCTCAACAAAATGTTAGTAAACTGAATGCAACTATACTGTCAAAGGATTATACACCATGATCAAGTGACATTTATTCCAGGGATGTCAGGATGGTTTTGACATATGCAAATCAATCAATGTAATATACCACATTAACAAAATGAAGGACAAAAATCATATGATCATCTCAATAGATTCAAAAAAAGCATTTGACAAAATCCAGCATCCTTTCATAGTAAAAACTTTCAACAAACTGCATATAGAGGGAATGTACCTCAACATAATAAAGACTGTATATGACAAGCCCACAACTAACATCAAATTTAACAGTGAAAAGCTGAAATTTTTTCCTCTAAGATCAGGAACAAGACAAGGATACTCACTCACCATATTCAACAGAGTACTGGAAGTCCTAGCCAGATCAATTAGGCAAGAGAAAGAAATGAAAGATATCCAAAATTGAAAGGAAGAAGTAAAGATAGAGTATTATGTAGTATTATAGAGTATTATGTCTCTATTTCTACATGACATAGTATTATATATAGAAAACCTGAAAGACTTCACCAAAAACTATTAGAACTAATAAATGAATTCAGTAAAGTTGTAGGATACAAAATCAATATACCAAAATCAATTTAGTTTCTATACACTAACAATGAACTATCAGAAAGAGAAATTAAGTAAACAATCCCACTTATAATTGCATCAAAAAATTAATGCTTAGAAATAAATTTAACCAAGGGGGTGGAGATTTGTACATTGAAAACTGAGACACTGATGAAAGAAATTGAAGATGACACAAATGAATGGAAAGATATTCCATGTTCATGGATTGGACGAATTAAGATTGTTAAAGTGTCCATGCTACCCAAAGCAATCTACAGAGTCAATTCAATTCCTATCAAAATTCCAACAGTATTTTTCACAGAAATAGAACAAACTATCCTAAAATTGTATGGAACCACAAAAGACCCTGAATAGCCAAAGCAATCTTGAGAAAGAAGAATAAATCTGGAGTCATAACACTTCCTGATTTCAAACTACTTTACAAGCTATAGTACTCAAAATAGTGTGGAATTGGCATAAAAACAGACACAGAGGTCAATATAACACAATAGAGAGCCCAGAAATAAACCCATGCATATATAGTCAATTAATGTGGGACAAAGCAGTCAGGAATATAAGTGGAGAAAAGGCACTCAATAAAGGGTGTTGGGAAATCGGACAGCACATGCAAAATAATGAAATTGGACTGCAATTTTACACCATCACAAGTGTCAAGTCAAAATGGATTAAAGACTTAAATGTAGGGCTTCCCTGGTGCCGCAGTGGTTGAGAATCTGCCTGCCAATGCAGGGGACGTGGGTTCGAGCCCTGGTCTGGGAAGATCCCACATGCCGCGGAGCAACTAGGCCCGTGAGCCACAACTACTGAGCCTGCGCATCTGGATCCTGTGCTCTGCAACAAGAGAGGCCGCAATAGTGAGAGGCCTGTGCACTGCGATGAAGAGGGGCCCCCACTTGCCGCAACTAGAGAAAAGCCCTCGCACAGAAATGAAGACCCAACACGCCAAAAATAAATATTAAAAAAAAAAAGACTTAAATGTAAGACCTGGATTCATAAAACTCCTGGAAGAAAAATATACAGGGTAAGCTCCTTCACATCAGTATTGGCAACGACTATTTTGGATTTGACAACAAAAGCAAAAGCAACAAAAACAAAAATCAATCAGTGGAACTACATCAAATTTAAATGCTTCTGCACAGCAAAGGAAACAATCAATAAAATAAAAAGGCAACCCACTGAATGGGAGAAAATATTTGCAAATAATATATCTGAAAAGGGGTTAATATCTAAAATATAAAAAAAAAAAAAACTCATACAACTCAATAGCAAAAACTCCTAAACAATCCAATTAAAAAATGGGAAGAGGAACTGAATAGACATTTTTTCCAAAGAAGATATGAACTTGCTTGCAGGTACATGAAAAGGTACTCAGCATCACTAGTCATTAGGGAAGTCAAACCACAGTGAGCTATCACCTCACACCTTTTAGAATGCCTATCATCCAAAAGACAAGAGATAACAAATGCTGCAAGCATGTGGGGAAAATGGAACCCTTGTGCACTGTTGGTGGGCATGTAAATTGGTGTAGCCACTAAGGAGAACAGTATGGAGGTTCCTTAAAAAATTAAAAGAGAATTACCATATGATCCAGCAATCCCACTTCTGGATATATACCCAAAGGAAATTAAAACAGGATCTTGAAAAGATATTTGCATTCCGTGTTCATTGCAGCATTATTCACAATTCACAATAGCCAAGACATGGAAACAACCTAAGTATTCATCAATGGTTGAATGAATAAAGAAGATGTGGTATATATATATACAATGGAATATTATTCAACCATGAGAATGAAGGAAATCCTGCCATTTGTGACAACACAGATGGGATTTGGGTGCCCGACCCTTAGGAAATGTTATATAAGTGTCTGTTATTCTTAACCTTTATCAAATGCCTATTAGGTCCAGACTCTGTGCTAAGAGCTTTAATACATCACCCCACACAAAGTTTCTAACCCCGCTCACAGAGTGTGGGCACTTCTCCTAGCACATCAGAGGGGGAATCTGCAGCTCCGCAGGATTAAACAACATCCCTAGCTGCTCAAGTGTAAATGGCAGAGCAAGATTTTGAACTCAAGCCCACCTAACTTTCTAATTCATGTTTTCTTCCTATGATATGAGTGGTACACTTCCTATTCCATGTCAAGTACTTTGAAAAATAAAGAGAAATATCATATGCAGCTCCTGCCCTCATGGGTCTGGAAACCCCAAGAGTGAGTCAGGGCTGCCAGCAAATGTTCAGTTTGCTGGACCACTGGAGAGGCGGCCAGAGGAACAACAAGACACCTGGATCAGTCCAAAGTGCTGAATTTCGAACGTTAAGGAAAGCAGCCGCCTTGGTTTTCCCTGAAGAGCAGTGAGCTGTCAGGTGCTGAGATTTCATCTGACAAAGGGCCCAGGTTATCTCCCTGCAGGGATCTGATATTTGACCTTGGTTTGCTTTTATTCTGAAGTCGTAATGAAAGGCTGCGAGAAGGATAGCCAAAGAAATGGCTGGTGTGGAAGGTTGGTGCCACTGAATAAATTGCAGTGATTAAGGAGTGAATATGTTTGGCAATCTCTAAAATAGCTTCCATTTTAATGATACTTTATTTCAAACAGGCTCTCTCTTCAACCCTGACCTTCTTTATGACATTCAATTCCACATTTTCAACTGTTTCTTTGATGGCCCCACAGGTAAGAACAATACTATCTTCTGAAACTGAAATCCAAGTAAAAAGGAAGTCATTATCCAAGTTTACCTTCCTACATAGACCTTATTGTCCTTGATATTGTCATTCACCTGGTGCAGGCTTAACACTTGGAAATCATCCTTGACCCTCTCCTTCATGATCATCACTGGGTCCTACTGAATTTTCCTCATTCAAATTTTCCTCTTATTTTTAAACTACAGCTATCTCTCTAGTTCACACCCACATAAGCACACACTCAAGATTATGACTACTTTTTATTTTTATTATTTAAAAAAAAATTTTTTTTGATGTGGACCATTTTTAAAGTCTTTATTGAATTTGTTACAATATTGCTTCTGTTTTATGTTTTGGATTTTTGGCTGCGAAGCATGTGGGATCTTAGCTCCCCGACCAGGGATCAAACTCGCACCCCCTGCGCTGGAAGGCGAAGGCTTAACCACTGGACCACCAGGGAAGTCCCTCTATTATTTTTTGTTTAACTGTAATTTTTTTATTGGAAAACACGTATACAACTTGGAATGGATTTGAGGCAAACTGTGCCATAAGCAGATTTTCTTTAAGTGGCTAAAACAAAGTTTAAAAAGCAAGAAACAAAAAAAGAAAGTGTTTCTGGCACAGGACCAGCCGTACAAAAAAACAGTGTATGAGTACTGGATAAAACACCCATTTCTCAATAGTGCAACTTTTAAGTGTATATTGCTGACTGTCGATAGTTCACGCAGAGTTACAACTCCACACTTCACCAAGAGCATGCTGACAGTTCCTAAAGAAAACTACTTAAAAAAAAAGAAAAAGGCATAGCCCAGATGTCCCCTCATTTGACCTACTCCATCTCAGTGTAGATATACGGAAGGGCTTAGATATATCCAGAGTATTTTTTAATGAAACTCCCTCCTTTCACTTCAAATTCTTTCTACCCAGTATGCAAAAATGTCATTTAAAATACTCTTTAGTACTTAGTATTTTAGTGTCTCCTTTAGTAAGAAAAGGAAAACACAGTAGCATCATCAGATACGTCATATGGATACCATGACCCCATCATATAATGTGACCAGAGAGACCTTCACCCGAGTCTAATCATGAGAAAAAAATATCAGACACACCCAGGCTGAGAGAAATTCTGCAGGATACTTGGCCAGCATACCTTAATACTGCCAAGGTCATGAAAAGCAAGTAAAAGCTGAGAAACTGCCATAGACCAGAAGAAACTCAGGAGGTATGACAGTTAAACACATTATGGTACCCTGGTCTTCATCCTGAGATAGCAAGAGGACATTAATGGAAAAACAGGTGAATTCCAAATAAAGTCTGGAATTTAGTTAGTAGTAATGTACCAATGTTGATTACTTAGTTTTGACAAATGTACCATGCAATCAAAGATGATCACAGGGAAAAACAGCAATCACACATGAACAATAGCATTTATTCTACACTTACGTGGATGTCTCTGCCATGTCTAGATACCTTATCTGTCAATGTCAGAAATTAAAATATTTTCTTGAGAAATAAATTAACATAAGATATCTTTTCCTAAATCAGCTAACCCTGAAGATGAGATTACGTCCACAGATGCTAATGGAAAATGAGTTCTCAGCACAGACATTATCTAATTAACAGCCAAAGCTGGCATCTACTTAGCACTCCTCTGCACTATCTCCATCCTTAAAGGCCAGCCCTCATTTACAGAAATGTTCACATTCAGTTCTGATAATATTTATCTTGTCAAGCCATGAAAAATTGCTGAAACATTATTTTGCATATCTTTGGGCATTTGAGCCTGAGAGAAAATATTCAAGCCCAGTGTAGGGTCCATTTGCCAAACACCACTTTACCAGAGGGAAAGTAAAGTTTGCCAAGTTCTGTGTTTCTCTCAACATTTTTTAAGTAAATAATTTCTCCTGAATCTTCTGAGACTCTGATGCACCACTTTTCAGGCTGCTCGAAAGCTAAGACACTTAAACAAGAGAAATTTAGTTAGAGAAAAAAAAAATGTTGTTTTCAAGATCGGAAGCTGGTAAGCTACTTTCACATCAGAAGTTCAATTTAATCTGAAAGGAAAACAAATCCATCAATGTCCATTCAACTAGCTCACAGACCTGTGGGACATTCCGTTTCCTCCTAGTTGAATCTGTGTGTTAGATGTTATTTGGGTCTTTCTATTCCTGAAACACTTACTTTAAGGTGTACTGCATAATTGAATTTTGCATTCTTTTTCTTAGTCTGCATATGTCTACATTTTTTTCAAATTCTCCTTAGATTTTTTTTTTACATCTTTATTGGAGTATAATTGCCTTACAATGGTGTGTTAGTTTCTGCTGTATAACAAAGTGAATCAGCTGTACATATACATACATCCCCATATCTCCTCCCTCTTGAGTCTCCCTCCCACCCTCCCTCTCCTTAGATTTTTAACTGCAGATAAAATTTACTTAAAATGGTAGAGTGATTTTTTGTTTAATTCAATGACATTTAGTAATATCGGGGAATCAGGCCATTTTGAGTGGGCTATAACAAGATTATCTGCTTCTGATTCAGTGGCCATTCCCTTTCATTATGGGCTGTGGGCACCTTGGCCATGGTGGCATCCCTCATCAATGCACCGCCATGTTTAGGGGATAATAGTCTGATGGAAACACATTCCAAGGAGAAGTCATTTAAGTGATGCTTCACACAAAGACCAACCTTAATAGCCAAGCTTGAATGTAACTATTTCCATTAAAATTATAAGACTACTTATGAACACAACTTGGAAACTTCCATTTGATGACGGAATCTAGGCAAACCCCCAGAGGAGCACCAAAATGTTTAAACGTCCCTTACTCCAGAGGAAGAAAGCAACTTCCATGTGTCAAACACCTGCTCTTCCTAGGAACAACACACTGATGGGTGCTTTTAACTCCACTTTACAGATGGAGAAATTGAGGTTCAGAGAGTTTTAGTAACTTCATCAAGGTCACACAGATAGTAGAAAAAGGAGTTAGGCTTTGAACTCAGGTGTACCATGCTCCAGAGCCCTTGATTTACTGAATTTCCCTCGGCATACTGAATGAGCATCATTCAGTGCCAGCCCCAACATTTATAGCAGCAACAGCACTTATACTAGTAACAAGAAAGGTGAAGAAGCACAAGCCTGACTTCTAAGTACAAGCCATCCAAGGGTATGCAGTGTTTTGTTTTTGTTTGCTTGCTTGTTGCTTTTGATACTGTAAGCTCAGCTTCTCTGTACACCGGTGCCAAATCAAATCTTGGAGACAGAGTTTTGGGCGAAGTAGAAAAGGAGAGCTTTATTACTTTGCCAGGCAAAGGGGGAACACAGTAGGCTAGTGCCTCAAGAACTGTGCCCCCCCTCCCTGGGGAATAGAGAGAGGTCTTATCCTCGGGGCTCGAGGTCAGGGGTATGCGATAAGGATCAAGGCAGGAACAGGCTTGCATTCTTCTGATGGGTTGGTGGGGAGGTCAGCATCACCAAACTTCAGGTCCAACTGGTCTGGGGTCTACATGTTTGTGGGCAGCATACCATTGTAAATGGTTAACTTTCCCCCCCCCCCCAGGGGGTTTCAGCATCTGCAAAATAGCTCAAAGATATGGTTGTGTGTATTGTTGACGGGGAAACAGGACCTTGCCCCAAGGCTACTCTTGACTGTTTGTTTCTCCTTGGTCTCACATCTCCTCCCTTCCCTAATTAGCAACTGCTTGGATCTGCCCATTGGAACTCAGGGAAGGTCATGGAGGCTGAATGAAGGCTGTTTCCTGTAATCAAAGAAACGGGGGACACAGAAAGACTTTGTGCCCAGGAGCCCCACAGGGCCCTGCTCGGTGTCACTCTTGTGATTATGTTCCCCAGTGAAGAATACAGACGTGCCATGGAACAGGGTCTCTGCAGTCAGCCAAGCCTGCGCCAAGCCTTGGCTCTTGCCCCACCTGTGGCCAGAGCAGCCTTGAGCAGCTGACCTAACCTCCCCAAACCTCACTTTTGACATTTGCCAACTGATGATAATAACTCAGGTTATGCATAGCGTTTGAAGGTGTTAACTGAAATAATGCCCTGAGCGCTCCTTGAACATTGCCGGGAGTATAGGAGGTGCTCTTAAATGACATCTCAGTTTTGCACTCTAAAGCATGTCCCTCCTGTCTACATATAATACGTTAAGACTGAAAGCTTGGGCAAAATCTTAGGAGTCCAGAAACCCAGAAAAATTGGTTACCGTGGCTGAAAAAGTCTTCTTAACCAGCCCCAGTAAACCCACCTAATTCTCAATTGAGAATCTGATTTGAACTCTATGTCTCCTTTATCCTTTCAGGAATTAGTAGGAGCTGAAAAACACAAATGCAAAATTAAGACGAACAAATGCACTGTGACCTGAGATTATGTAGAACGTCAGCAAGGGAACCAGAGAGGGAGGAGACGCCCTTCTATGTTGCAGGAGAGCTGTGGCCCCCTTCCCTCTATTAAAAGCCAGGCCCTGGGGCTTTCCTGCAGGGTTAACAGAATGGCAGTGCATCCCTGATGGCGCTGAGTTTTGGAACCCTTCATCAGGCACCACGCCTCACACACACTGTGCATGTCTCCCGTGCCTGCTGGCATGTTTATTTCCCACGACAGACAAGTGCTGGAGGGCCTGGCTCAGAGGATCCAGGACCCCACCTCTTCAACTCTCCTCCCATAAATTTTCTCAGAGATCCAGAACATTTGTCAAGACAGCTTCTTAGTTTTGGGCCAGTAAATTGTACCAAGTCTTCTGAATAAAGTAAGAGTCCACACTGTGGTTAAGTAGCCTTTATATGGTCCCCGGAACCCTCACCTCCTGGAATTTATGCCTTCATCTACTACCCTCACTTTGATTGTGCACTCGACTTATTGACTTGCTTTCAATTAATAAAATAGAGCAGAACCATACTGTCTTGATTACAGTAGCTTTGTAGTATAGTCTGAAGTCAGGGAGCCTGATTCCTCCAGCTCTATTTTTCGTTCTCAAGATTGCTTTGGCTATTCGGGGTCTTTTGTGTTTCCATACAAATTGTAAAATTTTTTGTTCTAGTTCTGTGAAAAATGCCAGTGGTAGTTTGATAGGGATCGCATTGAATCTGTAGATTGCTTTGGGTAGTAGAGTCATTTTCACAATGTTGATTCTTCCAATCCAAGAACATGGTATATCTCTCCATCTATTTGTATCATCTTTAATTACTTTCATCAGTGTCTTATAATTTTCTGCATACAGGTCTTTTGTCTCCTTAGGTAGGTTTACTCAGGGATATTTTATTCTTTTTGTTACAATGGTAAATGGGAGTGTTTTCTTAATTTCACTTTCAGATTTTTCATCATTAGTATATAGGAATGCAAGAGATTTCTGTGCATTAATTTTGTATCCTGCTACTTTACCAAATTCATTGATTAGCTCTAGTAGTTTTCTGGTAGCATCTTTAGGATTCTCTATGTATAGTATGTCATCTGCAAACAGTGACAGCTTTACTTCTTCTTTTCCGATTTGGATTCCTTTTATTTCTTTTTCTTCTCTGATTGCTGTGGCTAACACTTCCAAAACCATGTTGAATAATAGTGGTGAGAGTGGGCAACCTTGTCTTGTTCCTGATCTTAGTGGAAATGGTTTCAGTTTTTCACCATTGAGGACGATGTTGGCTGTGGGTTTGTAATATATGGCTTTTATTATGCTGAGGTAAGTTCCCTCTATGCCTACTTTCTGCAGGGCTTTTATCATAAATGGGTGTTGAACTTTGTCGAAAGCTTTCTCTGCATCTATTGAGATCATATGGATGATCATATGGTTTTTCTCCTTCAATTTGTTGATATGGTGTATCACGTTGATTGATTTGCGCATATTGAAGAATCTTTGCATTCCTGGGATAAACCCACTTGATCAGAGTGTATGATCCTTTTGATGTGCTGTTGGATTCTGTTTGCTAATATTTTGTTGAGGAGTTTTGCATCTATGTTCATCAGTGATATTGGCCTGTAGTTTTCTTTTTTTGTGACATCTTTGTCTGGTTTTGGTATGAGGGTGATGATGGCCTCATAAAATGAGTTTGGGAATGTTCCTCCCTCTGCAATATTTTGGAAGAGTTTGAGAAGGATAGGTGTTAGCTCTTCCTAAATGTTTGATAGAAATTGCCTGTGAAGCCATCTGGTCCTGGGCTTTTGTTTGTTGGAAGATTTTTAATCACAGTTTCAATTTCAGTGCTTGGGATTGGTCTGTTCATATTTTCTATTTCTTCCTGGTTCAGTCTCAGAAGGTTGTGCATTGCTAAGAATTTGTCCATTTCTTCCAGGTTGTCCATTTTATTGGCATAGAGTTGCTTGTAGTAATCTCTCATGATCATTTGTATTTCTGCAGTGTCAGTTGTTACTTCTCCTTTTTCATTTCTAATTCTGTGGATTTGAGTCTTCTCCCTTTTTTTCTTGATGAGTCTGGCTAATGGTTTATCAATTTTGTTTATCTTCTTGAAGAACCAGCTTTTAGTTTTATTGATCTTTGCTATCGTTTCCTTCATTTCTTTTTCATTTATTTCTGATCTGATCTTTATGATTTCTTTCCTTCTGCTAACTTTGGGGGTATTTTGTTCTTCTTTCTCTAATTGCTTTAGGTGCAAGGTTAGGTTGTTTATTTGAGATGTTTCCTGTTTCTTAAGGTAGGATCAATGGAACAGGATAGAAAGCCCAGAGATAAACCCACACACATATGGTCACCTTATCTTTGATAAAGGAGGCAAGCATATACAGTGGAGAAAAGACAGCCTCTTCAATAAATGGTGCTGGAAAAACTGGACTGGTACATATAAAAGTATGAAATTAGAACACTCCCTAACACCATACACAGAAATAAACTCCAAATGGATTAAAGACCTAAATGTAAGGCCAGACACTATCAAACTCTTAGAGGAAAACATAGGCAGAACACTCTATAACATAAATTACAGCAAGATCCTTTTTGACCCAGCTCCTAGAGAAATGGAAATAAAAACAAAAATAAACAAATGGGACCTAATGAAACTTAAAAGCTTTTGCACAGCAAAGGAAACCATAAACAAGACCAAAAGACAACCCTCAGAATGGGAGAAAATATTTGCAAATGAAGCAACTGACAAAGGATTAATCTCCAAGATTTACAAGCAGCTCATACAGCTCAATATCAAAAAAACAAACAACCCAATCCAAAAATGGGCAGAAGACCTAAATAGACATTTCTCCAAAGAAGATATACAGATTGCCAACAAACACATGAAAGAATGCTCAACATCATTAATCATTAGAGAAATGCAAATCAAAACTACAATGAGATATCATCTCACACCAGTTAGAATGGCCATCATCAAAAAATCTAGAAACAATAAATGCTGGAGAGGGTGTGGAGAAAAGGGAACACTCTTGCACTGTTGGTGGGAATGTAAATTGATACAGCAACTATGGGGAACAGTATGGAGGTTCCTTAAAAAACTACAAATAGAACTACCATACGACCCAGCAATCCCACTACTGGGCATATACCCTGAGAAAACCATAATTCAAAAAGAGTCATGTACCAAAATGTTCATTGCAGCTCTATTTACAATAGCCAGGACTGGAAGCAACCTAAGTGTCCATCATTGGATGAATGGATAAAGAAGATGTGGCACATATATACAATGGAATATTACTCAGCCATAAAAAGAAATGAAATTGAGTTATTTGTAGTGAGGTGGATGGAGTTAGAGTCTGTCATACAGAGTGAAGTAAGTCAGAAAGAGAAAAACAAATACAGTATGCTAACACATATATATGGAATCTAAGGGGAAAAAAAAAAAAAGGTCATGAAGAACCTAGTGGCAAGACGGGAATAAAGACACAGACCTATTAGAGAATGGACTTGAGGATATGGGGAGGGGGAAAGGTAAGCTGTGACAAAGTGAGAGAGTGGCATGGACATATATACACTACCAAACGTAAAATAGATAGCTAGTGGGAAGCAACCGCATAGCACAGGGAGATCAGCTCGGTGCTTTGTGACCACCTAGAGGGGTGGGATATGGAGGGTGGGAGAGAGGGAGATGCAAGAAGGAAGAGTTATGAGAACATATGTATATGTATAACTGATTCACTTTGTTATAAAGCAGAAACTAACACACCATTGTAAAGCAATTATACTCCAATAAAGATGTTAAAAAAAATACAGCAGAAGTTATAGGATGTCAAGCTAAGATTAGGTTACGAAAACACTGTAGCATAAGCTAGGGACAACCTCTCTCTCTCTCGTTGGCACTGATAGATGCCAACTACCACGTGTGAGCTGCCCCTTGGAAAGGCCCACATGGCAAGGAACGGAGCGAGGCCTCTGGCCAGCAGTAATCAGGGAACTGAGGCCCTCAGTCCAGAAGCACACTAGGAACTGAATCCTTCCAACCACCATGTGAGTAAGCTTGGAAGCAGATCCTCCCAGAGTCCAGTCCTCCAATGAGACCATACTCCCCATGGGCACACGCAACCTTGTGAAGGACCTCGGGTCAGAGGCACAGACATAGGCCATGCCCGATTCCCAACCCAAAGAAACTGTGAGATAATAAATATTTGTCATTTCAAGCCAGGAAGTTTTGGGTCAATTTTTTACACAGCCATAGAGGACACTCTCAGCAAATATTCCCAAGAGTCTGATGAGACAAAACAAGAGAACTTCCTTCAAATAAGGAAGCACTTAGGGGAAGCACTTTCCTCATCACCAAAAAAACAACTCTGAATATGGATGGGTGTATCTCCACATCCAATTCCTGGATGTATGTTTTCTGAGGCAGGTATAGTATTAATACAATAGCTAATTGCTCAGATTTTCTGGTTTTAAATACTGACTCCACTACACACTAACTCTGTGGATTTGAGGAAGTTGATTAGCTCATCTGTGCCTCAGTTTCCTCCTATGTATAATGGGAATGATAACAGTTTCTACTGCATAGAGTTGTTAAGAGGATTAAATGAGTTGATTCCTGTAAAGATTTTAGAATAGTATGTTGTTCATAATAAGAGATTAATAAATGCTACCTATTATTATTTACCAAGTTCAATGAATTGTTCTCAAGATCCTTGAATAGTTGACTACGTCTATAGGTCTCTAGGATGATCCCCTGGCTGGATCCCTCAACTTCCTTCGTTAGTTATTTATACTTTTTAAAAAAACTTTATTGGAATATAGTTGATTTACAATGTTGTGTTAGTTTCAGGCATACGGCAAAATGATTCAGTTATACATATGCATATATCCATTCTTTTTCAGATTCTTTTCCCTTATAGGTCATTACAGAATATTGAGCAGAGTTCCCTGAGCTATAATTTCCATCTCCTCACACTCCCCATTAGCTGAGTCTCTCTGCTTACTCCAAAAGGAATGGGCCTCCTCAAACAGCCAGGAAGGCCTTCCTGCCCCCCTGGCTCCAGGGTGGCGCCCACCCAATCTAACAGTTATTTTTGAGCGTTTCACTTTAATTTGACAGGCGTTAATTGGCATATTTTTTTTCTTCAAACTCTAAGTTAAAGGTCACCCTCCTCCACCACCTGGCAAAACACGCATAAAGTGGCCATCCTTCACGATCAACAAGACCACCTATGACGGGAGGTTTCAGTAATTACAATCCAAATAGAGCATCATCCGTGTAGAGCATGACTCAGCGTAAAGTCCACATTCTTTAACGCAGCATTTAACAAAACTGTATTACACACGTGAAACTTGCTGAGAGACTATATTTTAATGGTTCCCAACATTAGAAAATATATAATTATGTGGCGAAATAGAGGTTTTAGCTAGCACTGCTATGGCAATCATATCGCGACACGAACGTATCGAATCAATACGTTGTACACCTTGAACTTACACAGTGTTGTATGGCTAATATAACTCAATTTAAAAAATTAAAGCATTAAACACACAGCATTCAGGGCCCTTGTTCATCTGTCCCTTGCCTGCTTCTCTAGCCTCAGGCTTCAGTCATACTGAACAACTCATAGCTCCCCACTGCCCCATGCCGTGTCATACCTCTCTGTAGGAGCGAACGGTTCCTTCTGCCCTGAATGTCTCCCTGTCCACCAAACTCATCCACCTGGTGACCTTGCTTTAGGATCCAATGAAGGCATTATTTCTTCCTCAGATTTTTGCTAATCTTTATCACTGTTACTTCATCTTTGCACAATCATTCTACTTCAACTTATATTTATTTTCTCATAAATCACTGCTCCCTTCACTGAAATACGAAATCCTTTAGGGTAGGGACACTGTGTTGTTTAAGTTTGTGTTCCCAGAATATAACACAGCTTCAGGTTTACAATAGAGGCAAAATGAATGCATGAATAAATAGATGTCACCTGATCCTTTTATCTAACTATATACTGCAATCTATTTGAGGCCATGGGCCACCTCTCACGTTGTTATTCTTTTCATCATATCATACCATGCTACATACAGAGAGGTAGCTCAAGAAATATTTTTGACTACTTTGAAACTCACAGAACAATATTGATTCATTAAATGTTAACTGGTTGCAAATTCTTATTCAAACTCTTTTCGCTGTAGAGGGATAAATCAGTCATTCTTCCCAATTCTACTATCCACTTGAATTCTAGGTAATCTGTAGATTTTATAAAGTGTATTATATTCCATTTTAATTGCCTTCAATCATTGTGAATTAAATGTGTTTCTAGTTTTTTCTTTCACTAAAATAATTCAAAATCCAAATGTACTTAGTTTATAGCATAAACTAAGTTTTGACACTGAACATGAATGCTCTTTGGATAAGAGAATTTATGGGGTCGTGGTTTTGATACTTCTATGTAAGGTACATCATGAGGAAGCCTGTAGTTCATCAGTAGGGAATCCCCAGGGGAGTAAAGATGGTTTGGTATATTGTGATTTTTACTTCCACATCCCAGATGGTGCTGTCTCAATTCTTTCCTGCTCCTTCACGTACTCATCCCACTGATTGGTAATCCCTGATCTGCTTAGCTGTCCCTTTCTCCTAGAGATCTGCGGTTTTCAAAGTGGTCTTCAGACTAGTAGCATCTCATTATGCAGGAATTTGCTTTAAATGCAACTTACTGAGCCCTACCCCAGACCTAGTGAATCGAAAGCTCGGGCCTAAGGCCAGCAAACTCGTGTTTTACCAAGCTCTCCAAGTGATTCTGAGGTGCCTTAAAGTTTGGGAATCATGGCTATAGAGCATAAGTCTTTCGAGGGCAGTGTCCATGGATTATTTAAGTTGATATTTCTAGTGTACGGTATTTGACCTAAGTAAGCACTCAGTGAATGTTTGTTAAAGAATGACTGAACACATGTGTTACTTTTGAACCTTCTGAATTGTTCTATGGTGCTCTTCTGGGTCATCGTGGGAAGATGGAATTATAAGCTGTCAGAATCCATATAACAAAAAAATGTCCAGGAAGGGGTGATTGACAAACTCATGCTACTCACCTTTCAAGTCTCACCTCAAGCCATACCAGCTTTGCAGACCTTTCTAACTGTACCAAGCAAGTTTACCTCTTGCCCTGCTATCTCCCTGTATGTGTCAATTTCTTATTATTTAAGTGACCTATCCTAACTGAACACTGACTATCATTATTCATATTTGTACCCTCAACCCATAGCATGGCACACATAGCACACTGCTTAGGACAGAGCTAATGCAGAACAAATATTTATCCATTAACAAGCATTTATGGCATGTCTAGGTTTCCGTTGAATTAAATCCCTGTTGAAAATATTAGCAAAACTATAACTGTCAGATTTGGTCCCTAGGATGAGCCAGGTCTTAGAAATGTGATACCTTCCACTATTCCCAAACAGATCAGAGCAGAGTCCAGAAGTCAGGTTTTCTCTGGTACCTGCCTTCTCCCTTAACACTATTTTTTCTTTTCTCTACTAAGTCCTGATCAGAGTATGTCTTTGTTTCCATTTCTTTCAAGATCGTTCTCAAACCTGTCATCAAAGATGACTATCAACTAATGTGATAGCTAGTAAGTTTTAGCTTTTCCTGACACTATAACCTTTAAAAGTCAAAATTTTAAAGATGAAACGATCGTCAACAGAGAAATTAATAAAATCCCCATTTCTTTCTTTCATTAAGGAATATTTCTTTCATTAACAAAAAATGTATTCAGTACCTAGCATCAGGCACCATTTTAGGTGCTGGGAATACATTCCTGAACAGGCACACAGTGACCCCTGCCCTTAAGGAGCTTGGGTCCAGTGGAGGAGGGGGCAGAAAACGGAAAGAGAGAGACTATGAACAACAAACACAGACCAATATGTAAAATAGTAAAGTAGGAGGGGATAGGTGCTATGAAAAAAGAAGGAGCAGCATGAATGAGATAACGCTAGTGAACTGAAAGCCAGTTAATTGATTTACAAGTCAGGACTGAAGATTTTGCCCGGAGGGTCCTCAAAACCTATTATTTTACCTTTTCTATGTTCACCTCCTTTATTATTTCAAGTCTCAGGGCTTCAAATATAATTTATATGCAAATGACTCCAAAATTTATACTTCCAGTCTAGAACTCCTCCGTGGACTCCTGATATATACATCCGTCTGTCTCTCGGCATCTCCGTTCGGATATCTAATAGGCATTTCCAATTCAGTTTTTCCAAAGCCCTGTCTTCTCCCCTGTCCTCTCCCCACACACAAATCTGTCCTCTCACAGTGGCTCCTGTCTCAGCTGACCTCTGTCCTCTACTTGCTCAGGCCAAAACACTTGAGGTCTTCATTAACCCCTCCCTGCCCCTAATGCCCCCTAATCTGATCTCACAGCAAATCCTGTCATCTGTACCTTCAAAATTTCATCCAGAATCCAAGCCTTATCACCACCTTGTGATTCAAGCCTCCATCCATTCTTGCTTGGATTATCAGAACTTCTCCTGAGAGTCATTTGCTTTTACTCTTAACTTCATCTACTTGTTACACAGCAACAACAGTGATGCAGTTATTGGTAAGTCAGGCCACGTCCCTCCTCTGATCTAATCTCTCTACCGTTGGCTCCCCATCTCACTCTTAAAATCCAAGCCCTGTTCCCTGGTCTGCAATGCCCTTCAGACCCTGACTCCACTGTCTCTCTGACTTCATCGCTTCCCCTTTTCCCCTTCTCATCCTTCTCCAAACACTAGATTCTCTGAATCCTGAAACACTCCAGGCACGCTCTCACCTCAAGGACTTTGCACCTGCTGCCACCTCTGTCAGGTATATTTCCCCCCAGGTGTCTGAGCATATCTATCTCCCGACTTTCATGTTACACAGTGAGGCCTCTCCTGACTACCCAGTATACATTGTAATTTCCACCTCCCAACACTCTCTACCCGAATGTTTCCAATGGCATTTATTGTCAGTTGACACACTACATATTGTACTTATTAACTTACTGCCTATCACACCATCTCCAGAATGTAAGCTACACGAGAGGGGGGCTTTTGTCTGAATGTTTCATTGCTGTACCCTTAGTACCTAGAAGAGTACCTGGAACATAACAGGTACTGCGTTCCCATCCGTTGCTCCAGTCATTTGTCCTGGAATCGGTACTGCTTTAGGAAATGTACATCCTTCATATCATTTAATCCTCAAGACAGTCCTCGGTAGTAAGTCTGTTTTGCCCTCAAGAAAACCGAGGTTCAGAGCAACTGCGTAACTTGTCCATGGTCATGTATCACCTACCAGTTAGATCTAGAATTTGGATTTATAGTCTAAATCCCTAGGATATGACCTTGTAATTACCATGTTTTCTAGTTTCTGTCCTTGATGTTTTAACATCTGGGACCTTGCTGACCCTGGAGGGACTGCCCCTCCGAGGGCTAGCTGATGCCTAGAGACAGCAAACAACTCACCTGGAGGTGTACCTTTCATATGCAAACCAACCAGCCCAGAGCCTTCACCCCCATCACTTCCTTTATTGAGTTCACGTAAGAACTCAATAAAGAACTCAGACAGCTATCCACCTACCCCTAATCATCCCAGGGCCAAGAACCAGACAACCAGGTGTAGCTTCCATGCCACAGAGCCCACTGAAATTACCCAAACTCACCAGTCTAAGCCTGCTTATCCTGCGTTGCCAGGTCTTTCCTGTGGAAAACATAATGAAGGTCCTTGCCCACATTTTCCTTCCACCCCCTGACCCACCCTGATGTTTGCCTTGTGGCCCTGCATGGGGTGGCATGGTATGCCCCTCTTCTTGGTGTGCCCCTCTTCTTCTCAATAGTTGGCCTCACCATAGCTGAATAATAATAAAATGGTTACAAACACATCCTGAAAAATGCTTGAATGGCAAAGTGTCTGGGAATCCTGTCCTAGCAGGAAGGTTAAAATAACTGAAAAGAAAGAATATCTCAAGTACACACCTAACCCTATTCTGGAAGTAAATTTTATATGGGGAAACCTAGGAAGCTCATCATTACAGACATCAGGGAGCCAAAAAGTGGAAAAAGGCGGGATAGTAGTGACATAGGCATAAACAACAAGTGCATACTTTACAAAGTCATGACATATGGGCGAAGAGGAAAGCAAATCTCACTTACCAAGCACCTAGGGCACATTGCCATATAGTGCACTAGAAGTTTTCCATTATGTTAATTAAGCTCCATAAAAACCCTGATAAGCAAGTGTTATTATTGCCATGTTACGGAAACTGAAACTAGGGATCAAAGAATCTAGGTAACTTGCTCAAGTTCATAAAGATAGGCAGAGGTCACTCGGCATCTATCAGGTTTCGACATGTATGTTTTTCCTTTCACTTCACTGAGGTCTAGGGATATGGCTGAACAAGAGGTTAGCTGGGCCCATCTAAGTTTTGCTATCTACTGATTTTCTTTGTTTCTTCAAATGACTTCTTATCCATTCTTTCCCTCTGCGTTTACTGGGGTTCTTCTATCCTCAAATAATGAAAAACTTGTCTCTCTGCATCTCAGTCATTTCTGATTAAATACCTTGTCATTTCCTTTCTTTTCATTTACAGAGCTAAGATTGTACACCACACTGTTTAATTGACAGACCCAGTTAGGTTGGGAACTGTCTTAAAAGAAAGTTTCTTTTGACAAATTACATTTGAGTGATTGATTGGCTCCTGCGCTAGAGATGTTGCCACCCCTCCTTCCTGACTTAGATAAAACTAAGTGGTTTAATACAAATCTACTTCCTGTTGTCAACCTCCTTATCAGCAGCCTGCAAAACTACTTTCATTTGTAGGCATTGCCCTGCCCTACTTGATAATGTAAATTTATTTAGCAGGAGAATGGACCTTTGAGAGTCAGGCAGATTGCTAGGGACATAAATACAACAAGGCTTGAAGTACAAGAAAACAGGAAGGATTTGGACTTTCAGAGTATAAAAACAATCTAACAATCTCCATATATTAGTCATTTGATCTGGTTTTATTGCCTAGGTATAGCTGCATCTTAGTTGGGTATAACCATAGACAAGATTACCACTATTCAGCCTAACTTTTCTCATCTCATAAGCAAGTATAGTTGCATCATGAGGTTCTTGCTAGGAGTGAATAGGATACCATAAAATACTCAACACTGTGGCTTTCTAGAGTGGGCTTCCATAATTATCAATAGAATGGACCATGAAATTGGACCACTGGTCTTCAAGTCCTGACTTCACTATTCATAAACTGTATGACCTTGGGCAAGTTTCTTTTTTTTTTTTTAATAAATTCATTCATTCATTCATTCATTCATTCATTTTTGGCTGCGTTGGGTCTTCATTGCTGCGTGCCAGCTTTCTCTATTTGTGGCAAGTGGGGGTTGCTCTTTGTTGCTGTGTGCGGGCTTCTCATTGTCGTGGCTTCTCTTGCTGTGGAGCATGGGCTCTAGGCACGCGGGCTTCAGTAGTTGTGGCGCATGGGCTTAGTTGCTCTGCGGCATGTGGGATCTTCCCGGACCAGGGCTTGAAACCATGTCCTCTGCGTTGGCAGGCAGATTCTTAACCACTGCGCCACCAGGGAAGTCCCTGGGCAAGTCTCTTAACTTCTCTGTGCTTTTTCTACTTCAATTTCTCCATAAGGAAAATGGGGGGAAATATAGTAATAATCTTTAAGATTATTATTATGATAAAAAGAGTTAATGCATGTAAAGGGCTTGCACTGGAGATCTATATGAATATACATATATGCATATATTTGCATTTTTTAAGTTGAGATATAATTCACATAAAATTCATCACTATAAAGTGTACAGTGCAGAGATTTTTAGTATAGTCACAATGTTGTGCAACCATCACCATAATCTACTTCCAAAATACTTCCATTACCCCAAGAAGAAACCCTGTAATGTTACCAGTCACTCAACACACTCTTCATCCCCTGGCAACCAATAACCTACTTCTGTTCCTATGGATTTACCTATGTGGTCATTTCATATAAATGGAATCATACAATATGTGGCCATTTGTCTGGCTTCATTTACTTAGCATAAAGTTTTTAAGGACCACCTATGTTGTAGCATGAATCAATATTTCACTCCTTTTTATGACGATAATATTCTGTCGTATGGATATACCACGTTGTTTACCTATTCATCAGTTGATGGACATTTGGGCTGTTACCACTTTTGGCTATTCTTTCCTGCTTAAATAATCTTGCCACCATTGTTGAAAAATGAAATGACCATAGATATATGGGTTGATTTCTGGACTCTCAATTCTATTACACTGATCTATGTATCTATTCTTCTGCCACTACCACATTTTCTTAATCACTGTATCTTTGTATTAAGTTTTGAAGTCAGAAAGTGTCAGTCCTCAAACTTTGTTCTTCTTTTTCAAAATTATATCAATTCAGAGTCCTTTGTATTTCTCTATTTAGGATTATCTTGTCCACTTCAAGGCAGCAAGAATTATGATAGGAATTATATCTATAGATCAGCTGGGGGAATGTCACAATGTTAACAATATTAAATCTTCTATGAATACAAGATACCTTTCCATTTACTTAGGTATTTAATTTCTTTCACAGTGCTTTATAGTTTTCAGTGTACAAGTTTTGTACTTTGGTTAAATTTATTCCTAAGTATTGTATGCCTTTTGATGCTATTGCAAATGAAATTATTTTCTTACTTCATTTGCAGGTTATTCATTGCTAGTGTAGAGGGCTGCAACTGATTTTTTTTGTATATTGATCTTGCATCCTGAAACTTTGTTAAACTCATTCATTAGCTCTGGTGGTTGTGTGTGTGTGTGTGTATTCTTCAGGGTTTTCTATATATAAGACCATGTCATCTGAAATAGAGTGTTTTATTCTCCCTTTCCAATATGGATGCATTTTTCATGTCAAATTTCCATGGATATAACCCTCAGCACAATGTTAAATAAACTGGGTGAGAGTGGAAATCCTTATTCCTGATCTCGTGAAGAAAGCTTTCAGTCTTTCACCATCAGGTATGATATAGCTGTGAGTTTTTCATAGATGCCCTTTATCAGATTGAAGAAGTTCCCCTCTCCTAGTTGACTGAATGTTTAAATTATTAAATGGTATCAGGTTTTTTTTTTTTTTTTTTTTTTTTTTTAAATGGGCCTTGATGTGACATATAAAGGCCTTCCCATTATTGAATAGTTTTACTTATAATGAAAAGCAATCCCTTCTTTTTTTTTTTTTTTTTTTTTTTTTAAAGATTTATTTATTGATTGATTGATTGATTGTTATGTTGGGTCTTCGTTTCTGTGCTAGGGCTTTCTCTAGTTGCGGCAAGTGGGGGCCACTCTTCATTGCGGTGCGCGGGCCTCTCACTATCGTGGCCTCTCTTGTTGCGGAGCACAGGCTCCAGACGCGCAGGCTCAGTAGTTGTGGCTCACGGGCCTAGTCGCTCCGCGGCATGTGGGATCCTCCCAGACCAGGGCTCGAACCCGTGTCCCCTGCATTGGCAGGCAGATTCTCAACCACTGCGCCACCAGGGAAGCCCTGGTATCAGGTTTTGCCAATTTTTTCTCTGCTTAAATTGAGATGATCATGTAGTTTTTGTCCCTTATTAGTACGTTGTATTATGTTGATTGATTTGTATATAATGAACAAACTTTGCATTCCTAGGAAAAATCCAACTTGGACATGGTGTAGAATCCTTTACATATGCTGTCAGATATAGTTTCTACTGTTTGTTGAGGATTCTTGCATCTGTATTTATAAAGGGTACTAGTCAGCAGTTTACATGTTTTGTAATATCTTGGTCTGACTTTAGCATCAAGATAATGCTGGTCTCTAGAATGAATAAGGAAGTATTTCCTCCTCTTCTATATTTTGGAAGAGTTTGAAAAGTACTATTGTTAACTCTCCTCTAAACATTTGGTGGAATTTACCAGTAAAGCTGAGGTAGGCGGTAGATGAGCCCCTGGGCTGGACAACTGGTGTTTGTCAAGTGGAGTAAAATTGGAGCGTTGTTTTCCCCCAGACACTCCAAGGACAAAGCAGAAGCTGAGCTCTGCTGGAATAAAGAGATAAGATGATCACTCCTGAGGTCAAGGAAACTTCCCCGACTACACAGACACAGAAAGACTCCTTAGGGGCAAAAAGGAGGGGGCGCCACACCATGATAGGTGGAATCCATCTTAGCAAAAAGTTGCTCGTGCATGCTGGGGAGGGTCCTAGGGCAGGTTGGCTGTGAAAAAAGAAACAAGATAATTGGCCAAGGACTTCTCTGGTGGCACAGTGGTTAAGAATCCACCTGCCAATGCCGGGGACACGGGTTGGAGCCCTCGTCTGAGAAGATCCCACGTGCTGCGGAGCAACTAAGCACGTGCACCACAACTACTGAGCCTGTGCTCTAGAGCCTCAAGCCACAACTACTGAGACCGCATGCCACAACTACTGAAGCCCGTGCACCTAGAGCCCGTGCTCCACAACAAGAGAAGCCACCGCAATGAGAAGCCTGTGCACTGCAATGAAGAGTAGTCCCCATTGCTGCAACTAGAGAAAGTGCGCGCGCAGCAAAGGAGACCAAACACGGCCAAAAAAAATAATTAATTAATTGATTTTAAAAAAGATAATTGGCCAAATGTAAACAAAGACCTGGAAGGAATGTCCTGTTTAAGTGATTTAAATCACCTCTTTAGTGTGCTTTTCATTCAGGACGCCCACACTCCTCCCCAGATGTGTATTTCTGCCTTGCTTCTGACTTAAATAAATAAACTGTTTCTCTGTGTGCTCTCCCATACGTTGTGCTGTGTCTCTAATAATAAACTCTGTAACTGTTTTTGCAGTTTTTACCTCCGTGAAATATTCTTGCTTTCAAATGGGGCAAGAGCCAGGGAACTTTGCTTCTAACCTCTAGCCTCGGGTGGACTAAAATCTAGGTTCAATCCCTGGACAGGGAACTAAGATCCTGCTTCAAGACAGCTGTCCCTCCAAAAACAAAGCCATTTGTGTCCTGGCTTTCTTTGTCGGAAGTTTTCTGATTAAAAACTCAGTCTCTTTATTTGTTATAGATGTATTTAGATTCTTGATTTTTCTTGTCACTTTTGATCATTTCTGTGGTTCTAGAAGTTTATTTCACCTATGCTGTCCAATTTGTTGTTTGGATACATACATACACTTGCTTATAGCACTTCCCTTGAATCCCTTTTATTTCTGTAAGGTTGTTATTAATGTCCTCTATTTCATCCCAGATTCTATTAATCTGAGTTTTTTCCTCTTTTTTTCTTGATCAGAGTAGCTAAAAGTTTGTCAATTTTGTTGCTCTTCTTAAATAATCAAATTTTGGTTTTGTTGATTTTCTCTATTGTTTTCTGATCATTTCTTTCCACTGTAATCTTTAATAATTCCTTTCTTCTGCTTCTTTTGGGTTAAACTGGTTCTTCTTCTTTCCTTGAGAGGAAAGGTTAGAATTTTATCTGAGATCTTCCTTTTTTTTTTCATTTTGAGGCATTTGCAGCTGTATGTTTCTCTCTGAGCACAGCTTTCACTGCATTCTCTATGTCTTGGTATGTTGTGTTTTGCTATATTCATCAAAAAACACTTTCTAATTTCCATTGTAATCTCTTCTTTAACTCATTGCTTATTTAGGAATGTGCTATTTAATTTCCATATTCTGTGAATTTTTCAAATTTATTTGTTATTGATTTCAAATTTCATTTTGTTGTACTCAGAGAACATACTTTGTATGATTTCAATCATTTTAAATTTATTAAGATGTAAGCTTAAAATATGGTCTATCCTGTTTAATGTTCCATATTCACTTGAGAAGATTGTGTATTCAGCTGCTGTTGGGTAGAGTGTTGCATAGATTTCTGTTTGGTCTACTTGGTTTATAGTGTGGCTCAAATCTTCTTTTTCTTTGCTGACTTTCTTTCTAGTTTCATTATTGGAAGTAGGTTACTGAAATCTTCAACTATTATTATTGAATTGTCTATTCCTCTTTTCAATTCTGTCAGTTTTTCTTCATATATTTTGGAGCTTTATTGTTAGGTGTATATGTGTTATAACTCTTATATCTTGATGTGTTGGTGTATAAAATACAATATACTTCTTTGTCTCTAGTGACAAGTTTTGTTTTAAAGTCCATTTTGTTTGATATCATCATAGACACTTCAGTTCCATTTTAGTTTCTATTTGCATAGTATATCTTTTTTCATCCTTTATTCTCAACTATTTGTGTCTCTTCAAGATAGCATATTGTTGGATCCTGTTTTTTAATCCATTCTTTCATCTTTACCTTTTAATTGGAAAGTTTACTTCATTTACATTGATGTAAGAAAGGATTTATTTCTTCCCTTTTGCTATTTGTTTTCTACATGCCATGTACCTTTTGTTCCTCAAATATACTGCCTTATTTTGTGTTAATTTTCAACTTAAATTTGCTACTATACCATTTTAATTCTCTTGCCATTTCATTTACTGTATACTTTTTTTTAAAATATAAATTTATTTATTTTATTTATTTTTGGCTGCATTGGGTCTTCGTTGCTGTACATGGGCTTTCTCTAGTTGCAGTGAGCGGGGCTACTCTTTGTTGCGGTACATGGGCCTCTCATTGTGGTGGCTTCTCTTGTTGCCGAGCATGGGCTCTAGGCATGCAGGCTTCAGCAGTTGTGGCTCGTGGGCTCTAGAGCACAGGCTCGGTAGTCGTGGCTCACAGGCTTAGTTGCTCTGCGGCATGTGGGATCTTCCCGGACCAGGATTCGAACCCGTGTCTCCTGCATTGGCAGGCAGACTCCCAACCACTGCGCCACCAGGGAAGCCCTACTATATACTTTTTAGTTATCTTCTGGGTTGTTGCCCTGGGGGTTACAACTATCATCTTAATCTATTTCAGATTAATACTAACTTAACTTCAATAGTACACAAATTTTTTTTTCTACATAGCTCCATTTCCCTCACATTTTAATGGTGGTGTTAATATTTTAAATTACATCATTTTACATTGTGTGCCCATCAACATGGATTTGTAACTATCTTTTGAATCATATAGGGAAAAGGAGCTACAATAAAAAACAGTGAGTTCACACTATTTTCGATATTTATCCATATAGCTACCCTCACTAGGGTTCTTATGTATTCATGTGGATGTGAGTTACTCTCTACTGGCCATTCACCTTACCTTGAAGAACTCTCTATAGAATTTCTTCTATGGACTTTCTACTACCTTAACATTCTCTCAGTGTTTGTTTATCTGGTATGTCAGAACTTATCCTTCATTTCTGAAGGATAGCTTAGCCAGATACAGAATTCTTTGTTGATATATATATTTTTCTTTCAGTTATTTGAATATGTCTTCACAATGCCTTCTAGCCCTATCCTTCCTGATGAGAAATGAGCTGTTAATCTTATTAAGGATCCCCTGTATGTGATTAATCACTTTTCTCTTGATAAGTTGAAGATTCTGGTTTGGCTTTTGGTAGTTGGATTATGTTGTGTCTGGGTGTGGATCTCTTTGAGTTTACCCCAACTTGGAGTTTATTGAACTTCTTGTATGTATAGATTAATGTTTGGGAAGTTTGGGCCATTATTTCTTCAAACATTCTTTCTACTTCTTTTTCTCCCCCCGCTCCTTCTGGGACTTTCATTACATAGTTGGTACATATGATGATGTTCCATAGGTTTCTGAGGATTTGTTCATTTTTATTCATTTTTGACTTTTTATTCCTCAGACTTGATAATCTCAACTGATGTATCTTCAAGTTCACCAACTCTTTCTTCTGCTTGCTTGCAAGTGCTGTTGAACCACTAAATTTACTAAAATAAATGTTTCATTTTCATTTCAGTTATTGTATTTTCAACTCTGTAATTTCTATTTTAAAAATAATTTCTATCTTTTTGTTAAGATACTCTATTTGGTTGACATTGTTCTTGTCTATTTCTTAAGTTCTTTAAAGATGTTTTGCTTTTATGATTTGAATATATTTAAAATAGCTGATTTAAAGTCCTTGTCTAGAAATTTCCATGTCTAGGCTTTCCTCAGGGGCAGTTTCTAGTCACTGCTTTGTTTTGTTTTGTTTTGTTTTTGTGGGTGTGTGTTTATGATTCATACTTTTTTTTTTTGCATTTCTGTAATATTTGTTGAAAACTGTAGGTATTTTGAATATTATAATGTACAACTCTGGAAATCAGATCACACCCCCCCAGTTTTTTGGCTGGTACTGTTTACTATACTTGTAGTTGTTTGTTTAGTGTCTTTTCTAAATTAATTCTATGAATTCTGTACTCCTTTTCAAGTGAGCCATTGAATTCTCTGTCCATTACATTAGTGGTCAATGAATGATTGAACAGAGAATTCCTCTGACACCAAAAAACACTCAGACTTTCTCGGGACGGTTCTGTGTACATTTGGGGGCACTCCTTTGACACATAGCCAGGGAGTTACAGCTATGCCTTAGCCTTGACTTTCCATTTGCACAAAGACTCAAGGTCAGCAAGAGGTGAGAGTCTCAGGACTTTCCTGAGCATGTGCACAGCCCTACACATACACATGGCCTTCCAGGTTCCCAGGAATATGTCAGAGCTTTTCAAATTCCTTATGGCCATCTCATTCCCTAGCTTTTCCCCATGAGCTTTTTGATTAGTCTAATGTTTGTCCCAACTTTTTTCTATTACCAGCAGCAGCAGCAGCTAAAACATTTGTCTGTAAATATTTTCAGCAAATGCTCCCTAGGTGGTGGCTTTAGCACTGGGCAAGTTCTAAATCAGACAAGCCTTTCACGCCAGTTTTCTAGGGAACTACCAGACAGTTCAGATTGCTGCAAGCCTTTGGTTGATTTCCAGAGATTAAAAAAAGAAAATGATTCTAAGTGTTTTTGCCAGCTTTTTTATTGCTTATGGAAGTATGGATTTTCAAAGTTCCTTACTCTTACCATTTTCACTGACATTACCCCACTATATAAATTTATATAATTGCTGTTATTATCATAATTATTCATTTTCCCTTTCCCCTATAGTACTGAGTCCCTCAGGTGAAATTTGTGGAACCAAAGACTATGTATACATATTATAGTTTCCAAACTGGCCCATACCTAGCCCTTCAGTTCTTAGGTCCTGTGACATAAGCCTCACATCACACAGTTTCCCAATTAAGTGAAGAAACGGTCTCAATTGGGACTCTGATTTTTTTTCTATGAATTGGTTGATAGGCTTTCTCCTCAACTTGAAGAAATTGTAGCGATCCTGTGGCCCTTGATTCATTCTTCACTCAGAAGAGTTGGACTGGATAGTTTATCCAGATAGAAGCACAGCATATAATTACAGGGTTCAATAAAGAGCAGTCTCTAACTTGACCCACCTGCTTGGAATACTAGAACTATTTTTAATAAATATATTTTTTAAAATTTTATTTATTTATTTACTTATGGCTGTGTTGGGTCTTCATTTCTGTGCAAGGGCTTTCTATAGTTGCGGCAAGTGGGGGCCACTCTTCATCGTGGTGCGTGGGCCTCTCACTATTGAGGCCTCTCTTGTTGCAGAACACAGGCTCCAGATGCTCAGGCTCAGTAGTTGTGGCTCACGGGCCTAGTTGCTCCGTGGCATGTGGGATCTTCCCAGACCAGGGCTTGAACCCATGTCCCCTGCATTGGCAGGCAGATTCTCAACCACTGTGTCACCAGGGAAGCCCCTAATAAATATTTCTGAAGTACAATATGAATATAGAGAAGTACACAAATCAGGAGTGAACAGTCTGAACAATTTATGCAAAGTGAATGCATCTGTGTAACTAGCCCTCAGATCAAGAAAATAACAATAACAAGCATCTCAGAAGAGTATTTGGTGCCCCAGTAGCTACCCCTGCTCTCCATGCAAAGGTAGCCATTTGACTGACTTCTAGCAGTACATATTAGTTTTGCCTGTTTGGGGACTTTTGATATAAGAGGACGCATACAGTACTTGTTCTTTTCTGTCTGGCTTATTTATTTATTTATTTATTTAACCAAAAGTTGGTGTTTTGGGTTTTTTTTTTTAATTAATTAATTTATTTTTGGCTGCATTGGGTCTTCGTTGCTGCATGTAGGCTTTCTCTAGTTTTGGACAGCAAGGGCTACTCTTCATTGCGGTGCATGGGCCTCTCATTGAGGTTGCTTCTCTTGTTGTGGAGCATGGGCTCTAGGCATGTGGGCTTCAGTAGTTGTGGCACGTGGGCTCAGTAGTTGTGGCTCACAAGCTCTAGAGTACAGGCTCAGTAGTTGTGGCACACAGGCTTAGCTGCTCCGCAGCTTGTGGGATCTTCCTGGACCAGGGATCGAACCCATGTCCCCTGCATTGGCAGGCAGATTCTCAACCACTGTACCACCAGGGAAGTCATTGTATGGCTTATTTTGTGCAAAACAATGTTTGGGAGATTTATCCATGCTTTTGCAAGGAGTTGTGGTTTGTTGGTGAATGGCTATACAGTATTCTTTTGTTTAAAGATGCCATAATGTATTTTTCCCACTTTACTGGTGATGAGCATTTGATTTTTTTCCTGGTTTGATCCCATTGTGTCTTAGACTACTATACTCATTCCTGGATATGTCTTTTGGTAAGCATATATATGCCTTCGTTTTCGATATATATCCAGGAGTGGAATTTCTTGGTCCTAGGGAAAGTGTGTATTTCATCAGCCTTTCAAGAGATTTGTTTTACTTTTACTCTCCCACCAGCAGCATTTGAACATTCAGGTTGTCCTAACACAAAGTATCATCAGTCTTTTTCTTTTAGCCATTCTGGTGGACATATAGTTGTGTTCCATTGTTATTTTATTTTGCATTTTCCTGATTCCCAATGAAGTTGAGCATATTTTCATATGTGTATTGCCGATTTGAATATCTTATTTTTAAAAGAAAGTTTTCAAGACTCTTGCCCAGTTTTCCATTCAATTTTCTTGTTGATTTGTAAGAGTTTTTTTTTTTTTTTAATTTATTTATTTTATTTATTTATTTTTGTCTGCGTTGGGTCTTTGTTGCTGCGCGCGGGCTTTCTCTAGTTGCAGCAAGCAGGGACTACTCTTTGTTGTGGTCCATGGGCTTCTCATTGCGGTGGCTTCTCTTGTTGTGGAGCACGGGCTCTAGGCACGTGGGCTTCCATACTTGTGGCACCTGGGCTCAGTAGTTGTGGCTTGCAGGCTCCAGAGTACAGGTTCAGCAGCTGTGGCACACAGGCCCAGCTGCTCCGCGGCATGTGGGATCTTCCCGGACCAGGGCTCAAACCCACGTCCCCTGCATTGGCAGGCAGGCTCTCAATCACTGCACCACCAGGGAAGCCCTGTAAGAGATTTTTATATATTCTGAATGAAGTTTTGTGTTAGTTATATGTATTGCTAATACTTTTCCCACTGAAAAGTTTGCTTTTCTCACTCTCTTAAAGATGACTTCGATGCAAAGAAGTTGTTAACCTTAAAACAGTGAATTTCTAAATATATTTCTCTATTGTTAGCATATTAACACCATATTTAAGAAAGCTTTATCTATCTTATCATAAAGATAATGTCTTTTAGAAGTTTTATTATTTTTCTTTTTAAATGTAGATCTACAATCAATCTATTGCTTTTGCGTAGGAAGTGGGGTAGTAGTGAATGTTCACTCTATAAACATATGGGTATCCAATGAATCCAACACTACTTACTGAGAATTCTATTATTTCTCCACTATCCTGTATTGCAAAATTTATCATAAAAACCAGTGTTTTAAGTATATGTGGGTTTGTTTCTGTGTGCTCTACTCTATTCAACTGATCTGCTGTCTAACCTTTCACTAATACCACACAGTTTTAATTATTGTAAATTTATAATAAGATTTTTTAGGTTAACTTTGTTCTTCTTCAAGACTGCTTTGGATATATTTGATTAGGTATACTTTCCTATGAATTTTAGAATTAGCTTGTCAATTTTCACCAATAATAATAGTTGGGATTTTAATTAAGATTGCTTTAAATTTATAGATTAATGGAGGGAGAATTGATATCTTTATTTAATCTTGCAATCCATGAACATGGTATATCCCACCATTTATTTAGATATTTTTAATTTCTCTCAATAACATCTTGTAGCTTGGTGGTATATAGATTTTATGCATCTTTGGTTAAATTTATTCCTAGCAAGTAGTCACTGTTTAAGGAAATTGTGAATGTCATTCCTTTATATAAAAAAAAAAATTCTGTCTCTGTTTATTGGTAATATAAAACATATAAAGGAATATGGGAAGTGTTTCCAGTTTTCAATTCTATAGTGAAGTTTGTGTTTGACTGCTGTTATTTTTATTTAAAAATTTAGAAAAAAATTCACTGGTGAAATCATCTAGACTGAAAATTATGGATTAAATTACTTAAGGATTTTAGACATTTCAGGTTTTCCATTTTTTCTTGTTTCAGTTTTTGCATGTGATTTCAAGGAATTGGTCAATTTCAACTACATTTTTAAATCTATTGTCATTCATTAATATATTTTTAGTATTAATTTTGTATGCAGGATATTAGTAATTTGTGCCTTCTTGATTTTCTTCTTGAATAATCTTTACCAGCATTGTACTAATTGTATTAATCTTTTTGCAATACCATTGTCAGTTTCTGTGCATTCTCTCTATTGCATGTTTCTTTTTAAAAATCAATTTCTTATCTTTAATATTTTCTTCTTTCTACTTTCTTTGGTTTTAATCTTTTGTTATTTTAAAAAATATCTTGACATGTATATTTAGATCATAAATTTTCAAACTTTTAGTTTCTCTGATGTGACTTAAGGGTATAAATTTCTCTTAAGCACAATTTTTGCTACATTCCACATATTTTAGAAATTATTTTAATTTCTATTGTGATTTGTTTTTCAAATCCATGACTTATTTAAAAGATTTTTTTCTTAATATGCATACTTTGAGAATATTTTAGTTTCTTTTGTTTTATTTTGTTTTGTTTTTAGTTTCTGGTTAGTTCCACTGTTGTCAGAGAACATACTCTAAGATTTCAATCCTTTGAAATTTGTTAAAATTGTTTTGTGATCCAACATATGTTTAATTTTGGATAGTGTTTAGTGGATGTATGAAGACGGTGTATATTCTACAGTTGTTCAAATTGTCTGTATATTCAAATTGTCTACCTGTTCTATCATCTAATGAGAGTGGTTGTGTTAAAATCTTCCACTATGATTGTACATTTGTCCATTTCTCTTTTTTTACCTCTATTTCTGATTTATATATTCTGAGACTTTGTTAACCAGGTGCATTCAAATTTAAAATTTTTATATATTCCTGGTTAATATATAAATGTCCTTTTTAATCTCTAGTGGTGCTTTATTTCATAAAGTCTATTTTTTCTGACACTGATATAGTTACTCTTTCTTTTGGTAAGTGTTTGCTGGATTTATCTCTTTTTCATTCTTTTACTTTCAACATTTTAATATTCTTATATTTAAGATGGATCTCTTCCTAGTAGAAAAGAGTAAAATTTAAAAAATTCACCCTAACAATCTGTGTCTTTAAGTCAGATGAAGTTATAATTCCTCATAGAGAATATATTTAGGTCTCTAGGAGGCTGTTAGGGAAAGATCTCCTTAATCCAATTAAGGATTGAGATGATTTAAGACTGGATTTCAGAGTTTGTGGAAGTTGGTCTATTTTGTTGTTGTTTTACTTTTACTCTTGATTATATCCCTTCAAAGAAAGCAGCCTAAAACCTGGAGATTTTTGCCTGACCCTCTTCACATTAGAATGTTCTTAATTCCAATTTTCAACATCCCAGACCTATGATTTGCTGAAGGTTCTGCTCATATTCTTACTTTATTAGCCTTTGATGGCTGTGTCATGGCATTCAAAGTAAAGGGAAGAGTATGATCAAAATAACAACGGCAATAAAAACATAGAGTATTGTGCATGGCAGGAATACAAGGGAAGAAGCAGAAGATAAAGAAAGAAATTTAGGCAGACCGATTTTCAAAGGGACGTGTATGCCACAATTAGCAGTTGGGTTTTATACCATAGGATGAAGGCCAGGGCTGTTAGTGAAGTGAATCATTCAGTCCACTGTTTACAACTCTTCTGATGGACTGGCCCCTTACCAGTTGGGACCAACTTCTCTTCCCCTTCCTTATGAAGGACTTAGTTCGTTCAATGTGGGGGAACATAGTGCTTTCAGGGCAAGCTCCTTGGGGTTTTTTCAAGATAAGAAGCAAGTCTCCATGTCAGAAGGAGTTTTTCAACACACACTCCCAGAGAGTATGTGACTGATACCTGAGAGGAAAGACAAAGAAGAATTAGAACTTGCTTTTTAAAGGCTGAGATGTGAAATTCATGAGCCCTTTCATAATTCCACACTTGCCTCTGACAGATTGGGTTTTCAAACACATCAGCTTATAAAAGGCAATCATTATTAGTAGCATTGAAATGAAGAGAAGCTACATCATGTTCTGAATAGCAGGATTTTTTTTTTAATCTTAACAGCTTAATTATTTCACATTAATTATTCCTCCAGGGCTGGAGATTGTCATTTTATCCTGCAGACATTTACAGTTTGTTTTTTATATTGATTGGGTTAATATCCCCAAAAGTTATTTCAGCCTACTGCCAATTCTTTTAATTAGACAGCTATAAATTAATTTCAATTGTTTTTGGAACCATTCATTTGAGTAAATAAGATATTTTAAAATTCTTCAAATCCATATGTGACCTGAGATGTTTCTTTCGTTGACAATAAATTACTTTGTTTCTCACCAAATTACCAACATACTTTCTACTCATGCTCTGTTTTAAAAGGGTTTTTAAAAAGACTTTTCTGGGTGATACAGAAGGAATTGGGACACAAAAGTGGTAAGTTATTTTTCCTGGACAAAGTTAGTGTAATTTTGTTCTTTATGCTTGGTTGTTTACCTTCTGATAACAAGGATTCCAAAATCTAGCAAAATTTCTCTACCTCAAGATTGAGGCAAAGAGTTTCTAAAAATGATAATCATTTCTATGCCTACCTTTTTTTTATCATAGAGTCAGCAAATCATCTCTAAGAATGATTAATACAGGAGCTATAAGCAGAGTGAAATGGGCAGGGAGACGAGACAAAGGATGAGTCTATTGTGATAGAGATTTGATATAGACCTGACCCAGATTGGGGGATGTGAATTAGAGCCAATGGAATGAATCAAAAACATTCTGAAGAAAAGGAGACAGAACTCACTACATTTTTCTTTCCCAACAACCAGAGCAGTGTAGTTAGATGTAAATTGTATAGGCTTCTGTATTAGACATAGTATGACCTCTGATTGCTCATGTCTGTTTGCTCAATGAGTCAGTCCTACAACCCTAGTGCAGGGTAGGAGTCTCAATAAATACTTGAAAAATTAATTTATAAGTCATTTAAAGGGATAAGTGAGAGTTCACATCATCACAGTTCTTTTGTGTGTGTATGTGGTGTTTTAACATTCATTTTAGTTTTTAATAGATTATATTACATTTAAAGTTATTACAAAACAATGGCTATATTTCCCTGTGCTGTACAATATATTCCTGTGGCTTATTTATTTTACACATAGTAATTTGTGTCTCTTAATCCCATACCCCTATTTTACCCCTCCCCACTTTCCTCTCCTCACTGGTAAACAATAGTTTGTTGTCTATGTCTGTGAGTCTGTTTCTGTTTTATTATATACATTCATATGTATTATTCTTTAGATTTCACATATAAGTGATAGCATAGAGTATTTGTCTTTCTCTGTCTGACATTTCACTAAGCATAATACTCACCATGTCCATCCATGTTGTTGCAAACGGCAGAATTTCATTCTTTTGATGGCTGAGTAATATTACATTGTATATTTATATCACATATTCTTTATCCATTCATCTGTTGATGGACACTTGGGTTGCTTCCATATTTTGGCAATTGTAAATAAAGCTGCTACGAACATTGGAATGCATGTACTTACGTTTTCATTTTCTTTGACTATATAATGAGCAGTGGAATTACTGGATAATATCGTAGTTCTATTTTCATTTCTTTGAGGAACCTCCATAACTGTTTTCCAGAGCGGCTTCACCAATTTATAATCCCACCAACAGTGTACTAGGGTTCATTTTTTTTACATCTTCACCAACATTTGCTATTTGTAAACCTTTTGAGGCTATCTATTCTGACAGGTGTGAAGTGATACCTCATCGTGATTTTGATTTTCATTTCTCTGATTGTTAGCGATTTTGAGCATCTTTTAGTGGGCTTCTTGGCCATCTGTATATCTTCTTTGGAAAAATATCTAGTCGGGTCCATTTTATTTATTTATTTATTTTTTAAAATGTCTTTATTGGAGTATAATTGCTTTATGATGTTGTGTTAGTTTCTGTTGTATAACAAAGTGAATCAGCTATATGTATACATATATCCCCATATCCCCTCCCTTTTGTGTCCCCCTCCAACTCTCTTTATCCCGTCTCCCTCCCACTCCCCCAACCCACCCGTCTAGATGGTCACAAAGCACTGAGCTGATCTCCCTGTGCTATGCAGCTGCTTCCCATTAGCTATCTATTTTACATTTGGTAGTGTATATATGTCAGTGCTACTCTCTCACTTCATCCCAGCTTACCCTTCCCCCTCCCTGAATGGAATGAAAGTCCATTCTCTACATCTGCGTCTTTATTCCTGTCCTGCCCTAAGGTTCTTCATAACTTTTTTTTTTTTTTAAGATTCCATATACATGTGTTAGCATATGGTGTTTGTTTTTCTCTTTCTGACTTACTTCAATCTGTATGACAGACTCTAGGTCCATCCACCTCACTACAAATAGCTCAATTTCATTTCTTTTTATGACTGATTAATATTCCATTGTACATATGTGCCACATCTTCTTTATCCATTCATCTGTCAATGGACACTTAGGTTGCTTCCATGTCCTGACTATTGTAAAGAGCACTGCAAATTGGGTTCTCTTTTTATGTTTTGGCTATTGTGTTTTATAAGCTATTTATATATTTTGGATATTAATCCATTATTGGTCATATCATTTACAAATATTTTCTCCCGTTCAGTAGGTTGTCTTTTCATTTTGTCAATGGTTTTCTTTGCTTTGCAAAAGCTTTTAAATTTAATTAGGTCTCATTTGTTTATTTTTGCTTTTCTTTCTTTTGCCTTAGGAAACAGATCCAAAATATTGCCATGAGTTATGTCAAAGAGTGTTCTACCTATGTTCTCTTCTAGAAGTTTTATGGTTTCAGGTCTTACATTTAGATATATAATCCATTTTGAGTTTACTTTTGTAATTAGTATGAGGAAATGTTCTAATCTCATTCTTTTACATGTAGCTCTCCAGTTTTTCCAGCACCAGTTATTGAAGTGACTGTCTTTTCTCTGTCATATATTCTTGCCTCCTTTGTTGTAGATTAATTAACCATAAGTGTGTGGGTTTATGTCTGGGCTTACTACCCTGTTCCATCGATTTATGTGTCTGTTTTTGTGCCAGTAACATGCTGTATTGATTATGTAGCTTTGTAGTATAGTCTGAAGTCAGAGAATGTGATAACTCCAGCTCTGTTCTTTTTTCTCAAGATTTCTTTGGCAATTTGAGGTTTTTGTTTGGTTCCATATAAATTTTAGGATTATTTGTTCTAGTTCTGTGAAAAATGTCATGAATATTTTGATAAGGATTTTATTAAATCTGTTGATTGCTTAGGGTAGAATGGACATTTTAACAATATTAATTCTTCTAAGCCATGAACATGGGATATCCCATTTTTTTTGTATCCTTTTCAAAATCCATCTTCAGTTTTTTTAGTTTTCAGATTATAGGTCTTTCACCTCCTTGGTTAAGTTTAAGGTATTTTATTCTTTTTAATGTGATTATAAATGGGACTGTCTCCTTCATTTCTCTTTCTGATAGTTCATTATTAGCGTATAGAGCAACAGATTTCTATATAATCTTGTATCCTGAAACTTTGCTGATTCATTTATTAGATCTAATAACTTTTAGTGGAGACTTCAGAGTTTTCTATATAAATTATCATGTCATCTGCAATAGTGTTTTACTTCTTCAATTCCAATTTGGATGTCTTTTATTTATTTTTCTTCTCTGATTGCCATGGTTAGGAGTTCAAAATTTTGTTAAGTAGAAGTGGAAAGAGAGGCCATCTTTGACTTGTCCCTGATTTTAGAGTTTTTCATCATTAAGCCAATTAGTCTCAGGGATGGCATAATACATTTTAAAATTTTAGTTTTCAGTTTTCTCCCATTTGTCCTTTCACAAATGTAAAATATACAACTGATGTCTCTTTCTCCTAAAATTAAAGTGTGTTCTAAAAATATCTACTCTGGGAATGAAAAGAAGGTAATAGAATATGAAAGTAGAGCAGTATAGCATCCCTTTCATAGTAGTTTTACCTGAGTTTTTTCATACCAGCCTAAGAGTCTTACTTTACCACTCACTGTGGGTTTGTCAAAAATGATCTTCATTATGTTGAGACATGTTTCCTCTATACCAATTTTGATAAGCGTTTTCATCATGAATGGATGTTGAATTTTGTTAAATGCTTTTTCTGCATCTATTGAAATAATTATGTGAGTTTTATACTTCCTTCTGTTAATGTGGTGTATCACATTGATTGACTTGCAAATATTGAACCATTCCTGCATCCCTGGAATAAATTCCACTTGATCATGGTGTATGATCCTGTTTATATATTATTAAATTCAAATTGCTTATATTTTGTGAGCAAAGTTTGAGCAACCTCTAATAGCATTTTTTGCTTGGATTGGCTACGAGGAAATGCTCCACAGACACCCAATAGTATTTCTCCTCACAGCTCTCCCACTAACCATAGGACTCAATGGCTCCACTCCACCCAGAATGCCTTCTTCTAGAGCACTCTAGAATATGGAGGCATACGCATCCTCTCTTAGTCTCATAATAATAGTAACTAACAATCATGTTTATTAAATGTTGTGTTAAATGCTTTACATGTGCAGCCTCATTTAGTCTCCATAATCACAAGCACTCAATCTGTAGGTGGGAAAAATTAAGGATTCACCTATCATTATCAATGTTAACATTAAAGGATACAATGGCAACAATATACTTTCTCTTTCCAAGGCTAAGTTATAAAGCATGTACCTTAACGGCTGTCATCCAAGCAGAAATTACTCCTTTTTACACGAGGACTTGAAGTCCAGCAATATTAAATTCTTCATCCAGAATCACAACCAGTCCACACATCTTCGGACTCCCATATGGAGTTCTTTATCCTACAGTATTCGGCAATCAATCCTCTTCACTATGTAACTTCTAAAACATTTCTTTTAAGTATTGCCTTCTTGCTATTGGCACCCTCCAGTAGTAGCAAAAGGAGTTAATGCTTTAGAATTACAAAAATCAATAAAGGTAGAGCACCCCATGATTTCTGCCTAGTCTTTGGGAGTATGGTGTAACTTAGTCCACGCATGGCTCTGAATTAAATCAGTGTTTCATCCCATTACCTTCACTGGGATTCTCATTGCCCTTCCTGGAATAATTTAATTTCTCTTACTTCTCAAATTAAATGATACCTGAAAGGTTTAGCTGATGAACAGCTCCTGTTCTGTGGTAGGGTCTTCCTTCAGGAATACGGGACATGTATCTTTTACTCTTAGTGAAGACCGTTAGCTCAATAGAATGCTCTCTCTCTGACGTCTGCTACAGTAGTAATACTCTCAGCCCCATAATGCAGCTCATTTCCATGGCTCTGCATAGATAAGAATAGGATGTCTGCAATATTTTTTTGACCAGGCTTTTAAAGAAAGTGCGTTGATGAAAGAGCATTAGAGATTATAGAATTGGCTCATTTACAGAAATGGTTTTTATTATTGTTGCCTACATTAGTAGTACAATATTATATTAATAGTGACAATGAGACAATCCAAATATTATACATGACAAAAATCAGAAAATTATAGCTAGTTAGAAATTCAAATTTTAAAAATGACATCAACATTCTCGGTAATATTAGCTAACACTTATTGAGTGCTAAGCGTTATTCTAAGTACTTTGTCAGTCTTACCTAATTAATCTTAATGAGGTGAGCAACTTGCCCAGTGTCTCATGACTAGTAAGTGGTAGAGCTGGATTCGAGCCCAGAGAACACAGAGCCTGTGCCCTGAATGTGGGACATATTGCCCTGTGGAGCCCAACTCAAGACTGAACCCTGTGCCACACATTCTATCACATTTCCTCAGCTAGGGGAAAGGAGCAAGCCTCACCTGTGCATGCACATTAATACAGACAGTTTAAAATGTATGTAATGCAGTCATGGTTTCTCTCAGACTACAGAAACACACACACGTTACCAAACCAAACTTGGGTCTGCTCACCCATGCACAGTAAAGCCAGTCTACTGATATACTGGGTCGTGGTGAAGGAAAGTACAGCGTTTATTGCAGGGCACCAAACAAGGAATCCACGCAGCTAGTGCTTAAAAGGCCCAAACTCCCCAAAGGCTTTCAGGAAAAGGTTTTTAAAGACAGGGTAAGGGACGGAGGTTTGGGGGGATGTGATCAGCTCATGGGCATTCTTCTGATTGGCTGGTGGTAAGGTAATATGGAGTCAACATCATCAACCTTCTGGTTCCAACCAATCTGGGGTCTATGTGTTTGTGGGCAGCATACAGTTAATTTCTTCCACCTGGTAGGGGTTTCAGTAACTGCAAAACAGCTCAAAGGACATGGCTCAGAATATTATCTATAGCCCTTGAGGAGGAACAAAGGTCCTTGACTTTGTTTAATGGCTAAGGAAATGACCTCAGCTTTAATGATCTCAGGAAACTGTAAACAGGATCAGTGATTTCTTCTTGTTTCAGATAGTCAATCAGTGATCAGTCAAAAAGTATTTGCTGAGTACCTGCTATGTACTATGATAAGTTGCTAGGTCTCTCCAGAGATCATACTTCTTGCCTTTCAACTTGAATTGATAAGTGCATCATATCACTTTTGGGCTATGGGATAAAGATGCAAAAGGTTATAGTTGTCACTGTAGTAGGTTATAGATGTTGGAGGTTGCAGGTGTTAACCACTCACTTGCACTCTCTGCCCGAAAACAGGCAAAAGGACCAATGGGGATTTAATTTCAGCATAAGCTGTCTTAAAGGGTTGACTGATGCCCCACTTTATAGGGTTCTCTTGTAAAGTCGAGTTGGAAAATGGGATTTGGATCTGAAGGCAAAGTGAGGTTTTTTGTTACCTTGGCCCCAAGTCCACTTTGGGCACTATTTACTGAAAAAGTTTTATTCACCAATCCAAGTAGTGAATGCACTGATTCATGCAAGGGGTCACAGTCACTCAGCACACACCAGGGGCCAGCAGAATGGGGAACCAAGAGGAGGAAGCTGGGCCTCCCAGTCTGCTCTAAGAGATGGAGGCTGGCCCCGGTCCCTGGGCTTTTCTGCCCTTTGAGCTGGATTTCCTCACCAAACCCAGATGCAGGCAGCAAAAGAGAGGACAGCGGGCTTGTTTCCTGCTTTTTAGACAATTTCTGGTGGAATATAGACCATCTTCAGTCTCTCACCACCTTCTTTAGCCAGAAAAGCAAATCCCTAGTCCTCCCTGATGGGGAGACAGATTGGAGAAAGCCCTCTAATCTAGAGAAACAGAGCACTTGGAAGGGAAGGTGGCCCCATGAGCCTGTCACTGCCAAGCACAGCAGACAAAGAGGGGCACTGCAGACGGGCCAGCTCTCGCAGGGTGGAGGCGGCTGCCTAGTGGAGGATCTGGTAAGAAAAGACGACCTTCACTGACCGGGCAGATGAAGCAGGAAAGATTATTCTAGAATGATTGCAGGATGAGAAGAAGCTCATGAGTCAAGGGGTGTCTAGGTTACAGCCAAGGTTCACACAGTTCTTACCCAGGAGGGTGATGGGGAGAAGAACAGAATGACAGGTGGCAGAGGCCGACAGGAACCTGGAGCATCCTCTGGGGCAGCAGGCTTTGTGCTGAACCCCAGAAACCCAGGGTTTCTTGGGAAGTCCCTCCAGGGTTCCAGGACCTGCAAGTAGACAATGATCAGAGCCCTGCCTGCTTTCATCCAGGGCAGCTCCTTTTTATTGGAATTAAAAATAAATTTTCATAGGTACAAAGTGTTCTGAAGCCTGGGAAAAAAAAAAAAAAAAGGCAACCAGAAACTACTACTGCATAGACCAAGGATCCCGAGCCCTGTGTATAGCTACTGATTTTACAGGCACGTTTTGTGGTCATGACTAGAACGTCTGCTCCTTGCAGGCAGGTGAACTCTCTGTTCACAGCATAGAAAACTTGTTAAAGCAGTCACTTTCCAATATCATGGTGCCCTATATAGGATCACTCGGTGACAATTCTCTGTTTCAACAACCCCTCCCAGTTCTTCCTCCTTTTCTCCTCTCATTTAGACTCTGGCTTCCCCTCATTTTCCTCACTCAAAAATTCCGTCTCGGGCTTCTCCCTCTTGGGGAAATAAGCGAGCATTACAATGCCGGCGCACCAGTGCCAGCTCACGCCCTGCCCTCAGCCTCTAAGCCAATGTTTGTGCTGCTCGGAGAAGACTAATGTCAAGGAGTAACAGGCGTCTTCTGTACTCTGGAATCAGGAGGAAGAAGAACCAGCCGCGAGTGGAGTGAGAAAGCACATAAAACCAGAATACTGCTGCAAGTGAGGTAAAGGTCAATGGATTTCAAAATGTCAAATGAGAAAAGGATAATTTCCCGTCCAATTTTCAGTTAGTACAGTTTAGTTGCTGCCAAGTTTTAAGTGTTTCTGACTTCATGAACATTTTTAGTCTCATATTAGCAGTTTATTATCAATTTATTCAAGTTTATATTAGTAAACTCATAAATGTCAATCAACACCTTAAGTGATGTGAAAAATTTTGGTAAAGAGATTGTGTCTTGGGCATAATGATTGTACTCATTGTACTGTATTGTATTGTATTGTACTTCAGAAATACAGATGCTCAAAGCTCTATTGAAGGGCAGTGTGGAGGTGGGGTTACTGATAGGTGAAGGTGGCAGATGGAGACTAAATTTTTCAACATCCCTGCTCACTGATTCTTTCTAGATAATGAAAATGTCCAAATCACAAATGATGGTGATGCTCTGGATATTTAACAAACTTTTATTGAGTTTTTGCATATGGCAGGAACATATATGTGTGTGTGTGTGTGTGTGTATATATGGGGTGGGAGGGAGGGAGAGACAGAGAGAAAGGCTGGCTCTTCAGAGACTTTGGAAAAACACACTACAAAAGCTAAGTACACTTATGAGTGCTCAATAAATTGTGTATTAACTTCATATTGCTGTAATCACTAATAATAAAAAAAAAAAATGGCAGGGCTCATGTGCCAGATACTTGCCATGCATTATTTTAATCTTGGAGCAGTTATCACTATGTTTATTTTAGAAATAGAAAACTGAGGGTCAAATTGCTTCTGAAGCTACACAGCGAATTAGGGGAGAAACTAACAGTTTAACCAGATACTGTATGACTCCAGAACTCAAGCTCTGTGCACTACATAGTGATACCTGTTGAATACCAATAAAATAATGCTCAATTATCACATTTTCAAAATGAACTAGACCCATAAAGTAGCCTATATAAACAAGTGAGCAAATAAGACCATAACATATATTCTCTCAAATTTTGCCTAATTTTCTCTTCAATGTCCAAGCAATGCATCATTCTTGAGTTCTTTAAGGAATGAAGTCTATGTTATAGACTTGACTGATTTATTAAGTGTCTTCTTTCCCTTTGTTCTCATTTTTTTCTTCTTTATTTAGCTACTAGTATAGCACCAGTTACACTAGTGGCTCCAAGGAGCTGAGGATTCTTAAAGCATTTCCTGAGTTGAATGTAATCCCGCCTTCTCTCTTTTCTTTCCATGCAAGTCCACATGCTAGGCTTGCAGGGCATGGAGTTGTAGAGTAAAGAAGGCACAGTCCTTGCCTTACAGATGCTTAAAGGCCAGAGAGGGTGAAAGGAGAGAAAATGACATGCAAACAGCCTGTTTCATCATGTCAGTAATGTGGTAAAAGTGCCAGCAATGAGAACAGGAGACTGAGAGATTGGAATATCTATAGGAGAGTTGGAAAACCTTCAGGGAAGGTAGGCACTAGACGGCCCTACAAGGAAAGCAGAGAGCATGGTCACGATTATTGTGAGCTGAAAGTATACTACACACAGACACTAAGTGTGAAACTGTGTAATGTGTTTGGCCAATTAGGTAGTTCCCTTTCACCAGAATGAAAAGAATGTGAAGAGGCATGGTGGAAACTGGGGTCAGAGGGAATGAATTCTATGCTGCCAAGTTTAAATTTATATTCTGGAAGAAATGGAACACAGGGAAGGTTTTTGATAAGAAATACAACATGGTCAGATTTGTGTTTTAGGAAAATAACGACTAAGGAAAAAATAAGGGAGGTAAGATATTAGAAGGGTTGGGACTACATTTTGGCAATAGCACATGGTTAGAGATGATTCCATTGGAAGGAGGAGTTGGGTGCTTTGAGGTTTTCCTGCTCTCTCTTTCTGTCTGCAAAGAATGTAACAGAAACCTGCTTCCCTATGATGGTGGAAGATGAAGGGGTTGATCTATGTCATGCTCTTCTCCAGTACAGAAATTCTTCCTTCGTCCTTTTTCCTGTTTTCCCTTGAGCAGGACTTAGTGTTTTCTGAGAAGGGTCAATGGGCTCGAATGAATACAGCCCTTGGTAATTCCCCCCAAATCTTGAATGAATCCCTCTCTGAGACAAAATGGACGAGACTTCAGGATGATTTGAGAAACTTCAGCTATGGCCTCGTAAACAATAGGGAGATATTCGGGAACTGAAGATAAACAAAACATCTTCTAATATAGCACTCATGTTATAAGCATATAGCACTATCAGTGGAGACTAAATTCTTCAACATTCCCTACTCATTGATTCTTTCTGGATAATGAAATTGTCCAAATCACAAACGATGGTGATAATCTGGATATTTAACAAGCTTTGACTGGGTTTCTGTTTATGGCAGGCATTGTGCTATGTATAAAATAGATAGATAGATGTTGAGAGAGAGAGTACATAAAATTTGCTGGGGTTTTTAAAAATAATAAGAGATATACAGCTTTATTTAATAATCTGTACAAAGTTGTACTCTGGCAAAATTACACATTCCCTATCTTAGCAGATATAGAGTACATTCATATGTGTGTATATAATAGTTTACAATATTGTTGAAATTTGAACTTACAATAATTTGAATTGTATGCATTAACATTATTTATTATCTGTAATTCCATGTGAGCTCACAAAGCCTCATGTATAAAGGTTTGCACATAGTAATGGAAGTATGCGATTATATTAAAATAATTTCACAGCAAGTCCTTCAGATAGCAATATTTTAAATAATCAAAATCTGTAAATTTCAGTCCTTTTGTTCCCTAGAAATGCAGTTTAGCAATTCAGCTACTCATACAATGCTTCTAACATTTTCAATGTGGAAAACTCTATGGCAGATTGTTAGAATTATAACGGACTTCAACCTAGGCTTCAGAGGAGAAAAAAAATTTTCTTGCTTAGACGGAACTTCCCTCAGGAGAAGAAAAACAGAAACTACAAAAAAGTTTCAACTCAGAGTAATGGGATTAATAATAACAAAAACATCAACAACAATTATAATATAACCTATTAGCCAATTTGGAACAAAAGAGTATAAAACATGCAGTTTCTAAGTGTCCTGGGCCATGTAGGATGCAGGAAAGGGATAAAGTATAAACAATTTTTACTGTGGATCAGAGCTGAATTAAGTCTTTTCATCATATATTATCCCATCCAATGTTCACAGAAGCCCTATGAGATATTGTGGCATCTATCTGCAAAGTTCCCTGAGAACTGTCTCTGAATTGCCCAGAAATGCATTAGAGGGAACCAGAAACGACTACCCTCGCCCAAGAAGGAGAAGCTGCCTTTTCTTACAGGTGTACCCTAGGTCTCCAGGTACTAAGCAGGTGACATTTCCCATCACTCCCCTAAAGAGTGGCATCTAAGCTGTTATTACATTATAATTACGTACAATACCAGGTGAACTCACAAAGCATCGTGTCACCCACTGTCAAGGTCTTTCTGATGCTCATCCCATTAAAGGGAGAGCAACAGACCACAAGGTCCCTTCCCTGGAGCACAGCCACGGTAGGTCCAGCAAGCACCATCCCCGGCATACATCTCTGCAGAAAGCCAGGCAATCTGAGTAACTACGTACCTTTTCTTGTTGACCTTCACTTATAAGTTTCCCTAGAATGACCTGATCCTTGTATCTATACTATGTGTCATTATGGGCTTGGTGAAATTAAATAACATTAAAAACCAATGAGAAGTATGAGAGCTAGATTATAAATTTTGGTTAGTAAATTAACATATCCAAAGTCATGCTCTTACTAAGTTGTAGGGCTAGAAATTCAACCAGGTTTGTCAATTCACAAGCCAGTGTTTGTCATCACAGTACAATCTTCCTCAAAGCTTGAACTCAACACCACTTGCACTGTAATGGCCATTATTACTAGATCAGTTTTAGGGGGCGTACCACAGATTTACAGAATCATTATCTCTCGTGGCAATGATCCCAAGTCTGCAATTCTTAATAGGCACCCCAGGTGATCCCAAAACACTCAAAAGTTTAAGATGTGTTGCCTTTATAAAAATTACCCTGAAGTTGCCACAGGAACCTATGTGAATATGAGGCTTCTGGGGCTGTTCAATGCAAAGGCCAGACCACCCATCTTGTCTCTGAGTTGAGGAGGTCATGAAGAAGATAGTTATGTGCCAGGAAGGATAGAACTACCATATGATCCAGCAATCCCACTCCTGGGCATATATCTGGGGAAAACCATAATTCGAAAAGATACATGCACTGCAAAGTTCATTGCTGCACTATTTACAATAGCCAAGACCTAAATGAAACCTAAATGTCCATTAACAGATGAATGGATAAAGAAGATGTGGAACATAGACACAATGGAAAATTACTCAACCATACAAAGATAAATATCATGTGATATCACATATATGTGGAATCTAATAAAAATGATACAAATGAACATTTTTACAAAATAGAAACAGACTCACAGATCTCAAAATCAAACTTATGGTTACCAAAGGGGAAATGTGGGGGAAAGTGATAAATTAGGAGATTGGGATTAACAGATACACACTACTATACATAAAATAGATAACTAACAAGGATTTACTGTATAGCACAGGGAACTCTACTCAGTATTCTGTAATACCTTATAAAGGAAAAGAATCTGAAAAAGAATGGATATATACATATGTGTGTGTGTGTGTGTGTGTGTGTGTGTATATGAAGTGAATCTGTTATATATGTATATAACAGCTGAAACTGTACACCTGAAACTAATACAACATTGTAAATCAACTATACTCCAGTAAAAAATTTAAAACAAAAAAGGCTAACCTTCTGGCATCAGTAGTGGAAAATAAGAAAAGGGGAAGGTTTTATGATATCACAGGGCTTTTTAGACCTCATGCAGGAGGGTCCACCTGCAGCTCTTAAAATAAGTGATTTCTGATGCATGAATTCAAGGAACATCCTTGACTTTGGTCAAGAGAACCCAGGAAGTATGTATCCCCTCCGAGAAGGTTGACAAAATTACCATGGGCTATTCTGAGCCACAGTGAGGCAGGGAGGGAGGAGAACCAGTAAAAGCTTTAAGGGAAAGAGCCATAGTTTTCTTCCTTCCCTGGAAAAGTAAGCAAAGTTGTTAACCTGCTCCAACAATCCAGGGAGAGTCAGGGATTAACTGACAAAAATGTGGACCAGATGTGCATTAAGGCAAAATAAGGTATAGATGCTACAGCCAAGATGTGGGTAGAAGCTTTTCTAGTCTGAGGATGGCGCTATTTAATTCACCTGCTCCTTCCTCTCTAGTTTCCCCAGAGGGAACTTGGGCTTCACTTCAGAAGAAGCTTGGCCAGAAACCTGTGATTGAGAAATATTTCACCTAATTCATCAGTGTTAAGCATGTCAAAAATCAAACTTTCCCATGCACTGTTATAAATCACTCTGCTTAAAACAATAGGAAATATGCTATTCAAATGCAACAACAATTTCTATGAATTCCAAACGACCAAGCAAAAGTCAAATAGAACACTTGGAGGGAGATATCATTTCACGGTACTTTTTGAGGACCTATAAATTTTGAAAAAGTAAGTGTGGCGTATCTAACATGGTGGGAAAACCAAATGAAAGATGATTAAACACCAGAAAAGTGTCAAGAACATATTTCACTCATTCTGTACAGTGCATGGAACATAGAAGATGTTCAGTAGTTTTTCTAATGAATCCATCAATAAATTCCAAGGCTCTGACAGTTATTTCTGCCAATCCTCAATATAATTAGCCCCATCTTCAGCATCAGAAGAAAGTACAAAACCAGTGACAGCTCCTAGAGTTATCTGTCCTTATCATCGGGCTGGCCAAAAGCTCCCAACATTGGCTGTACATATTCAAGCGTTGGTAATTAGCCAATTTACTTCCATATTAATTAGCATTTTTTTTTTAATTCCATTGCTTAAAAAGAAGAATATGACATTTTCTCCCTGAGGTGAGTCACTAACTCAGAGTGAGAATGAGAGTGGGAGTGGCTGTGTCTACGACAGTTTGTGGTAATAAAATTTCAGTAAATAGTTTAGTGAGACTTCTCCTAAGATAGCTCTCATAACCTTGCAGAATTTGGATCAAGAACAAGGTTCATTCTAAATAGGGAGCCTGTGGATGCTTAAATGAGGTCTCAGCATCAATAAGGAAGTTTTGTTCCATTATAATTTTGTTATCAAATTGAAAGATGGCTTAGTGAGAAATGGCCATAACAATGAATTGCTAGAATTATGTATTTATGAAAGAAGATATATATTGATTTATTTGTTTACTGACAGTAGAAAAAACATTGAATTTCTATTTTGCAACCTTTAAAATCCTTCAATTGTAAAGGATCTTTCCCTTAATACCATCTTTGGCAGAGTTTATCAGAAGATCTCATAAATGTTTCCTTGACCAGGTCATTTTGGTCAAGCTTCCAATTTATTAACTCGTCCAAAACAAGATTGCGTGACTACATTCTTTGTGGCTCCTTTTTCCTCCTTTGATCTCTTTTTAGAGATGGCAATTAATATTCATATGCTAGAAGCCGATGGATGTTTGTTAACATGTACATGCATATACACAGACAATTATTTTCTAAGCAATGCTAATATCGTCATCTCTGGTGATAAAGAAACAAATAAATAGGTCAAATTTTTTTTAATTTTTTTAAAAATATTTTTTTAACTTTTTATTTTATATTATAGTTGATTAACAACGTTGTGCTAGTTTCAGATGTATAGCAAACTGATTCAGTTATACGTATACATGTATCTATTCTTATTCAAATTCTTTTCCCATTTAGTTTGTTACATAATATTGAGCAGAATTCCCTGTGCTATACCGTAGGTCCTTGTTGGTTATCCATTTTCAACATAGTAGGGTATACATGTCAATCCCAAACTCCCTAACTATCCCTCCCCCTTCCCCCTCCCCATAACCTTCAATTCATTCTCTAAGCCTGTGAGTCTGTTTCTGTTTTGTAAATAAGTTCACTTTTATCTTTTTAAATTTAGATTCTGCATGTAAGACATATCATACAATATTTCACTTTCTGTGTCTGAAAGTAGGCTCAAAAATTTTAAGAGATTTTAATAATATCTCTGGGAGGAAAATTCAATCTTGTTCTTGTATATAACCTGGCTCCAGAAATTCTGGCCTTTCCCATCTTTTCCTAGTAACATTCAGAATGTGCTTCCTTATATTTTTTATAAAAGAATAAGTAGCAAAGTTCTCCCAATTCTCCCCCCAAAACCATAAGCTGTCACTTCTACATAAAATATAGACATGTATGTTTATAAGTATGTATGCATATATGCATGTATATGTGTATGTGTGTACACATATATGGGTGTATATGTGCATATATACATACACACATATAGACAGAAAGAGAGACTATCTTAAAGTCTGTTTTCCACACAGCAGTCAGGATGATTATCTAAATAAGAAAACCAGATCCTTTCACTGCCCTAACATGGTTTTTGGCTCCTTCCAAATATATTATCATGACCCTCAGCATCACCATCCTCCCTCATGACAGGTATCGTCTGGTCATCGTGCATTCCTTTCTCATCCTCAAAGATAAGAAACCTTTTTCTTCTCTGAGTCTCTGACTCAAATGTTCCCCCAATCCCTGCTTGGTTAGCTTATTCCCAAACCTGTGGTATCATCTCAAATGCTACCTCCCCAGACCCCTCTCTGAAACTACAGATTTCCACTTCCACCTCATCTAAAGCAGCCTCCCTGGCTTTCTATTATTTGAATATCATTTCACAGCCATGTAATTGCCTTATTTTTTGTTTTTATTATTGTTTACTCTCTGGTTTCCCCACAGTGTGAAAGTAGGGGTGCTGTTAATGTTGCCTATGATTATATTATCATGTATCCTGGCACATAGTAGGTGCTCAATAAATGTTTGGAAGTGAATAGATGGATAGAAAATGAGTTCATAATTCACATTATCATGGAATAACTTGCTTTTTCCCATGAAAAAAATGAATCATGGAAAAAGTCCTCTGTCAGAACATAAAGAGCTCCCTGTTTTCTAGTTGCTGAATTGTTGTCAGAATATGGATCCCTAGGGACTTCCCTGGTGGTCCAGTGGTTAAGACCTTGCCTTCCAATGCAGGGGGTGTGGGTTTGATCCCTGGTTGGAGAGCTAAGATCCCACATGCCTTGTGGCCAAAAAACCAAAACATAAAAGAGAAGCAATATTGTAACAAATTCAATAAAGACTTATAAATGGTCCATATCAAAAACAAAAAAACCTAAAAAAAAAGAAAAGAAAAGAATATGGATGCCTATCATGAAAGTAAGTATGTTCCTACTGATAAATGTTCAGGTTCTTTTAAATTTCTCACTATCAGACTCTTCTTTGAAATAGACAGCTTTGTATTTGTATTTGAATACACTCACACAACTTTTTCTGCAGGATGGATTTCTAAGTATGAAACTGTAATATCAAAGGATTTTAAATTCATAGATACATTCAAATTACTCTCAACAAATGCTGTCAAGAACTGTGAAGAGTCTGAAATTTTACCCTAATAACAGGTCATCCTGCCACAGTTTCATAGATGCTGGAAGAAGACATGAGACTCTTGAGTCAGAGACAAAGGACCTATTGATCATATCACAACAGGCAGCATGGGCTTCATGTTCAAGTTGGTTCCCCTGACCCCCCTCTCCAACAAAGCCCACAGGGGCAATGCAGAGTGGCCCAGGGAAATTCTATGCATGCAGTGGAACCTTGAGCTTAGGAAACCCCCAAACTTTTAAAAGGCTCACAACAAACCTGCTCAGTCTTTGAGCTGAAAGGAGATAATATCTTTATTGTCTCAGACAATAAACTAATCTGGCGTCTTCCCATTTTCCAAGTTTGCTCTATAAGCATCCTTGAAGAAATTGTCTGAAACAGAAGCCATCAATGCCTCTGCTCACAAAAGTTACAGAAATACAAGAAGCCCATAAAGAATTGTCCCACAATATTGCATCAGTTTATACTTCTACTAACAGCAGAATCCAGGGTTGGGAGTAAGGATGATTAAAACCAGGTGTAAGAGGAGGTGACCAGCACTTCCAACTGTCTATACAGGCAAATTGAGAGGAAATTGGGATTTTGAGTTGTGGATTTGGTCAAGGTATGCAATCAATTTGATTACATCACCAGCAAATGGAATACAGAAAATTGCATGCAAGATTTTATAGTATAGAAATAACATACCTCATATCTCCCCATATCCCATTGGTCAGAATTCAGTCACAGGGCTTCCCCTCACTGTAAAGGAAACTGGGAAATGTAGCTTAACCAGGTTCCGAGGAGGAACAGGAAACAGTATTTGCTGGACATGAGACTTCTCAGAGAATCCATGTGATTAAAGCCCCATATGATCCCCTTACTTTCTCCTTCCTCTCTAGGTTTTGTCCATCAGGGCAAATCTTTCTTCTCATTTCCAGCACCAGAAGTTCTCCTCTTCAGCAGAAACTAACACAACATTGTAAAGCAATGATACTCCAATAAAGATGTTAAAAAAAAAAAAAAATTAACATAAATGAATAAACAAAATGAATCTAAAGGATAAAATAAAAGTTCTCCTCTTCAAGGGTCCATTAATAAGGGGTTAGGATATGTATGCCACCAACAGAAGAATGATAAAAAGAATAAAGAGATTCCCCAGGTAATAAGGGATGCATAGTGACATCACTCAAAACTGAGAATTTTCCAGCCAACCAATCTTAAGGCTTTCCAGAACTTGAAAATATTGATTGGAAATTTTTTTTAATACCAAAGAGAAACTGAAGATATTGCAAGACAGAGTCTTTGTCAAGTTCACCTTTAGCACTTCCTGCTAAAGACTTCTAAAGGAAATACAAATGGGGCTGCATTTATTAACAGGTACCTATCTACAGAGATATTTTTAATTGGCAGGTCACATCTGTGTCTTCTTTGTAAAATAAGAGTTTTCTCCACCTGCTTATTTAACTCTTAGGGATGTTTTCTTCCCTCTAGACTCTCTACTGTCTTCCCTGAGAGATCACAGCAATTTCTTAACTATGTTTAACATTTTAATTATTTTTAAAATGCTTCTGTAAATATACTATCTAAGTCACCTCAAGCTGCTATAACAAAATACCATAGACTGGGTGGTGTAACAACAGACATTTATTTCCTTCAATTCTGGAGGCTGGAAGTCCAAGGTCAGGGTACCAGCATGGTTGGTTTCTAGAGAGGGCCCACTTCCTGGATTGCAGACGGCTGCCTTCTTGCTGTATCCTCATCTGGTGGAGAGAGAGAGTTCTGGTGTCTCTTCTTCTTCTTATAAGGACACTAATTCCATCTTGGGGGCAGGGGTGTCCACTCTCGTGACCTCATTTAAAACTTATTGCCTCCCGAAATCTCCACCTTCTAACACCATCACATCAGGGGTTTGGTTTCAACCTATGAATTTGAGCAGTGCACAAGCATTCATTCATAATGCATATTATATGTAACAGGCTGGTGGCATGAATATGGTATATGAGTTGGTTTGAAAATAACTGATCATGTCTCAAATTGCTTCCTGTATGCTGTCTGAGATAATTCTTTCACTTCTTTCTACGTGTATGGATCCAGGGTTGAGTGAGTAGCAGAGGAGGTGCAGGATACTGACCCAAGTGGGCAGCAACTTCTGTGATAACCAAGTTAGAGTTAGGTTCTCCTGTACAGCACTCACAACCCACCCCCACCTTGTGGTCACGGGGATGTATATAGAGTTCTATTATGAGCAAGACCTCAGGTGAAAAAATTCAAGATAACTGATCTGAACTCAGTTCCACAGGACCTCTGGGTAGGAGCTGTGTGACTCTGGATAATTTTTGTAATTTCTCTTGACATCTTTTTCCCTCTTCTATTAAAAAAAAATTGATTCGTTTGCATAAACCCTAAGGTCCCTTCAAACTATGATCCAGTGATGCAATAAATATGATCCATGTTTTTATTGCTAATGAATATTTTTATAGAAACAAAATCACGGCATTAAAAAGAGGAAAAATAAATCTTAAAATATATCAAGTAATCCAAGATAATCCCCCTTCAATTTGTAGTTGCTCCAGATACCCTTTTCAAAAAGATTTGCTTTTCCCTGCTGCTCTATCCCCAGCCATCACCCAAATCTGCCAGCCAAGTATGATCCTATAAGAAAGAAAAGAGTGGAGAGGCCCACCACAAGCATCCCATAAGCTCTTCCCTTCATGGGTGTCAGAGTTAGGTGGAACTGAGGTTCAGATACACACTCAGTTATCACGCATCAAAATTTTAATCTCTCTAAAACATGTTTTCCTCCTATAAAGGAGGAAATATAATTTTGGGGCTGACAGAATCTAATGGGGGAATTCACATTAATGAAACAATCATGCTAAATGATTGTAGAATGATAGCTCTGATAAACGCTAAGAACCCTTTGAACAACGAGCCCTGATTTAGGTTGGTAAGGTCAGGAAAGCTTTGGAAGTAATTTCAGAGCTGAGATAGGGAGGTGAAGAAGACAGTGTGCAAGGCTAAAGGAACATACACCAAAAGGCCCCAGAAAACATGAAATGATCCAAGGGAACAAGAGAAAGTGCAGCAAGCAAAAAGAAGTAAAGTGAAATATGAGCTTGGAGAGGTGGGTATGGTTCAAATCGCGCTGGGTGACTATACAATTATCATCCAATCCAAGACACCTCTGAGCAAAAATGGGGACAATTTTAATAATTATGCCAGGGTAACAGGCATAAATCAGCACTGTCTCTAGCAAACAAGAGAATTGGAAAGAGGAAAGCCTGTTAAGAGATTATTGCGGAAACTAGATGAGATACAACGTTAGAAGAGATTGATGTTTCACAACTAAATGCCAGAAGGCTTTGGTGGGAGGGGGGAGTAGGTAAAAATAAACTTCTCCTGCCTCTTTGGCAGGAAACATGCTTTGCCTTCTAACAGGGAAGAGGTGAATCATCTCTGCGATCCAGCCTAATTAACACGTGAGCTCTCTCATTAGAGAAGGAAAATAGACATTAAGCATCAACATTGGAAGACTTAAAATTAGTATTTCTATATGTGTCGATTTTACTGTAAGAAATATTTGTCCAGGATATGTAATTAGTGGGGCTCCCTGCAGGTTTCAGATGCTCATAATATCCCTCCAATTTTCAAGAAATTGCAGCTTCCTTTAAAATAGGGATCAACAGTCATTCACACCCAGAGTTGATGCTAATTTCAGAGTCAAAGACACCCTCCAGGTTAATGTCTCCAATCTGTTTTGCTCATCTGCTTCGACCTAAATCTTAGCTCCAACCTGAGAGTTGAAAAGGAAAAGAAAAGAGAATAAGGCAACCTGAGAGAAGGAAGGAGGGAGAAAGGAAAGGAAGGAGGGAGAGAGAAGGGGAGGGATTCATCCAAATACATCAATGTGTTTGCCCTTGTGTTTCCATAAGAAAAGGCAAGCTAGGAACCAGACCAATGTGACCTCAAAGTGAGCCCTTTGTGCTTGGCTTCTATAAGGAAATCAGAATGCTCCCATGGGATTTAGTTGCATAAAGTTGGATTGGCATCTTTTCTGGAGTCAGACTCCAAATTATGGGAAAGAAATTTTAAATAAGCTTGAGAAAAATAAATGAGCATGTTAGTGAGACTGGATATTTTTGGTAACTGGAAATAACAACTGGGAATACACTTATTTCAGAACAATTTATAGGATGAAATTGAGCTCTGCTACAATCTCTATCTCTTTATCTCTCTGTCCCTTTCTATCTCTCTCCCCACTCACCACCAACATGTGCCCTTCTTTTCCTCTTTCACAAACATCTGCAGACAGGGTTAGCTCCCAACCAAAGTTGAGAAAATAAATATCTGCTTTGACCCCTTTCATCTTCCCTTTCTGGCCACACCTCTTGGGGCTGTTTGGCTGCCCTTGGCAGGACCCAGTTGTGTCTGAGGCCATTGGGGCAAACTTGAAGTCCAGTAAGACCCCTTCCTTGTATCATCAGAGTGGTCATTTCTTTAATAGCCTATTACCAGGGAAGAAACTTATTGAGAAAATATTTCCTGCTAAGGTATAAGTAACTATGTCATGTATTACCCTACCCATCCACTGTTTATCAGAGGAATGTACTTTTTTTAAAAAGCTGTAAAGAAAAGTAAAGTAATGAAGTAAATCTCAAATTTCAAATGTGAAATATCAGACACTGTGGAATTGAGTGGAAAATTATATATACATATGTGTATTTATATACATACAAATACATATGAAATACATAGAGAGTACAGACTCTATCAGCTAATGTAATATAGAAAATACTAATTTACTGAGTGTCTACTGCTCCAGGACCAACCTGGACCAGCCCCCAAATAAATGGTAGTAAGTAAAGCAGAAGTGCTCTTCACCCTAAGAAGCACAGTTTTCCAAAAGTAAGACCTATTATATAAGCAAATAAACAGGTACTTCTCTTTTTATAAATGAAAAGAACAGTGTTCTGAAGAGTAAAATTGTTGTCAGAGCTGCTGCACCAGGTCCTTGCTCAAAACCCCCAACCCACACCTTTAGCAGGAATGAACATAAATCTTTAAGTCACAGGGCCCAGAGAAAAGAAAGGAAGCTATAGGGAGAGACAAACAACAAGTAAACAAAAAACAGGTGGAACCAGCTGGGACCAAGATGGTGATGAATCTGACCTCCAACAGAACCTGAGTCTCATTATATGCTGATTTCACTATATTAGCAAATTAAATGACACACATACGGGCAGCCAGGACTGGAAATTATGACCAAAAAAGGATAAAAAGAGGGTGGCGCACATTCCCTCACAAAGCCCTGCCCTTTCCCCAGTAAACTAATGCATATGCCTCCCCATCATTATCTTCACTCCTCCTCCCTTTGTCTTTATTTTTTTTTCTTTTCCTTTTTTTTTTTTTCCTATTGAAGCATAGTTGATTCACAATGTTGTGTCAATCTCTGCTGTACAGGAAAGTGACTCAGTTTCACACATTTATACATTCTTTTTTTAATATTCTTTTCCATTATGGTATATCTCAGGAGATTGGATATAGCCTTTGTCTTTACTCTTTAAAATCAAATCCCTCTCACCACGTGGTCCAGAAGTTGATCTGTGAACTTAGTTCCCACTTCTCCACTTCTCCATTCTTTGGCCATTGACAAAGATTGCAAACTATCTCAAATTTGGTTTCATTATTTGGCTACACAAACCTGAACAGAAAAAGCAGAGTCCATACAACTTAATTCAGTAACAAAATCATGGTAATGCTGGGAACTTACTACAGACAGAGGGGTAAGTGTTGTCTTCTCTGAGGCTATATCAAGGTGAGATCGATGGGTGAGAAAATGTCACCATGTCAGATTTGAAGAAAGTCATCCCTTGGTATTTGTTGGCATATTTCTTCCAATCATTTATCTGTGTGCATGTGTGTATGTGTCCGTGTGTGTATGTGTGTGTGTCCGTGTGTCTGCATGTGGGTGTATGTGTGTGTGTGTTCGTGTGCATGTCTGTGTGTGCCTGTGTGTCCGCATGCATGTGTTGTGTGTGGGTTTGTGTGTCCGTGTGTGTATATGTGTGTGTGTCCATGTGTGCATGTGTGTGTATGTGTGTATCTCTGTGTCTATGTGTCCGTGTGTGCATGGGTACATGTGTGTCCGTGTGTGCATCTGTGTGTGTCCATGTGTTTATGTGTGTGTGTCCGTGTGCCCATGTGTGTGTCCATGTATGCATATGTGTGTGTGTCCGTGTGTGTGTGTGCCCATGTGTTTATGTGTGTTTGTGTGTGGCTGTATGTGTGTGCTCGTGTGTGTATCCGTGTGTGTCCATGTGTTTATGTGTGTGTGTGTCCATGTGTTTATGTGTGTGTGTGTGTGTGTGTGTGTCCGTGTGTGTGTGTGTGTGTTACAGTTTAGAGCACTTTCTCATCCTCTGCTTTTTTCTTCCTTTACTCAGCAGGTCAAGATCAATTTCTCATATCCTATATTTTAATAAATATTTTTAGTGGTTGTTTGGTATTTTCTCACAGAGCACTCCTCAATTTACCAAACCATTTAGGACATCTGTTTCCATTATTCCAGTGTTATGAATAACATTTTGGAGAATATCTTGTACATAAATATTTGTATTTCAGATTATTTCCTATGGTAGATTCTAGAGTTGGATTTACTGGATAAAGAATACGAACATTCAGTATCTGGTACACAATGATGTTAGTGTATGTGAGTTATCTTATTGCTATGATTTTTAAATGTTTTTAGTTAAAGAAGTTAATATGAAAGTTTGCATTTTGATTTGCATTTGTTTGATGTCTTTGACTATTGACTAACCCTTGCTTCCAACTGAAATATCTTCATAGCAGATATTTGCAAAGGGACTGGCCTAAGAAAATGGAAAGCAGCTCTACGTAGTGGCCACAGCTCACCCCCACAGGCCACACCCTTAGAAATTCAACCCTCCCACACCTGTTCCATTGGCTCTAAGAACCAAACAAAGGCTCTCCTCTAGAGTGAGATACTGGACTCCCCAAATCTCTCCTGCCACATCTGGGGAACTGCAGAAAGCATGATTCTCTACTGGCCTTTGAGAGACAATTCTAGGACTCTGACATGTTTCAGAGGGAGCAGGGCCTGAAGGCAACACAGAGGGTCATCAGTGGGGACTTGTACACACACCTCTCACAAGTTCATGAGCCCTTACTGTCCCCTCCCTCCAGGAAACTACCTTCCGCATTTAGTCCTTACCTGAGAGGCACACTTAGAGTCAATAGCAACTAGAACTCCATAGAAGACTTGCTCGTGGCATCCTCTTAGAAGAGTATCACTTCCCCGACCTCCAGACCTACAGAATCAGAATGTTTTAGGATCTGGATTCCTGAAATCTGTACTTTAAAATACTCCCCATTTGAGGCTGATGTGTATACCTGCGTCAGAATCATTGAGTTAAGAGTGCCCAGTTTACTCCTTAGGGCTTGGGGATGTTCGTCCCAAGACTCAGCTGTGTGTCCAGCCTCTAAGCAGCAAGTTACTTGTTCTTCTTTGCAGCTCTTGAAACCCTATGTAAACAGACCCACCAGCACACCCAAACACCGTCATTCTATGCAACCCCACACTGGCAATGGTACTCAGTTTAGGATCTCAGGAAATCCCCTTTTCCAAGTACAAAGGAAAGTGAGGGGTTAACTATCACCCAGGGGAAGTAGAGTCCAAAAATCTTTTTATCCCAATTATCTGAATAACTAATACAAGGCAAACTAGGATATGATTTTATTGTCCTCAATTGAAAATATGTGTTATCAAAGTTAATCCAACCCTGGTGTTATAAGAACACAATCAAACCAACATAATCCCAAAAGACATGATGGATGCCACTAAAATAACTTTATGTGCTCTGTCAATAGTTTTTTCTTTAACTCAATTTCTCCGTCCAAAAAGAAGAGGGTTTATTAGAGAGCACATACCTTTTATAAAGTGGTTACCGTATTTGTGATTGTGTGCCCAGTTGTAGAAAGTTCACAGAAACATTTAGGCATTACCTTTTATCGGTACTGGGTCCCATCAGAGAATTTCACATTGACACTAGGGGGTGTCTCTGTTGCCTTATTAACATGCCAAAGAACCATTTTTAAATCTTACTGAAAAACACATCAAATGTGGAAGGGCATTACTTGAGACACCAAGTAAGTAGCAACTCAACACTTGCACCCTAAACTAAAGAGAGATTGTGTTAACAATTAATACATGTGATCTTAAAGAAAAACTATTTTGTTTCCAACTTTCCGATTAATACCCATTACTAAATCAGACATATATCTTTGCTCTATTTTGAGCATTGTTAACTCATTCAAAAGGCTAACCCGTAGGTGGTAGGTAACTCAGTATTCCTGCTGTGACCTCTTGTGGTTGGACATTCAGGACAAAGTCCAGAGGCCTCACAACACACTTCTTAGCCTTCCCTGTCTGGCCCTACATTCCACCAGTATCTTTATTTTTCACCTTCTCTACACAAACAGTATCTCTCATATGAAACAATCTGAATTTTATTTAGAACCTGTGTGTTTTCATTTCCTTCCTTTGCATCTTTTTCTACAAAGGATTTGAAGCAAGTCAGGGTATATACTAAATGTACCAGGTCTTCTCTAACCCCTCAGCTATAAGCTGTCTTGTTCTCCATCAAAACTGTCACTTACTACACATGCCCTGATTTACCTTGTATCAAACTCTATGTCCCATCATTAAAGAAACCTTCAAAATCTAATCCTTAAATCCCGCATCTTGATTACAGATTCTTTGTTTTTGTACTGCATCTTTACAGTGCCTCTTCATCTCCTCCAGAAAATGAGCAAATCGACTTCTGTGTACGTGGTAGGTGTCCATATATGAAAAGATAGTAAGGACAATGTTGATAATAATGAAATAATAGCAATTACCATTTTATCATGCAGCTATTAAGTGCCAGACACTTTCCTAAGTATGTTGCATATGTCATTTTATTTGTAACCACAAAATGCTCTTTAAATATTATCCACTCCCCCATTGTCTTGGTGAGGAGCTTCCATATTAATAACAGAGAGTTTTTGCATAGCAGACACTCTCAGCTTGATGAGATGTTATGCTGTGGAAGGGTTCTGGAGCCAAAGCAAAGTTAGGAAGAACCAATGCCTACATTCCCACTTCCTTTCCCTGACCCTCCATCCCCCAATGGCCCATCTTCCTTCTCTCTCTCCATCTTCATAGATGGGAGTATTTATGGCCAATTGAAATTGACTATGTGACAAGTCTGAGATTTAATAGATGAAGAAAACAACAAAGTTAGCTCCATCAAGAAGCCCACACTTAGCTGTATAAGCGTCTTCTTAAACATGGAATTATAATGAAATACAGTACAGAAGTATACATATATGAGATGTGCCCCTCCGGATTCACAAGTTGCTTGTAAGAGGCACACAAGAAAATAAGCATGAAGCATAAAGGAAGCACTAGATGAATACACGCTGTTGCTGAAATCCCCTGACATGCACCTTCTCATGACACCTTGCAAATCAACCAGACCTGGGTAAGAAAAAGGGCTGCCTCTCATGTGAAGGGCCTTCCCTAATGGTCTCTACTCCCAGCACTTGCCCCAGTGAAGACATTCACCTGGTCCTTAAGGAAACCTTAAGATATTAAGGCATGCTTGCTTTTGGATGACTTCTGACTCTGCTGCCTTCCACCCAACCCTGCTTGGCAAAACCTTACTTGTAACATTCAGCTCAGTTCCTCTAGGAAGCTTCACTGCTCTTAACCCCTAGTTCACTTTGGGTGACCCTTTTCTGTTCTTTGTCACAGCTCAATCATTCTGTATGGTGGCTATCTCCCCAGCTGTTCTCCTCGCTTGACTATGAACTCCTCAAGGGGAGGGCCTATGACTTACTCAACATTGAGCCCCCAACACAATAGCCTGGTGGTAGCACTCATTCAGGAAATGCTTGTTGAACAAATGGATGAATGTATTCGGCTGTCTTTTGATTCTGATGTTTTGGCATCTGGAGCCTTACCCTGAGGAGACTGTCCCTACTAGAGGTAGCAAATGACTAACCTGTGGGTGTGACTTCCATACACAAACCAACAGGTCCAGAGGCCACACCACTAATACCTCATTTATTGAGCTCTCACTCTGGGTTGCCATCCACCTGCCCACCATATCACCCTGGGGCCAGATACCAAGGTACCAGCACCCGAGAGGCTGTTGAAATTGTTCAAACCATCTAATACTAAACCTACTTACCCTACCTCACCCATCCTTTCCTGCAGGAACCATGATAAAGGCTCCTACCCATGTTTCCCCCTCCCTCCCTCTCCCTCCTGGCTGACCCTGGTGCTTCACTGTGTGGCCCTGCTGGTGCAGCACACACTCTCCTCCTGGGAACTGTGAGTAGGAAATTATCTTTTCAATGACTATCACCTCTTCATCTGTAGGCCTTGCCATACCTGAGTAATAATTTTTAAAAACTTACATAGTCATAAAATCTATATAAGAAAACCATGAATGAGTAAATGCGGAGAACTTACTGGGCCTATCAAACATACCTGAACTCAGGTAGCTGTCTCTGCTGTGTTCAAATCAGTTTTGCAGCATTTTCTTGAAGCAGACACTGTGCAAGTCCAGAGCTGAATTACACCCAATCCCTGCCCTCAAGTGGCTTATAATCCAGGGGAGGAGTTTATACACTAGCGTAAGCATGCTGATACAGGTCAGTCATCTGGACTCAAAACTCTCCATTGAATCAAAATGTCTTTGAGCCCCTCAAAGAGGAACAATGTGACAGCCAAGACACATTAGTCTAGGGCTGCAGGGCAAGACAGAGGAACAGAAACAAGAAAGAAGGCAGACTCTTCAGTTGAGAGTTAATATTCGTGCTCATTCTATAAATCTTTCTACCTTTGCCATGCTCCTTGTTTGTGCACTGGGAAAAAGTCTTCACCAACTGTTGAGTTCAGTTAAGTTTTCTCTCCCATGTGTACTAGAGTTACATTTCATTTGTTCCTTCATTTATTTCTTCATTCAGTAAATTTCAACCTAGCACCTACTATGCACAAGGTTTAATGTTAAGCCATAAGGCATGATTCTGCTCTTCTTGGGGAGACAAACATGAAAGAAAGTGAAATTTGATCAAAGTCTTTTGTCCAAGGACTGGAGGAGGGGAAAGAAAAGGGTAAGTCAACACTGATAAAAAGAAGGAAGTCTTCCAAGAGGAGGTCATGCCTAAGACAGTACTTGAAGGATAGTAGAAGTTTGCCAGGTAAAATTTGCAGGGAAAGGCTTTCTGGAGAGAAATTTGCAAGCCCAGATGCTGCAGGTATGCTGGCCACCAGTGGGATTCAGTGGAATACTCATATCCAGTCATTTCCATCACTTCTACTCATAAGACAGCGTGCTTTCTCTGGCTTTGTGTGGCTAAGTACTATTAAAAGTATTGTAGGACAAACATTTATATTTATGCTGTATTTAACTTTTCATTAATAATAAATTCAGGTGAAGTAGAATTTTTATTAATATTGATCAACACTCCAAATGAAAGCACAGATGTCAGGGATTTTTTTTAAATGAGTTCAGTTATATTTAAAGTGCTGTTGATGAGAGAAAACCTAATGAAAACCAACAGATGGTCTATTTAATATCGCTCTCAGCATTGAAACATGTGCCAAATGTGATACACACAAGGACTTGACAGGGCTGTTACTGGAAGCCTTTAATTACAACTATTTGCACTCCTGGGTCTGCTGAAATTGCTAAAATAACATTGCAACTCTAACACTGGCCAAGCCAGAATTTAAATAATATCCATTTTATGATATTGTTTGTGGCATTGTATTTCCAAATGACCTCTATAGAGAATTTTCCTGACAGGTTTTCTTTTTTTTTTTTTGCGGGGGGGGGGGCATTGCTTTGTTTGATTTTTGTCAAGGAACTGGAGCCAGCAGCCAGGATAAGGTCAGATGGTTCCCTTTCCACATATCAACACATTTAGCCTAGAATGTTGGACGGCATTTCCAAGGGCAAGAGGAGGTATGGATCCGTTATTATTAGGGTTAGTTCAATTACAGAGACAGCTCAACCGAGGCAGACTGCCAAAGCAATGACTAAGCAATTAATAATAATAATGACAACAGCAACTGCCCGTTATGAACCTTGCTAAGCATGTGGCAAATATCACCACTACTTCTCACAACTGGAAAAGTGGAGATGGGGACACTGAAACCTAGGAGGGTTCAACATCTGACTCAATGTGACACAGCATATAAGTGTAACCCAGGCAGGCTGATTAGCCAGAAAAAGAGCAAAATTGACCAGTCAATTCAAGCAGGAGTGCATGTCAGAAAAAGAAGAAAAAGAGGGAGGAAGAGGAGGAGAGTGAGGAGAAGAAGAATTAGGAAGGGGAGGAGGGGGAGGAGGAGGGGAAGAGGAGAGTGAGAAGGAGAGGGAAGAGGGAGAAGAGGAGGGTGAGGAAGGGGAAGAGGAGGGGGAGGAGGGAGAAGAGGAGAAGGAAGAGGAGGAGAAGCTGTTCAACCAGGATGTACACCAAAGGAAAAAATCCCCCATTTAAATTGCTTTAGAATGAAGATAGCAGGAGATGCTCAGGTATCCCTTCATCCACCTCCCTATTGGGCCGTCTCCACACTATGGCTGCCTGCTGGAGTCTAGGCAAGAGCCTGCTGTTTCATGTCATCTAAGTGGGGAGACATTTGCCTCTCAGGTGAAGATGCCTCAACTGCCCAGAAGGTCAGATGGGCTCATGGGGAGCCCTCAGAGTAGAGATAGCTGCAGGTGACACCAACAGTACT